>NC_133331.1:30813529-31458529 GCF_042186555.1 Aquarana catesbeiana | reverse complement strand
TGGAACATTGATTACATTTTAGGGGGTTGTGAAATCCCTAAAAAAAATTACTTTTAGGACACGCAGGAATTTAGGGACTAAAAAGGCTACAAGACTGCAGTTGTCGCACTCTGCAGGTGCAGTTGCTAACCAGCTTACAGTAAATGAGGTAATGTAAAAAGGCATTCATGTTGCAAGGAGTACACAATCACATGCAAGGGCAATTAATGAAAACACTTTGAGGCTTGCATATGATTTGATGATGGAAATCAGCAGAGCTTCTGCTCATTTACTAAAGCACTGGAACAAATGCACTTGTAGAGTGCACATGCATTTTGCAAAGTGCAACATATATTTGCTTTAGACAAATCAACACCACAGAACATTCCAGCAAATTTTAACGAGGGTGGGGGTGGGGGGGGTGTGAAATCTAGATAATTGCTCATTAGCAGCACACTATTTGGAGTGAGTTTAGGTGGGGGGGGGGTGGGGGGGTTGTGAAATCTAGATAATTGCTCATTAGCAGCACACTAAATACACTCAAACAAAATACATTCCAAATGAGTAGACTAGGTGGATATGTTCCCATCACTTCATGCTGGGAAGGTAGGTTATTGAAGGAAAATATACATGCATGACAAAAAATAACAGGAAAAAATTCCAGCATGTGTGAGGATAAAAAGGGGACATTCACACTATATTGCAATGATGGTAAGTAGTGTTTGAAGCAAGAAATACATCACATTATCAAAGATTACATAAAAGAACATGTGATGCTAATAAAAGAAAAATATCTTACCTTAATATAGTCCTTCTGCAGGACCTGTATGATGGCAGAACAGGTCTCTGGGATAATGATCCCCAGAGCCTGGGGGGAGATGCCTGTCGAGAACTTAAGGTCCTGCAGGCTTCTCCCTGTGGCCAAATACCGCAAGGTAGCGACCAGCCTCTGCTCCGGAGTGATGGCTTGCCTCATGCAGGTATCCTGCCTGCTGATATAGGGGGTCAGCAAAGCCAACAAACGGTCAAAAACGGGGTCCGTCATCCGGAGAAAGTTCCTGAAATCCTCAGGATTATTCTCACGGATCTCACGGAGCAAAGGCATGTGACAGAACTGGTCACGCTGAAGCAACCAATTCTTGGTCCATGAACTCCTCCTCGCCCTGTTCATGGACTGGTCTTGGGCTGAAGAATAAACTACAGCACCAAGCACATACAATGCACGAGCTCTACGACGAGTACGTACAGGTAACATGGCTTCAAAACGGTCGGCTGGTCAGAACGCACTAAACAGAACGCACTGAAGAACAGCAAGGCCTGTGAAGAACGACCTGAAAATCAGGAACGAGCGGCCAATAAAACAAAGATTTCTCAATGCCAACTGACCAAACGCACTGAAAAGTAGATACAAACCTCACAAGCACAGACTGAACAACAGTTAAAACGAACTGAAAAATACGAGTCTCACAAGCGCGAATCGTCTCTCACCAAACTTCTACTAACACGAGATAAACACGAGATTAGCAGAAGGAGCCCAAAGGGTGTCGTACGGGCTATTGAACTTCCGTTTTATAGTCTCGTCGGACTTGGTGTACGTCACCGCGTACTAGGCTGTCGTACTTTTGTGTGGTCGTGTGTGTGCAAGTCCGTTCGTAAGAAAGTCTGCCGCAAGTCCGCCGAAGGTACGTCGGAAGTATGTCGGACAGGCTGTCGGACTTTTGTAGACGAAAAGTCCGACCGTGTGTACGCGGCATAAGTCCCTTGTAGAGAAATGTGTTATGGTTAAGGAAATTACACCATTCTAGTTTGTTAATAGAACTACAAATGATAATAATCACTCAGTTCAAATGGCAGAGTGGTGTCAGATTCTTTTTGACTTTCTTCATCCAAAGCAATTTTGGCTAATGAAGTGGTATCTATGTTATTGCAGTGTTTACATTCACTTGTGTGCACAGAGAATAAAGTTATGGCCACTGGCTATATAAAAGGAGGGATTTTTGGCTGACTTTGCGTTGTCTTTTTTCATTGTCAGTACAGTTCCTTACCAGAGGCAATGGTGCTTTTAAATTTTATGTCTTGCTTGTGCAGTATGCTGAAAACACTGCTTGTGTGTCAACATATTAAAGCGATCCTGCAAAAATCCTCAATGGCAGTTCCCTGCCATAGTGGCTGTTTCTCCCCCCTGCAGCCTCCAATCAGGGTTATCAGCATTCAACATTCAACATTTCACAGAAGATAAAATTAGAAACAGACTTGAAAAACTTAACATAAATAAGTCACCGGGACCAGATGCCTTGCACCCGAGGGTCCTTAAGGAACTCAGTCAAGTTATTGCCAGACCGTTCCTAATTTTTACGAACAGTCTACTGACTGGAATGGTACCAGCAGATTGGAGAAAAGCCAACGTAGCACCAATCTTTAAAAAAAGGACCAAAATGTATCCCTATGAACTACAGACCAGTTAGCCTAAAATCAATAGTATGCAAGCTCTTGGAGGGGATGATAAGGGACTATATACAAGGTTTTAGTAATGAAAACGGTATCATTAGCAGAAATCAGCATGGATTCATGAAGAATTGTTCTTGCCAAACAAATCTATTAACCTTCTATGAGGAGGTGAGTTGCCATCTAGATGAAGGAAGGCCAGTAGATGTGGTGTATCTGGATTTTGCAAAGGCATTTGATACAGTTCCCCATAAACGTTTACTGTACAAAGTAAGGTCTGTCGGCATGGACCAAAGGGTGAGTCCATGGATTGAAAACTGGCTACAGGGGCGAGTTCAGAGGGTGGTGATAAATGAGGAGTACGCAGAATGGTCCGTGTGGAAAGTGGGGTCCCCCAGGGTTCTGTCCTGGGACCAATCCTGTTTAATTCATTCATAAATGACCTGGAGGATGGGGTAAACAGCTCGATATCTGTATTTGCGGACAATACTAAGCTAAGCAGGGCAATAATCTCTCTGCAGGATGTGGAAACCTTGCAAGTAGATCTGAACAAATTAATGGGGTGGGCAACTACATGGCAAATGAGGTTTAATGCAGAAAAATGTAAAATAATGAATTTAGGTGGGAAAAATCTGAATGCAATCTATACACTGGGGGGAGAACCTCTGGGGGAATCTAGGATGGAAAAGTACCTGGGGGTCCTAGTAGATGATAGGCTCAGCAATGGCATGCAATGCCAAGCTGCTGCTAACAAAGCAAACAGAATATTGGCATTAAAAAGGGGATCAACTCCAGAGATAAAATGATAATTCTCCCACTTTACAAGACTCTGGTCCGGCCGCACCTGGAGTATGCTGTCCAGTTCTGGGCACCAGTCCCCAGGAAGGATGTACTGGAAATGGAGTGAGTACAAAGAAGGGCAACAAAGCTAATAAAGGGTCTGGAGTAGAGCTGCAGAATTAATCGTTAAAAAATCGTGATCTCACATTCACTTCACCTGGCGATCTCTCCTGCTGAGTTTGATGATTCTTTCATATAAACAAGTGGAGAGATTATCTGTTCACTCAGCTGTCAAAAGAAAACATCCAGGCAGTCTGCCAAGTTTAGAACTTGAAACATTGTATCTAACTTCCTTCTTAGATCAAAGGGATAAACTTCTCTGTGTAAACAAATAACCTGGGCAATCTGCCAAGCTTTAAATGCAGGAAGTTTAACCACTTAAAGTCTAAATCTTTTTCTGACACTTCTTTCTTAAGTTAAAATCAATATTTTTTGCTAAAAAAAATTACTTGGAACCCCCAAACATTATATATATATATATTTTTTTTTTAGCAGAGACCCTAGGGAATAAAATGGCAATTGCTGCAATATTTTATGTCACAGTGTATTTGCCCAGCGGTCTTTCAAATGCAATTTTTTGGGAAAAAATACACTTCAATAAATAAAAAAAGAAGGAACAGTAAAGTTAGCACAATTTTTTTGTTTTAATGTGAAAGATGATATTACGCCGCGAGAATCGTGAGAGAATCGTGATCTATCCTCTAAGCAAAAAAATCGTGATTCTCATTTTAGCCAGAATCGTGCAGCTCTAGTCTGGAGTATCTTAGTTAAGAGGAAAGATTATGAGCACTGAACTTATTCTCTCTGGAGAAGAGACGCTTGAGAGGGGATATGACTTCAGTGCACAAATACCGTACTGGTGACCCCACAATAGGGATAAAACTTTTCAGTGGAAGGGCATTTAAAAAGACTCGCAGCCATTCACTAAAATTGGAAGAAAAGTTATTTAACGGGAGACTACGTAGAGGTTTCTTACCGGTAAGATCGGTAAGAATGTGGAATTCTCTTCCACAAGCAGTGGTTTCGGCAGGGAGCATCGATCGTTTCAAAAAAACTATTAGATAAGCACCTAAACAACCACAACATACAGGGATATACAATGAAATACTAATATAAAATCACACACATAGGTTGAACTTGATGGACTTGTGTCTTTTTTCAACCTTACCAACTATGTAACTATGTAAAATTTATGAGAGCTTTGGATGGTTGTGTCTTCTGTGACATGCATTGGTTCTATCCTGTGATGCAAAGCTTGGAGGAAATGTTGAATGCCTAAAAGTCATAAATAAGATAGAAAATATGGGCTGCCAAGGAGGTAAATATAATATCTCTTTTACTGCAGGGAGCTGCAGTTTGGTATTTTTTTCAGACAGGCAGGGTCACTTGAAAACTAACTGATTATCAGTGAATGTTTCATGTATACAAGATGTCTAAAACTTATTTGCAGTTCACCGGACTACCAGCTCAGAAGGCAGGCCAACTATAGGCGTCCTGACCACTAGGTAACACATCACAAGTCGAATTCTTGTGCAGATCACATCAGCCACATATGACATTTTTTAAATTGACCCCATCTATTCCTCTTGCTTTCCTCTCTACCAATATCTGTGCAATAGGCAATGCCAGCCTTTTGTAACCTCTCTCCCGTCACAGCTCTTTAGCAATCCATAGGCAGCAGCTGTGAATCCCTGTAAAAAATTTTTAATCAGCAGTTAGACAAATAGTTTGCCTGTAGCGATCAACTTCTGTACAACCGCCCTGTTGGATTTTGCCCACTCAGTCAGCGCCACGGCTAAATCCGTCAGCGCTGATTTCTGCATTCTGGCGGCAAGGAAGTCTCCCCGCTTTCAGAATACAATAGCTCAGTGATGAGAATTCCCAAATCTTCACTTAGTGTGTGGATGGGGGAATCATGTTGTTTTTTTTCTTGGTTGAAAGAAAAAAAAAGTGACTAATCTATGGGCTGCTTTACACACCTCCTGCCCTGACTACATTCACTCCTTCACTGTAATTATGGAGAAGCAATGTAGTCACACTTGGACAGTGGACAACAACATTGTCAATCAGTGGACTAATAATGTAAAGCCCAACTCTTAACCGGTTCCTGACCGGCTCACGCAGATATACTGCGGAAGAATAGCTCCCCTACAGGTATGTCCATTCCTTTAGTGGCCACCAGGGGGTGCGCGCGCCTGCTGCACGGCAGGGGACCCGATGGGCATGGCCGGTGGGTGCGATCACATGCACGAGCGCCAGCATGGGGATTTGTGTGTGTAAACACACAAATCCCCGTGCTGTCAGGGAAGAGGAGCCATATCGTTTGTTCCTACTAAGTAGGAGAAACGATATGTCTCCTCTCCTAGTCAATCCTATCCCCCCACAGTTAGAACACACTGAGGGAACACACAATTAACACCTTGATCGCCCCCTAGTGTTAACCCCTTCCCTGCCAGTGACATTTACAAGTAATCAGTGCATTTTTATAGCACTGATCGCTGTATAAATGCCAATGGTCTCAAAAAAGTGTCAAAAGTCTCCGATCTGTCCGTTGCAATGTCACAGTACCGCTAAAAATCTCAGATCCTGTCATTACTAGTAAAAATGAAAAAAAAGGTCATAAAAATGCCATGAATCTTTCCCTTAGTTTGTAGACACTATGTGGTTGATTTACTAAAACCAAATAGACTGTGCACTTTTGAAAGTGCAGTTGCACTCTGCAAGGGCAGTTGCTCCAGAGCTTAGTAAATAATGGAGAGCTCTGCTGACTTCCATCATCCAATCACGTGTAAGCAAAAATGCTGTTTTTTTGTAATTTTCCTTGCATGTGATTGGATGATGGAAGTCAGCAGAGCTCTCCATCATTTACTAAGCTCTGGAGCAACTGCCCTTGCAGAGTGGAACTGCACTTTCAAAAGTGCACAGTCTATTTGCCTTTAGTAAATCAACCCCTATAACTTTTGCGCAAACCAATCAATATACGCTTATTGGGATTTTTGTTCCCAAAAATATGTAGAATAATATATATTGGCCTAAACTGATGAAGAAATTTGTTTTTTAAAAAAAAATTGGGGGATATATTTATTATAGCAAAAAGTAAAAAAATATTGTTTTTTTTTTTCAAAATTGACGCTCTTGTTTTGTTTATAGCGCAATAAATAAATCCGCAGAGGTGATCAAATGCCACCAAAAAAAAGTTTTATTTGTGGGAAAAGAAGGATGCAAATTTTGTTTGGGTACAGCGTCGAACGACTGCGCAATTGTCAGTTAAAGCAACACAGTTCCAAATTGTAAAAAGTGCTCTGGTCAGGAAGGGGATAAATCTTCCGGGGCTGAAGTGGTTAAACAGTTACAGCAATTTTTTTTTTGCTTTTAGGATAAAGGTTTTACATAAATAAAAAACAAATGACAATTGTGTCAGTGATTAATGGTTTGTCTCAACCCTCTAACCACCATCTTTTCTGGACAGCTTGATCTGTTAAAGGAAGTTGGCTGGATCACCAGGTAATAAAACTCAGGAGACTCAGAAAAACAGAGACTGCTGTGTTAATGCTACTGACAGACTGACATTTTTTTATTTTGACCATAGTTAAACTTACACTGTCATAGCATAGCACAGTGAACTGTCAGTTAATAATAAATCCAACCAATCAGTAACGAAGGGATCATAGGTGTGTGCAGCCTATTGCATTGGGGTATGCACACCAAAGTACCAAAGTTCAAACACACATGCATGTGTGCATATACTGTATATATATATAGGGCAGTATGGTAGAGGTTGGTGTCGGTAGAGCAGTGGGCGATGTCAGAAGGGCAGAGATTGGTGTTAGTAGTTTCTTTTTATATATATATTTTTTTTTTATACTATTTTTTTTTTTCTATTTTTTCTTTCTGAAAAAACACAATTTTTTTTACAATTTTTTTAGGAGCCCCATCAGGGGGCTTTGGTGAAATATCATGGGTCTAAACAGACCCCTGATGTCTCACTTTTGAGACAGAGAAATACAACAGAGGGGGGAATGTATATCTCCATATACTGGGACTTTAAATGAAGCGCACAAGGAAAGGGGGGTAGTGCGCCTCCATCCCTAATTATAAATTCAAAAAATAATAAAAGAGTATGGGACTTTAAATGAGACAGGTTCAAACACAAATTTGAGAGTAAAAATAAATATTTTTAATGTACATGAGTATCAAGTTGCGTAACGTTATATATAACAAAAAATTGCTCAGTGCATATGCAGACATCTTGGGAAGTAAATTGCATACATATAAACAGAGTGTAAAACATAATTGCCACAACAAGAGAACAATAATACATATTTCATGAGTATAACTTGTAATATACAGTAAAATTCATAAAAATCTTGGTGGAAATGTGAGGGGTTACATCCTCAAAAGCTCGACGCGTTTCGTCGGTAAGCCGACTCATCAGGAGCGGATATTGAATATCTGTAAATAATGGAGATGTTCTAAATCAAAAAATGGGGCCCATGATATGGATAGTATTATATGTAAAAAGATATATATAGAGCATAGAGATGGTCAAATCCACAAACTTACATCCCATTGGAACACTGAACTCCGAATAATCCCGGTGTGCAGGGGTCACCATATCAAGCCTCCCCGGGAGCTGAGGTATAGAAGTCCGCCCATAAGTAACAGGCCCACACCGAAAACGTCCCCAACCAGGGAACAAATGTAGTATATTGGGTATTGTGCCAATAGTGGCCAGTAAATCTGTAAGATAATTAAAAGTATTGTATATGATACACCCGGCAGCACTGTCAAGCACAGAGAAAATAGGGATACATGGAGGAAAAAAGGTGAAAATAGGGTGACAAAAGTGCAGGATGGGGTGTAGGTAGTGATATACCTGCTGGATAGTGTGCAAAGCAGAGATAAAGGTGGGATGTAAAAGGGACCAGTGAGAATTCTGAAAGAGTAAGTAAGCAAACACTGGGAGAGTGCTTACAGAGAAGAAACCTATTAGGTGATGTTCATGAGACAACGATACAAGTGTAGAGTGAAAAAAAGGTGAAAAAGTAGAATATAAACAAGCCGTGACATATAGAATTACCCTGTAGTACCAGGTATAGGTTGTACGTGTGCAGTAAATCAAGCAGTGCAAGCCGGTCATCTGGTAAGTTGTAAATGGGGACTCCCAGGTGGGCCGGTCAAATAGGGCAGACAATACCAACGTCACGCAAGTGTGATGACGGGTGGGAAGCGTCTGCCCGCCAATGGCGCCAGACCTAATCCCGCCAATGTATCAGCCAGATGGAGAAACCAAGAAAACCAGACGGCGCCAACTAAGGACGTCACTGGTGCGGAATGCGTGGCGTCGATACGCACGAGGCTAGCCGTCCCCATGACACCCGTGAATAGCAAGGGCGGCAAGGGGCGGCGCCTGATGCGAATCGCAGCTCCTGGGAAATGGAAGACAAAGGCAACCAAAGCAAAGCAGGCACGATGAACAATATCCACTAGGGATGAAAAGACTGTGGAGCATAAGTCGGTACAAAAAAGGGGGGGAAATATCTAAAACCCCACGTATCGCAAGTGCATAAAAAATAGTACATAACATCCAGAGGTTGGGGATTATAAGGTCCCATCAAACCCTCGGGTAGATATATGAGTATAAAAGGGGTAGCTACATGCTACCCATTGTGTAGGAACTCTGCCTCCATCCCGGTTTCAACATACAACAGAGGGGGGAATGTATATCTCCATATACTGGGACTTTAAATGAAGCGCACAAGGAAAGGGGGGTAGTGCGCCTCCATCCCTAATTATAAATTCAAAAAATAATAAAAGAGTATGGGACTTTAAATGAGGCAGGTTCAAACACAAATTTGAGAGTAAAAATAAATATTTTTAATGTACATGAGTATCAAGTTGCGTAACGTTATATATAACAAAAGATTGCTCAGTGCATATAAAGACATCTTGGGAAGTAAATTGCATACATATAAACAGAGTGTAAAACATAATTGCCATAACAAGGGAACAATAATACATATTTCATGAGTATAACTTGTAATATACAGTAAAATTCATAAAAATCTTGGTGGAAATGTGAGGGGTTACATCCTCAAAAGCTTGACGCGTTTCGTCGGTAAGCCGACTCATCAGGAGCGGATATTGAATATCTGTAAATAATGGAGATGTTCTAAATCAAAAAATGGGGCCCATGATATGGAAAGTATTATATGTAAAAAGATATATATAGAGCATAGAGATGGTCAAATCCACAAACTTACATCCCATTGGAACACTGAACTCCGAATAATCCCGGTGTGCAGGGGTCACCATATCATGGGCCCCATTTTTTGATTTAGAACATCTCCATTATTTACAGATATTCAATATCTGCTCCTGATGAGTCGGCTTACTGATGAAACGCGTCAAGCTTTTGAGGATGTAAACCCTCACATTTCCACCAAGATTTTTATGAATTTTACTGTATATTACAAGTTATACTCATGAAATATGTATTATTGTCCCCTTGTTATGGCAATTATGTTTTACACTCTGTTTATATGTATGCAATTTACTTCCCAAGATGTCTGCATATGCACTGAGCAATTTTTTGTTATATATAACGTTACGCAACTTGATACTCATGTACATTAAAAATATTTATTTTTACTCTCAAATTTGTGTTTGAACCTGCCTCATTTAAAGTCCCATACTCTTTTATTATTTTTTGAATTTGAGACAGAGAAAGGGACTAAGGACAAGGATTCCCCAGTCCTTTTCTCTGCAGCAAAGGATCAGGGGAAATCTGCCCAGAACAGGGTGATTAGGGTGTGCCCAGGCACACCTGGCACACCCTGTGCGCATGCCTGTGGAAGGGATGATGTATTTAGGTAGACGTTTGAGGGTAAAGTAAATTCTTACACAGGAGTTTCACAATTGCTATCCAGGGATTCCTGGAGAGCTGTCGTTGAAGAAAAGGGGACACAAAAGGGATTACAACAACCACTATACATTGGTAGTGTTAGATTGGATAATGAATAGGAAGAGTTATGTTAATCTCAGGGAATATATCTGGCATTCCCAAAGAATCTCTCTCCCATATGCCACCGTTCACCATCCTAATTGTTTCAGAAAGGTTTACAATCTATCATTACAATATCTCTATTTCTGGCCCGCATCAGCTTTTATTTGCAACACTTCTTCTCCTAATTGCTTTTGTACTGATTATTTTGTGCAGATTGTCATTATTGTCTTTTGAGTGGTTATATCTGTTTGGGAAAAAAAACAAACATTCATACTCACCTTGGTGGATGCAACATCGATGCGATGCTGCATCTGTCCCCCAACACCTCTACACTGAGAGCTGAGTGATCACTCAGTTCTTGGTCTTCAGTGAGCAGAGAGCCACCAGCTCTCTGCTCTGCCCCTCCAGCGCTCACTGGATTGGCAGTGTCACCAGTACCTGGTGATGGAGCCTGATATGCAGAGGACGGCCTCTCTTACAACTCTGACTTGGAGCCCCTGATAGAGCTGACAGGAAGCACTGAGATGCAGAGTCGCACGAGTGCCTGGCAGGATCGCTGAACCTGGAGCTGGATTGGGGCACTCGGCCGGGCTGTAGAGGTGCCTGTAGGAATCCCAGAGCAGTGGTAGGCAGGTAGCTTGAGCGAGTAGACAACTGGTCCCCACAGGCCGAAGTGCAGATGCAGCAAAAGGGATGGTGGCACCCTCGAGGCTGAAGAGAAGGCAGGTACAGGCAGGCCGGGTCGTACACAAACGGGCACGTCAGGAACAGATGCTGAAGCAGAAGCGGAATCAGATTACAGGCAGGGTCTTCAACAGGCTGGCAGCGGAGTGGCAGAAGAGCAGGCAGGTGCGGAGTGGAGGACAAGCCAGGGTTGGATGCAGGCAGGAAACAGGAACGCCAGGAACGACGGGTCACAACAGGAAGTCAGGTAAGTAATTGCAGGATACACAGAGAAGGCTGTAGAGCAGACAGCACTGAGTCTGGAAACTGACTGAGTTTAAATAGCCTGTTTGGGCGGCAAAAGCTGTCACAGGGTGCATACGCACCAATGGCATCCTGACAGGGGCAGAGGTAACAGGTCATCTTCTTCTGTAGCTATTTTGGGTGCTGGCATGCCCTTCTTGACAGGCAGAGGTAACAGGTCATCATCTTTGGCAGCCATCTTGGTTGCTGGCATGCCTTTCCTGACAGGCAGGTTGTGGAGGGGGTGGGAGCAGCTGGCACAGGCTCTGATCATCAGGATCTCTGCAGAGCCTGGACCGGCTGAGTGACGTCAGCAGACATGGAACTTTAGGCTGCTGTTGGCTGAACACGGGTCACAGGAGTCCAGAGCAAAGTGCATCCCTGTGATCTCCAGAAGCAGAGCTTTGAGCTTTGGCTACTTCTCCTTTAACATTGTTTCCCTTTTTTGTCCTGTATATTCTGACTGGCAACCTAAGACTGTAAATCTAGACGTATTTATTAATTAGAAGTATGGGCAGAGCTTTTTTTTTATTATACTTCTATCTTGGGTCACAGGAGTACAATTGCCTTTGTCTTCCTGTGACCAGGGCTGGGTTAATGGTCCTGGTGCTGAGGATGTTGGTGTTCCTTTTTAAGGAAATAATTAAAATGAAAATGCAAACAATTCTTTTTTTTTTTTTTGGTTTAACAAAAACATGTTTATTACTTCTGCCACATGAGACCAGAAGACAATCGAGTCCAAACTCCCAGAGAGAGAGAGAGAGCGAGAGAGAGAGAGAGGAGGGAAGAGAGAGAGGAGGGGAGAGAGAGAGGGGGAGAGAGAGAGAGGAGGGGAGAGAGAGAGGAGGGGAGAGAGAGAGGGGAGAGATAGAGAGGAGGGGAGAGAGAGAGGGGGGAGAGAGAGGGGAGAGAGAGAGGGGGGATAGAGAGAGAGGGGGGGAGAGAGAGAGAAAGAGAGAGGAGGGGAGAGAGAGAGGGGGAGAGAGAGATAGAGGGGAGAAAGAGAGAGAGAGGGGGAGAGAGAGGGGGGGGGGGGGAGAAAGCGCGAGAGAGAGAAAGAGAGAGAGAGAGGGGGGAGAGAGAAGGGGGTGAGGGTGAGAGAGAGGGGGGTGAGAGAGAGAGGGGGTGAGGGGGGGTGCGAGAGAGAGGGGGTGAGAAAGAGAGAGAGAGGGGGGAGAAAGAGAGAGGGGGGGAGAGGGGGAGAGAGAGAGAGAGGGGAGAAAGAGAGAGAGAGGGGGAGAGAGAGGGGGGGAGGGGGGAGAAAGCGAGAGAGAGAGAGAGAGAGAGAGGGGGGGAGAGAGAAGGGGGTGAGAGTGAGAGAGAGGGGGTGAGAGAGAGAGGGGGCTAGAGGGGGGGTGCGAGAGAGAGGGGGGTGAGAGAGAGAGAGAGAGAGAGGGGGGGGAAAGAGAGAGGGGGGAGAGAGAGAGGGGGAGAAAGCGAGAGAGAGGGGGGGTGAGAGAGAAGGGGGTGAGAGTGAGAGAGAGGGGGGTGAGAGAGAGAGGGGGTGAGAGGGGGGGTGCGAGAGAGAGGGGAGTGAGAGAGAGAGAGAGAGAGAGAGAGAGAGGGGGGGAGAAAGAGAGAGGGGGGAGAGAGAGAGGGGGGAGAGAGAGGGGGGGAGAGAGGGGGGAGAGAGAGAGGGGGAGAAAGCGAGAGAGAGAGGGGGGGTGAGAGAGAAGGGGGTGAGAGAGAGAAGGGGGTGAGAGAGAAGGGGGTAAGAGAGAGAAGGGGGTGAGAGAAAGAGAGAGAGACACTACTTTGGGTAGTCTTAGTAGGGTAGTAATGTGGCATAGCGTAACACACATTGCAGTAAGAAGTGGGAGGGGCTGCCCTACACGCAATGCATGGGAACGTGCATGATCTGTCAAATCTGCATGATGTGAATGGAGCCTTTCACTTACCAACCATGTAATGGGTATTTACTATGACAGACCCCTCCCTGCCTCTCTGCATCTTTATCCACCTCCTCTCAGTACACCTGTTCATTCTAAATCCCCCTGCTAACCTCTGCACCCCAAACCATCCCCTGCCCCCCTGCACCCCCTCATCTCTGCTTAACTCCACATGCCTCTGCTAATCTTTTCACCCCAGTCCCCCTGCATATCCCCTTTTTGGCCATGTTTGCCCTCCAAACTGCAATCCCTTCTCTGTTTACCTCTGGTCACGCCTTCCCCCCACCCATCTGCTCACCTTTGCAGTACAGGCTGAAGGCAGGCTTAGTGACTGTGGTAGGCAGAGCTTGTGATACATCCCCAATGTCAGCAGCATTCAGCAAAGGTGATGGTGGACCAGGGCTCAGGGAGCGTGACATACCTATGAATGCTCTAACAATTTACATATCAATCATGTGTACACTTCGCACAGAGAAGGGCTGGGCAGCATTAGTGACTCACTCACACCACTGGGCTGGGCCTATCTTAAGGAAGGGCCTGGAGCTGCAGCTCCAATAGCCCCTATGTTAATCCGGCCCTGCCTGTGACCCAGAGCTGAGGTAGGGGGAGATGTGTTTAACATAGGGTTGCCACCTTCAAGTCAAACCCGAACCCTTTAGTGGCGCACTGCAATTTTTTTTTATAGTATAAACTATACATATATTTTGCTATTAAATAACATTTCTAATCATATGAAGTTAATAACAAGAGTCCCCTTTACATCAGAGTCCACAGAGTTCCCCTTTTACATCTGAACTCGTGGAGTTCCCTTTCACTGTAAGGGGGGACTCTGCAGACTCTGATGTAAGAGAGAACTCTGGGGCCTCTACCATAAAGGATGCTCTGGGAACCCTGATCTAAGAGGGAACACTAAGAACTCTAATGTACAGAGAAGACTCTGATATAAGGGGAAACACTGTGGACTCTGGTGTAAAAGGTGAACTCTGATGTAAGGGGTGCTCTGAGAACCCTGATTTACCTTAGTGTACTTACTCAGGTGCAGGAGAGAGAAGGGGGGAGATTTCAGTCACAGACAGGGATGGATGGTGAGCTCACTCACCCCTTGGCAGTCAGCACCTCTCATCCAGATGTATCTGAGGCGACTGGACTTCAAATTTCTGGCCTCAACTTTCTTTTTCTGAGGCATAGCGCCGGAGATTGGAGTGCGGGCAGACACAGAGGGGGGTGGGGGGGGGGGAAGGTGCAGATCAAGCCCTCTCTCCTCTCCCATCTGTGTGTGTGTATGGGCGGTGGGTGGGGTTGTTAGTGCAGGCTTTGGGCAGAGTGAAAGAGTGTAACAGACAGCTTAGACAACTGCATACAGCAACCCTGCTGGGAAGCCATAGTCCAGTCTAAATAATGTGTCCGGCAGTCTGAAACCCGGACACATGATTCCAAACCCGAACTGTCCGGGTTAAATTTCTGGACAGGTGGCAACCCTAGTTTAACATCAATCCTCCAAAGATATGTAAATGCTTTATTATTGACAAAAAAAATAGATCAGTGGCTATCATTTCTACTTTTTTCCTTTCCAGCATATAGTTTTTTTTTTTAAGACTGCAGGTGTCCTTTAATAGCTATCTTAACCATCCTATTTTAGTATAATTAGGTCACATATATAAGCAAATTGGCTGCAGATGCAATCTGAATAGCCTTCTTCAAGCATGTGACCTGGGCTGCTAATTGCTTGTACTTATCCGGGACATTATACTAATTACACAGTTACAGCAGTTTGCTTTGTTGGAAGTGTATTTGTGTTTCTTTCAGATCTCCAGGGTTGTTTCATCTGTTATTTATAGCCATCAATCTCTGATACAGATGCATTTATCTTTTTAATGAAGATAATTTAGTAAAATGAGGGATCACAAGGAACATTTTGTGATGGATATAATAAATAGATAAACATATAGGTCTATTATCTAGAGAAAGCAATCGTTTAGGAACCTAATGTTTGTGGGGGAGAGGTTAATAATGTAAGTAAGCAGACCTCTCATTAAATGTGTATTTCCATGTGTAATGCAGACATGCCAAGTAGAGCTGCAGTTTGCTGTGTAACTGTAAGGCTCGGTTTCCACTAGTGCGACTTGTCATGCGACTTGGGACTGCAAAGTCGCATGACAAGTCGTACCCCATGATTTCCAATGAGTACTGTTCATATCTATGCGACTTCAAAGTAGTCCCTGCACTACTTTGGTCCCACTTTGATGCGACTTGAGGTCCGTAGACCTCAAGAATACACAGGCATTGCTTCAAGTTTAGACTCTGGTCCGGCCGCACCTGGAGTATGCTGTCCAGTTCTGGGCACCAGTCCTCAGGAAGGATGTACTGGAAATTAAGCGAGTACAAAGAAGGACAACTAAGCTAATAAAGCGTCTGGAGGATCTTAGTTATGAAGAAAGGTTGCGAGCACTGAACTTATTCTCTCTGGAGAAGAGACGCTTGAGAGGGGATATGATTTCAATATACAAATACCGGGCTGGTGACACTACAATAGAAATAAAACTTTTTCGCAGAAGAGAGTTTAACAAGACTCATGGCCACTCATTAAAATTAGAAAAAAAGAGGTTTAACCTTAAACTACGTAGAGGGTTCTTTACTGTAAGAGTGGCAAGGATGTGGAATTCCCTTCCACAGGCGGTGGTCTCAGCGGGGAGCATCGATAGCTTCAAGAAACTATTAGATAAGCACCTGAACGACCGCAACATGCAGGGATATACAATGTAATACTGACATATAATCACACACATAGGTTGGACTTGTTGGACTTGTGTCTTTTTTCAACCTCACCTACTATGTAACTATGTAAGTCCTGGCAAAAAAATCGCAGCAAAATTGCGCGACGTTGGGGTTGCAATTGTGGAAACCAAGCCTTATTGTGGGTATTTCATTTGGTTTGACAGTCTCAAGGTTTTTTACCTTCATGTATTCTAAGGTAAAAAACCTTCTGTGTGCTGCCCCCCACAACCCCCTAATACTTACCTGAACCCAATCTTCCTCCAGCGATGTTGCACAAGAGCCTCGGCTCTCCGGGGGCTCTTCCTCCTCATTTAATGAGACAGCAGTGGGAGCCATTGGCCTCATGCACACTGGGCATTTGCCCAGCTCTCCTAAATGTTTTTTTTTCCGGGCAGGGGAAAACCGTGTCAAATACCTGCCTTAGGGGTTTAGTTGCATTCAGGCGCATCAGTGATATGGGCGTTAATTCATTTAAATAGCCGGAATAATATTTTTTAACTGGCCAATGATATGAATTAACTCTCAAATGCTAAACATACATTTAGACACGTTTACATGGATTTAAGGGCATCAAACGTTTTTTCTGCCTAAACACTGCTGGTCCTAAATGTGTTGGCAATGGGTTTTTTCTTCCCCTAAAGACCCTTTCCTCTAAATGCCTGTATTCTGTGCATGGAATAATGGTGAAAACTCCTGCCCGACCACTATCAATAGTGTCTATGTGCAATCAAACTGTAATGGGTGCTGATCACATTCATACAGCGGGGCAAAAAAGTATTTAGTCAGCCACCAATTGTGCAAGTTCTCCCACTTAAAAAGATTAGAGAGGCCTGTAATTGTCATCATAGGTATACCTCAACTATGAGAGACAAAATGTGGAAACAAATCCAGACTATCACATTGTCTGATTTTTGAAAGAATTTATTTGCAAATTATGGTGGAAAATAAGTATTTGGTCACCTACAAACAAGCAAGATTTCTGGCTCTTGCAGACCTGTATCTTCTTCTTTAAGAGGCTCCTCTGTCCTCCACTCATTACCTGGATTAATGGCACCTGTTTGAACTTGTTATCAGTATAAAAGACACCTGTCCACAACCTCAAACAGTCACACTCCAAACTCCACTATGGTGAAGACCAAAGAGCTGCCGAAGGACACCAGAAACAAAATTGTAGACCTGCACTAGGCTGGGAAGACTGAATCTGCAATAGGCAAGCATCTTGGTGTGAGGAAATCAATTGTGGGAGCAATAATTAGAAAATGGAAGACATACAAGACCACTGATAATCTCCCTGATCTGGGGCTTCAGGCAAGATCTCACCCCGTGGGGTCAAAATGATCACAAGAGCAAAAATCCCAGAACCACATGGAGGGACCTAGTGAATAACCTGCAGAGAGCTGGGACCAACGTAACAAAGGCTACCATCAGTAACACACTACGCTGCCAAGGACTCAGATCCTGCAGTGCCAGACGTGTCCCCCTGCTTAAGCCAGTACATGTCCGGGCCTGTCTGAGGTTTGCTAGAGAGCATTTGGATGATCCAGAAGAGGATTGGGAGAATGTCATATGGTCAGATGAAACCAAAGTAGAACTGTTTGGTAGAAACACAACTCGTCGTGTTTGGAGGAGAGAGAATACTGAGTTGCAACCAAAGAACACCATACCTACTGTGAAGCATGGGGGTGGCAACATCATGCTTTGGGGCTGTTTCTCTGCAAAGGGAACAGGACGACTGATCCGTGTACATGAAAGAATGAATGGGGCCATGTATCGTGAGATTTTGAGTGCAAACCTCCTCCCATCAGCAAGGGCATTGAAGATGAAACGTGGCTGGGTCTTTTGGCATGACAATGATCCCAAACACACCGCCCGGGCAACGAAGGAGTGGCTTCGTAATAAGCATTTCAAGGTCCTGGAGTGGCCTAGCCAGTCTCCAAATCTCAACCCCATAGAAAACCTTTGGAGGGAGTTGAATGTCCGTGTTGCCCAGCGACAGCCCCAAATCATCACTGCGCTAGAGGAGATCTGCATGGAGGAATGGGCCAACATACCAGCAACGGTGTGTGACAACCTTGTGAAGAATTACAGAAAACGTTTGACCTCTGTCATTGCCAACAAAGGATATATAACAAAGTATTGAGATGAACTTTTGATATTGACCAAATACTGTACATTCTAACTGTAGGGGGGATGGGCTACGTCTGTCAAGACACTGATCACCGCTCCTGTCCGCTAGTGTCCTGTCAATAGGCAGAATGGGGAAATGCTTGTTTACATCAGCATTTCTCCGTTCTTCCTCTCCATGAGGCGATCATGGGTATCCCCGCGGACATCGAGTCCGCGGGATCTGCGATCACACTCACGGAGCTCGCGGCAGGTGCGCGCGCGCCCACAATGCCGCGTCTTAAAGGGGATGTACAGGTACGTTAATATGACTGTCCATGCCATTCTGCCAACGTATATCGGCGTGAGCCGGTCGGCAAGTGGTTAAGGCAAATATAAAAAAAAATAATACTTACCAGAGATCAGTTGCCCCCAAAAACGGTCCTCTTGCACGAGTCTCAGCCTATAAAAGAAAAGAGGATGCATCCTTAGTGGGGCAGAAGACGACGAAGATCAGAAGAGGAGCACATCCCACCCTCCCTCCCTGTCGTGGCCTGTTTTATGAGGTTTAATCCCTTCCTTTGAAAGGGGATGTTATAATTGATGTTACAATTATAGCTTGAGCTTAAATGGCTAAGCTATATATAATTATATACGGTTATATGTTTATTAAGAAGATTTTAATACATGCTAAGTGTATTGATTATTTACAAAATGTTATTTAAAGTTGATATAAATTGGTTTAATATTTATACCTATAAATAAAAGGGCCACGGCCAATTTAAATCACAGGTATTCACTAAAGTATTTGTATTCATTATTTATTTAACTGATGGAATATTTTATTAGATATCAATTGTTAATGAGTTCTGACTATAATCCGTAGTGTGAGCGGGGAAAGAGAAAGCAGATCCAGCCTCTGCCAGCCGTTCGTGTGGAGGGAGGGAGGGGCTGGGCTAAGCTCTGTAACACAGACTGTCATTCCTGTGACAGAACTCTTCGCTGGCTTGCAGTACTTTAATCCGGCCGTGCCCGCCACCTGAGCTACCGCAGCTCCAGACTGCGCAAGTGCAGTTCTGAGACGACGACATAGCAGCCTTTGTATAAGACATCAGAACGGCCCAGGGGGCAATTGTATCCCCCACCCCCACCCCCCGCCCAGCGCGCCCCTGCATATGGGTCACTTTCTATACATAATTCAATAAGTGCAAGGAATTTTTTGTAATAAGTGCAGAATTGCATACCTTCCAACATTTTGAGATGGGAATGAGGGACACCTACTAGCAAATGTATGTAGGCATAGGATACGCCTCCTGCCACACCCCCATAAAGGAGAATTAACCAAAAAAAAGGGTAAATTAAATCCACAAGTGCTTTTTTTTTTACCACTACTATTCCTTTATATTGCCTTCTAAAATTTACAAATGCAGCAATTTAGAAATCAGATGAAAGGTTTAGCACTGGAAAACACTTTTTGAAAGATAAAAGTGCATTTTATATACAACTATATAGATCAGACCAAAATGAAGGACAAATGAGGAGGAAAGAGGGACAGAGGGACATTACTCCAAATCAGGGACAGTCCCTCAAAATCAGGGACAGTTGGGAGCTATGGAATTGTATGGAGAAATAAACTTAAAAAAAAAATAAAGGAAAAATGATATATACAGTAATACTCTGCAATTACAATATATCATCAAACGCTTCCGTGATATAATAAAAGTCCATATATAAAAAATGTCCAAGATATCTATGACTCTATTATTATTAATAGGAAAAAAAAACAAAAGTGAGGTTTCCACAAAACTCCTTCTTCACTCTGTGCATAAGAAATACAATGTGCCCCTGCCATCATACAAGGCGGATCCCACCACCTTCACTGCAATGTGCTCACCTTAAGGAATGGACCTAAAAACTTGGACCCCCTAGGGCAGGGGTGCCCAACCTTTTGAGGAGCAAGGGCCACTTTATCGACTTGGTAACCGGTCTCAGGCCATAATGAGCGTAAAAGGGGGATGGCAGGTCTGTGTCCACTCTGCATATGTAGAGCAGACACGGATGCAACCCGCTCTACCCTAAGGGCCCTCTGATCCGCCCAGACAGAAGGGGACAGATCCCCTTCTGTTTTCTTTAAGGAGATCGGATTGCAGATAGGCGGGTGTAAACGGACACAAGTCCGTTTACATCTGCCGCTCTGTAGAGGTGAATGGAGAGTCCATTTGAGTCCACCTGAAAAACAGACAGGCGGACCTGATCGGACCAATCATGTGAAAGGGGCCTAAGGCTGCTTTCACACTGATGCACAGCGGTTTACCTGCTACTCAACTGACCTCAACCTTCACTTCTTCCTCAGGATTCCTGCTGCTGGCTGGTACTGCTGGCTTGTACTGCTGGAGGGTACTGTTGGCTGGTAATGGTACTGCTGGCTGGTACTGCTGACTGGTGCTGCTGGCTAGTACTGCTGGTGGGTACTGGTACTGCTGGTGGGTACTGCTGACTGGTACTGCTGGCTAGTACTGCTGGTGGGTACTGGTACTGCTAGCTGGTACTGGTACTGATGACTGGTACTGCTGGTGGGTACTGGTACTGCTGGCGTGTACTGGTACTGCTGGCTGGTACTTATACTGGTGGCTGGTACTGGTACTGCTGGCGGGTACTGCTGGCTGGTACTGATGACTGGTATGGATGGTGGGTACTGGTACTGCTGGCGGGCACTTCTGGCAGGTACTGGTACTGATGACTGGTACTACTGGCTGGTACTGGTACTGCTGGTTGGTACTGGTACCGTTGGTACTGGTACTGCTGACTGGTACTGGTACTGCTGGTTGGTACTGGTACTCTTGGTTGGTACTGGTACTGCTGGCTGGTACTGATACTGGTGGCTGGTACTGATACTGGTACTGGTGGCTGCTGTCCCAGATCATGGATTCCTGTGTCCCGACCCGCCATCCCCGAGCATAATTGTGACAGAAGCATGCAGCTGAAGTAAAGAGCAGAGCTGATGCTTCCTGTCACAGGTGGAGTACATTTGGTATCACTCCGCCTGTCAAGGAGCCGACGCTATACAGGAAGCATCGGCTCGGAGATGGCGGGTCGGGAACCCACGATCTGGTCTTCCCGACCCGCCATCTCAGAGCAAGACATGGCGGGCCACATCGGAGGGCGCCGCGGGCCACATGTGGCTGGTCAGCGGGTCAATTTTTTCTCCTTCACTGATGGGCACTGATAGGCTGCACTGATGGGCACTGATGAGGCGGCACTTATGGGCACTGATAAGGCAGCACTGAGGGGCACTGATTAGGTGGCATTGATGGGGAGGCACTAATATGCAACACTGATGGGCACTGATATGCAGCACTGATAGGCGGCACTGATGGGCACTGATATGTGGCACTGATGAGCACTGGTAGGTGGCACTGATGGGCACTGATATGTGGCACTGATGGACAATGATAGGCGGGACTTATGGGCAATGATAGGCGACACACATATGCTGCACTGATGGGCACTGATGGGCAGCACTGATGAGCAGGCACTGAAAGGCAGCACTGATTGGTGGCACTGATGGCTACTGATTGGTGGCACTGATGGGCACTGATTGGTGGCGCTTCTGGGCACTGCTGGGGCTGCACTGATCATCAGGGCACTGGTGATAAGTGCCCTCATTACCTGTACAGTCTCCTCTGCGAGAAGATGCCGCCGATCAGCTCTCTTCGCCTCACACACTGTCAGTGTGAGATGAGGAGAGATAATAAATAGCATTTCCGTATGCACAATACATGTAATCTGCTGTGATTGAACACAGCCAATCACATGGGTAAAGAGCCGCGTCATTGGCTCTTTATCGAGATTGGGGTTGTGCCGCGTCCTAGGGACACGGTGTGACCGCGATCACCGTGCTGCAGCGGTGACGCTGAAGCGACATCATATGATGGTGCCCCAGAACCAGAGGGGATCCCGCTCGCTGTTAATTTGCAATGCAGGGGGCGGGAGGTAGTTAAGAGTCCCTCCATCCTTGGCTCCCAGTCACTCAAAGAAACACAGGTGATTATCCATAGCGTAGTAAGTTAACAATCCAGAATTTATTAAAAGAAATGCACTTACATTTAAAATCAAGTCAATATGCCTTTAATGATAAGTAGTGCAGTCACAAACAGACTCTCGGTAGCTTTGGCGTCACCGGGTTCCTCCTGCGGCTGACATTGAGGAGCGCTTAGAGGCAGAAAAAAAAGTCAAACGCTCTTAAAAATGGCATTTTTTTACACCCAGTGTGCATGAGTCCTTTCTCAGTGCCCAGGTTGCAAAAACAGTTTTATACATTTGGGGCTGTTCCTTAGTATTTTTCCTTGTCTAAACCCATACCTCCCAACTTTTTGAGATGGGAAGGAGGGACACCTATTAGCAAAAGTATGTAGGCATAGGACACACCCCCTGCCACGTCCCCTTAAAGGAGAATTATTTTAAAAAAAAACGATTAATTAAAGGGGTTGTAAACCCTCGCCATTTTTCATTCTATGCATTGAGGCGCCCGCACGGGTGTCCACAAAGGAGAGTGCTTCTCCGACGGGGCACTCTAGAACAGGAGGAGCCAGGAGCGCCGTGGAGGGACCCCAGAAGAGGAGAATCAGGGCCACTCTGTGCAAAACCAACTGCACAGCAGTGGAAAATATGACATGTTTGTTATTTGTTTAATTTTTTTTTTTTTTAAACCGAACCTTTACAACCACTTTATCCCCGCTTCACACTGATGCTACTTTGAAATCGCTCCCACTTCACTTGAAGTAGCGCGATTTCAAAGTAGCAAGGTCGGCGCGATTTCAGGTGCTACTTGATAGACATCTGTGTGGCTTCATACACAGATGTCTATTGAAGTCGCACCTGGAATAGGCAAAAGTAGTTCAGGAACTACTTTTGCCAATTGGTGCGGCGCCGCAAAATCGGTGTCGCACCGATTGGAACAGTGTGATTGCCTCCAATAGGCTGCGACTTGTCATGCGATTTGATCTCTCAAATCGCATGACAAATCGCTCCAATGTGAACCTAGGCTCAAACCCACAAGTACTTTTTTTTTTTTACCACTACTATTCCTTTAGATTGGCTTTTTAAATTGACAAATGCAGCAATTTACAAATTGGATGGAAGGTGGGAAACACTTTTTGAAAGATAAGTAGTGCATTTTATATACAACTATATAAATCAGATCAAAATGAGGGACAAATGAGGAGGAAAGAGGGACAGAGGGACTTTGTTCCAAATCAAGGACAGTCCCTCGAAATCAGGGACAGTTGGGAGCTATGTAAACCCCAGGCTGTTGTATGAGGAGACATTGCCCTCACAGACCTTCTTCTTAGACACGGCCCTGGGAAAAAGAGTTTCTGAACTGCACCAGAGGCATTGGACTGTATCCTGTAAGTAGATATAGAATTTAGATGTAATTGCTGCAGAAGATTAAAAGTGCAGGATTAATCCGTGTCACGTTAGTTTCTAGGTCATTGTAGAATATCAGTGCCCCTGTGCTGGGGGAATTAGCTGGAGGAATCACTAAATCTGCCTAATAGGTAAATCTTTCAGCTATTCCCTGAGCTTTGAAGTCAATCATTTCCTACTAATATTTGACCTATTTTTAGATAGCAAACCCCTTGCGGAATAATTATTTTCCGTCACACTGTCACTTTCAAATTAGCATTGGCACAATGCATCTTTCACTCGAATGAACTTGATTTATCCCTACATCAAAAGGAATTAATCCAGAGGAAAATTGTTTAGCAAACAATATTTCCATCTATATATAGAAGAAATGGATAGATGCATTCGTACACAAATATCTAGAGGGAAACCTGACATGGATATTGCCATTGCCAAGTTTTCCTTCTAATAGTACTTTTGCATTAATACTGTGAATCGCTGACCTAGAATAAGTGCGCAGGTCCATAATGTGCACACTTTCTGTGGGTCACTGACCACAGATGTCAGATAAAATAAAAAGTTCAGAATCAGTAACAAAGTGATGCCTTTGGATCAGCATACCAGCCAGGCAACTTGCTTTTTGTCACAAGAAGAGAATTTAGTACAGTCAGCCTACGCCTTTCATCAGTGAAGGTTGCCTTTACCTTCAGTAGAGTAAAGTGAGGCTACAAATCTGCCTTTGCTGTCTGGTGGGGGTACCTGATTGCCTATATGGAATTACAAATATTTTTGCAGGTAAAACAGTGTCAGAAACCATGAAATCAGGCCACGACAGAAGTACAGTTAAATCACACTTGTATAATAATAAAAGTAAAAAAAGAACAAACGTAGTGAAAACATAGCCAAAGTTCAGTAACCGGAACGGATAGTCAGCCAAGCCAGAAGACAGGGATCAATGTAGTGGAGCAGGAAGCAGGATCTGGGGCCAGAAGGGATGTCAGCAAAGCAAGTCTTGAACAGGATCGCAGGAGAACGTTTCTGTGATGTTGACCAAGGCGAAGGCAGAGCTCCTCTGGACTGGACGGTTTAAGTAGGCAGGACTGACGAGCAGGATATCATCAACTGTGTAACTGTGGAGAGAGATAGGAGCTGGCAATTAGCCGACAGCTCAGCGGCCAGCTCAGAGAAGGAAGGGCTGACCCCAGCCCTGACACCATGTGCCATTTTCGGCCAAGCAAGAGTTTCTTCTGGTGATATTGGGGTTGATTTACTAAAACGGGAGAGTGCAAAATCTGGTCCAGCTGCGCATGGTAGCCAATCAGCTTCTAACTTCAGCTTGTTCAATTAACCACTTACCGTCCGGCTCACACACATATACGGCAGCAAACTGGTTAGTTCCCGCGAATCGCCGTACCCGTATGTCGGCTTCTGTAAGAGCCATAGCAGGCGCTGCCAGAGGCGCGCTCCTGCTGCACGGCGGGGGTCCCAATGCACGTGGTCGGCAGCCGCGATGTCTTCCGGATCGCAGGCATGAGAGCCAGAATGGGCTTTTGTGTATGTAAACACACAAATCCCCGTTCGGATGTTTCCGAATTAATGAATTTGACGAATTTCGTTAAAAAACTAATTCAGAACGAAAGGAATTGCACATGTCCAGAAGCCCGCTATGTTAGGCTGATGGCACACTATTGATCCTGTCACTAGTGTGAAAGTGGTTCTTTATTCAATGTCAGTGGTAAAACAGGGATCAGGATGACAGACCTTAAAGAAGAGTTCCAGGCATACATATTTTATACACAAAAAATTGGTCCAGCTTTGACTAATGCAACTACGTATATATATCACCATACCTGGCTGATCCCCCTGGAAGCTAGAAATCCATGAAGTCTGCTTCTGAGTCCCATGCCTAGTGGCTGCTTTGCTGAATTCTAAACACAGGAGGTTGGCTGCTTCTTAGTATGCTTTGCATTTTCTGTTTGCATGCAAAGCATTTTCTGATTGAATGAGGCGGGGAGGTGGGGCAGTGATGTCCTGCTCTCCACCTCTTCCAATCAAAGAACATTATAGTGTTCATTATTATTCTTTCAGGAAATGTAAAGCGTTCTCTGAATGGCACCCATATCCAGCAGCCAACCTCTTGTATTCTCAATGCAGCAGAACAGCTGCTTGGCATGGGACCCGAAAGCAAGAGGAGATCACTGGAGTAGCAATATTTACAGATCAGTGATTTCTGCATGGTATATGTATAGCATAGGTGTGCGCAGCCTGTTGCATTAGGGTGTGCACCCCAAAGCCTAAACACACACACACCATATATATATATATATATATATATATATATATATATATATATATATATATATATACACCAGTAGATGGTGTCAGTAGGGCAGGGATTGGTGTCAGTAATTTATTTTTATTTTTTTATTATTATAACTTTTTTACAATTGTATTATTTTTTCCAATAATTTATTATTATTATTATTATTATTATTATATATTTTTTTTACAATTTATTAGGAGCCCCATTGGGGGACTTTGGTGAAATATCAAGGGTCTGAACAGCCTCACTTTTGAGACAGAGAAAGGGACTGAGGACAGAGATTTCCCAGTTCCTTTCTCTGCAGCCAAGCAGTAAGGGGAATCTGTGCAGCACAGCATGATTAGGGTGTGCCCAGGCACACCTGGCACACCCTGTACGCACGCCTATGATGTATAGTAAGATTGATCCAAGCTGGACCAATGCATTTATGTATAAAATATCCATACCTGAAATACTTCTGAAATTCCCAGATAACGAGGATAACTTGCCACAAATTTGTAGCAGTGTTAAATTGTAAGTCTGTTAACTTGCTACACATTTTGTAAGTTGTACACTTGCAGAGCACTTGAAGCACAAGTTCTAGATGACACTTTTCCAATTTGTAGCAAATGTGTGTGGCAAGTCTTTAGCAAGAGCAAAGTTGCAGTGGTGATTCTACAGCAAGAGCAAACTTGCAGTGGTGAGTCTCTAGCAAGAGCAAAGTTGCAGTGGGGAGTCTACAGCAAGAGCTCTGCAAGTCTACAGCATAAAAATTCAGCCACAGTGACCCCCTGTGGTGGGATGACTATTGCACAACATAACTGAACCAGAACTTGCAGCAGACTTGCAGAATGTTTGAAAAGAAAGTTGATCTGGAGTCATGCAATGTGGACTTGCTGCAACTGTGAAGCCTGGCAAGTCTAATGCCCCGTACACACGATCGGACTTTCCAACAACAAAACTGTGGAATTTTGTTCTAAGGTTGTTGGATCCAACTTGTCTTGCATACACACGGTTACACAAATGTTGGCCAACAATTATGAATGTAGTGACATACTAGACGTACTACGTGGTTTTTCAGCTCTTTAGCACCATCTTTTGGGCTCCTTCTGCTAATTTCGTGTTAGTAGAAGTTTGGTGAGTGTTGATTCTCGCTTTTCTTTTTATTCTTTTTTTCTATTATTATTATTATTATTCTTGATATCACTTGAAAAAAAAAAGCCTTTGAAAATTAGTTTCCAATAACTACATCAGTATCACCAGCAAAGCAGGTTCATTATTATCCCATTAAAGAAGAAGAGAATTGTGCGCTGCATTTGGAGATTTCCTAATTTGCCACGTCATGAATGTTAATTCTCCATTACGAACGCTAGTTTACAAGACCGACCGCTTCTGAGAATGAGTTGACTTTTGTCCGACGGACTTGTGTACAGACGATCGGAAATTCCAACAACAAAAATTTGTTGTCGGAAAATTTGAGAACCTGCTAGCCAACATTTGTTGGCGGAAAGTCCGACAAAAAATGTTCGATGGAGCGTACACACGGTCGGACTTTCCGCCAACAAGCTCACGTCCAACATTTGTTGTCGGAAAATCTGATCGTGTGTACGGGGCATTGCAATAGCTTAGCAAGTAGTTTCCAAACTTGCAGCACAATTGCTTGCTATCTGGGTTAGTTCCATCCAAAAGTTGCGTTGCATATACAGTATGTCTGTTGTGACAGAGTCCCATTAACTGTAATAAAATGTAACTAGTTTGTGATAAATACTGTTATTTTAGAAAAGGCGAAGTAATCCTCCTTATGCTGGAAACAGCTAAAGAGATCATTGCATAAAAGGATAAAGTATAATTATAGGATCATATCTTAAAACATGGCAGTGTTTGGTTAGAAAAAGCATGAAATCCTGTATTTGTATCATGGCCTTCCCATCACAACTTGGCTGAAATCGCGTTGCAGCTGCCCAAACTGACTGCAGGTGCTTGGACCTAATTAATAAACATTTACCATCAGCCAGCACTCTTGGCACTGACAGTACCATTTCCATCCCAGAGCTAAGAAGTTTTCCAAAACTATCCACCCAATCAAAGCCGTTGAATTATATGGTTAAAGAAGCATGAATAATATTCATGTATTTTATGTTTCCCATGTGTCTTTAATAATATGCTAAAAAATGCAAATCAGTTGCTCATATTAAGAAGAAAATAACTGCGAGCGTTCCGTATAATCTGAGATCTGCCTTAAAGCAGTATTAAACCCAAAACCAAAACTGTGATATATTGCAGCTTACCAATCATTAGATGTGGTCTCTGTATTTGTTTCCTTTTGGCTAAGATCAAGTGTAGTATCTGTTCTTATCAGTTTCCAGGAGGTGACGCTTGCTTCCGTCCCTGATCTGCGGCGAGGTGGAGATGGGATGGCGGTTGCTATGCAAAACCTGCTGGAGTAAAGGTGACCTGGAGCGGTTCGTAACCGAAAGGGAAGCCTTCTGATGGGGAGGGAGAACCACTGGGTCCAGCTGAAGGGTCGGGTCCCTGGCCTTCTGGCCTAGATTGGGGCGGCTCTAGCTCCGGACAGTTTTTCGGGAGAGAACACTGGCTCCCCTTTCTCCCACTAGTATTTTCCGAATGTAATTAGGTAGGAGGGATGGAACGATGGTGAGGCCTGATGGTAAAGGGCTCTCACCAAGCTTCTAGAACTCCAGGCCTTTCTGCCTGGGGTGGGGGCTGCTGTGGTCTGGGTTGGGGGTCAGGGTTGCACGAAAAAGCCAGTGGTGAATGTGCCCCTGAAGTGGCAGTTCAGGGGTGCCGTACAGTCCACAGTGTTTCGGCACTTGATTTATGGCACCATGGTCACTTCACCACAACACATGTTTTTCGCACCTGCCTCTAGGGCCGAGCCTTTTGGCTAGGACCAGGGGAAATTTTTATTCGTGGCTGGAGGGCCGGCCATTGTATTACATAATGGTCACTTTTCACTCTTCCACCTTCCTTCTCCCCACTTTCTTTTTATTTATCCCTGTGTTTGTCACTTTTTTGTATTTTTATGTTTGATGTGTATACATGTTTGTCACTGTGTGATGAGTAGGGTGTGGGTCCTCGGGCCTACTCTGAAAGTCTTGGGAGGGGGCAGATATTAGGCCTTCTGGCTTGGTTCACCCTCTCATGGGGTCTCCCTTCGGGGGAGTCCCACCTAGTACTTGAACAAAAAGAAGGGTGTTTTTTTAGGGACTTTTAGGAAGCCTAGACCTGGTAAGGTCACGTATTTCCATCCCCATTGGACTTTAAGTGGAGTCCCACCTAGTACTTGGGTGGGTCTGTTTCGGCAGACCTTCCAGAAAACGGGGGTCCATCTGGTTTCGGCTAGATGGACCCAAGTGAAGTACCTCAGTCCCTGTCTGGAGCCTAACGCCCCGGGGGATCAGGGTAATTTCTTTCCCTAGTGGAGGATCAGTGTGAACACCCTTTGCACGTTTTTGTGTTTCACTCTTTATGTGTGCGCACTTTTTTTGGCACCGGGTGGAAGTTTTTTGGTGTGTTTTGCACTTCACTGGCTTTTCAAAAAAAGAAAAAAAAAAAAAAAAGGCTGTATTTGTTTTATTTTTTAAGGCTTTTTCCTCAGTTTTCACCTGGGGATCTGGCCAGAAAAATACCTCCTGTATTAGAGTACCCCCCCCCCACTCCGGATGAAGGAGCACAGCATTGTTAAAGTGTAACTCCACTTTTGTTTAGAAAAAAACATTCCCCTCTGGGCAGTAGTGTATTTAGGTCTTGTGCTGCCCTAGGCCTGACTAAACTCATGCACCTCCTAATTTAAATATGACCCACCCCTCCCTGTCAAGGCCACACCCCTTGCTGTTTAAAACCCACCCTGAAATTTTCGAGTGGGGACACTAGTTCTGTGGGCCTGGGGGGGGGCAATGGATTCCCTAAATTTGCATAGATTTCCTCTTACTTCCTATTTGGCTATGGGGCAGGAAATGAAGGGAAATCTCCCTATCTCCCTTCTATCCAAAATGAAAAAAAAAATGTTGCCTATAGTTCTACTTTAAGCGCAAATCTCTGATAATTTTATGAAGAGGACTAAGAAGATATAACCATGCCAATGGTGCAGCAGAAAACATATAGCACAGTGAGGAAGGTTTTTGGTCCAGGATGATAGGACAGTCAAAATTAGAAGCGGCAACCCCCCTCCCCCCACAATTGCAGAATGCCGTCCGCCTGCATACTGGAAGCAAAGCGGCCGCTCTATGGGAGACGCTAGACTAATTTGCCTCTCAGCCCAGTCCGCCCCATAAGACTGGCGCTACACTAACAGTGTAGCGCAAGCCGGCGGGGACTCTTTCTGTGCTGCCCCCCTGCAAAGTTCTGCCCTAGGCCAGGGCCTTGTCGGCCTAGGCCAGCATACAGCGTTGCCTCTGGGTGATCTATGTACATTTAATACAATAATAGTGCAGCGCTGAAACATTGACTAAATGCATATAACTGCTATACAAACGCATAAAAGTCCCGGATATAAGAAATGCTGTAAAGCCAAAGGATGAAAAGAACACCAGCAGTCAGGCAGAAAAATCCTCAATGGTGACCGGGGTGCTCAAGACAATCATAAATCGTGTATGATCTTATCTGTGCTTCCACCACCACAAGTACAGGCCGCTCACCTTAGTGTATGGACCTCTGATTTAACAGAAAGGTCATACAGGCAGTCCCCACCGGGGTAATCATAAGATACAAATCTATTAAACGGCTGATCCAACGATCGAAATCCAGCTTCAGTAATGCAGCAGCAACAGGGCAAGTCTCTTATACAGTCATGGTTCATGTAAAATCAATGAGACATATATAGTGCTCTCTGTTTTAACTAATACCAGCTTTAATAATAATAAAATGTTACTTACAAACATAGCACTGCAAACCCAGTGCTAGGATATGAGGCATACAGCATAAAATGCATGAATCAGGGAAGGTGGCTGTAATGACATCACAGAATCCTTTGTCCACAAAAGGGATCCGTGACGTCTTTACAGCCACCTTCCTTGATTCATGCATTTTAGTTTAAAACAGAGAGCACTATATATGTCTCATTGATTTTACATGAACCATGACTGCATAAGAGACTTGCCCTATTGCTGTTGCATTACTGAAGCTGGATTTCGATCGTTGGATCAGCTGTTTAACAGATTTGTATCTTATGATTACCCCGGTGGGGACTGCTTGTATGACCTTTCTGTTAAATCCGAGGTCCATACACTAAGGTGAGCGGCCTATACTTGTGGCAGTGGAAGCACAGATAAGATTCTACACGCTTTACGTTCGTCTTGAGCACCCTGATCACCATTGAGGATTTTTCTTCCTGACTGCTGGTGTTCTTATCATCCTTTGGCTTTACAGCATTTCTTATATCTGGGACTTTTATGGGTTTGTATAGCAGTTACATGCATTGAGTCAACGTTTCAGCGCTGCACTATTTTTGTATTACATGTTTATTTAACCACTTGGCGTCCGCGCTGTAGCCGAATGACGGCCACAGCGCGGACCTGAATTTCTGGGATCCTGTCATATGACGGCCTCCCCTTTGCACGCTCCCTGCGCAGGCTGTGATCACTGAGACCCGGGTGATCACATATCCGAGTGAGGGGCCGATCCCGCCCCAAGGACAACCTTTTACAAGCCAATTAGAGCCTCAGGGCTGCTTTGGAGGGGAGGCAAATTTTACAAAAGTTGTAAAAAAAAAAAAAAAAATTGTTTTAGCAAAATGTTTGGCTGCTTTTTGTAAACTAATACTTAACCACATCAATCAAATTGTGTTTAAATATATTCCTTCTTTAAGTGCATTCATGTGATTAGTTAAGAGTTCTTATTTAAGAATCAGTACTCGAACCATCAAATCTCATTGAACGCTTCTTCGATCTCCATCCGAAATCCCAAATAACTGGGTGCTAAGGAATAAATAAACCAAGAAGTCTTCCATTTTCGTTGTTTCTCCTTCTGTTTTACTACCTTGGGATTTTATTTTGCAACTAAATATTGATTTACTTCTAAGTGTTAATTAGAATGCTGTCTGCCAGCTTCAATGCTGCAGCAGGCCTTCCTTTATCCCCCAGTCTTGGAACCTTTTGTTTTTTTGCGTTGTTACATTGTTGCCTAATATGCATTTACACTTGATTAAAGCCTATATATAGGCAATTTGGGGGCTTTTTTTCAAGAGTGTTGAGCCTTAAAGGGTTTGTAAAGTTTTTGTTTTTTATTTAAATAACAAACATGTTATACTTACCTCCTCTGTGCAAGGGTTTTGCACAGAGTTGCCCCTGATCCTCCTCTTCTGGGGTCCCCCCAGCAGTGCTCTTGGCTCCTCCCTTCATCGAGTGCACCCAGAGAGAGCCATTTTCCATGAGGGCACTCGTGCGGGCGTGCTCATGAGTCCTGCTGTGTCCATTGCCACAGACAGCAGGACTTGGCCCGGCCCCCACCGGGCTCCAGTGTCACTGGATTTGATTGACAGCAATGGGAGCCAATAGCTCCTGCTGCTATCAATCTATCCAACGAGACAGTGGCTGGAGCTGTTGTGCTCGTTCTCGTCGCTGGAAAGACTGGGTTCAGGTAAGTTAAAGGGGGGCTCTGGGGGGCTGCTGCACTACAGAAGGTTTTTTACCTTAATGCATAGAATGCATTAAGGTGAAAAACCTTGAGAGTTTACAACCACTTTAACTTAGGAGAGCTTGTTGGGTTTCTTTTGGTTCCTCCATGGTTTAAAGCGGAAGTTAACTTCCATGTATTATTTGGGCCTATAGATAAGCCTATAATGAGGATTACCTATAGGTACTGTAAATATCTCCCAAACGTGAACCGTTTAGGAGATATTAACTGTATATGCAGCTGATTACGTCATCGATGCATGCGCTCTGAAGGAACGGTCACCCGTGCTGTCTCTTTAAAAGCCTGTAAACTGAACGGTGGCTCCCGCGTGCATGTGGCTCTGGCCAATCACACAGCCAGAGTCTGCGAACCCGGAAGGAAGTTGGGCGAAGATGGATGCAGCCTCCAGCGAGGACGACGAGCGCTTCGTTTGCAGGTAAGTTTAACATAAAGTGCTAGTATGTGATGCACACTAGCTCATTATGCCTTTACTTTTGCAGGTCAGAAAAAAAGGCCCTTTACTTCCTCTTTAAGCCTACATTTGTTATTTTATCTTTGGTTTTATGTGTTGAAATAAAGATGTAAACTGTTTTTGTACAAATTTCATGTATTTGGATTGTATTTGGTGCCGTGAAAGTCCCAGACACCCATAATGCTATTGGTTTAATAGACTTCAGGATGTTGACACTATAATAGCCTCCAACCACACCTGGTATTATTTTCTGAGGCTTTTTTATGCATATTTGCACATTTTTGCACACATTTATTAGGAGTGAAGCACTAAACAGGTGCTTCATTCACGTTTTTGGCTTACAGACTCTTTATTAGGGAAGTACCTAAAAATAAAAACATAACATGTTTTTGCACAGTTGTCTGCCAGCTCCCATTGAAGTCATTGAGGCCCCATTCTGCTTCACAAGTAGCTCACGTATCTTTTGGCACTTTCAGGCATTCAGCTACAGGTGCCTGAACCCTCAAAAGTGAATAGGAACAATAACAAGAATGGGATTTGGCTTGTGGAGCATTGTGTTTCAAAGCGCAAAATATTCACATATGAATGGTCACCAAGTTTTGGGGGTTTTGTATGAAAAGGGTGTTAGTAAGAAAATCTGTGATGCCGCGTACACAAGACCGGACTTTCCGGCAGAAAAGGTCCAATGGAATCATTCCGTCGGACATTCCGATCGTGTGTGGGCTTCATCGGAACTTTTTCATTCAAAAATTCTGACGGACCTAGAAATAGGACATCTTTCAAATCTTTCTGACGGAATCAGTTCCTATTGGGAAAACTGCTCGTCTGTATGCTATTCCATCAGACCAAAAACGACACAAGGGCAGCTATTGGCTACTGGCTATTGAACTTCCTTTTTCTAGTCCCGACGTACGTCATCACGTTCTAAACGATCGGACTTTGGTGTGATCGTGTGTAGGCAAGTCCGTTTCAGCGGAACTCCGTCGAAAAGACCGTCAGACTTCATTCCGACAGAAAGTCCGGTCGTGTGTACGCGGCATAACTGCCATTACCAACCAATCAGCTGCTAACTGTTCCGCAGTACAGGGTTAAAAAATAATATAACAATTCTGATTGTTTGATATGGGAAACACAACATTTTCTTCTTAGCACACTTCCCATACATAAGAACCATAGTGTGTATAGAGCCCTGTTTACACTGGCATTAAAAGCAGGCATTTGAGTTGTGTTTTTAATGTTACTCAAAGATAAGGTTACTCAAAGAGTAGAGTACCATATCTATACATTTTTGTAAGTTTAATAATTGTCAAAGTGGTCATCACCCTGTATTGCATATCTTGTATTATGCATTGGCCACAAGTTTATGTTCAGAATTGAATACTAGTTAAAGCGGACCTTCAGTCATTTTTTTTAACTTTCCATCTATTAAATCTTCTGCCCTTGTTGTTGTTTTAACTTTGGATAGTAAAACATTTTTTTTTCTGCCAGTAAATACCTTATACAGCCCACTTCTTGTTTCCTGTCTGGTCATTAGCCTAGGCTTATGACATCATGCATCTCTCTCTCTCTCTCTCTCTCTCTCTCTCTCTCTCTCTCTCTCTCTCTCTCTCTATCTCCAGGAAGGGAGGGGTGATAAGTCATAAGCGGGCCAACGAGAGCTGCAGAACTGGAGGTATGCCTCTGTGTGTCTGTGTAAATCCAGGAAGTGAACAGGCAGCAGCTTCAGCTGCCCACAGTTAAAATGGCTGCAGCCAGACTCAGTGGAGGGAGATTTCTGCAGCATATTTGGCAAGTACAGAATCGCAGTATATATAAAATAATATGCAAAGTGGTTGGAGGGAAGCTTCAGAATGGCAAAGATGTTTTTTATTACAAATTATGTGAGCAGACTGCAGTTCCTCTTTAAGTAAATATTTATTGTATGTTTCATATCACAGGAAAGCTGAGCCCATGTATCTTAGCAACTCCTAGATTAAAAAATTTAAAAAAAAAGTGGCATCAACAATCATTTCTCTGGCACGGCTAATGTGAGCAAACTCTAAAACAGAAAGCACACTTCTATTCAGACAGAATGAGATCTTTGTTGACGCTCTTATAAAACGGGATGACATTTTTGCTTTACTTCAGTTCATGCCAAGTCTAGACAGAGCACAAATAGTGTAAGCCATAAAATCCATTCATTGACATACCTTTATGAATTTCTAATAGTGAATGACAGCATACATTTTTTATTTGTTTTACCATCTGTCTTACCAGTTATAGTTAGCATGAGAGGTTTTTATATTATTCAAATGCAACAAGACAACATCTGCTTGCTAGCAGCCAAAAATAACACAAAGTGAATACAATTCATTTTTAGAATGTTACATAACACAATCATTTTTAAGTGAAATTCAGTATGTACATTTGTTTCTCCATCATGTAACCAATGGAGGTCTGAACTAGGGTGCCCACGTGTCCCGGATTGCCCAGGATTGCCCCGTAATTCGCATTTATGTCCCGTGTCCCGGGCACCTTCATTCTGGGACAATACAGTGTCCCGGAATGAAATGAGGACACATAGCCACCCTAATAGAAGATTGCCAAACTGGTTGCTAGGGCCGACCCTGTAGCAACCAGTGACGTCACATTCCCAGAGTCTCAGAGCAAGGCGTTTACCCAGTGCTGCTCTGCGCACCGAGTCCAACAACCTCCTCCCCTTCTCTGGCAGCAGCAGCAGCACCCAGAGAGAGCGGCCAAAGCATCTTCATTGTGTCTCCTCCTGACTCCTCCAGTTTTCAGTGAACTCCCGGCGGGAGGCGGCATTCTGCAGTGCTGGCTGGCTTAGATCCATGGCTCGTCTGCCCATCCCGACTCCCGCAGCACATTGCCCGACTTCTCCTCCTCCCGCCCGCGGGCCAAGCTTCCTGACTGCCTGAGGGGGGCCCCCCAGCCTGGGAACAAAGACCGGCGCTCAACTGCTCACTGCACCAGACCAGTCCAGATTAAATGGTGATCAAATGGAACCTGATTGGAGCAGGTCAGATGACAAGTTGGGGCACTTGCTTTACCTGAATGGTAGTTTGGAAATGTCTGAACTGGGCAATAGGCCGTCAAATCGTTTTTGGAGCCATTGCTCTTTTCCTTAATGCAGACATGTGGCAGTCCTGTGAGGAACACAACGAGGGAGATTTACTAAAACTATAGAGTGCAAAACCTGGTGCACCTCTGCATTGAAACCAACCAGGTTCAAGGTTTTATTGTCAAAGCTTAACTGAACAAGCTGAAGCTAGAAGCTGATTGGCTACCATGCACAGCTGCACCAGATTTTGCACTCTCCAGTTTTAGTAAATCAAACCCACAGTCTTTAAAGGGGTTGTAAAGTCTCAAGGTAATTCACCTTCAAGATAAACTACAGTCTGCTCACATGACCTGCATGCTTTGGCCAATCACAGCGCGCTCTGCTTTGGCCATGATTGGCCAAAGGCAAATTTAAAAAGAAAATGGCATGGGGTCCCCCCTAAAATCCATTCCAGGCCCTTCAGGTCTGGTGTGGATTTTAAGGGGAACCTTGCGCCAAGATTTAAAAAAAAGGGCATTGGGGTCCCGTCCAAAATCCATACTAGACCCTTATCCAGGCATAAAAGAGCCCCCACCCCTCCTGAACCGTACCAGGCCACATGCCCTCAACATGGGGAGGGTGTTTTGGGGTCTCTCCCAAAACACCTTGTCCCCATGTTGATGGGGACAAGGGCCTCATCCCCTCAACCCTGGCCCGGTGGTTGTGGGGGTCAGAGGATCCCAGCCCCCCATGTGAATGGGTATCGGTTACATTGTACCCCTAACATTCACCAAAAAAGTGTCAAAAAAGTTAAAATGATAGGAGACAGTTTATTTAAAATAAAATGTCCGTGATGTCCATTTACATCGTGGGACATTTTTTATTTTTTTAATAAAGGAATTGTCAAAAACTATCTGCTGTCATTTTTACTTTTTTGACACTTTTTTGGTGAATGTGTAGGGGTACAACGTACCCGATACCCATTCACATAGGGGGGCTGGGATCTGGGGTCCCCTTGTTAAAGGGGGCTTCCAGATTCTGATAAGCCCCCCCACCCGCAGACCCCCACAACCACCAGGCTCCAGACCTGGGGCTGCGGTGTCTGGGGTTACAGCTGGTTTCGGTGGAGGGGGCGGCTTCAGGATTTGGCCCAGTTGTTGTCGGGGCTGAAGGACGTATTGGGGCGCCTGGACTCTTACTCCGGTGTGGGGTTGCCCACATTGGCATGGGTTCCTCCAGCTGGTTCCAGAGGGGGGCTGTGGTGACCGGTGGCGCAGTTACGGCGGGGGCGGGGCCTTTATCGGTTCCCCCGATTGTGACTCCAGGGATGTCACCCTCCTCTGGACGGGTCACTTGCCAGGTTCTGGTGGCTGGGATTAGTGGTGGAACGGACAAGGAAAGGCACAGGAAAAAGAGGTAGACCGCGTGCGCCTGGCGGATTCTGCTAAGTGTGAGTTGTATGTTTGTTTTGAGGGGCCGTTAATGGCACACCTCGAGTCAGAAGTGCGAGAAAAGATTTGGAAGGGTGAGTACATTGAAATTTTGTTCCCTGCTTCCACTGGAAAAATTTTACCTGGATAGTGGTAAGTTGGATGACAGCAAGGAGGAGGAAGAGAAGAGGTGGTATAGGCTCATTTCTCGGTCATTCACCAATTGGCTACAGGCTTTTGCAATTTTAGCCAGTGTTATCGGCGAGCGGGAGCCGGGGAATTGTTCTGCCCTTTTTTGTTACTTGGACGCTATAGGGGAAGCTTATCGAGTCTACGGGGGACTGGCGTGGCTCCGGTATGATGAGCACTTCCGGCAGTGCAAGGAGTTACAGCCTTCCTTGAGCTAGGATCATGAGGACACTAGTCTTTGGATGCGGCTCATGACCTCGGCACGGGCTTGGACATCATTTTTTCCATCGGGGGACGGGGGAGGATCTTCCTCCTCTGGACAGTCAGCCAACAAGAAAAGGGCGTGTTGGTCGTTCAATGAGGGAACATGTAAGTTTGGAACGGCGTGCAAATTCAAGCATGAGTGCTCCGGCTGCGGGGGCTCCCACTCTCGGAAAAGGGGAATGACTCCGGTGAGCATAGCAAGGATGCGTTCATTTCTAGGTAGGTATCCAAACCGTGAGGCGTGGACCTGCTGGCTTCTGGATTCGCTGAGGAATTCCAAATTCCTTGTAGTCTTCCTCGCCCAACAACAACAACAAAAAACAATTTAAAAAAATGCATGAAAACAAAATCGAATCCCTAGTTTGTGCTGAGCTTAAAAAAATACTAACTTGCCTACTACCAGCCAAGAAGTCATCAGATTAGGATGTCTTTTCATCAATTTCACTTTCTTTTTTTAGTTGTTTAGTTAGGCTCAGTAAAAGTTTAAGGGTACTTTTGCAGGAATGCACTTTTTATTTGCTCTGAATTCTGTCTTCTGGGAGTTTAATTTCCATTATGCTTCATGTGGCCTTCTGAGATTGGTCTTATCTTGCATAGCAGGCTTGTTTATTTTCCGTTTGCTGCTTTTTCCTTTACTGTGTCACCCTGGTAGTTATTTCACGATAAGTTATTGCAGGGTTATCGTTCCTTTCAGTGTTCTATATGTATACATGAAGTTGCCATGCTTGTACATGTAAAAAATTGAAAAGATATTTGCACCTTCAGTTGAAGTTTCGGTAAAAGGCAGCTGACTAAAATGTTAAACTTTCCATAAGCAATTTTTCAAAGTGGTTGACGTGTATGACAATGCTTAGTATATAGAATAAGACCATATAGAGATGTACAGAGATTATAGACAGTGTGTGGTAAAAAAAAAAAAAAACAGTGCTTCCTATTGTACTAGAGAAGTTGTGGTCAACATGAACATTTACAAAACTCAAGTGCAGCTCCTGACACTTCCAGAGGGCTGTACAAATGCAGTGCATTTTCATGCATCAAGTTGAGAAGCCCATTCAAAATAAATGGCCATAATGCACCTCATGCCCAAAAATTGTGGTCCTGCTGCATTTTTTGAAGCATATCTCAATGCACATTGAAAAAGAAGTTGGCCACAATAATAATTCCCAGCTTTTGTGTCAGTGAGTGCAATAATAACGCCCATCATTGGTTTCAGTTGAAGCAGTAATAACTCCCAGCATTGGTGTCAGTGGACACAATAATAATTCCTATTGCTGGTGTCAGTAGACACAATAATAACCCCCATTGCTAGTGTAGGTAGATAACCTTCAGCACTGGTATCAGTACTATTAACCCCTTACATTGGTGGTCATTCAATGACAGTACATATTAATCCCCCACCTCCCTGCATTGGTGGCCAGTGGCTGAGATATTTAATCCCCCCCTCATTGGTTGCCATTGGCAGTGAAAGTTAACCCCGCATTGGTGCTCAGTGACAGTAAAATTGAATTCCCTATCCCTCTCCTGAAATTGGTGGTCATTGGCAGTGAAGGTTTCAATTGGTTTTTTTTTTTTTTTTGCTTTGCCGTCATTTTTTTCTCTTAGTCCATATATTTCAATTCTCTTTGGCTACTCCTTTGATTCACACACCTGTTCAGAGGGGGTACCACTATCCAATGTCAACACCCTTTGTGGTATTCTCTATGAGTTGACCACATGTGGCCTGCTAATTTGACCAAGAAAAAGCATTACCACACTGCTGGGGGCCTCTTTTTTGCTCTTCTGCTGTGAGGTGGCTCCTTGTGGCACCCACACAACCCAATAACGTCAGTATGCAGTGCATGCTAAATGGCTTTCCATGCTTGCACTTCCTTCCTAATGCTGGGTACACACAGGCCATAAATCAGCCAAAAACAGTCAGTTCGGCAGGAACTAGACGACTTTTGGCCCGAGTGTACAGTTCCCCGTCTGACAGATGCAGTCTCATGACTGGCTTCTGTCGAATGAGCATGCTGGAAGACCAGCTTCCAATCAGCCAATGGCTGCGAGCGTGGATCAGTGTGTTCTGGTGAAGGGGAGGTCCCCCTGTAAGAACCCAATAGCACAGCAGGGAAGATTGCTTTACCAACATTGCTTATGTTAATACAGTGATCTGTCAGTTTTGTTTTTTTTTTTCTCCATTCAGCCCGCTGGGTTGAATGGAAAAAAAGCTTATAGTGTGTACCAGACTTAACCCCTTCACGCTAACCGTACACAAATTTGCGTTAATGGCTTAAAGGGGTTATACCGGGATGATGCCTGCAGCTGCAGGCATCACCCCGGTACCGTTTTTTAGAGCGGCGGTTGGCTCCTTAGTGATAACAACCGATACGGCTAAAAGCTGCCTTCCGCCGCTCTTCCTGGGCCTCCCGTCCCACCAGGAGGCCTGAGCCACCAACCGGCGCATCCGCCGGCTAGACTGAGACCCTAATGAAGCCAATAATTTGGCTCTGATTGGATCTCCACTGTAAAATCCCGGAAGAGAGGTCACAACGTCATTTCCGGTTTACTGCCAATGGCGCTGATTTTTTAAAAATGACAGTATTCAGAATCGCCAATTTTGGCGATCTGAAAACTTTTAAGTGCAAATGAGGGATTTTGGGTCTTTCAGACCCCCACTCCCTCCATAAAGAGTACCTGTCACCACCTATTACTGTCACAAGGGGTATTCACATTCCTTGTGAGAGCAATAACAGTGATCAGATTTTTATTTTTTTTTAGGGGACAATGTAAAAAAAAATAAAAATAAATAAAAAGTAAAGTAAAAAAGAGGCACAGGGGAGTGGCCGGAAGCGGATGGAGGTGAGAGGAGTGGAGTGAGTGCATGATCCCATCCCGCTCCATGAAGCATTGTAAACCCCGCGGCTAATGGCTTCGCCGCTACCCACCTGGATACCCGCAGAGCCGTGCTAAGCCTCTATCCCCCTTTTTGTTGTCCCGGCTGTACCGCTGTGCTGTCCCGGCCCGGTGTTGATCCGAAAGGCTGCGGAGTGACCCTGCCTGCTGAGACTGCTGGAGCGATCGCTGGCGCGGCGTGCGGGGGGTTTACTCGGGACGCCGCTCAAGGCGGTGTGAGCCCGGCAGTGACTGAGAGAGGAGCGAGAAAGGACACAGAGCCTGGCGCTGACATCACAAGCACCGCGAGAGTAAAGAAAAAGAACGTGAGTTCGGTTTGGCTGTCAGCGAGGAGACGGAGCCTCAGGAAGATCGCTGCAAGCAAGAAGCAGGTACACAATAACTGTATCCTGTTTGAATCAATGGGGATGTCTGCTAGCCATATGTTGTAGATTGAGAGATAGTTAACGGAGGAACCCTGGACTGTGAAATAAAAATAAAATCTTTGAAGTCTCTCTCTAGGCGGATCCCTGGCTGACCCCTATCTAAATAACCGGTTCAAAGCACCCCCCGGTAGTATGGAAGAGAGACACTGAGCTGATTTCTCCTGTTGTTTGCTGGACTACTCTGACCCCCCTACTGCTGGGAATTGTGAGGGACTGCATCAAGGGACTCTGGGTGATCTGTAATAGAGGAGGGGGACTGTGAGTTCTGGAGGGGGAGACCTAATATACAAGGACTTTGTATGATTCACTGATACCCCATTAAAATCCGGGTCTAAGGGGAAGAGAGGTCAGATACTAGATCAGATCTGTTGTTAGACATCTGTGTATAAACTTGAACCTCTAGTAAATGACCAGGATGGCAATAAGGGGTAATTAAAAGGATATCAACAGTTGGTGGTGCAATTATATAAATATATAAGAGGAGAACAAGATAACTCAGGGAAAACCAACATGACAGGGAGGAGAAAGGGAGAGGAGCATCCTAGCCAGGAAAACATGGGAACCCAATCCTTGAGGTCAGCTAAAGACAAGGAGAAGGAGAAAGGCCCACATCTTACTGTGGCAGGGGCAACAGCTGCGGTGGTGGCAGCTTCCGCTAAATTAGAGAAACTGGTCCTGGCAGCAGAACATACCCCAAACAAAGGAGGACAACAAGCACCGATCAAATCAGTAACGGATAGGAAAAGCCAGGGCCATGCGGGACAGTCCGTAGGCAACCCTAGTACAAAGAGTCTCTCTACAAAGGGCTCAGGAGCCGTCGGTAGGGAAATGGAGGCACCAGCCGCCCCAATCCCCATAATGGAAGGAGAACCCTCCCTAAAGGATATCTTTCTGGCAATAAGTGCATGCAACCACTCTTTGGGAACATTGGGAGAGCAAATGAAGGGCATTAAAGAGGAGCTGACCCTAGTACGTCAGGATCTTAAGATGACAACTGAAAGGGTGACAGAAGCGGAAAAGAGAATAAGCCTAATAGAGGATGAGTTACTCCCTATGAAACAAGAAGCAAAGATCTGGAGGGAAAAAATTGAAAAGCTTGCAGGGAAAGTCGATGAAATGGAAAATAGACTTCGCAGGGACAATGTTAGAGTGGTGGGATTCCCTGAGGGGAGTGAAGGCCTGGACCCTATTGTATTTTTGGAGAATTGGGTGTTGGGGGTATTTGGAGGCGAAACATTTACGCAGCAGTTTTCTATAGAAAGGGCACATAGAGTCCCGTTCAGGCCCCCCGCACCGGGAAGCCCCCCAAGACCGTTTTTAGTTAAATTTTTGAACTACAAGGATAAAATAAAACTCCTACGTAAAGCTTGTGAGATGGGGAAGATCCTGTATAAAGATATAAGGATATCAATATTCCCCGATTTCTCGCCGGACCTTCAGAGACGCAGAGCTGAGTTTCTGGGGGTGAAGCGTAACCTCCAGAGATATAATGTCTCATACGCCCTTCTTTATCCAGCTAAGCTGCGGATAAATGCACTAGGGGGTAGCCAGTTTTTTGAGTCCCCTGCGAAAGCGTTAGCATGGCTGGAGGACAAGAAAGATCAATTACCTAATAAATAGAGGAGATACACTGCGAAAAATTAATGTTTATTAAATGGGTATAATTTGAATTAGTTATATTAATATTTACATAAATGGAGCGGGGATGGTTTGAGGACACGGTAAATGGAAGTAGGTTTGAGATGGAGAGTGTTTATAGTAAGTTTTTTCTTTTTTGAAAGTGGGGGGGGAGGGAGGGAGTGGGTATGGGGGAGAAAGGGGGGGGGGGGAGGGGGAGGTATGGAGGGGTTGAGAGGTATGGGTCGGCCATTAAAAAAGCCCGGAGGGGTAACCTAGAGTGGTATGGGGAGGTGGGGAGGGAGGGAGGATGGGCAAATAAGCCAGTACATGGGAGGGTCTCAGGGGGGGGACAGGGGAGGGATGGGGTGGGAGGGATGGGGAGGGGGGGAGGGGGTAAAGAGCACAGAAAAATCAAAATGCAATATAAGGTACCAAATAACACATTAAGTATAAGGTATATTACACTATATAAAGACATAAAGGATATGGATAATGGAAATTGTATAGTTGATATTATAACTAAGCAGATTTGATAGGGAAACACGTTTTTTTTTTTTTTTTTTTTTTTTTTTTTTTTTTGATATAACTCACGAAACAAGGAGAAATACTCCCATACCTGGTCACTGGGGCTTGGTGGGGTTTTTTTTTTTTTTTTTTTTTTTTTTTCTTTGCAGTGAGTGATGACCTTATTTGTAAATAGGTAATGGGAATAAAGATTGGTTCATGGAACGTTAGGGGACTGGGTACTCCCCTAAAGAGAGCACAGGTATTCGATCTGTTAGACGTACTTAGAGTAGATGTTGCATGCCTGCAGGAAACGCATATGACTAGGGAGACAAAAGTAACTATTAAGAACAAGAACTTTCACAACCAGTACCATGCGGTATACTCCTCTTATTCGAGGGGGGTGGGAGTGCTGATTAGGAAAGGGATTGTGTTTTCCTGCAGGCAGAGCAATATAGATGAAGGGGGCCGATATGTTTTTCTACACTGCACGATAGGGAATCAGGAATGCATAATAGCAAATATTTATAATCCACCACCTTTTAAATTAGAAATTTTATATAGCCTGTTGGAGTTTGTTATAGACAAACCGAGGACCCCTGTCATTGTAATAGGGGATTTTAATGTAGTGATAAATAAAGAATTAGATAAATTTCCCCCAGGAAAAGCGGGACAGAACCCATGTGGGATCCGAATGGGACAGTTCCTGGAAGAGGCTGGGCTGATGGACCTGTGGAGAGTGAGAAATCCTGGGGTACAACAGTTCTCGTGTCACTCTAGTACCCATTCCTCCCTGTCGAAAATAGATTTAGTTTTGGGAAATGACATGGCCGCTCTATTGGTCAGGGATATAACCTATCACCCAAGAGGAATCTCGGACCACACACCGGTGACAGTTATGATGGATATCGGGATAAGGAAACAGTGGGGTACCTGGAAGCTGAACCCAGTGTGGCTCGAGATTCTTGAGGACCCGAAGGAAACCATGGCAAAAATGAGAGAATTTATAATGTTAAACGAGGGCTCAGTGGCAAGAGGGGTGATGTGGGATGCGTTGAAGGCATACATGAGGGGAATATTGATCCAGCAGATATCAAGAGTAAAGAGAGCATCAAAGGCTGTGGAAGAGAAGGCTAGAGATGAGCTCCTGGTAGCAGAAAGGGAGCTAGTGGGAAATCCATCCCCGGAAAAATATCAAAGGTGGGAAAATAAGCAATCAATATATAAAGAGGTAATGTCTAGGAAAGCCGAAAATAAAAGAGCATTCCAAAAACATATAATGTTTGGAGAGGGGGAAAGAGTAGGGAAGATATTAGCCTATATTGCTAAAGTGGATGCCCCCCCCCCAATAATTCCTGCCATTAGTAATAGGGAAGGTGAAATTATATATCAACCAGATAAAATAAATGAAATATTCAAGAAATACTATGAAGAACTATATAAATCCCAGGGGCCAGTGGCAGGAGAGATAATGGAAAGATTCTTTAGGAAAATAGAACTGCCCTCCCTGTCTGAGCTGGAGATTGAGACCCTAGAGGCCCCAATCTCATTAGAAGAGGTTAAAGCTGCCGTAAAACAACTGACTAACCAGAAATCTCCAGGTCCGGATGGTCTTCCGGCAGAGATATACAAAAAATATGGGGAGATATTGATACCGGAACTTCTCAAAGTGCTTGAGGGGGCATACCAGGAAGGAAGGCTGCCCGATTCAATGACGGAGGCCACAATTGTAATGATACCAAAGGAGGGGAAGGATCCTTTGGAACCTGGATCATACAGGCCTATTTCCCTGTTGTGCTCAGATGTAAAAATCCTGGCAAAAATTTTGGCCACTAGGCTTCAAAAGATAATTCATAGCTTAGTTCAACCGGATCAAACAGGTTTCATCCCCCAAAGGTCAACAAGCGAGAATATAAGGAGGCTATTTTTGAACCTGCAGATCCCAACAGAGAATATGGGTACTAGAGCTATCATGATGTTGGATGTAGGGAAAGCTTTTGACAGCCTTGAATGGGGATTTATCTGGCAGGTTCTGAAGGTGTACGGTTTCGGACCCTCATTCAGGAGGTGGGTGAAAATCCTATATAGCTATCCCATAGCTAGGGTTAGAACTAACAATATACTCTCTAGCAAGTTTCAGTTGGAGAGAGGGACAAGACAGGGGTGTCCCCTTTCACCCCTGATCTTTGCCCTAGCTATGGAACCAGTGGCCGCTGCGGTAAGACAAAATAGGATGGTAGAGGGGTTTCAGAGAAGGACCAGGGAGGAGAAGATCGCGTTATACGCGGACGATGTCCTTATTTTCCTGGGGAACACGGAAGGGTCACTAAGGCAGGTGATGGGTGTCTTTGCAGACTTCGGGGAGGTCTCGGGCCTCACTATAAATTGGGAAAAATCGGTCCTGCTGCCAATAGACCCCATTAAACAAGGCACCTTCCTGGAAAAAACCCCATTAAAAATAGTGGAGAAAACTAAGTATTTAGGAATCCAGGTAACAAGGGATCCAGACCATTTTTTAAATAATAATATGGCCCCATTATTGGAGAAATTTAAAAAAAAGGTTGATATATGGAAAGGTCTCTCTTTGTCGGCAGCTGGAAGATGTAATCTGGTTAAAATGCTGTGGATGCCCCAACTATTGTACATCTTACAGAATTCACCAGTTTGGATAGGTGGCAGATGGCTCAAAAAAATAGATATGCTGTTTAGAGGGCTTGTGTGGAGGGGGGGGGCATTCAAGGATAAGTCTACAGACCCTACAGCTTGCAATAGGTGAGGGGGGCATGGCGGTCCCGCATCCACGCTGCTATTTTTTGGCAGCCCAACTGCAACACCTAAGGACAGGCGGTGGATCTATGGGCAATAATAATCTTGGTATAATGACTGCAGATGCACCCCATAGACGTGTGCTGGAGGTATTGGAGGCAAATTCGTTTGCATATAAGACCCCCACAGTCAAATTAATGCTAAAAGTTTGGAAAAACATTAAAAGCCTGAAAAGTATGGAGGGAATTGTGAGGGACATGCCTCTTTGGGATAACAAACGTCTTCAAGAATTAATAAAGATAGGAAAAATTAAGTCATGGGAGGCAAGGGGGATAACTAAACTAGAACAATTATATAATGGCAATACTTTGAAATCCTTTGCCTCCCTAGAAGAGGAGTTTGCTGTCCCAAAGCAGTCATATTTTGGGTATATCCAAATTAGGCATGCACTGCAGGCTCAGTACGGGGAACAAGGTCCGAAATGGAGCCAATCACCCATCCCCCGGATGATAGAGAGTTATGAGGGGTCAAGAGGATTAATAGCGGAACTCTACCAGCATATCTTCAGAAATAGCAGAGAAGGATCAAATAAACTTAGGTGTAGGGGGAAGTGGGAAAGAGATCTGGGGACAATATCGGATGCCAAGTGGAGGGAGGTGTTGAAGGGGAGCCACCAGGTCTCAGTCTCGCCAGCTCAGAAATTTTCACATCTAATGTTACTGCATAGGGCATACTATACCCCCCAAAAATTGTTTAAATGGGGGAGAAGAGTAGATCCCCAATGTCCGAGATGCCAAATGAATGGAGATTTGTTACATATGATATGGAAATGCCCTAAACTAGCCCGTTATTGGGTAGAAGTGATTGAGGATATAAACAGGTTTCTCAAGCTGAGTCTTAAACTAGACCCAAAGTTATGTATTTTGGGGGTGGGTGGGGACTTGGGTGATGGGAGAGACAAAATAAAAGCAGTGCGGAGATGCCTATATCAGGCAAGAAAGGGAATAACTAAGAGATGGCAAGCTGAGAAACCCCCTTCGGTTGCTGACTGGCGTAGAGAAGTCTCGGAAACAATAGGAAAAGAAAGGACAGTGTTCACAAGGGCAGGAAATTTAAAAGAGTTTAAAAAAATATGGAATCCCTGGCTGATGAGTGTAGCCAACCCGACAGACTAGCAGAGTAAGAAGAAGATGGAGAGGATATTGTTTTTAAGATTGGAGTAGTAGTAATATGCCTGATGTTCTATATAAGGAAAAGAGTTTGGTACAAGGAATATATAAGGGTGTAAGGGAGGGGGGGGTGAAAAATAAAATTGTATTTTTTTTTTTTTTTTTTATTTATGGAGTGAACCTACATGTTACATCGGGTATTAGAAGATTTTATTACTGTCCGATAACCTGTATATTGAGTATTGCGATGTATTGTATTTAATTATGAATAAAAATTATCAAATTTAAAAAAAAAAAAGTAAAAAAGTAAACAAGAAAAAAAATTTAAAAATTTAAAGCGCCCCCGTCACCGCATGCTCGCGCAACAAAGAAAACGCATACGTAAGTCACGCCAGGAAATGTAAACAGTGTTTAAATCACATAGGTGAGGTATCGCCGCGATCGTCATAGTTAGAGCAATAATTCTAGCACTAGACCTCTTCTGTAACTCTAATCTGGTAACTGTTATTTTTTTTTTTTTTAAATCGCCTATGGAGGTTTTTAGGTACCACAGTTTGTCGCCATTCCACGAGTGTGTGAAATTTCAAAGCATGACAAGTTAGGTATCTATTTACTCAGCATAACATCATCTTTCACATTATACGAAAAATTGGGCTAACTTTACTGTTTCGTTTTTTTAATCTATAAAAGTGTCTTTTTTCCCCAGAAAAATGCATTTGTAAGACCGCTGTGCAAATACCGTGTGACATAAAATATTGCTACGATTACCATTTTATTCTCTAGGGTCTCAGCTAAATATATATATATATATATATATATATATATATATATATATATATATATATACACATACATATACACATATATATATATATATATATATATATATATATATATATATATATATATATATATATAATGTTTGGGGGTTCTAAGTTATTTTCTAGCAAACAATACTGATTTTAACTTGTAAGCAACAAATGTCAGTAAGTCAGAAATAGGCTTATGCGTGAAAGGGTTTAAAGTTGATTTCTGTTATGCAGGGATTTTTAGCAAACTATTGTAAAAATAAATTTCAGGTAATTATACTAACCGCATTTAAAAATACATGTAATAATATCTGAATAAATATTGAGTTGGACAGGTCTGCAGGCTATGCGACTGCTTTCTAAATTTAGTTCCATTCATCTTTTAAATTCAAACCTTTCTTCTCTAGCCTGCATTCCACTTCCTGTCCATATTGTTCTCTGAACAGACCAACTGTTGTAAATTGAAAGAAAAGCAAAAAAGAGCAAACTGCTATGATGAAGAATGTCAGATGGAAATGGAGGGGAAAATACAAGATGAAATCATCATAAATCAAAGAACAAGTGGGGATATATAAAGATAGAAAATATCAAGAAGGAAAGTTAATACAAATAGAAAGAAGAAGGGGGGAAAAAAAATAAAGAAGAAGGGATGGGAAGGTGGAGAAATAAGGGAATTTCTAGAGGCAAATAATGGGTGTATGGAAACTTTGTACTGGGGTGATAGAAAGGAAAAGTGGACTTATGTAAAAGTAGAAGTGGAGATATTATTGGCCATAGGAAATGAAGAGAAAATTTTAAAAAAATAACTAAACAGCAAGTAGATATAAAGAAAAATCCAGTTACTTATTCCTAAAGTTATTTGGTAGTAAATGTGAGAACGAGAGGGAGAAAGACATATTCTGGATTAAATGTGTGTTTTTTTAGTAAATATAGTATTTTAGTAAATATAAACTGCTAAATACCTTTTCTCATCAGCAGTTAGAGTAGTCTTGTGATGTCTGTCAGTGTCTGGTTAAAGCTTGTAGGTAGACATGTGCAGAATGAAAAACTTTGTTTAATTTTGATTCGTTAATTACATAAATTTGTTTTTGTTAAATTTGTTTCATTCGTTTAATTTGTTTGCAGAATTAGTTTCACTTATTTGTTTTCAAATCGATTTGAATTTTTCTAATTCGAAAAGTTTTCCAATTTCCAAAGAGAATAAAATAGAATAGAAAATAAAGGAATAGAATAGAAGAGAATATGACATAAAATAAAAGAATAGATATAACAGAGTAAAACAGAACAAAATAGGATAGAAAATAAAAGAACAGAATAGAATAGATTAGAAAGGAATAGAATAGAATAAAATAGAAAGATTATAACCATGAAGTTCGAATAGAATAGAAAAAAAAATAGAATTAAAAAAAATAGAATAGAATAGAAATAATATAACCATTTTCCAAAATTCAAATAGAATAGAATTCAAATTTGAATAGAATAAAAAATAATAATAATAATAAAGAATGAATATAACCATTTTCCTATTCTAATCTATTCTTTTATATTCTATTTAAATTCGAATTGATTCTATTGCAATTTTGGGAAATGGTTATATTATTTCTATTCTATTCTATTCTATTTTTTTTAATTCTACTCTTTTCTATTCTATTATAGTCTATTCCATTCTATTGTTTTTTTTCTATTCTATTCTTTTATACTCTATTATTTTCTTATGTATTCAAATTCAAATGCATTCTATTTGAAATTTGAATTTCAGAAGGTGGTTATATTCTTTCTATGTTATTCTATTCTATTATATTTGTTGCTATTCTAGTCTATTCTGTTCTTTTATTTTCTATTCTATCTTGTTCTGTTTTACTCTATTATATTCTATTCTTTTATTTTCTGTTATATTCTTTTCTAGTCTATTATTTTTTTTCTATTTTATTGCTTTATTTTCTATTCTATTTTATTCTCTATTGGAAAACCATTTGCATTCCAAAACTTTTCCAATTTGAAAACAATTCGAAAATGTTTCGAATTTGAAAACTATTCGAAAAGTATTCGAAAACCATTCAAATTTTGCCTAAATGTTTTTTTTTTTTTTCGTTATTTCAGAATCATTTAAATTCGGTACTATTGTAATTCGGAAATTCGGATACATCTGAATTTCCGAAAAACAAAAATTTGTCCGAATTTCGATTGGGAATGAAACAAGCCGCACATGTCTACTTGTAGGATGAGTTTTTATTCTCCCACAATTGGCCTATGAGAATGCAGGACCCCAGACCCTCAGCCCCTGGCTCTGTAAATAACCTTTCTTTTGGAGACAGTGGAAGAAGGAGATGATCAGAGAAGACAGGATCGAAACTGAGCACACCAAACTGAGCATGTGCAGCCTGACTCCAAAGGCTCTGTACTATCCAGACATTCTATGCAATAAGATAAAAAGCCTTCTGTGTGTAGCAGCCGCCCTAATACTTACCTGAACCCCCTCTCTATTCAGCGATGTCCACGAGTGCCTCGGACTCTCCCTCCTGATTGGCTGAGACACAACAGCGGCGCCATTGGCTCCTGAGGCTGTCAATCAAAGTCAGCCAATCAGGAGAGAAGGTGGGCGGGGCCGGACCGGGTTCTGTGCCTGAATGGACACACAGAGCTGCAGCTCTGCTCGGCATGTTGCTTGCTGTGGGGGCACTTGACAGGAGGGAGGGGCCAGGGGCACCGAAGAGGGACCCAAGGAGAGGAGGATCCAGGTTGCCCTGTGCAAAACCACTACACAGAGCAGGAAATTATAACATGTTTGTTATTTTTAGAGTTAAAAAAAGAGACTATACCATAACGTTAAGGCTAGGGTAAATTGTTAGGGATAGATTGAAGGTGAGAGATATTTATACACATGCTTTCATTTTCACGTTTTTCGTGTTGAAAGCCCCTAAACCAAGAACTATCCTAAAGCATCTTTTTCACCAAAATTCATCAAAATGTGTGTGTTGCATTAAGATTGAGACTGCTTTGGACACATTTGTGGAGGTATAATTGCAGTCTGAGGCATTACAGCTTGATGACAGCAGATTCATTTCTTTGATGACATCGTGCCATGTATATCACTACTTTATTGAATGTAAAGTCTCGATTTTCTAAAAAAATTTTTTAAAATAACAAACATGTTATACTCACCTCCTCTGTGCAGTTGGTTTTGCACAGAGCAGCCTGGATCCTTCTCTTCTTGGGTGCCTCTTTGCTGCTCCTGGCCCCTCCCTCTCATCGATTGCCTCCACAGTCAGCAGTTTGCTATGGGGGCACTCGAGCCAAGCTGCAGCTCCGTGTATCCATTTAGACACGGAGCTGCCGTACGGCCCTGCGCCCTCTCATCCCCTGATTAGCTAACTGACTTTGATGGACAGCCGTGGGAGCCAATGGCGCTGCTGCTGTATCTCAGCCAATCAGGAGGGAGAGTCCTGGATGGCTGAGGGATTCGTGGACATCGCTGGACAGAGAGGGGGCTCAGGTAAGTATTAGGGGACTGGGGTAGCTGCTACACACAGAAAACTTTTTATCTTATCACTGCTGCTAATTGCAAGGCAGCGGATTCAAATTTTCAGCTTGCAACAGGGATGTAAAACCAGCCCCTGCAGCCTCTTCGTAGAAGAATTTGGTCTTTTGGTCTTTTAGGGTTAGTTTACACTTGCTTCAAAACATGGCTTTGGACACGCTTTGTTAAAGCTCTCTGAACGCTAGTCAATGCTCCTGTCACTAAATAAAATTGTTAGCTTACAGTCCTGTATACACTTTGCTTTTACTCGGTGCTTTGGTGGGGCTTCAAGCGAGCTTTGCCATAGACTTCTATGGAGGTTTTGAAGACGCTTTGAAGCACCACTGAAGCTACATGGGGTATAATTTTTGAAGCGAAGCCGAAGCAAAGCAAAAGCAAGGTGTAAACAGGACTGTAAGCTAACTATTTTATTTAGTGACAGGAGCTTTCACTAGCTTTCAGAGAGCTTTAACAAAGCCTGTCCGAAGCCTTGTTGAAGCTGAAGCAAGTGTAAATGAGCCCTAAGGGCTCGTTTACACTTGCTTCAAAACATGGCTTCGGACAGGCTTTGTTAAAGCTCTCTGAATGCCAGTCAATGCCCCTGTCACTAAATAAAATAGTTAGCTTATTGTCCTGTTTACACCTGCTTTTGCTTGGTGTTTTGATGATGCTTTGGTGGGACTTCAAGCGAGCTTTGCCATAGACTTCTATGGAGGCTTTAAAGACGCTTTGAAGCACCACTGAAGCTACATAGGGTATCATTTTTTTTTTTTTATTCTTTATTTATTTAAGGCAAAGTTCCTTGACATACAGTGATCACATCTTTTATACAGACGTAGTAATCAACAAATTCCATGAATTAAAAGATGTTCAAACACACAGGGTATCATTTTTGAAGTAAAGCGGAAGCTGTCAGAAACCATGAATTCAGACCAAGACAGAAGTACAGTTAAATCACCCTTGTTTAATAATAAAATTAACAAGAACAAACGTAGTCAACACATAGCCAAAGTTCAGTAACCGGAACGGATAGTCAGCCAAGCCAGAAGTCAGGGATCAATGTAGTGGAACAGCAAGTAGGATCTGGAGCCAGATGGGATGTCAGCAAAGCAAGTCTTTAAACAGGAACGCAGGGGCGCGTCTCTAGAGATGTGGCCAAGGCGAAGGCAGAGATCGACTGGACTGAACGGCTTAAGTAGGCAGGACTGACGAGCAGGATATCATCAACAGGTGAGTAAATGTGGAGAGATAGGAGCTGGCAATTAGCCGACAGCTGAACGGCCAGCTCAGAGAAGGAAGGGCTGAGCCCAGCCCTGACAGAAGCAAAACAAAGCAAAAGCAAGGTGTAAACAGGACTGTAAGCTAACCATTTTATGTAGTGACAGGAGCTTTGACTAGCATTCAGAGAGCTTTGACAAAGCCTGTCCGAAGCCTTGTCGAAGCCGAAGCCAGTGTAAATGAGCCCTAAATCAAAAAAAAAAAAAGCTCTCTCACCTGTAACCCTTGATGGGAAATTAGGCTTCTCACCTGGGTGTCTTGTCTGTATTATGTAAAAAAACCTAAAAAAAAGTCATCTTAAAAAAAATCTCTCTCTGTAAACCTTGATGAGTCAGTAGGCTTCTCACCTGTGTGGATTGTATAACAAAATCTAATAAAATGTATGCAGGCCATACATGGGTCCAATTCTGAATGAATTTTCATTCAAAAATCAGAAATGTGTGTTTTGTGATCTGATGGTGCCACCAATGATTTCAAAATTCGACCAACCAAGCCTTCAATTTCACCTCATGTTGCTACAGAAAATAATTTTCGTGGCCTGGGAATCTTCTTTTCTTTTTTGGGGGGGATTTTTCTTTTTTTTTTTTATAATAATTCTCACACGATTCTCCCATCATTGATTAGAAAATTGTTTGTTTTTTAAAAAATTTCCAACATGTCCGATCACACAAAGTGGATGGCTGCAAGAAAATCTTCCATTGTTGCGGCCCACTAATTCGAAGAACTAAAATTCTTTTGGAATTCGACCCATGCATGGCCAGCCTTAAGCCTCGTACACACGATCTGACTTTCCGACAGGAAATGTTCGATGACAGGCTGTTAGCGGTGAATCCGACTGTGTGTATGCTCCATCGGTCAATTGTTGTCAGACTTTGCGCGGACAAATGTTGGATCGCAGATTTTCACATTTTCCACGGACAAATGTGTGTTGTCGGATTTTCCGAGCGTGTGTACACAAGTCCGTCGAACAAAGGTCCAAAGTACAAACACGCATGCTCGGAAGCAAGGAGGAGCCAGAAGCAGTCGGTCTTGAAACTAGCGTTCGTAATGGAGAATTAACATTCGTGACACGGCAAATTATGAAATCTCCAAATACAGCGCACAATTCTTCTTCTTTAATGGGATAATAACGATGGAGTTCTGCCAAACCTATTTAAAAAGGATTTTTTTTTCTAGTGATATCAAGAATAATATTATTATGTTTTTTTTATTTTTTGGGACAAGTTACCACAACACCATTATTATCCCGTAGTTTTTTATATCAAAGATACAACTATGTTGGTGTCCCTTGTCAATTTTACATTGTATTTTTGAAATGTAACTGCTGACTCCCAAACTGTCATTTGAAGTAAAACACACAGCCAAGTATTATTCTCCACAATTTTTTTTATTGTGCATTAAAAAAAGAAAACAAATAAAATTAGACATGCTATCTGCCAGTAGAACTTAACCAAAAAGTGCATTCTATGCATCCAAAAATATAGAAAATATAACAAATCAAATCATTATTCAACCAAAAAAATAATGTCAAAGCAATAAATCCAAGGCCAATAATAAATAACATGTTAACTCCTCCGATTCCGCAACATGGCTGGTTGACGAACGGCCGTTCAGGAACGAACTGAAAAGCACGAAATGAAAAGCGCAAAATGAAAAGTGGGAAATGAAAAGTGCGAATCAACACTCACCAAACTTCTACTAACACGAAATTAGTAGAAGGAGCCCAAAGGGTGGCGTTAAGAGCTGAAAAACAACGTAGTACTTCACTACGTTCGTAATTGTTGGCCAACAATTGTGTGGCCGTGTGTATGCAAGACAAGTTTGGGCCAACGCCCTTTGGTCAAAAGTCCACAGTTTTGTTGGTCAACAATAATCCAATCATGTGTACAAGGCTTTAGTCTTTAAAAAAATAATAGACAGAAGATATGTACCTCTCCCGCTGCCTGTGGTGCTCTAATGAGGTGAGATTGTCCCCTGAAGCCAATGTTACTGGTAATGTCAAACTCCTAACCCCCCCTGCTGCACTCTATGGTTACTTCTGCTAACTCCCAGGTTACTGCAGGACATCAATGGTAATGTAAGGGTTGGTAGAGGGAACCACTGTGCACAGCAGGGGAACAGGGGATTGACACTCCAGATAGTGTTGGTTGCTGCTTCGGGGGGGTTTTCACTTCATTAATAAACTGGCATTTGGCACCATGGGCAGCAGGAGAGGTAAGCATCTACTGTCTTCTTCACAGGGAAAGCTTTTATTTTTTTTTTTTTTAGTTTAGCGATCACTTTAAGCATGCTTCAAGAACAAAAAAAAATTAAGACACAGTAATTCTTTTGGGATTCATTAACATTTTTTCTTATTATCTACAGTATTTTCCTATTACCTCGCATAGATATGGGATCACGGGAGAATACAGGAATAATCCTGACCTCTCTAAACGAGTTTTAATCTGTTTAAAAACTTTAATTGGTTTTCAACGGTTTGCAGATTAATTCCACTTTATTAAACACACAGCAAAATTGTTATCACTTGCGCTGGGACTCTGTTAAAGAATATAAACCCAAGAAAATAAATTAAATAAATTACTTTAAATATTGCTATATAGCTTATTTTGTCCTTAGATTGTGTGTGTGTGGGTGGGGGGGGGATCTGCATTTGTTTTCTTTTATTATGCTTGGTACACTTTTAGCAAGTACAGAAAGAAAAATGTTTTCTCAGTCACCATGTAATGGGGATAAAAAAAAACAGGAGACCTCTTAGTAGTAAAGCCTGGTTCCCTCCATAGACACAGTGGAGGAGTAAATGTAGTCACCCTGTGCTGTTTGCAGGATTACCAGATACAAATTACAAAAAAAAAAATAAAAATCTTGAAAAAAGAAAACTAACACATTTACTATCTCGAAGGAGATACAATTCAATATTAAATGTTTGTTATTAGGATTAGATTCACATCAAGACCCCTTTCACACTGGGCCTGTGCAGGTATTAGCGGTAAAGCGCCGCTAGATTTACCGATGTTGTAGCGGTGCTTTGGCGCCACTAGCGGGACGCTTTTAACCCCCCAGAAACCCAAGCAAGCCCATAGATTTCTATGCAAAGCGCTGAGACTCCTGGTAGTTGTAGTCTGAGATGGTAGCCATATAATGGGACTTCTTACACTACAGATCCCAATATGCATTGTTCAGTAGGAGGAGTGGAGAGATGATTTTTTTTAACTGCCCGGGAAAGTTCTTTCTCTTGGCTCCGAGGGAGTTAGAGATACCTTTGTCTGGATATTCGCCTGCCAGTTGGACACCATAGCAGTGGAGACCTGAGCCATAGACTGGGAGTGAGGACACCCGGGGGCAGCGCTGCCCACATTACAGCCCCTGCACTGCTACTGCAGGGAGATTGGAGCATCCACTCACCTTCTGCTTCCCACCGCTGATCACTGGAGGCTTTTGGGGAAGACACTGTGGGGCTCCCCCTTCCTACAGTGAGAGGTCACCGTAGCATCACAGGGACTGGTGAGAGAGCGACTAGCCCATTTCTATACCACATTATTCCGAACCTTTACCGCATCTCAAGTACATCTACCTTGCACCTCTGCTGAGACTATACTGTATCTATACTGCATGCAGATTAAATGGGACTGCTATTAACTGCAACAACACTCCTAAAGGGCCCCAACAATAGCCAGCAAAAGAACATCTCAGAGGACTGTCCCTCCCATAATAATTATTCTGCAAGCCCCCTTTGTTCCCCTGTCCCTTCCGCTACCATCCTCCTATTACTTTGGACAGTACATACCCAGTCGGTCTAGTACTAGCATCACCATAAATGCACTCTGGCAGTAAAGTTACAGCATTCGGTAGAATAAACTTTCCTACTGCTCATTTCTACACTTGAGGTGGCCTTGCTACTGCTTATGTCGATCTGGACGCCAAATGTCATCTTATGCCTAGTCCCTACTGCTAATCACTATGTATGCTAAATTGTATTTTTACCGTAGTTATATCATGTTATGCTTGCCTAGTTGCCAAACATATTGGGTTACAGTATATGAAGTTTGCATTTACAACCTGGTTTAGTGCCTGTTTTCTTTGATATAGCACTAATATTTGGTACTAATACTTTCAGTGAATTCCTGTGATATTATACATTAGTAGACTGAACCTAGTGTGTCAGAGGGGCTGAGATTCTTGAGAAAAACAGAAGACCCAACCTACTCAGAGGCTCCCAGTGGGGTAGTGCTACACAGAGAACACAGCATTTGCTTATTTTGGAATTCATGAATTCAGGCAAAGTAATGTTGGTCTTTTGCCATGCATTTATTTTTTATTTAAGGCTAACTCCACATTTAAAGGGTAACTCCACTTTCGTGGGGGATAAAATAGCAAATAAAGAAAAAAATAATATAGCGTGTACAATTGCGATACAAGTCACATTGTAATTGAATGTTATTAAAAATGACCTTTCCTTTTCAATCTGCAGCCGCTGTAATTTTCTATAAATGCAAAGCAATATGGCTACATGGAGTTGTTCTGTACACAGAATGTGTACTGACCACTTCCCAGAAACATCATTTCCTGCTTGTGTGATTGGCTCACCAATTTTCCTAGAAGTCTGCCAAAGATACAAATCAGATTTTAGGCATTACAGGCAAAATATTTACTCCACCATGCCACTGCTAGCCCAATACTCCCCTAGAGGCACCTGGAATAAATATGGGGCGCTTCAAATATAATATATATTTGAAGCGCCCCATATTTATTCCAGGTGCCTCTAGGGGAGTATTGGGCTAGCAGTGGCATGGTGGAGTAAATATTTTGCCTGTATACTTTATAATTTAAAGGGGCAGCTGTTCCTATTTTCGCTTGTTTTTATCGATTCTCACGTTTTCATTACATTTTATACACACCATTTAACACTGGTCAACACTATTTGTGAGAGTAAGGAATTGTATGTTTTGGGTGTTCACCACCTAATATTGGTTCACACCACTATTTGAGTTTATTTAGAGGCATTGGCGCGGTGGGGGTGTCTGTTTGGTGGAAGGGCGCTCTAGTGAGGATACCCAGTGTTTATTAGATTTTAGGCATTCCCTGCAACAAAAATATCATTTTTGGTAGGATACTCCCAATAGGAACACATCTAAAGAGATGCAGGCACAGCAGCTTTCCTCATTAGTGCTGTGCAGCTGCACAGCTGACTGATAATTATAAAAACCACTCCGCTCAGCTCAGAGGCACAGAGGAACAAACAGGGAAGTCTTCAGAATAACAAATGGTAGGAATCTGCAACAATGATTGTTATAATCCTTGCAATGTACATAGATTACCCAGAAGGGAATATTTTTTTTCAACAAAAGTGGAGTTATGCTCTAAGTGTATATTTAGGATGTAACATGGTGCCAAGCAGACCCCCACCACCCCATCTCCAATATAGCCCCCTCTTGCAGGGGCTCCTCTCCACTGCAGCACCTGTCAAATTTTAAATGGGCTCAGATGTGCCGGGTTCATCATAAAACCCACATCAAAATCCTGCATGCTTGCACCTTTGATGTGCTTTCACAAAACGCAAGTAGAGTTTAATGGAAGCGCACCTGAAAATGTAAAACTGAAAACCGGGTACAAAACCTCCCAGTTGTATCATTGGGGACCAGTTAATAAATCACACCTGTATTTCCCTAAGCAAAAACTCAGAATTTCACTTTCATATTTCTAAACTTCACTGATAGCACAAAGAGAAGCACTTGATGTGCGCCACATGCAACTTCAATCTGTTCTTTTCGCAGACACTTACATAACACACTAGCTGTAAGTACTTGAATTAGCTAAAGCATTATGCTGTCCACTGTATAAGGAGCCAATACACTTTGTGGGTTGACAGGACAGTGTGTGTATAAGGAGGATGGTAAATGTGTGAACAGGGAGGCCAGCAGTGCTTATCTCATTTCTGCCGCCACATAACAACTGGCAGGATTAAGGGCACCACTTTGTGCTCTTCTGATGAATTCATTTGGACTTCTGATGAATCAGCCCTCGATGAAATGTCACTGCAAAAGCAATTCATTTGCTGGGGCAGGAGTGTGCTTTCATTTTTTTTTCTTTCATCAGATTATCTTTTCTGAGCACAGGGAGAAATCACAATAACCCTATAGGGATATAAATCTAATCTGCTATCAATTGTAACAAAACTAACTGAACATTCATAGCTTTGAAACCAGCAAGCTTTTGTAAAGGCTACATTTACAGCAGTTTGTTATGATCTGGTCAAGTGAGCAATGTATGATGTGATTTATTTATTTTTCCAATTTGATTGTATGTACTTTGCCATTTTTTGCCATTTTTTGCGATACGGCACCGACAACTGCGCGGTCGTGCAACGCTGTACCCAAACAAAATTGACGTCCTTTTTTTCCCACAAAAAGAGCTTTCTTTTGGTGGCATTTGATCACCTCTGTGATTTTTATGTTTTGCACTATAAACAAAAAAAGACTGACAAAAAAAAACAATTTTTTTTACTTTTTGCTATAATAAATATCCAAAACAAAATAAAAAACAAAACAAAATTCTTCATCAGTTTGGCCAATATGTATTCTTCTACATACTTTTGGTAAAAAAAATCCCAATTAACATTTTTTTTACTAGTAATGGCGGTGATCTGCGTTTTTTAGCGGGACTGCGACATTGCGTCGGACAGATGGGACACTTTTGACACTTTTTTCGGACCAGTGACATTTATACAGCGATCAGTACTATAACTAGCCACTGATTACTGTAGAAATGTCACTGGTAGGGAAGGTGTTAACACTAGGGGGCGATCAAGGGGTTAAGTTTGTTCCCTGTGAGGTGTTGCTAACTGTATGGGGGCTGGGCTGACTGGAGGAGGAGAGAGATCGATGTTCCTAATCACTAGGAACAGACGATCTCTCTCTCTCCTCCCCTGACAGAACGGGGATCTGTTTGTTTACACTGACAGATCCCCGTTCTGCCTGTTTCTGGAGCAATGGCGGGTGACCAGCAGACATCAAGTCCGTCGAACCCGCTGGTTGGCTCCCCCCGCTCGTGAATGGGCGCACCTTCGGGGGCACGCACACGCCCACAAATTGCAGTGTACGCGCCCGATGGACAATGAGGGTGATTCGCACAGGGGAGCCAACCTGCCGCAGTACAACTGCAGCGGCCGGCCCGTAACTAGTTAAAGCTGAATTCAAGGTATAGATTTTATCGCACAGTTACATTGATCCAGCGTGGACAAATGAAAGTAAATGTGGTATTTAATTACCTGTGCAATAGTATAATGGTAATAAAGGACAGCTGTGCCCTCTTAATGCAAACACATTTAGGGCTGGTTCACATTGGTCCGACCTGTGCTACAACTTCCATAGTACAAGTCGCATGACATGTCAAAATCGATGGTTCCCTATGAGAGCTGTCTTAACTGGCCTGACTTGTGTTGGTCTGACTTTGAAAATGCTTCCTGCGTTACTTTGGTCTGATTTGAGCTCGATTTCAGCCCATTGATTTGAATAGAAGTCAGGATCGTCATCTTGACTGATCCAACTGGTGGCATGCGGCTTGTGCTCTGAGGATCTTGAGGGGGAACCCCACGCCAAAATTGAAAAAAAAAGTGTCACGTGACGTCACAAGGGGCGGGTTCTTGTGACGCCCCATGCTTATATAAGAACTGACAGACATTGAAGAGGACACAACGGCGGGTGCCAGCGTTGAAGCAGGACCGGGTTGGTGGCAGAGAAGAAAGCAGTGGCAGAGAAGACAGCAGCGGAGGAGAAGACGGGAGGGAGAAGACCAGGGTAAGAACACATCACTGGAGGGAGAAGACAGCAGCAGAGGGAGAAGACCAGAGGAAGAAAACATCGGTTGCAGAACCAGAGAAAGAAGTCACATTGGAGCTATGATAGGGGACATTCTTCACTTTTGATAAAAGACTTGTCAAAACCGTCTCTTGTTTTTATTTACACTACACTTTTTTGGGTTGAATGAGTAGGGGTACAACGTACCCCATACTCATTCACATTGGGGAGTTAAAGGGAGCTTCCAGATTCCGATAAGCCCCCGCCCGTAGACCCCCACAACCACTGCCCAGAGTTGTCCGGAAGAGGCCCTTGTCCCCATCAACATTGGAACAAGGTGCTTTAGTGTTGCACCCACCCCCCCATGTTGAGGGCATGCAGCCTGGTATGGTCCAGGAGGGGGGGAGCTCACTCGACCCCCCCCTTTCCTGACCTGCTGGGCTGCATGCTCGGATAAGGGTCTGGTATGGAATTGGGGGGGGCCCCCACGCTGTTTTTTTAAATTTTTTGGCGTGAGGTTTCCCCTCAAAATCCTTACCAGATCAAAGGGTCTGGTATGGTCTTGGCGGGGGGGGGGGGTACACCATGCCGTTTTTTGTTTTTTGGTCTAATTTGTTATGGTGTTCGCCCCTCAAGATTCATACCAGACTTAAAGTGCCTGGTATGGTCTGATCAAAGTCGGATCCCGTTCATTAAAGTCGCATGGAAGTCGGACGAGAAGTCGCAAGGCAAAGTCGGATCGGAAGTCGTACGACTTTCGTGTTAGATCAGTGTGAACATAGCCCGAATAGCAAGTAAATATTGGTTTTGGCGCACTTGTCCTCTATTCACCCCCTACACCTTCATAAACAATAGTGCGTTTACATCAAAAAAACAAAAATTCAAAACAAAAACGATTAAAAAAGTGGCAGTGCTTGAGATTAGAAAAATAGAAAATCAATGAATTACCCCAATTACACATAAAATCACAGAGGAGTGTTGTGATTTTATGTGTAATCATAAGGGGTAATTTATTGATTTTCTATTTTTCTAATCTTAAGCACTGGCACTTTTTTAATCGTTTTTGTTTAGAATTTTTGTTTTTTTTATGTGAATGCACTTTTGTTTATAGAGGTGTAGGGGGTGAATAGAGGACAAGCACTTCAAAAACGAAAGTAGTAGTAGTAGCACTGCTAACTACAGTGATCACTTTTGTCTTCTGGGCCACGTGCCATTCACAGAATTCCTTTGCATTTCACTCAGTAAATGAAATGCTTTCTCTGATTGGTGGAGGTGGAAAGGAAGGACAGTGATGTCTCAATCTCCATGTCCATTTAGAGAATGCATTGTTTTCATTGATAGAAATGAAGACAGTGGAGACCACTGTAGTAGTGGCAACTACTACCACGATTCTCTGCTTTCTGCAGATAAATTCAACTATGTAATAAAATCTGCGACAATCGGATTCGCTTCAGAACCAATCAGTGTCCAGGCCCAGGCCAATGATTTATGGCCTGGACCTAGTAATCAGTTCTGAAAAATGAAATCCTTCCCCTGCCTGTGTAAGTGTAAACACAGGCAGGGGAAGTGTTGTCATCTCCCCTCGTGGAACCCTTTTCGTTCCAGAGAGAGGAGAGAAGACATCTCAGAGTAAGTTGCACCATTGAAATAGGCACACATTTCACCCCTCAATCGCCCCCCAGTTAACCCCTTCACCCCCTGTCAATGTGTCACCCAGTGCAGTGTTCATATTTTTTTTTGATCACTGTACTGGTGTCATTTGTAACAATAATCAGTTTTAGGGTACTTAGTGGTAGGCCCAGATAGGTCTAGGGACCCTCCTAAACCCCCCTAATAAAGGTTCAACTCCTTGATCACCCCCTGTCACCAGTGATCACCGTATTAGTGTCATGGGTGACGCTGGTTAGATACTTTTTTATAGCGTCAGGGCATCCGTCGTATATTACCTAATAAAAGGTTTAACCCCCTGATCACCCGGCGGGTGACCTCAGTCAGGTTTTAGTGTCAGTTAGGGTCTGCGTCACCCCAGGCAGCGTCAGATTAGTGCCAGTAGCGCTTACAGCCACGCACGCACCATACACCTCCCTTAGTAGTATAGTGTCTGAACGGATCGATATCTTTGATCTGATCAGAATTATATTAGCGTCCCCAATAGTTTAGGGTTCCCCAAAATGCAGCATTAGTGGGATCAGCCCAGATACCTGCTAGCACCTGCGTTTAGCCCCTCCGCCCAGCCCAGCCCAGCCCACCCAAGTACAGTATCAATCGATCACTGTCACTTACAAAACACATAACTGCAGCGTTCGCAGAGTCAGGCCTGATCGCTGCGAAAGCTAACAGTTTTTTTGGTAGTGTTTGAAGCAGTCGCTGACAGTCAGGTGCTCTTTTTTCCTGTGAGTTGCACTAGTTGTACCAGTAAATTTAGAGGCCAAAATATCCAATCGAAGGTACACTAGTGAAGAGGCCTACAAGTTTCTGAGCATGACAGAGAGTGAAGAGGAAGTCACCCATCTGTCAGATACGAACCAGTAGACAGCAGCGACACCCTGAGAGATAGCTCTGACGACGGAGTAGTGGTCCCTGCCAAGGTCAGGCGTACCCAACCTCGTTCTTCTGCTGTTGAGGTGCAAGAACCGCAGGGCTCTTGTATGGTGCAGAGAGCCAGTACTAGTGCCGCTCATCCTTCTGGTGAACTGGCAAGCACCAGCAGCCTAGTACATCCTGGTCGTACATCCAGCACTGCAGTTTCACGTGGTGATGTGGTGAGTCCCATAAGTGCAGTTCAAGCTGGTGAGGTGGCAAGCACAAATAGAGTCCTGCAGCCACCAAGAAGACAAAGACAGACCCGTCGAGACAATAGTACCCTTCCTGCTGCATTTGCCAGTCCGAATTGGGAGCCCACCACTTCTGCAGCACCTGTACTTCCCCCATTCACTGGCCAACCTGGAATTCAGGTGGAAACAGTTGATTTTACGTCACTTGATTTTTATCCACTGTTTTTCACGGAAGATCTCTATAGATCTATTGTGGACCAAAGAAATTTGTATGCTGGTCAATTCATCACCGCTAATCCCCTGTTAGCCCTTGCCAGAGATTGGAGACCAATTACGGTCTCCGAATTTAAGACCTTCTTGGGACGATCCCTCCTCATGGGCATAGTTAAAAAAAAGGGAGTTGCGGTCATATTGGTCCACTGACCCAATTCACCATATGCCCGTGTTCTCTGCCTCCATGACCAGGACACGATACGAGCAGATCTTGGGGTTCATGCATTTCAATGACAATGACCTCTGTTGCCCTCGGGGTGACCCTGGATATGATCGGCTCCACAAAATTCGGCACCTCGTAAACCACTTCCACCAACAGTTTGCAGCCTTGTTTACTCCCGATCAAGTTGTCTGCATTGATGAGTCCCTGATTAAGTTTTCTGGCCGCTTGTCTATCAAACAGTATCTTAACCCAGCAAGCGTGCCAGATATGGGGTCAAGATGTATAAGCTCTGTGACAGGGCCACAGTCTATACATATAGTTTTATGGATTATGAAGGAAGAGATAGTCACGTGGAGCCCGGGAATTGCCCAGACTACATAGGGAGCGCTGGTAAGATTGTGTGGGACTTGGTGTCACCCTTATTCGGAAAGGGGTACCACTTGTACGTGGACAATTATTACACAAGCGTGCCACTTTTTAGTCACCTTTTTGATTGTGGAATTGGTGCATGTGGCACCGTGCAATCTAATAGCTGGGGCTTTCCCCAACAGATTGTAGAATCCCAACTTTTTTTTTTGTCATTTTTCAATCACTTGTGACAAAAAAATAAAATATTCAATGGGCTCAACATGCCTTTCAGCAATTTCCTTGGGGTGTCTACTTTCCAAAATGGGGTCATTTGGGGGGGTTTTGTACTGCCCTGCCATTTTAGCACCTCAAGAAATGACATAGGCAGTCATAAACTAAAAGCTGCGTAAATTCCAGAAAATGTACCCTAGTTTGTAGACGCTATAACTTTTGCGCAAACCAATAAATATACGCTTATTGACATTTTTGTTACCAAAGACATGTGGCCGAATACATTTTGGCCTAAATGTATGACTAAAATTGAGTCTATTGGATTTTTTAATAACGAAAAGTAGAAAATATCTTTTTTTTTTTCAAAATTTTTGGTCTTTTTCCATTTATATTGCAAAAAATAAAAATCGCAGAGGCAATCAAATACCATAAAAAAAAGCTCTATTTTTGGGAAAAAAAGGATGCAACTTTCATTACAGCACTGCATGACCGCACAATTACCAGTTAAAGCAGCGCAGTGCCAAATTGTAAAAAATGCTCTGATCATTGAGCAGCCAAATCTTCCGGGGCTGAAGTGGTTAAAGTATACAGATCCAACAATATTAATTACAGTTGTTTTGGTATTGCTTATCACATTGCATAGGTCATGATATAACAAACAGAAGAACAAAGAATTAAAGAACATGTAGTGAAATTTTACAAGGATACCAGATATCGGTCGTATACTTGAAACATTTTTCCGCCGGGTGGGAATTGGTTAACACTAACCTGATCTCAGAAGTGGGCGGGGTCCATTGCGGTTGTGGGCATCTGAAGCGCGCTATTCTTTATTCCTGGGTTTCGGTTCAGTTGGCTACCCAGCATGCACCTCCCGATCTTACACCTGCACAGTAATGCCACTGCGTTGCGGATTGGGCATGGGAACAATTGCAGGTTAAAAAAATGGGTGGAACTCCGCTTTAACGTAGGAGATTCCATTCACATGGGGATTTTTGTAAACAAAGTAATAATTTTTTAAATCTTGCTATTTTTAAGGATAGAAATACTATTTGTACAAAAACATTGATCAAAATAGATACATCCCTAGCGTTGTGATTATTCAAAGTGCAAAAATAATGTTGCAAAAGAACAGGATTAGGAGGAACTGTAGAGGGGCTGAAGATTTCAAGAAATAAGCTGAAATAAGCTGATATAATAAGAAATAGATTTAAGCAGAAAGGTTATGATAAAGGGCATTTGGAAAAGGTTTTTAGAGAGTTTGAGGATACAGGAAGGGATTCTTCTTTTAGGTAAAAGGAAAGGAGACAGATTTCTAATTACGAATTTGCCTTAAAGGGGTTGTAAAGGTAAAAAACTTTTGACAATACCGCCGCCCCCAGCCCCCCCCCCCCCCGTTTTACTTACCTGACACCTCGAATCTCCGCTGCTCGTTCCCGTCATCTCTATTGCAGCTCAGCCTGGTCGCTGATTGGCTGCAGTGGATGGATTGAAAGCAGCGCAGCCATTGGCTCGCGCTGCTGTCAATCACATCCGATGACGCGGTGCGCCGGGGGGCGGGGCCGAGTGATACAGTGAGCGGCTATAGCCGCCGGCTGTATCACGGGAGCGCACCCGCAATAACTAACCACCATGCGAGGGAGCTCGCATTAAGGTGATTAGTTCTTGTGGGGAGGAGCTGAAACAGCTGCCGAGGGACCCCAGAAGAGCAGGTTCGGGGCCACTCTGTGCAGAAAGAGCTGCACAGTGAAGGTAAGTATGACATGTTAGTTATTTAAAAAAAATAATAAAATTACCTTTACAACCCCTTTAATTTTTTATTTTTGTGTACGTTATAAAAAATATGTTTTTAAGAAATACTGGCCTATCCTTCACATAGACAAAACGTTGGGACCTTTATTGCCTAGTAGACATGTGCACACTGAAATATTTTGTTTCGGAATTTCGTTTTCGTCCAAAAAATAAATTTATTTAGTTACTCCCGAAATTCGTTTTTATTTATTTTGTTTTTCGTTAAAAATTGCATTCGTCGGAAAATCTAAATTAAGGTCCAATCTGTCATTGAAGGCTTATGGTGTCTGTCGAATGTTCAAAGAAGATTCGACGGAGCAGCTAAACTGTACGATGCCGTATAGTTTACCTGCTCCGTCGAATCTTCTTAGAACTTTCAACAGACACCATAAGCCAAAGTATGTGTGTACTTAGTTCTAGCTATTTTACTGCTCCTCCTCTTTGGTTACAATCAGCCAATAACATTCATCATCATCATTATTTTTATTTATCTTTTCTCCCCTACGTCGAATCTTTTCTCCCCTACGTCGAATCTTTTCTCCCCTACGTCGAATCTTTTCTCCCCTACGTCGAATCTTTTCTCCCCTACGTCGAATCTTTTCTCCCCTAGACATTGGTTAGTTGATAATGTCATTACTCCACCAGTGAGAAAGACTACCATTTATGAAGAAAAGGGTTATACAGTGTAACCTTGGTTTACGAGTAAGACGATTAACGAGCTTTTTGAAAGACAAGCAACTTTTTTTTTTTTAAATTCTGACTCGGTTTGCGAGTGTTGTCTCGCAAAACGAGCAGAATTCAAGCTAATGGGCAGTGCAGTACCATATTTGGCCAGAGATGCGGGGGCGCCGGGGACACTCGGAATGGTTCAGAGCCGTTCAGAAATACTCGGAATGACTTGGAAATACTCAGAAACACTCAGAAAAACTCCGTTCCCGAGGCTTTCCAAGTTCAGCCGTGCTGTCCCCAAGTATTTCCAAGGCTCTCCGGCGCCCCCCCCACCTCTGGCCACAGCGGTATTGCATGTAATAGAAGTCAATGCGGAACAAATTATCTTAGTTTCCATTGACTTCTATTGGGAAACTCGCTTTGAAATGCGAGTGCTTTGGATTCCAAGCATTCTCTTGCAACGGATTGTGCTCGTAATCCAAGGTTCCATTGTAATTATAAACGTACCAGCGACAATAATATTCTAAGCTTTTGTGTGCTTTTCTATGATTAACAACATACAGTAATCTATAGGGGTGTAATATTATTATATGTAGGTAGGCTATTACTGACTTGTTATGATATTTTAGTTGAGTCTACCTGACCATAAATCAGTTGTATTTATCCTTGTCTGTTACATGAGAAAGCTGCTAGATCACAGTTAGGGGCTAACTAGTTAAAAAAGCAAGGCTGAGAATGATAATATGTGATCCTTCCCTGGTCCAATGGCCCTGTATGCTCGTTCCCCACCTCTGGAATGTACAGTGCCTTGAAAAAGTATTCATACCCCATTACATTTTTTACATTTTGTCATGTCACAACCAAAAACGTAAATGTATTTTATTGGGATTTTATGTGATAGACCAACACAAAGTGGCGCATAATTGTGAAGTGGAAGGAAAATGATAAATGGTTTTCAATTTTTTTTACAAATAAATATCTGAAAAGTGTGACGTGCATTTGTATTCAGCCCCCTTTACTCTGATACCCCTAACTAAAATCTAGTGGAACCAAATGCCTTCAGAAGTCACCTAATTAGTAAATAGAGTTCACCTGTGTGTAATTTAATCTCAGTATAAATACAACTGTTCCGTGAAGCCCTTAGAGGTTTGTTAGAGAACCTAGGTGAACAAACAGCATCATGAAGGCCAAGGAACACACCAGACAGGTCAGGGATAAAGTTGCAGAGAAGTTTAAAGCAGGGTTAGGTTATAAAGAAATATCTCAAGCTTTGAACATCTCACGGAGCACTCACGGAGTTCAATCCATCATCTGGAAATGGAAAGAATATGGCACAACTGCAAACCTACCAAGACATGGCCGTCCACCTAAACTGACAGGCTGGGCAAGGAGAGCATTCATCAGAGAAGCAGCCAAGAGGCCCAAGGTAACTCTGGAGGAGCTATAGAGGTCCACAGCTCAGGTGGTAGAATCTGTCCACAGGACAACTATTAGTCGTGTTCTCCACAAATCTGTCCTTTATGGAAGAGTGACAAGAAGAAAGACATTGTTGAAAGAAAGCCATAAGAAGTCCCATTTGCAGTTGGCAAGAAGCCATGTGGGGGACACAGCAAACATGTGGAAAAAGGTGCTCTGCTCAGATGAGACCAAAATGTAACTGTTTGGCCTAAAAGCAAAACACTATGTGTGGCGGAAAACTAACACTGCACATCACCCTGAACACACCATCCCCACCGTGAAACATGGTGGTGGCAGAATCATGTTGTGGGGATACTTTTCTTCAGCAGTGACAGGGAAGCTGGTCAGAGTTGATGGGAAGATGGATGGAACCAAACACAGGGCAATCAAGAAAATCTGTTAGAGTCTGCAAAAGACTTGAGACTGGGGCGGAGGTTCACCTTCCAGCAGGACAACGACCCTAAATATACAGCCAGAGCTACAATGGAATGGTTTAGATCAAAGCATATTCATGTGTTAGAATGGCCCAGTCAAAGTCCAGACTTAAATCTAATTGAGAATCTGTGGACTTGCTGAAAATTGCTGTTCACAGATGCTTTCTATCCAATCTGACAGAGTTTGAGCTATTTTGCAAAGAAGACTGGGCAAAAATGTTACTCTTTAGATGTGAAAAGCTGGTAGAGACATCCCCAAAAAGACTTGCAGATGTAATTGCAGCAAAAGGAGGTTCTACAAAGTATTGACTCAGGGGGGCTGAATACAAATGTACCCCACACTTTTCACATATTTATTTGTAAAAAATATTGAAAACCATTTATCATTTTCCTTCCACTTCACAATTATGTACCACGTTGTGTTGGTCTATCACATAAAATCCCAATAAAATACATTTATGTTTTTTGTTGTAACATGACAAAATGTGGAAAACTTCAAGGGGTATGAATACTTTTTCAAGGTACTGTATCTATCTAACTTTGTCTATGAAAGATATGCTCCTAGTTATTACCCCTGTACATGGAGAGGGTGTTCCATAATCTGGCTGCAGTTATTGATAGACAGGTGCGATTAGTTTCATTATTTCATTTATTATTCAGAGATTCGGATGTATCTGAATCTCTGAATCACAGTAGTAATGAATTTCAACTATTCCAAAGTAAATGTGGTTTTGCAACATTGTGTGCCATTTTCCAAAGGGGACGTAAGAGCTCATAGTTTGCAAGGGTCTTTTGCTAGCTGATCCTCCAACGGTCCAGGATCTTTTCTCTGTACATAGGAAGGAAGTTGTCCCCATCTGTTGTTTCAGTCAAGTTGGGCATCCCATAACCCCTCTACCCCATCCAAGTTGTTATCTATAATAAAAACAACAAAAACAAGCCCATGTACTGATTTCTTGTGTCTGGATTCAAATGGAAAATGCATGTTGCCTGGGTGTGCAGGAATAGGGGAGCCAGTTACCAGTAGCCCCTGCAGAGGTAGTGCTACACAGGCTTCAGTTCATATGCCTGCCCATCAGTCATGCCAATGGCGGCTGCTCCAATAGGAGCACAGGGGCGCCGCCCCCCCATCCATGTGTCCGGCCCCCTAATCTACATGCAGGGCGCCGGACGCATGGATTCCAATGGGGTTTTATTTTATTTTTTTTAAGCACGTGATTAGAGTCAGAGGCTCTAATATGCTTCAAAAAAGGGTGGGCTATGCACCCCGAGCACACCCACTTGTGTGACAATCCTCATTCTCCTCCCGGCCAATCAGGAAGCCCCTATTGGCCAAGGAGTCTTAAGACTCCCTGGCCAATCATGTCTCAGGACACACTTCCTGTTTCTGTTGGGCCCGGGAAAAGAACGTCTTCTGCAGGGGGGTGATCACCGCTGTCCGTCTCCTGTGGGTAGGTGGGGTCTGGTGCTGTTAGTTTGTGCCGCAACCCCCCTCCCAAAAATTTTGAGCACCAGCCACCACTGGGTCATGCCCCTCTGACATGCTTCACCCACATTCAGCTTAATCTACCTCTAAGCACAAGGTAGGTGAAACATGTCAGAGGCTGATGGTCGGGATTTGAAGCTTGTATTTCACTTATTTTACTCTGGAGTTGAATATAGTGTGTGGTGATACATGTATTATATATTGGATGGTGGGTGGTGTGTCCTACCAGATACAGCACCTCATCCCGAGTCGAAGATCTCAAAAAATGGGGGGAAACAGGGGATGATGGGATTATTGCGGTGCCACCAAAATTCAAAATTACTAGAATGATATTTTATATAAAATCATTTATTTTATTGATATCAAAAACATCTAAAATGTTTACATGAAGGAGTACAAAAAATATACAAAGCAAAAGCAAAAACAGAAATACAGTGCAAATAAATGACCGTCACCAAAAATGTTGAGGGGTGATCATAGCCTTATGTTCCCAACTAGTTTCGCCAAAACATTGGCTTCATCAGGTATCTCCTTGCTGTGGGACCATCCTGGGGAGCTGGCTACATATGTAAAAGATCATCTATAATAACCGGTGTTACCAGAAAGACTCATTGTGGAGGTTCCAACGTTTAGCCAAGATATTGGCGGAACCTTATTTATAGGATGCATTTTTTCTAACTTAATGCGTATTCGTCCTTTTGATCGCATTCATGCGATTTTTTACATGAACTGACTGCGCTGTGAATCTCCCTTGTGCAACATTGAGTGCCTTGGTTTTGCATATAATTAGGGCGCCCTTTAATTCCCCTGTAGCCAAATACTGGGCTGAGTACAACTTCCATTCTCAGTGTCTCGGTGGTGTCCCCCTTGCATTTTGGAGCCCGCATGTGATTTTACTCTCTGCAGTACATCTCTACATTCCCCTGATGAAGCCAATGTTTTGGCAAAACTAGCTGGGAACATAAGATTATGATCACCCCTCAACATCTTTGGTGACGGTCATTTATTTGCACTGTATTTCTGTTTTTGCTTTTGCTTTGTATATTTTTTGTACTCCTTCATGTAAACATTTTAGATGTTTTTGATATCAATAAAATAAATGATTTTATATAAAATATCATTCTAGTAATTTTGAATTTTGGCAATAATCCCATCATCCCCTGTTTCCCCCATTTTTTGACATGTATTATATACCGTACTTTAGCGTGAGGTGTGATCTGTCTCTGCCATCTGTCTCTGCCAGCACCAGTGGCGGCTGGTGCTCAAAATTTTTGTAGGGGCGCAAACAAACTGAAAAATTCTGAAAAAAAACCCCATCAATTGCAGCCTCACTGTACCATCAATCGCAGCCACTGTACCATCAATCGCAGCCACTGTTCCCATCAATTGAGGCCACTGTGCCCATCAATTGCCACCACTGTACCATCAATCGCAGCCACTGTACCATCAATCGCAGCCACTGTACCATCAATCGCAGCCACTGTTCCCATCAATTGAGGCCACTTTGCCCATCAATTGCCACCACTGTACCATCAATCGCAGCCACTGTTCCCATCAATTGAGGCCACTTTGCCCATCAATTGCCACCACTGTACCATCAATCGCAGCCACTGTACCATCAAACGCAGCCACTGTGCCCATCAATTGCCGCCACTGTACCATCAAACACAGCCACTGTGCCATCAATTGCCGCCACTGCGCCATCAAACGCAGCCAATGTGCCCATAAAATGCAGCCACTCTGACCATCAAACACAGCCACTGTGCCATTTCAAATGCTGCCACTGTGCCCCATCAAAGGCAGCCTCACTATGCCTCATCAAATGCTCCCACTGTGCCCCATCAAATGCTCCCACTGTGCCCCCTCAAACGCAGCCACTGTGCCATATCAAATGCTGCCAGTGTGCCCCCTGCCCGCCGTCTGTTCTTACCCTGTCTCGGTGGTGGTGGTACAGCTCCTCAATGTCTTCTCCCAACCTCCCTTCCAGTCCTCTGCTATGATTGGATGCCTGATAGGCATCCAATCACAGCGCCTGTCGTTTCAGCCAATCAGGTGACGGGTAACAGATCCGAATACCTGATTGGTGGAGAGGCGGTTTAGTGTTAGGAAAGCGATTATTCATTCGCTTTTCTAACACAGCTGAATGACCTGCGAGCGCCCAGCATGGTGCTCGCAGATCACCTTTTTTGACGCCTATTAGGGCCTATGGCTCTAATCAGGTGCTTAAAAAAAAACCTGCCGCTGTAATTCAGGCGCTCGAAAAGAGGCCGGGCGCCTGAATAGGGCGTGGCAGCGGCGGCCATAGATAGATTCATGCAATGCATGAATCTATCTATTGGTTCTAGAGGGGTGGCTGGAGAGAGGGGGCGGCACCCGTGCGCCCTTATGGATGCACCGCCACTGCCCAGCACCTTAACACAGAGTGTAAGCCTTTGGGACTGATACTGTGGGCTTGGAGTGATGCAGCAGCCACACAACAGCAAATGTTTAAAGACTGTTTTTAGCTGAAATTCAGCTCTAATACATGCAAACCATACATCATACAACAAAGAGCATCCATTAATTTTCTTAGTACTTTAAAAATTAATTTATATCATCACCATAGGGATCATCCATTGCCACCTACATAGTAGTGAATATGCAAATATGCCAGCCCACATCTTCTGTATTAACTTGTTTCACCCAGCTTCTTCTTTGAAATCATTCTTCCGCTATGGGAAATATTTTATTCATTAACAGAATCTTATGATGCTCAGCAAGTATTGTCCTTGCAAACTACTGTTGTCCTATGATTTTGAACATCATAAAGTAAGGCCTTTATCTCTGATATCAAACATTTCCAAATTCAGAAAAAAAAGTGAGATAACACATCAGAAAGTTGGATTCATCTTTGAAGCACTGTGGGATTTGGCTTCAGATACCCGTGGGAAGTCCACATTTAAATATACATCCTTGCAGTGGATGAGGTGGTGTGTGACTGGCAGGAAAAGATAATGCTCAGAATTTCCGCACTAAATGATAGAGGTCATTCGAGGTTGCAAACTGACAGATGCGACTTGGGTATCAACTTTAGATTGCACAAAGGGAACTGTCAGATCTTTGATGGTACATATTTTATATTACCAGACATTTCAGCTTGACATGTCTCTAAGAAAAAGCTTGTGATTTAATGCTGTAGATTTTGCAAAATGTTCAGAAGGAAAAATAGGTATAAAATCTAGCGATTTAATATCATCTGTATGTAGCGCTTCCCCCGCAGGAGCCGCTTGAATATTATTGGTTCCCTACTCTGCCTCTTCAACCCCAAGAACAGACTCAACCCCACTGGCACACCTGGCAGTTGTGTAGTGGGGGAAGATGCTGTAGTACCGGTCCTTACGAGTGCCCGATTGACACCTCTTCACGGGAACATCGCGAATGGGATACCTGGAGATGTCCTCCTTTAGCTTCAGATGTCCACCTGGCTGTAGCAGGCGCGATCCCCCAGATCTAAGGCCTCAGCATTCTGTCCCCACATCCAGACTCTTCTCTGCCTCGTGGTAGCTCTGATTTCTTCCCAGAAAAGCCCCTCTGGTAAAACTCCCATGCAGAAGTGCTTCTAGCGATCTACAGTTCTCTGAGTGTTGATCTCAATCCATCAGTTTGTGCTAGGAACTCCATCTCCCAAAGTCCTTTGCATCTCCCAAAGTCCTTTGCATCTCCCAAAGTTCTCCCTTGATTGGCTCACTCACCTCTGCCTATACAGAACGAGGGAAAAGGGCAGAGTGGTCTGTCTTGTCTGTGAGAAGAAGGGAGGAGGGAATTCCTTTGTGCAATGAAGATGCATAACCACTGCTACATGTATATCAATGACTGGCAGCTAGGATGCCCATGTGTCCCAGATTGCCCGGGACAATCCCGCAATTAGCAGGTCTGTCCCGGGTCCCGGGCACCCTCATTCCGGGACAATACAGTGTCCCGGAATTGCCCCCTGGCCCTGACCCGATCTGATGCCCTCTAAAATATCCCTCACATCGCTGCTGTCACTCACTGACAGCCTGTGGTGGACCCCTGGCTGGTGAGACCCCTTTTACATGAGCCGTTGGCTCAGTGCCCAAATGGTTGTTAGCTGCCCCTCCGCCTCGAATCTAGCAATCAGTGACATCATGAGGAGGAGAGAGGCAGAGCCCCAGCATTCACAGCGGGGAAGATTTAACTTCCTGCTCTGGTGGCAAGTAACAAGCTGCATCTGGCAGCAGGCAACAGTGGCAAGTGACAAGCTGCATCTGGGGGCAGGCAACAGTGGCAAGTAAAAGCTGCATCTAGGGGCAGGCATCGGTGGCAAGTGGCACAATGCATCAGGTGGCAAGTAACAAGCTCAGGGTCCCACTGATTCTGCATTATGGTGAGTTGAACAATTTCATTATATATTACAATGTAGTACAACACCAGCCATTCACCCAGCAAATCACCCCTGCCACTGAATTCCCCGTCAACCCAGAGACTACATTCCCCCAACCCCCCCCCCATCTTTTTTTGGGAAGGGGGGCAGGGGGGGTGTCCCTGAATGGCAGTTTGGAAATGTTGTCACCTTACTGGCAGCTAAGCTGTCAACCAACCTGATTGCTTAACTAAAGGACCAGAATCCCTAATATGATCTTAACCTCTTGCTGACCAGCCGCCATCATTATACTGCGGCAGGTCGGCTATCCTGCGCAAACCGCAGTAGGTGTACGTCGGTCTGTGCAGGGAGACTAGCGTGCCCGCGGGTCCCATGTACTCAATGCCTGCCGGCGATCGTGGTGTACAGAGGCAGAACGGGGAACTGCCTATGTAAACAAGGTAATTCCCCGTTCTACCTAGTGACTTGTCAGAGATCTTATGTTCCCAGTCATCGGGAACAGTGATCTGTCATGTCCTAGGTAGCCCATCCCCCCCTACAGTTAGAACACGCTGAGGGAACACAGTTAACACCTTAATCGCCCCCTAGTGTTAACCCCTTCCCCGCCAGTGACATTTATGCAGTAATCAGAGGCTATTTTGTAGTCCTGGTCGCTGTATAAATGTCACTGGTCCCAAAAAAACTGTTGCAGTTCCAAATCACAGATCGCCACCATTACTAGTAAAAAAAAAAAATAATAATAAAAATGCCACAAATCTATTCCCTATTTTGTAGATGCTATAACTTTTGCGCAAACAAATTAATATACGCTTATTGCGATTTTTTACCAAAAATATGTAGAATACATATTGGTCTAAACCAGGGGTCTCAAACTGGCGGCCCTCCAGCTGTTGCGAAACTACAAGTCCCATGTGGCATTGCAAAGGCTGACAGTTACAAGCATGACTCCCACAGGCAGAGGCATGATGGGACTTGTAGTTTTGCAACAGCTGGAGGGCCGCCAGTTTGAGACCCCTGGTCTAAACTGATGAGGAAATTCAATTTTTTTTTTGGGGGGGGGGATTTTTATTATAGCAAAAAGTAAAAAATCTTGTTTTCGTTCTTTCAAAATTGTTGGTCTTTTTTTGTTTATAGCGCAAAAAATAAAAACCGCAGAGGTGATCAAATAGAAATTTAATGATGTATCATATGATTTAACAAACTCTATTTGTGGGGAAAAAAAAGACACATTTTCTTTGGGTACAGTGTCGCACGACCGCGCAATTGTCAGTTAAAGCGACGCAGTGCCGTTTCGCAGAAAAGGGCCTGGTCATTAAGGGGGCAAATCCTTCTGGAGCTGAAGTGGTTAATAGATGCAAAACATACAGTACTGTTTTATTAAATCATTTTTGATACAGTGAGTTATAATCTTTTGTCAGTTTTTATTTGCTGTTTTAAGCCTAAGTTTAGTCAAAAATTTAAAAAAAAAATCACCAGAAGGGACAGTACTGATAGTCAGTGTAAAATGTCCCTTGTGCTGCTGCCTGCAGTTTTTGTTGAAATCCTCTGATCCCCCCTTCCCCCACAGCCATAATCTTCTGGAGGGACCTGTCACAGGCACTTGTCAAGAATGCCAACTTTGCTTGCACTTTTTGCCCCCTCCTTTATTCATAAAAGTTGTACTATAGCAGGGATATGCAATTAGCGGACCTCCAGCTGTTGCAAAACTACAAGTCCCATCATGCCTCTGCCTCTGGGTGTCATGCTTCTGGCTGTCAGAGTCTTGCTATTCCTCATGGGACTTGTAGTTCTGCAACAGCTGGAGGTCCACTAATTGCATATCCCTGTACTATAGCTTCAAGCAATGAAACATGATTTATGAATGGAAGAGGGGTAGACGGTGGCAGCCTTTCCATACAGAGCGCAGGCGCACCGCCCCCCTAATCCACGCATCCAGCCCCCAATCTACATGCAGAGTGCCGGACGCATGGATTCCAATGGGGTTTTTTTTTTCTTAGAAGCACGTGATTAGAGCCAGAGCCTTTAATTGGCTTCAAAAATGAGAGGGCTCGGGGTGCAGAGCACTGCGCCCTGAGCCCACCCAGTTGTGTGACAATAGCGAATTAATCTTCGCTATTGCCTTCTCGATTCTCCTCCTGGGTAATCAGGAAGAAGGTCCTGAGACCCGATTGGCGACCCGAGAGGAGAATCGATCGTATTGGCCTCCGAGGAGGAGAAGACGCAGGGGAAGCCGCTGTAAACCCGAGGAGGAGGAGACGCTGGGTGATGCCAGTGAGGTGGAAGCTCTGCCCTCGACCTAGATGGGGTAAGTGCAGGGCTGGCGGGGCTGATGAATGAGCGACAGGGTGAGGGGTGTGACCAACCTACCTACTGACCACAAGGGGGAGGAGGTGGCGGGCGGCTGCCCCCCCCCCCTCCCAAAAATGCAGCAGCAGCTGCCACTGGGGGTAGATGAATGAAAGGTGTGCCTCCTCCATTCATTGAAGCTATAGTACAGCTTCTAGCAAAGGAGAGGGGGGCAGAAGGGGTGGGCATAGTCTTCACTCTTGACGAATACCTATGACAGGTCCCTGGACTCGTATTAACTCCCCCAGCACCAGAAGATTACAGTTGCAGAGGGTCGGAGGGGGGTGGGTATCAGAGGACTTTGGATTTCAACTAAAACTGCAATCAGCAACACAAGGGACACTTCACATTGATTGCAAGGACCATCTTTTTTTTGGTGATTTTGTTTTATGTTTAGACTGAACGCAGGCTTGAAGTCACACACTATTTCCTAATGGGTACATGATTAAATATTAGTGAGTGAAGTGGAAATATCACATGGGGTTCGCTTCTTCATTTTCTCATAGGCAGCTGTAAAGAGAAACTAATACACTCAACAAAAAAGCTGCCATTTATTGCAGAGTAGAAGTGTACTTGAAATTGAAGTGCACTTACCCTCTTTAACCCCTTTCCCTCCTCTGCTATGCTCATCTAGCCCTCCCTACCCAGATTTATAGCTGCATATTGCCCTGCTCTTTGTTTAAATTTGACCCTTGGTGCGCTGGCCATTCAGTGGATTTCTATAGGGTTCAAGAAGACCATCTCCTGGGGAGGTAGGAGGGAGGAGGGGAGGTAAACGATAATTACACCTAAAATGAATGGTAAGAAATGTTTTATGCATAGTTCTGAAGGCGCTATGTGCAGGTAAAAAACATTTTTAAAAATAGATTTTGACTTGGCAAAATGTGTATACCAGAGGTATTCTTTTTAAAAGGTTAACATTTAACAAAGTATTTTTCAAATATCTTCATTAAAGTGACTGTAAGGTTTTCTTTTGTTTTTTTTTGTTTTAAATAACAAACATGTCATACTTACCTCCACTGTGCAGCTCGTTCTACACAGAGTGGCCCCGAACCTCCTCTTCTCGGGTCCCCCGGCGGCTGTCGCGGCTCCTCCATGCACCAGATAACCCCCTAGGAGAAGCGATCTCCCGAGGGAGTTACCTTGCGGGCGCGCTCCCGAATCCAGCATTTGCGTCCATAGCCGCCGAATGCTGGACTCGGCCCCGCCCCCCGGCGCCCGCATCATTGGATTTGATTGACAGCAGCGGGAGCCAATGGCTGCGTTGCTATCAATCTATCAGATCAAGAGCCGGGACCCTGTGGAGAGAGGGAGAGAGCACAGAGCGGCCCCAAGCCTCCTTTCTGGGCGGCGCTCCTTCTCCAAATCGATTGCCCCCAAAGAGAGCCGCTTTCCATGGGGGGGCACCCATGCAGGCGCGGTCCCGAGTCCTGCTGCTGCGTCCATTGACACAGATAACAGGACTCGGCCCCGCCCCCCCGACTCCCGTGTCACTGGATTTGATTGACAGCAGCAGGAGCCATTGGCTCCTGCTGCTGTCAATCTATCCAAAAAGGACCTGAGACAGCAGCCCGGAGCTGCTGGGCTCCTTCTCGTCTTTGGAATGATCGGGTTCAGGTAAATAAAAGGGGGGCTCTGGGGGGCCGCTGCACCACATAAGGTTTTTCACCTTAATGCATAGAAATACATTAAGGCGAAAAGCCTCGAGACTTTACAACTCCTTTAACCGCTTCCCTACCAGCCGCTATCATTATACTGTGGCAATGTGGCTCGCTCCCGCAAATTACCATAGCTGTATGTCTGTGCGGGAACTCGCTTTTGTGGGCTCCAATTGGCCAGTGGGGGAGACAGTTAGTGGGTTCGGCAGACTCGATGTCCGCCAGCCACCCGCGATCCCCACAGTGACAGAACGCGGATCTCTGTTCTGACAGGGGAGATCACAGAGATCTTGTCTTTCTGCTACACAGGAAGATGGATCTGTGTGTTTCCCCAGGCAGCCCATCCCCCATACAGTTAGAAAACACAAACAGGGAACACATTTAACCTTTGATCGTCCCTGATGTTAACCCCTTCCCTGCCAGTGTCATTAGTACAACAGTGCATATTTTTAGCACTGATCACTGTAATAATGTCACTGGTTCCCAAAAAAAGGTAAAAAATGTCAGTTAGGTGTCAGATCTGTCCGCTGCAATGTAGCAGTCCCGCTAAAAATCACTGATCATCACCATTTCTAGTAAAAAAAATGCCATATATCTATCACCTATTTTGTAGACGCTATAACTTTTGCACAAACCAATCAATCTACGCTTATTGCAATTTTATTTACCAAAAATATGTAGCAGAATACATATTGGCCTAAACTGATGAATACATTCGTTTTTTGTTTTTTTTTTGGAAATGTTTTATAGCAAAAAGTAAAAAATTTTGTTTTTTTTCTCAAAATTGTCACATTTTTTTGTTTACAGCGCAAAAAATAAACGCAGAGATGATCAAATACCACCAAAAGAAAGCTTTATTTGTGGGAAAAAAAGGATGTCAATTTTGTTTGGGTACAGCGTCGCACGACCGCGCAATTGTCAGTTAAGACGACGCAGTGCCGTATTGCGAAAAATGGCCTGGTTGGGAAGTGGGTAAATACTTCTGGGGCTGAAGTGGTTAAGGGGTGAATATATGGGGTGACATTGGTTTGTTCAATAGAGATCATATTGGATTGTTAGTACAACGGCTCCTCCTGAGCTCTTCAGTTTTTTTTTTTTGTTCAGCCCACTGGGTTGAACGGAAAAACAACAGTTATGCCCCGTACACACAATCTGACTTTCCGACAACAAAACCGTGGATTTTTGTTCGAAGGTTGTTGGCTCAAACTTGTCTTGCATACACACGGTCACACAAATGTTGGCCAGCAGTTACGAACGTAGTGATGTACAAGACGTACGGCGAGCCGATAAAAAGGAATTTCAATAGTCATGTGCCACCCTTTGGGCTCCTTCTGCTAATGTTGTGTTTGGTGAGCATTGATTCCGAGCATGCGTGGACTTTTGTGCGACGGACTTGTGTACACACGATCGGAGAGTCCGACAACAAAATTTGTTGGTGGAAAATTTGAGAACCTGCTAGCCAACAAATGTTCTATGGAGCATACACACGGTCGAACATTCCGACAACAAGCTCACATCCAACATTTGTTTTCGGAAAATCCCATAGTGTGTACAGGGCATTAGTGTTTACTAGACTTTATATGGTAAATACTTATCATGTGTGTAATTATTTGCTAATCCCCACAGGGGACAATAAAATAGGAAAACACCTTCCCATTTTCACTAATAATTCCCGCCTCATTCACGCCTCCTCTTTACAAATAAAAACTTTAGTCGCTGGCAATAATTGCATGCTAGAAATCCAACATGCTCGTTGTACCTAAGTCGATCGATGGATTGACTTGGGTACTGATAAGGTCAGGGATTTAATTTAGAGTTCTCACTTAATATGATGCCTACATGTAAATCTGTTTTGAATGTAACTTTTTGGCTGTTGAACTCAATTGAAGCTGCTTTTGTTTTCTTGTAACTGTATTGCCATGGTGTTGAAGCTTGTGTTCGTAGCCCAGGTGACTCCTGTTGTTGTTTACCCTTGCCCTGTGTGGGGGGGCTGTGCTGATGCTATTGTTTGTGTAATTGTCTATAAAAGGCCTTTGAAAGAAGTAAAGAGCGGCAGTCCATTATGCTCAGAACTTTGATACAGACATACCTGACTCTGTGTCTTAATTCCTATATGAAGCAATAATTAGACAAAGCAATATAAACTATAAGCAACTTATTTAAAAGTTGAACCTAACATTTTGGCGCTCGAACAGGGACCCACCAAGTTGCTGCAAGAGGTGGCTGAGCTACGCTGACGGAACCAAAGGACAGGCATTCCGGGAACCACAGATCAAAAAACCTGGCCAGGTAAGAAAAAGCTTTATTTTTCTTATATTCTGTGCTCCCCTGATTTGTGCCTATCCGTTCTGTCAGTTACGGTTCTCCTGGTTTTAAAACACCAGCCTCTGTAGTGGTGAGTCTAGAATTACTGCATATTTTCGTTTATATTGCTGGAATTATTTGTTTGTTTTGTTATCTGTGTTTGTCTTGTCTGTCTTGTTGAGAAAGTGAATGAGCCTTGTCAAGGATGGTATGAGTTAGAAGGGGATTGCCGAACTAAGCAACGGAATGCGCCTTACCTCACACGATTGGGAACCTGAGGGCTTGTGAGCTTGGGGGTTTGACGCTTATGCTTAACCTCACATCTAACTCATAAACCATAGACGGGTTGAGAGTATAAGCCCTGTCTGCTCCATAAAGCAGGGATAAGAGTGTATGAGAGGGATTCCCAGATACGGGGAGGGTAATGAGGTCTCCATAAAGCCCGGAGATCTAGTCGGATACCTGGCCACTTAAAGGAATGCTTGTATATGTTGTAGCCGCATTTTTGTATATGTTGTAGCCGCATTCTGGTTTGTTATTGGGCTAGCATATAAAGTAATTATTTGTTATTGGGCTAGCATATAAAGTAATTCGGTTTCAGAAATCTCATTCCGGAAGAGGTTTCTAGTATTCTAGCACCCTAGGAGGAAGGCAACGAGGAACTAGTGTAACTTAGCTGGTTTGCTATTGGGCTAGCATATAAAGTAATTATTCATTCTTGTATATGTTGTAGCCGCATTATATTGTACACTAAGTGTCCCACACGCTACCTAGGCAGGACTGTTAGAATGGGCCAGAGGAACACAAAACCCCGTCAGGGAATTGTGGCGCACTATACGGTGCCACAGATAATTAAGAACATTTATGGGAAAACCGAAGCACAGGACTTAAAGGATGTCCTTCATAAATTTAAGGTGAAAGGAGCAGCGGGTTTAGACCCGGATGTATGGAGTGAAATAGTGAAAAAAAAAAAAAGTGAAATAAAAAGGGACAGACAAGGAGAGGTGTTAGAGAAGCAATGGATGAGTCAGGTTCAATGCTTAATTAAGGTTTCAAATAGAGAAAAAAGAAGAGGGGTGGAAACATAATCCAGATTGTGATGGTTGGGATATGAAAGACAGAAGAACAAAAAATGTTGAAATTTTAAATAATCTTAGCTCAGCCATCCCACCCCCATACACTGACGTAGAACGTGAACCACACAAGATATATCCTGTACTTAAGGGTAGAGAATGTTTTTTTTTTTTTTCAGGTTTGTGGAGTACAAGAATTTCATCCAGAAACTGTAGCTCCCGTACGCACTGATACATGCATTCTAGTAAAGCCAGCTGTTTTCTGTAGATTTGTGACACAGTTAATGAATACACATGAAGCAACCTGGCAGGATGAGGAGGATTTATGCAGACATAAAATGACTCTGACCCTGTTTAACCAGTTTATGACTGACCTGCAGACCGAGCTGAGGGGGATGGCAATACTGGAGACAGGACATGTCAGACATATAGACTCAAGGGCTCCTTTTATTGCTAGATTAGAAGCTTTCTGTCAGGCAAAACAACAAGAGGGGGGGTCAATATCACCCATGAAACAAATGCCAGGACAGACTGTATCAGAATTTTACTTGTCTATGGAAAGTATGATGGCAGATGAGAGAATGGATTTAGAGCTGCCAGTCACGATCTGAGCCTTCAATAGACAGTTTATGGAAGGATTAATTCCACAGATAAGCGAGAGACTGAAAGCTTGCACACCACCCTTAATTTGTTGCGATTTTTGGCAGAAAAAGGTTGCAAGGTTAATAAGAAAAAGTTACAAGTGTGTCAGGAAAAAGTTATCTTTTTGGGACATTGTATATCACAGGGTACAAGACATCTCACTGAGGAGAGGGTTCAAGTGATAAAGGGAATGTTACCCCCACGGAATTTCAAACAATTGCGTATGTTTTTAGGTATCGTGTCATATTGTAGACAGTGGTTACCACATGCTAGCGCTTTGATGCAGCCATTATACGATTGTTTGAAAATTGTACCGTATGTGCTTACAGAAGTAGCATATGAGTCGTTTATCACTTTGAAAAAGTTGTTGATTTCTGCCCCGGCTATTGATATACCAGATTACACCAAGATATTTAATCTGTACATTGCTGAGATCACTGGACATGCCACAGGTGTTCTGACACAGGCACATGTAAAACAAAGACCAGTCGCTTACTTTTCAGCAGCATTAGATCCAGTATCTAGAGGTTCACCGTCCTGTGTACGAGCGGTAGCTGCAGTGTCAATTATCATAGATAAGTCATCAGAGATTGTTCTAGACAATCCAGTTGTAGTGCATACCACACATGACATACATGCAATCTTGTCTCAGGTACAGCCCAAACACATTTCAATGGCTAGGCAATTAAGGTTACAGTGTACTTTACTCTTACCTCCAAATGTCACTTTTCAGCGCTGTACAACCTTAAATTTGGCTACCTTTTTGCCTCTTCAGTCACCAGATTTGGCAAGGGGGAATGATAGTGCTAATAGTACTAGTGAGAAAGGAAATTAGGTACCTGACACGCTTTTGTTTAAAGAAGTAAATGAACACGATTGTTTTCAGCTCATGGAACAGGAGACAATGGGATTCCCACATGTTACAGATACACCGATTTTAAATGCTGAGCACACTTTGTACATAGATGGCAGTAGGTTTGCTGATGACAAGGGTAAATATCACACAGGGTATGCCGTAGTGACTGATACACAGGTGATTTAACCATAGCCCTTACCAGCCCACATGTCAGCACAAGAAGCAGAATTAAAAGCTTTAGAACAAGCCCTAGAATACTTAAAAGGACAAGAAGGGAATATTTACACTGACTCCGCTTACGCTTATGGCGTAGCGCATGATTATGGCCACATATGGAGGGCTAGAGGTTATCTAACAGCAGCAGGTACACCTGTAAAACATGGAGAAGGGATTAAGAGAGTCCTGAACAATCTTCAAAAGGTTAAACAAGTGGCCATCATGAAGATAGCGGCACACACGAGCGCAAAAACAATTGAGGCAAAAGGAAATGCATTTGCAGATTTGACTGCAAAACAGGCAGCTCTAGGGGAAGGAAGCCCTGAGACCTTAGCAGCGGTAGAGGTGAGTATCCCAGAACCAACATGGCAGCAGCTGAGTAAATTACAGGAGCAAGCAGGGGAGAGCGAGAAAGATAAGAGGGTCAGGATGGGAGCAGCACCAGACCTTGACAATGTATGGAGGGAAGGGGGCAAAATATGCCTACCTGCCTCTCTGTACCCAGCAATGGCAGCGGCAGTTCACCTACCCACACACGTCAGTTCCAATTCCATGTATAGGATTGTGAACCAAGGATGGCTCGCCCCTGGATTCAGTAGCACTGCAAGAAACTACTGTGCAGCCTGCCAAATCTGTCTCCTGAATAACCCAGGACAGAGAGTAAAAACCCCGCGAAAACACCAGGTCCGGGCCCAATACCCCTTCCAGAGACTGCAAATTGACTACATACAAATGCCCAAGAGCGGCCCCTTTGAGTTTGTCCTCGTGTGTATCGATTTATTTTCAGGTTGACCCGAAAGTTATCCAGTAAAATCAGCTACAGCTAAAGCCACAGCTAAGAAACTGATCACTGAGTTAATACCTAGGTTTGGTCTTCCTGAAACCATAGAATCAGATAGGGGAACACACTTTACAGGAGAAATCATGCAGAATGTAATGACCATGTTAGGGGTTCAACAAAGTTTTCACACCCCTTACCACCCACAGAGTTCAGGATCAGTGGAGAGAGTAAATGGGACAATAAAGTTAAAAATACAAAAGGCAATGCAAGGGTTAAACAAGCCATGGCCAGAATGTCTGCTTTTGGTTTTATTCTCTATAAGGTACACTCCAACAGGAAAAACAGGATTGTCCCCATATGAGATACTTTTTGGGAATGCACCTAGATTAGGTCTATACTTTCCACAGAGTATGCAATTGCAATGTGACAGTTTGACTGCATATGTAATACAATTACAACAACGTCTAACTAAGATCCACAAAAGTGGGTATTCTTCTCTTCCAGACCCTAATTCAATAGCAGGTACACATACGCTGCTACCAGGGGATTATGTATATGTAAAGAAACACACCAGAAAGACATTGGAGCCAAGGTTTGAAGGTCCTTATCAAGTGCTTCTGACCACAGCCACCTCAGTAAAGCTGGAAGGAAAACCTACCTGGATACACGCATCACACTGCAAGAAACAACCCGAGAAAACAACATAATGAAATATCTACTTACATATTTTCTGTTGAAAATTGTTGTTTTACAAATACATGCATGGACTCCTGGTATTAATGTAATTGAGGTAGAGGAAACAGCTTTCAATGGGTTATAGATGATCCTAAAGTAGCAAATGATTCAGGATATGAGATGAATAAGTAAGGTTTGAAGCATACCGGGTAGCAGATGTAATGGAGATGTGTAAAATAGTGGTTATGCCACTAGTAATTAAAAACGAGTTTTGGTATCCAGAAATATATGGGAAATATGTAGATAAAGGAAACAGAACCCATGATCTTAGTCTATGTGAAGGAACTAATAAGGGAATGGTATGTGGCAGAAGTTCCCCAGTATATGAACCTTGCTTGTTAAAATACCAAACTAGCATATGCAAAATGCAAAGAACACCAATAAATGTGAACAATAGATTCATAGAAATAGGACCCCAGCATATTTGTATCATTACTAATGACAACCGCACCATGTTAGCGTTAAATAGATCGGCGCCGTTTGCGGGATGTATAAAAAAGATTAAAATATTACAATGGGGTAACGACACCTATCTTTTTGAACCAGACGCCGATAAGGTATTCTCTTCAGTTTATGAGATACATAATCTCACTGACACTACACCCTTTATAATTTCTTTAGACCCACTAAAACAGGTTTTGGAACAATCAGAGTTGTTAAGAAAACACATAGAAACACTAGAACATACCCTACAGAATAACCTTGTATCTGCAATTATTGACAAAGGTAGACTAGTGCATCTTTCCTCACAGATACAACAGGATACTGCACCACATTGGTGGGATATATTTAGTGGAATGTCTTCTACAGCAACCAATACCTTTCACTGGTTGTTAAGTCCAATGGTAATTATTATTCTAATATTAATATCACTTACAATCACGAATATATGTGTATACAGGAAAATAAATAGGAAAATTAGGAGAATAGACAGGGCATACCGATAAATGTGTATTGACATCACCCTACTCCTATAAAACTCCTCTTCTTGAATTTTAAGATGTTGGTAATACCTAGGGGGATGGGTTCTACCCCTCTGACAACTCGCGGTCAGGGAAAGGACTCTGGGGAAAAACTGACTAGAACTTATTCATGAGGACCCAGGGGGAAGGAGAGGATGATGTCAAAGGGGGAAATTGATAAGGTCAGGGATTTAATTTAGAGTTCTCACTTAATATGATGCCTACATGTAAATCTGTTTTGAATGTAACTTTTTGGCTGTTGAACTCAATTGAAGCTGCTTTTGTTTTCTTGTAACTGTATTGCCATGGTGTTGAAGCTTGTGTTCGTAGCCCAGGTGACTCCTGTTGTTGTTTACCCTTGCCCTGTGTGGGGGGGCTGTGCTGATGCTATTGTTTGTGTAATTGTCTATAAAAGGCCTTTGAAAGAAGTAAAGAGCGGCAGTCCATTATGCTGAGAACTTTGATACAGACATACCTGACTCTGTGTCTTAATTCCTATAAGAAGCAATAATTTGACAAAGCAATATAAACTATAAGCAACTTATTTAAAAGTTGAACCTAACAGTACAATAAGCGTGCCCATACATGGAGCAAATCTCGGCCAGGCCCTGCAGAACTGCCCGAGATGCAAACCATCTACGGCCGGCTTAGGGCAATATTCCCACAGTCCTCTTTTCACAGTGTCTGCGCAAGAGAAGGAAAGAAAAAGACCAAGAGCAGGAGCCTTACCTAAATAGTTGCAGGAAACTCTGGGGGGGGGGATCAAATCTGGGTGAAAAGTGAAAGAACATATCTTCAAAATAAGTGGAATCTTCTCTAAGACAGTTGTCACTGGAACAAGTGTTCCCATTAGAAAATGTGCCCCTTTCTGTTCTGGTGAATTAATTAAAAATGTTAAATCTTCCATCACTTTCAGTCTCATTGACACAAAATTAGGGGAAAAGACTGCAATAAAAACCTGATAGGGGTTCTAATCCCAAATCATTCTATCCAAAACAAAAAAGGAAATGGGGATGGGGCCTCACTGTACACCCTGACAGGTATTGGGTGATCTGTGAAGATTAACAGTTAATTGAACACTGTGACAAACTGCCTTGGCGGATGGCCTATGCTACGCTAATGTCCCCTTCAGAGAATTATGTGTCCTCTTATTTGGCTGTATGTGAGATAGATCTAAGCCAGCAATTCTGACAAGAGCAATGGAACTATATTGTGTCCTTTGCTCATAAATCCTCAATCTCTTCCAGACTCCAATAAGCAGGATATAAATTGCTCACCTGGTGGTATAGGTACCTTACCAAATTAGGTAAATTTCTCCCAGAAGTATCTCCCAACTGTTGGAGATGCAAAAATAAGGAGGGTACCCTATTTCATATATATACTGGATGCGCCCTTATTGGTCACAAGTCTGTACCTTAATTCATGACTTCACTCTGATTGACAACCCAGGAGCATGCCTTCCACATTTAAGTATTTCTTCAAAGTGGAAATACAAAAATTCTTTGACTATCCACCTTCTAAATGCTGCAAAGTCCAGGATTTCCTCTAACTGGAAGTCACTCCAGACTCCATCTATCAACCAATGGATAAACGCTGTAATGGGAGTCACTTTGGGTGGGAGGCTTGGGGAACCCAGGTTACCTTGGAGAGCACTGGAAGCTCCTTGTCCAGCTCACCCAGCCCCTCCTATGTGTAAGTTACCCTGTGTCTATTAGGGGCACAGGGTGACCGAGAACCCCAGTTTGACCTCAAGGATATATGAAGATAAAGTCCACCATTCATCAGAGACCATTGCTAGATGGATTGAGATGGGGTGGGGGTTGCTATGTCTTTGTTAGGTGTGGCTGTATCCCATTGTTCTATTGTAGAAAGATATTAGAAAGCATGGAATCAGGGAAAGCCTGTATAGAAGAAGCCCTCCGGAGCTTAGCAAATGGACCCAGACTCTGGATTCGTTGGTGGTAATGAAACATCCAAAGATACCAAATGGAGCTATTGAACCTCAGATCCCATCATATCTCCACAGCTCATAAATAATGAGTGTGGCCTCCTCGTTGTTAACAGGTTGGTCTGGCAAGAACGATCCTTCATGAATTTATGCACCTAATACCGTTTTCATCAGCAAATTCTTGGATAATGTCCCTCTCAGATGAGTCAAAACTCATATGCGGATCTCCCCACGAGCTCTTTGCTCTCACTTCCTCTTCCCAATGGAATCCAGAGTCTGGGTCCATTTACTAAGCTCCGGAGGGCTTCTTCTATACAGGCTTTCCCTGATCCTCTGTAGTGGGGGATCATGGGGTTCTGGTAAGCGGCAAATCTCTATCACTGGTGGTGGATTGAACACAAGATTTTTTCATGTCATAGAAGATTACATTTAATTCATATTTTGATGGACTTTTCCAATATATTTTTTGATTTCACCATATTTATTTGTTCACGGGTGTTTGGCCATTTTTAGTGTTTGAACATTACACTATATGCCATATACAGTTTTAATTTCATTAACATTTATTGTGTTTATTTTTGCTTTTAATTTTGGTGTCACGTCATTATTTGCCAATTTGTTTGCGGGATATGGTACATGCACATGGTACATGGGCAGTATTATGGATTAATGTACACATTATTAAGTTAATGCCTTAGCGCAACTCTATTATCTTTCTATATTTACACTGTTATTTTGTTGTACAGAAGAATCGCTGCTTTTATTATCTAAGATTTATTTACCATTTGTGTTCAGGTACACTATTTTGATTCACCTTAGCACAGTTTTTTTTTTCCCCTTTCTTACATTGTTCTATTGTCTGTCTGCCTTGGGGCAACCTATTATGGGATGTACAGGTCTATGTGGATTAGCTGTGAGAGGGGAGGGGGGAATTCCTCCAACAGCTCTCCCTGCTGGTTGGACAGTCTACTGATGAGAAGTTTGAATATCTCTGTGTGCCTGTGATTAAATAAACAGTTCATGTTCAGCAGCCAAAATGAGTACTGCCTAGTTCTTGGTTGTCAGTGATTATAATATCTGATATTTATATTCAGACTGGAGGAAGCAGTATATGACGAAAGCACTTAAGCGGAGTGTGGGACGTTTTGTTACAAACGCATTAAATGAGATTCAGGTTATGGAAGAACTCACCTTGTTGTTGGGACAACATCGAGGAGCACTTTCGCAAGACGTGGTTCTGTTGGCTACAATTCCAATTTTCTAAATCCCATAAGGGCCTCCTGATGGAAGACCCCCTCAGGCAGCAAAATAGGAGGCCCCTATCTTAATCACTCCTCACGACCCCCCCCCCCTACTTTTCTCTCTCTGTCTCACTCTCTTTCTCTAACTCCCTGGTCTCTTTTTAGTCTATTCTTTTTTTTTTTTTTTTTTTTATTGATGAGTGGTTTTAACAAAAGAGTAAATATAGCACATACACTGTAATAACAAAAACAGAATATAATGTCAAACAGTCCTCCAATAAACAGCCTTCCACATTCGTGAAGGTAAGATATACATAAAATAGTATATACATAAAAAAGATAGATAAAATGGAGACATAACCTGTGACATAATCAATAATAGCATAGTATGCTGCAGTACAGTTGTAAAACGTAAAATAAAGTAAAACTAAACAAAACAGCTTTACAGTCTTACTAGCTGATCAAATAATCTTTGAGACTAGTCTCATAGTTATACCTAAAAGGGGTAGGAAAATTAAGTCCAGGATGGATAGTATATGCCACTGTGTACCAACCAAAAATCAAACAAAGTGTAGGTAAGTAAGTTTGGTGTGCCTCATATCCTTATCAGTTAGCAATTAATTAGGCATTTTGTAAATCACAGGTATCAAGCATTACAATTGCCTGTTACCTTATATATACAGGAATGTTATTATCTTTCTTTGTAAACCTGAACTATATTTAATGCAAAAAAATAAACATTTTTAAAAGAAATCACAGGTATCAAAAAGTGCAGCCCATGAACCCCAGATTTTATCAAACTTGTGGGGACATCCCCTGACTTCATACGCCAACTTATAAAGCAGCAAAACCTGATTGACCAAGTTTTTTCACAAATTATATGAATAACCTCCGTATATATCCACTGTAGCACAACAGTTTTCCTGGCATAGAACAACAGGAATTGTAAAAATTGTCTCCGATAAGTGACCCCGGGTTCAAATCTTCCAGTACCCCTAGCACACACCACTTTGGATTTCATATATTGGGTATTTCAAAATGCATAGCAATACATTGAGTAACTAGTGAGCAGAAGAGATTAACTTTTTCACACCCCCAAAGCATATGGAGAAGGTCCCAGGTCGGCTTTTGACATTTATGATAGTCAGGGTTATCTCTCATATGCATCCTAAAAAGTTGAATTGGTGTGTAATAAATTCTATGAAATATTCACTGTTGAAAGAGGTTAATCTCTAGCTCAGATGGTAGAATTGAAGTAAGAATGCAGGATTTCATCCCAATTGTCATCAGAGAGATCCGGGATATCCTGCAGCCAACGAGATCGTAAATTTTAGACATGGTTGGGCCTGGCCAACAGGATACTATAGAAGGAAGATATTAGGTTAGAGCGTTCAGGGTGTAACAAGGCCTTTTCATGTACGGAGTTACCAAAACAAACTTCTCTGATCCCTACTTGAGCTGCAACAGCATGTTTTAATTGGAGATATCGAAAATGACAAGAATTTGGGATACCTAACTCATCCTGAAGCTGTACAAAGGACTTAAATGAGCCATACTCATACAACTGGTATATGTACTCCAAGCGTTTCTGTGCCCAGCGATTAGGCAGCATATAGAATTGTGGAAAGGTAGGCTTGAACCAAATCGGATGATTGGGTGAAAAAGACTGGGATGAGTCAGGCATCAGAGACATACACTGTGCACAGTGGGTAATAACAAACATTGCATGAGAGACAATGACTAGGTAGTACAATAGACAGGTGTCTTCGTACATAATAACTAGATGATAACATTACATCAGGAGTAGAAAAAATGTAGGGGAGGATGCATGTGGCACCGGTAGATATAGCACAATAATTTACACAGGAGAATAAGGACCGTGGAGAGGGCCTCAGGGGACAACTACAGAGGCCCTGACCACATGTCTTCAGATATTGTCTGACGAGGGAGATGAAAGATATCTAAAGGAAAAGGTAAGAAGAGAGAAAAAAAAAAAGAGAAGGCAGAGGGTAAGGAGGAAAACATCAAAGAGGGGTGAGGTGAAAAAGGGGGGAGGGAGGGAGAGGCCGTCTGTCCTGTATCAGGGTAGGGGATTAACCGGGGTAGGAGATTGGTCTCACAACCTGTACGTTCCAGGAGCCTGAGATCAAAGTGTGGAGGGAGGAAATGATCCACCTACAGTTGCCAAATTTTCAAGTGCTGTGGGATCTTAACTAAGATGGTCACCTCAATCTTACTGTGGATCATAGCTTGGGTTACCCTATTCTTAATCTCCACCGAGCCTAGAGATGAGGATTTCCAGACCTAAGTCTGTTTAGAAGCTGTAATGATCTATATTGCTAGTTTTGATTGGGCCTTTGTAAGGTCAGGTGGACAGTGGTTCAGCAAGGCAAAAACTGGGTCGGGAGTGGCCGGCCTGCTTAGCAGGGTGGACAATATTCTGAAGATTTCGTCCCAAAATTGCTTCACGGACACGTCCACCAGATATGCACATGCAGTATGTGCTCTGTTCTCCGCAACCTCGAAAACACGTGGGAGGGTAGGTTGAAAGGTATTTCATACACTGTGCATAGTTTTCAATTAAACTTTCAGCATGTCCACACCTTCAATAGAAGTTATGGATTTTCTATAAATCAAATTGGCTAACGTTTCAAAGGAGGAAACTAGTGCAGCCTCAGTAGCCGTAGCTGCATTATTTAACTGGGGGAAAAGCCACCAATGAATAAACACTAGTTGAGATGTGTAATAATATAGATGAAACTTCAGGAGAGCCAGGCCACATTGGGCAGTAGGAAGGGTATTTAAAGAGCGTCTAGGGTTCTTTGGGTGCCACAAAAAAAAGGAAATTATAGAATCCAATTCTTACAAAAATTTGTTAGGAATATACATTGGTCCATTAGACTAAATATATAAGAATTTGGGTAAGAAAACCATTTTAAACAATTGTATCTTTCCCAGGAGGGTCAAAGGTTACTTTTCCCAACTAGTAATTTTCATTTTAAAGGAGGCTATACAGGGAAAAAGATTGTTACGTACTTATGTAGATAAAGGTAGCTGCACTGTAATCCTGATTCCCTAAATATTCAAAGTCTATTCCATTCTTCCAACATTAAAAATCTCTTTTTAGTGGGGCTTTTTGTTTGTTCAACCCACAGATGACTTTGATAAACACATCATCCATCTAAGCTATCCTCGTTGATCTATTTCTATGTCTTTAATGTTGTCCGCTAGTTTCAAATCTATTATGCCAGATAAACCACACTGTTGTGAATATTTTATGTAGTGATCTTCATGCTACAAACGTTCCATGGCGGATGCAAGGGTGGTCGGAGACATCATGTATGTTGTGCTTGGGCTTGAAGCTACCGTTCTCTGATTTAAAGGGTTATTAAACCCACAGCAGCAAAATCTGTATATGCAATAAAGCATGCTTGTTATACTCTCTGTGGAACCTAAGGGGTTAATCCTCTGCATTGTGTAAAAAGGCTGTTTTATCCTGTCTGCTCTGATCCTCCCCTTCTTTTACTGTCCCCAATCCATCTCCTTATAGTACAGAGCCCTAGGGGCACTCTGCACATGCTCAGTTTGGCGTGTATTGTTAGAGAGTTTTTTTTTTTTTTTTTTTCGGAGAGTGCCTGTGATCAGCACAGGGCCAATCCCCACTGTCCAGACAGAGGGTCAGGGGTCATGCAGCCTGATAGGATAGCCAGAGTAGAATGAAAACTCCTCCTACAAGCTTTAACCAGACACTGATAGAAGTCACAAGCCTACTATATACTTCTGACGAGAAAAGGTATTAAGCGGTATATATTTACTTAAATAATTGCATTTCCATGTTCTGTGTACTGTGGGAGACCAGATATAGTGAATGCAGCGTCCTGGGTTTGGTAACACGTTAAAGTGGGGTCACCGGTATGTGGAGGACTGCTGGATTTAGCAAAGAAACCTTTCTCACAAAACTGAGATAAAAATTTGGAGTTTGTATTCAGAAAACTGGAAATTATTATTATTATTATTACAATACAGGATGTTTTTTAGCGCCAACAGCTTTCACAGCACTTTACAATATAAGGGCAGACAGTACAATTACAATACAATTTACTACAGTAGGAATCAGAGGGCCCTGCTCTTTAGAGCTTTGTCTGAGTTGATTTTATGGACGAGCAACTATTTTGAAGAAACCAATGACAACTTTTAAACAGACTTACTGTTTGTACCTTTCCCCACAATACATCATGCTTGGACTGTCCTATTGAGATTCATACCTCTTCCTCTTTCCTTTTGATTCTGATCCATAATAACACTTAACAGCCTTCACAGTTTAAAAGCACATAAATAATTACTTTTAAAATATACTAAATTATTCAAGGATATTTTTAATAATTCCTTGCTGATATAATTTCATATTTAAAGTGGAACTAAACTGTATTTAAGCACTAAAAACTGAAATACTCATTCATTTGTAATATTCAAAGCAAACCACCCCATCCATCCATGTCTCCGTGCATTATTTTGATGAGAATTCACTTTGAAAAACACCTCCTAACGTTTCTTGCTGTGGCCATCTTGAGTAATGGGAAGACGATTGATGTAGAATTATTTCCTGGAATCCATCTGCCTTTAGCATAAACATGCAGGCAGGGGGGTGTGCTTAGCTGAAAAAGCCCCTTCAAATAAAACAAACAAAAAAAAAGCCCATGATGACTCCTGGGATGTATGACATGATTTTGGCCTAGGCAAGGAACCAAGAAGAAACTGAAGAAATGTAAAACAAATTCAAACAATTAAATATAATCGACAGTACCTTCCTATCTATATAACCCATTCCACTGCTCTCCACGGGCCATCACGGCGGTGGCGGCAGCAGCCTTCCCGTCCTCCTGCTCTCCACAGGTCATCACTGCAGCGGCGGGGCCTCCCGTTCTCCTGCTCTTCACGGGTCATCACGGCAGCGCCGGCTTCTGTTTCCTCTCTCCTACTTGGCGGCCAATCGGGAGTCTTCTCTTTTCGGCCAATCGGGAAACAGGTCTCACACCCACTTCCGATTGGCCGGATTAAGGATCAGTGTTTCAACAGAGAATATTATTTGCTGTTGTAACACCTGGGTGGGCTCATGGCGCAATGCTCTGCGTCACGAGCCCATCCGATTTTGAAGCCCGGCGTCCTGAATGGGGCCGGACGCAAGAATAGAGGGTAGCCGCTTGCATCCATGCTCTGCAAGATTCTCTCTATTTTACATATAGGGGGTGGCGTGGATAGAGGGGGCGGCGCCCCGGGCTCCCCTAATGGACAGGCCGCCACTGCTTCAATTACTATACACCAAGCGGTATCTGCATAAAGTTTGCGTAGATATCAAAACTTTTTTTGTGTACCCGTGGAGCCTCCAAATCTAGACACAATTTGAACACTTCTTGACACGAACTACAAGTTGGAACTTTAAAACTTATTTCTGGCATCACGCAATGTAATGCAAAGTACTGAGAGATAGAATTGAGAATCCTTTAACAGAATGGACAATCAGCAGAATGACCAAACAGAGAGCAACTGTAACTTTGCCTTTTCCTAAAACAGGTGCAAAGGCGATAAAGCAAAACAGGTTTAGGATAGTAAAAAAAAAAAAAAAAAACATGCATACATAGCAGAATAATGAAAGCTGCACAAACATATGAAAGCTGCACAGACATGGACTCTTCACAGTAATATATCTGTGATTTAATCAGGGTAACATGTGACTGCATAGCAGAGTCTCTATATGACTCTATAACAAAGGAGTAAAGTTGAGAATGACTTCTTCAGTGAAACGGTAGAGAACACGGCTACTTGTGATTATCCTCATGGACAGCATCCCTCGTAGCGATTGGTGATGGGCTCCCCACAGCAGCTAGTTGATGTAGAGAAAATATGTGCTACTAGGCTCTGTCTCAGCTGCCGGCATTCTGGTTCTCACAGTGAATAGAGTTGGGTGGAACCCCCCCCCCCGGTTTGGTTCACACCAGAACTCACGAACATCGCAAAAGTTTGGACCCGAACTCTGAACCGTATTAAAGTCTATGAGACCCGAACTTAAAAAATCAAAAGTCCCATTTTGAAGGCTTATATGTGTCAGGGCTGGGCTCAGCCCTTCCTTCTCTGAGCTGGCCGCTCAGCTGTCAGCTAATTGCCAGCTCCTATCTCTCCACAGTGACTCACCTCACCTGTTGATGATATCCTGCTCATCAGTCCTCCCTACTTAAGCTGTCCAGTCCAGATGACCTCTGCCATCGCCTTGGTCACATCTCTAGAGACGCTCTCCTGTGTTCCTGTTAAAGACTTGCTTGGCTGACATTCCTTCTGGCTCCACATCCTGCTTGCTGTTCTATTATACTGTTCTCTGGCTCCCTGACGTTTTGGCTTGTCTGACTATCCGTTCCGGATGCGGGCGGAGCTTTTTATTTTTTGCTGGGTTCGGGCGGTGGGCGTCATGATTAACGATAGATCTACTTTGGGGGCATTGGTTTTTTTATTTTTAATAAAGTAATTGTCAAAAACTGTGTCCGTGTTTTTATTTATTTTTGACACTTTTTTGGTGAATGGGTACTCATTCAAATAGAGGGGATCTTGGGGCTTCCTTGTTAAAGGGGGCTTCCAGATTCCGACAAGCCCCCTGCCCGCAGACCCCCACAACCACAGCCCAGGGTTTTAGGGAAGAGGCCCTTGTCCCCATCAACATGGGGACAAGGTGCTTTGAGGTGGTGGGGCAGGGCCCCCCAGCCCAAAAGTACCCCCCCATGTTGAGGTCATGTGGCCTGGTAGGGTTTAGGAGGGAGGTACTGCCCCCCTCCTTTCCTGGCCTGCCGGGCTGCATGCTCAGATAATGGTCTGGTATGGATTTTGAGGGAGCCCCTACGCCATTTTTTTTTTACATTTTGGCGTGGGGGTTCCCCTCAAAATCGATAACAGACCAAAGAGTTTGGTATGGATTTTTTGGGGGACCCCACACTATTTTTCTTTTACATTTTGGTATGGGGTTCCCCTTAAATTCCATACCAGACCCAAATGGCCTGGTATGGATTGGGGGGGGGTACCCCCATGCTGTTTTTTTTTAACATTTTTCTATTGCCAGCAATGTTTTTTTTTTTTTATTCAGCTGTCAGCGGGGAAGCCCGTTAACAGCTGATGACTCAATGATTGTTTAGGATGCCGCTATTCACTGTTCCCTGATTGGGCAAAGCTATGCACTAGAATGCACTGTGCTGTGCACTGCGCAGTGCATTGTGGGGCGCTCGGCGGTTTAACATCCCGCCTAGCACCCCGAAAGTTCGGGTGTTCGCCAATTGGGCGAACAATCGATGTTTTGGCCGAACTGTTGCTCAGCTCGAACTGTTTGCCCAACTCTGACAGTGAAGAGCCTCTCCCCTGGTTGCAGATCACTTATGTCTTTAACTATCTCTCTGCCTCAGCCTCTCTGAGCTGCTGAAGGAGGGAAACTTACCTTTCTTGGAAATGACCTGCAATAGCTCTGTCTTTAAAGTGGAGTTCCACCCAAAAGTGGAACTTCCACTCATTAGATTCCTCCCCCCTCCGGTGACACAGTTGGCACCTTTCAGGGGGGAGGGGGGTACAGATACCTGTATATTACAGGTATCTGTACCCACTTCCGGCATAGATAGCCGCAGAATATGCGGGTATTTACGCCACATCCTGTTCCCCCCCTGCTGCCTGCTGGGAAACACACGGATCCCAGAGGCAGCAGGGACCATCCGTATTGCGCTGCGCGACTCGCGCATGCGCAGTAGGGAACCGGGAAGTGAAGCCGCACGGCTTCACTTCCTGATTCCCTTACCGAAGATGGAGGCGGCAGCACCCGAGGACGAAGAGACGCTTCGGCCTCGGGTGCCGACATCGCGGGCGCCCTGGACAGGTAAGTGTCCATGTTTTAAAAGTCAGCAGCTGCAGTATTTGTAGCTGCTGACTTTTAAAAAAAAATTTTTTAGGTGCCGCTCCGCTTTAAAGCTAGAATGTCTCAAAGAGGGAAAAAAAAAAAAAGGGTATCGCTTACTGTATCTGGGATAAATAGACAATATTTTTAAGCATCAAAGCCAGGAAGGAAGCATGAGATCTATTTATTAAACATGTGGAATTAATTTCATTCCGAATTTGTTTTCCAACGAAAACCCGTTTAACAAATTTTTCCGAATATTCGTAAATTTGAAAAATTCGTAAATTCTAAATTCGAAAATCCGAGAACCCAAAAATGCGAAAATCTGAAATCATAACTAACTAATAACAACTTAACTGTTACTAACTATTAAATTATAGGTATTGGAATTTCCTTTCAAATTTGGCAGTTAGTGAACGTAACGAATACGAATTTATCCAAAGCTATGAATTATCCCAAATAACGAGTTCCGTATCTAAACGAATGGAATGTAACTAATTAATAATAATAAAAAAACAATAATAACAACTTTGTATTATTATTATAATTTATTATTAATTTGTTTTGTGCCATTTGTTTAGATGCGGCATTCGTTATTTTGGATAATTTGTAACCTCGGATAAATTTGCATTCGTTATGTTCACTAACAGCCAAATTTGAAAGGAAATTCCAATACCTATAATTTAATAGTTAGTTATTTTTAGTCAGTTAGTTATAATTTAGAATTTTCGGATTTTCGTTCTTTTCGAATTTTCGGATTTTCTTTCTTATTTTCAAATTTTCGAATTTATGAATTTACGAATTGCGATCATAATGAATGACCCAAAAAAAAAAAATACGAATGAAACTAAATGAAAACGAACACATTTTTCGGCAGTGCACATGTCTGCTATTTATTAAAAAAAAGATAGGGAGAAGTGGTAGCAGAAAGTGCATGTGTAGTGCATCGGTTACAGGCCACCTTTTTTGCTATTTTCTCATGTCTTGCAAAATATATACCGTATTTATCGGCGTATAACACGCACTTTTTTCCCCTTAAAATCAGGGGAAAATCGTGGGTGCGTGTTATACCCCGATCCCCGCCGATCCCCACTAATTGTGATCTATCGGCGGCGATCGCCGCCGACATTCACATAGCGTGTCGTTTTAAATATGGTGCCGCGGAGTTCGGAGGGAATCGGCGGCGCTGAACGAGCGCCGCCGAAATCACAGTGACTGGGCGGAGCCGAGATACACATAGTTGAGTGTATTCGGCTCTTTCCGGCGCCGCTCACAGTCACGCCCAGTCCCGCCATTGGACCTGTGTTATGTCCATCATAGGGCGGGACTGGGCGGGACTGTGAGCGGCGCCGGAAAGAGCCGAATACACTCAACTATGTGTATCTCGGCGGCGTTCGTTCAGCTCCGCCGAGTCTTTCCGAACTCCGCGGCCCCATATTTAAAACTACATGCAGCTATGTGTATGTCGGCGGCGATCTGTCCAAGCATGGACACTGGGGGCAAGGCTACACTGACAAGACTGCACTGGGGCAAAGTTGCACTGAAAAGACTGCACTGGGGCAAAGCTGCACTGACAAGGCTGCACTGGGGCAAAGCTGCACTGACAAGGCTGCAATGGACACTGGGTCAAGGCTGCACTGACACTGAAAAGGCTGCAATGACACTAACAAGGCTGCAGATGAACACTGATGGAGGCTGCATTGATGGGCATTTTAATGTAAGTTTTTTTTCCTTAAACTTCCCTCCTAAAAGTTTTTTCCTTAAAATTCTCTCCTAAACTTGGGGTGCGTGTTATACACCGGCGCGCGTTATACGCCAATAAATACGGTACTTATTTATGTGCAGCTTTAGAGGTATTTAATACCCACACAAGTACTTCTGAATCTGTTCACCCAAAGAGCCTGTCCTCATCTCCTCCTATCTTTTTTTATCAGCTTTTGAAGCATTATGTTATTTGAGATAAGAAAAACAGCAGTAGTTTTCCACTGACATTTAGTCACAGAGTTTTGCTCACGTAATTGTCTTAACTGTAGCTGATGTTACTTTAGGAAAGAGTTTAGCAGTTCTGGGTGGGAGAGCGTTTGTAGCTGAATTTCTAAACTGCATTTTTTTTCTGCCAAAATGCGCAATAAATGCTGTTCTTTTGGTGTTTTCTGTTCTGGAAAAGACTGCTCCCCCCCACTCCCCCATTTCTCGTATGTGTGTCACAGGAACAGGAAGTAAGCAAAAATCTTTCCAATGTGGTCACAGATAGAAGTTTTAAGTATAAGTTCACCTTTTCACAAAAAAAGAAAAAGGTGAACTAACACACTACACACTCCCTAGACGTGTGCAGAACGAAAACATTTTTTTGTTTTGTGTCGTTATTTACATAAATTTCTTTAGTTAAATTTGTTTCATTCATTTAATTTGTTTTCGGAATTCGTTTTGTTTATTCGTTTTTGAATGGATTTAAATTTGACTGTGTGTCAGATAGAGTGATCAGCAATATTGGGGTTCCACGGGGGACAGTTCTCTCTCTCTCCCTTTCTTTTTACTGTCTACACCTCTGACTTCAGCTGCCAGACAGAGTCTTGTCATCTTCAGAAGTTTTCTGATGACTCTGCGGTAGTGAGATGTATCAGGGATGGGGATGAGGTGAGTATAGGACTTTGTCACATGGTGTGAGGTTAATCATCTGTATCTAAATGTGACAAAGACAAAGGAGCTGGTTGTGGATTTCAGAAAGAGGAAGCCACCAGTGACCCCAATCTCCATCCGAGGAGTGGATGTGGAGGTAGTAGAGCGTTACAAGTAGGGATGAGCCGAACACCCCCCGGTTCGGTTCGCACCAGAACCTGCGAACGGACCGAAAGTTCGCACGAACGTTAGAACCCCATTGACGTCTATGGGACTCGAACGTTCGAAATCAAAAGTGCTCATTTTAAAGGCTAATTTGCATGGTATTGTCCTAAAAAGGTTTTGGGGACCCGGGTCCTACCCCAGGGGACATGTATCAATGCAAAAAAAACTTTTAAAAACGGCCGTTTTTTCGGGAGCAGTGATTTTAATGATGCTTAAAGTAAAAAAAAAAAAAGTGAAATATTCCTTTAAATATTGTACCTGGGGTGTGTCTATAGTAGGCCTGTAAAGTGGCTCGTGTTTCCCGTGTTTAGAACAGTCCCTGCACCAAATGTAATTTTTAAAGGAAAAAATCTCATTTAAAACTGCTTGCGGGTTTAATGTCATGTCGGGTCATGGCAATATGGATGAAAATCAGTGAGACAAACGGCATGGGTACCCCCCAGTCCATTACCAGGCCCTTTGGGTCTTGTATGGATATTAAGGGGAACCCCGCACCCAAATTAAAATAAGGAAAGGCCCTATATACTCTGAACAGCAGTATACAGGCGGTGCAAACAAGACAGGGACTGTAGGTTTGTTGTTAAGTAGAATCTCTTTGTAATTTTGAACGGGTAAATTTTTAAAGCGTTTAGCTCCAGCCAAAAAATCTTTTTTAAGCTTTTTGGAAAACATAGGGAAGGGTTATCACCCCTGTGACATTTGTTTTGCTGTCTTTCCTCCTCTTCAGAAGATTTCACCTCACTTTTTGTCCCAATGAAAAATGTTTTTTGAAAATTTGGGTTTTTTAAGGAACAAGGATTGGAAAGCATCAGTGGAAAGGAGAAATTGTTTTCCCATATTAACTCTTACAGGAGAGAATTTCCCTTCCTAGGGGTAGATTTCATCTCACTTCCTGTTGTCTCCTTCCGTTTGCAAGTAGGAGTCGTTTGTAAGTTAGATGTTTGAAAGTAGGGTCCTGCCCTATATACTCAGCAGAAATTTGGGCCTTAGGTGTTGCTGTGGCCACAACACTGTAAGCCCTCACAGGGCCCTGCTGTGAAATATTAGATCAAGAATTGTAATTACATGCCCCTGTTGAACAGGAGCTGAAAAATTAGGCCTTAGGCACTGGTGCTGGTGCCACAACACTGCAACCCCTCACAGACACTCTAGTTGGAACGCAGGAACGAGCCCTGCTGCAAAGTATTGCTTCAAAAATTGTAATTACACGCCCCTGTTAGACAGGGGCAGAAAAATTGGGCCTTAGGCACTGGTGCTGGTGCCACAACACTGCAACCCCTCACAGACACTCTAGTTGGAACGCAGGAACGAGCCCTGCTGCAAAGTATTGCTTCAAAAATTGTAATTACACGCCCCTGTTAGACAGGGGCAGAAAAATTGGGCCTTAGGCACTGGTGCTGGTGCCACAACACTGCAACCCCTCACAGACACTCTAGTTGGAACGCAGGAACGAGCCCTGCTGCAAATTATTGCTTCAAAAATTGTAATTACACGCCCCTGTTAGACAGGGGCAGAAAAATTGGGCCTTAGGCACTGGTGCTGGTGCCACAACACTGCAACCCCTCACAGACACTCTAGTTGGAACGCAGGAACGAGCCCTGCTGCAAAGTATTGCTTCAAAAATTGTAATTACACGCCCCTGTTAGACAGGGGCAGAAAAATTGGGCCTTAGGCACTGGTGCTGGTGCCACAACACTGCAACCCCTCACAGACACTCTAGTTGGAATGCAGGAACGAGCCCTGCTGCAAAGTATTACATCAAAAATTGTAATTAACACGCCCCTGTTAAACAGGGGCTGAAAAATTGTGCCTTAGGCACTGGTGGTGGCGCCCAGAACCAAAAATGTTCTTACAAGCTATCAGCGTGATGATTGAGGAGGAAGAGGATAATTACTCAGGGATAGTCACTCAGCATCAGCATAGGCAGTCTTTGAAGGGATCTGAGATTTAAAAAAAAATTATTCGGTTACATCAGCATCAGGTGCTTGGTAGCTGGTGGTGATCCAAGACTCATTCATTTTTATGAAGGTCAGCCGATCGACCGAGTCGGTGGACAGACGCACCCTGTGATCGGTTACCACGCCTCCAGCAGCACTGAATGTGCGTTCCGAAAGAACGCTGGATGCAGGACAGGCCAGTAGCTCAATTGCATACTGTGCAAGCTCTGGCCAGTGATCCATCCTCAAGACCCAGTAACCCAGAGGATTTTCGGTGGGAAAGGTGTCCAAGTCTGATCTTGCCCCTAGGTATTCCTGCACCATGTAAAACAGACGCTGGCGATGGTTGCTGGAACCGATCATACCTTGGGGCTGCGGACCAAAAAATTGTCTGAACGCATCGGTCAGACGGCCACCTTCTCCACCGCTCCTTCTTTGACTGACCGAAGCCTCAGCAACACGTTGTCCAGAAACAGGAGTTTGTAACCTCCCAGTCTCTGGGAACGCATTGCACAGACCTTTCTGCAAGGCCTCCCGAAGATGTTTCATCCTCTGCTCCCTCTGCGATGGCAAGATAAGGTCCGCAACCTTACCCTTGTAACGTGGATCAAGGAGGGTTGCCAGCCAGTATTGGTCCTTCTCCTTGATACCACGAATACGAGGATCCTTACGCAGGCTTTGCAGGATCAGGGAGGCCATGCAGCGTAGGTTTGCTGAGGCATTCAGTCCGGAGTCCTCTGGGTCACTAAGGACGACAACGTCTGCAGCCACCTCCTCCCAGCCACGTACAAGTCCATGTGTTTCTTGGGACTGATCCCTTAAAGACTGCTGCTGATGCTGAGTGCCAGGCTCCACCTCCATACTGACACAATCTTCCTCCTCCTCCTCCTCCTCCTCGTCCTCTTCCTGTGTGATCGGCGGGCACGCAGGAACACTGTCTGGATAAAGGGGGCCTTGAGAGCTAAGGAAGTCCTCCTCTTCCTGCCTCTGTTCTGCCTCAAGTGCCTTGTCCATTATTCCACGCAGCGTGTGCTCCAACAGGTGGACAAGGGGGACAGTGTCACTGATGCATGCACTGTCACTGCTCACCATCCTCGTGGCCTCCTCGAATGGTGACAGGACAGTGCATGCATCCCTGATCATGGCCCACTGGCGTGGGGAAAAAAAACCAAGCTCCCCTGACCCTGTCCTGGTGCCATAGTCGCACAGGTACTCATTGATGGCCCTCTGCTGCGTGTGCAGCCGCTGCAGCATGGCCAACGTTGAGTTCCACCTGGTGGGCATGTCACAGATTAGGCGGTTCTTGGGCAGGTTAAACTCCTTTTGGAGGTCCGTCAGCCGAGCACTGGCATTATATGACCGGCGGAAATGCACACAGACTTTCCTGGCCTGCCTCAGGACATCCTGTAAGCCCGGATACCTGCCCAAGAACCGCTGCACCACCAAGTTAAGGACGTGAGCCAAACAGGGCACATGGGTCATTTGTCCCTGTCGGAGGGCAGAGAGGAGGTTGGTGCCATTGTCGCAAACCACCATTCCTGGCTTAAGTTGGCGTGGCGTCAACCACCTCTGAACCTGCCCCTGCAGAGCTGACAGAACCTCTGCCCCAGTGTGGCTCCTGTCCCCCAAGCACACCAGCTCAAGCACCGCATGGCATCTTTTGGCCTGCGTACTTGCGTAGCCCCTTGAATGACTACGGAGCACCGCTGGTTCCGAGGAAGAGGCCATGGAGGAAGAAGAAGAGGAGGGGGTGGAGGAGAGAGGTGTGTCACAATCAGCATTTTGGAGGCGTGGTGGCGGAACAACCTCCAACACTACTGCACCTTGTCCTGCATCCTTCCCAGCTGCTAGCAGAGTCACCCAATGTGCCGTGAAACTTAGGTAACGTCCCTGTCCATGCCTGCTGGACCATGAGTCAGCGGTAATATGCACCTTACCGCTGACCGCCCTGTCCAGCGAGGCATGGACATTGCCTTCCACATGCCGGTAGAGAGCCGGAATCGCCTTCCGTGAGAAAAAGTGGCGTTTGGGTACCTGCCACTGAGGAACCGCACATTCCACAAACTCACGGAAGGGGGCAGAGTCTACCAACTGAAAAGGCAGCAGTTGAAGTGCTAGCAATTTTGCCAAGCTAGCATTCAACCGCTGGGCATGTGGATGGCTGGGAGCAAACTTCTTTCGGCGGTGCAGCAGCTGGGGCAGGGAAATTTGCCTGGTACAATCTGACGTCGGTGTACCAAAAGCAGATTGCCCACAAGTACTTGGCTGTGACACACCTAATTCTACACCTTTATTCCTCTCACTGCAGGTCTCAGAGAGGACTGGAGGTCTAGTGGGGTTGGAAATCTCAGCTGATGAGGAGCAAGGAGAGATCCTCTTTGTTCTTTGGTGTGGGTCTTTTAGATACGCTTGCCAACGAACTGCATGGCAGGTCAACATATGTCTGGTCAAGCATGTGGTACCCAAGCGGGAGATGTTTTGGCCACGTGAGATACGCTTGAGACATATGTTGCAAATAGCAGCGGTGCGATCTGATGCACTCGTCTCAAAAAAGGCCCACACCAAAGAACTTTTTGAATAACGCGCAGAGACTGCAGCGCCCTGCACATGTGGAGCTTTGGGGTGTGATGCAGTCAATGTGCTGCCCTTAGGCTGGCCCCTGGAGGGCATCCTGCCTCGTTGGTGATGTGCCGCCTCCTCCTCCTCCTCCTCCTCCTCTCTCCTATCAGGCACCCACGTTGAGTCAGTGACCTCATCATCCCCTCCCTCCTCATCACTGGAGCAAACCTGGCAGTATGCTGCAGCAGGGGGAGCATGACTGCCAGATTGCTGTCCTTCTTGGGCACCCCCTCTGTCCGTGCTCATGTTACTGCCTTCATCGAGCTCAGTATCATCATCAGAGCCTTCCAAACGCTGGGCACCCTCCTGGAGCATGTACCCAACACTGTGGTCAAACAGTTCGAGGGAATCCTCATGAGGACATGGTGGAGCTAGGGAAGGAGTCACTGATGACATTGAGCTGAGGGAAGAGGCCGCTGCTTTGCCAGACAAAGCACCCTGGGCATGGGTGAGAGAGGATGAGGAGAATGAGGACAGCTTGGTCATCCACTCGACCAAGTCTTCCGCATGTTGCGGCTCAACACGGCCAGCTGCCGAAAAAAAGGCCCAGCGTGTCCCATGGCCACGTGCTGATGAGGATGCACCGTCTCCACGACCAGCACTAGACACAGAGCCTGCTTGCCCTCTCTTATTGGCTTGTGACTGTCTGCCTCTCCTTCTTGGCCTTCCAGACCTACTAATGGCCTGTAGCTGCACTAAGCTGGGATAGAACACCAGTAATTTTCTTCAGGTAGCTTTATATACTGTAACCAGACAAGCCTGCCTGTCAGTAGGAAGATAACAGGAACGGATCTAGCTGAACACTGTGAGCAGGACGCACTGTACTAAATGTAAATAGTCTAGCTGCCTGACCGTGGTACTAATAGGATCTAATAGAACACCAGTAATTTTCTTCAGGTAGCTTTATATACTGTAACCAGACAAGCCTGCCTGTCAGTAGGAAGATAACAGGAACGGATCTAGCTGAACACTGTGAGCAGGACGCACTGTACTAAATGTAAATAGTCTAGCTGCCTGACCGTGGTACTAATAGGATCAAATAGAACACCAGTAATTTTCTTCAGGTAGCTTTATATACTGTAACCAGACAAGCCTGCCTGTCAGTAGGAAGATAACAGGAACGGATCTAGCTGAACACTGTGAGCAGGACGCACTGTACTAAATGTAAATAGTCTAGAAGATAACAGGAACGGATCTAGCTAAACTGAATACAGTGTATATATATATATGCAACACCTGGGATGCATATATATACACAATACACTGTAAGTGCAGCTAACTGACTGACTGTTCTGCCTAATCTATCTAACTCAAATCAAATGACACTGTCTGTCTCTCTCTCTCTCTCAATGAACGCCGGAACACACACTACACAGGGCCGCCGTGCAGGCGGCCTTATATAGTGTGGGGCGTGTACTAAATCCCCTGAGCCATAATTGGCCAAAGCCTCCTTGGCTTTGGCCAATTATGGCTCTTTGTTCAGGCGGCGCTGTGATTGGCCAAGCATGCGGGTCATAGTGCATGCTTGGCCAATCATCAGCAAGCAATGCACTGCCATGCCGCAGTGAATTATGGGCCGTGACGCGCCACACGAATTTGGCGCGAACGGCCCATATCGTTCGCAATTCGGTGAACGGGCGAACAGCCGATGTTCGAGTCGAACATGGGTTCGACTCGAACACGAAGCTCATCCCTAGTTACAAGTATCTGGAGGTGCACATAGATAATAAGCTGGACTGGAACAAGAACACTGAGGTGCTCTATAGGAAGGGCCAGAGCTGCCCCTAATTTTTGAGGAGACTGAGGTCCTTTAACATCTGCCAGATGATGTTGAAGATGTTTTATGAGTCTGTGCTGGCCAGTCCTCTCCTGTATGCAGTGGCATGCTCGGGAAGCAGACTTAAGCCTCGTACACACGATTGGATTTTCCGCAGACAAAATCTCGGACTTTTGTCCGAAGGCATGTGCCTGGATTTTGTCTCGCATACAAACGGCAAGGAATTGTCGGCCAACAAACACGAACGTAGTGACGTACTACATGTTTTACTACATGTTTTTTCAGATCTTTAGCGCCACACTTTGGGCTCCTTCTGCTAATTTCGTGTTAGTAGAAGTTTGGTGAGTGTTGATTCGCGCTTTTCATTTAGCGCTTTTCAGTTCCGCTTTTCATTTCGTGCTTTTCAGTTCGTTTCTGAACGGCCGTTAGTCAACCAGCCATGTTGCGGAATCGGAGGAGATAACGTGTTATTTATTATTGGCCTTGGAGTTATAGTTTTTCCAGTCCAGGAACAGGACGAGGAGGAGTTCTTGGACCAAAAATTGGTTGCTTTACAAATCGTGACCAATTATGTCATATTCCTTTGCTGCGGGAGCTCCAGGAGAATAATCCAGATGATTTTTTGAATTATATCCGGATGACGGACCCCTGCTTTCACCAACTCTTGGCATTGTTGACCCCCTATATTAAGAAGCAGGACACATGCATGAGGCTTTTATTTTATTTTATTTTGAATAATATTGACTTGATTTGTTATATTTTCTATATTTTTGGATGCATAGAATGCACTTTTTGGTTAAGTTCTATTGGCAGATAGCATGTCTAATTTTATTTGTTTTCTTTTTTTAATGCTCAATAAAAAAAATAGTGTAGAATAATACTTGGCTATGTGTTTTACTTCAAATGACAGTTTGGGAGTAGGCAGTTACATTTAAAAAAATACAATGTAAAATTAACAAGAGACACCAACATAGTTGTATCTTTGATCTTAAAAAACTACGGATAATGGTGTTGTGGTCTTGCCCAAAAAAAAAAAAGCATAATAATATTATTCTTGATATCACTAAAAAAAAAAAAGCCTTTGAAAATTTGTTTGCAATAACTCCATCAGTATCACCAGCAAAGCAGCTTCATTATTATCCCATTAAAGAAGAAGAGAATTGTATTTGGAGATTTCATAATTAACCACGTCACCAATGTTAATTCTCCATTACAAGCGCTAGTTTACAAGACCGACCGCTTCTGGCTCGTCCTTGCTTCCGAGCATGTGTGTTCGTACTTTTGACTTTTGTCCGACGGACTTGGGTACACACGCTGGGAAAATCAGACAACAGACATTTGTCCGCGGAAAATTTTAAAACCTGCCATCCAACATTTGTCTGCGAAAAATCCGACAACAATTGTCCGATGGAACGTACAAACGGCTGGATTTTCCAGACAACATCCTGTCATCACACAAATCCATTGGAAAATCCGTTGTGTACGAGGCTTTAGGGTGTCCGACACCAACAGACTAAAACAAACTGATTTGCAAGGCCAGTGATGTTGTTAGATTGGAATTGGAGTCTTTTACAACAGTTTTGGAGAGGAGAAGGTTGTTCAAGTTATGTCCTATCATGGACAACTCCTCCCACCCACTCTACAATACACTAGTCAGTCTGCGGAGTACTATCAGTGATAGATTGTTACACCCACAATGCACCACAGAGTGACACAGGAAATCATTTTGCCTATGGCGATCAAGATATATAATTCTTTTCTGTGAGGGCTGGAGGTGAACATTTATTTCTGGTTGTTTATGATCAGGATTTTGTGTTGTTTTTATCGTATGTTGGTATTGGTTATTATCTGGGGTGGTGTTAGAGAAAGTGGTGTATTATTTGTATTTGGTAGTTTGCCTGTTATTTTAATCTGTGTTATTTATTTTATGTTGTATTTTAATTGTATGGATGTTTTATTTGTAGTGTAGTTTTAATTTTGTTATTTGGTGTTAATGGCTGTTATTGGTAATTTTGTTGTCTTTTTGTATCTTGTTCAGTCTTCTGTTGTGATCTTGTGTTTTTTTAAGTGTGTCTGTTTCGTAACAATTTCTCAATTTCCCTTTGGGAATAATAATGTATTCTGCATTTGGATTCCAAAACTTTTTGAATTTGAAAACTTTTCGAATTCGAAAACTTTTCACATTCGAATTTCGTCCGAATTTTTTTTCATTATTTCGGATTCGGTAAAATCTGGTAATATTGTAATTCGGAAATTCAGATAAATCTGAATTTCTGAAAATTCTTCCGTATTTAAATTCGGAATGAAACGAAACGAACAGCACATGTCTAACACTTCCCATCCCCCATGGTTCCCCAATATCCTTCCCCATCTTTCCTTAGGGTTTCCTGGTCAGAGCAATTCCCATTGGTCAAAGTGGTCACATGCCTGTACGTGACCAATCGGAATCACGCTATTCCATCGAGCCCTTAAGCCTGGTACACACTACAAGGTTTTCATATCATTCAACCCAGTGAGTAAAAAAAAAAACTGACAGCTGCAACCATTCACAGTGAACAGTTGTTTCTTCCTCAAAAGACCCTGAGATGATGGTTCGTCCAAGTGCCCAATATGTGGTCAGTGGAGCAAAGGATGGGGTCAGCGGGATAGAGGATAAGACGGCACTGGTGGGCACTGATGAGGAAGCACTGATAGGCAGCACTGAAGGGCACTGATAGGCGGCACCAATATGTGGCACTGATTGTCAGCACTTATTTGCCCTGATAGGCAGCACTGATGGACACTAATTGGCAGCACTGATTGGCAGCTCTGATTGCCACTGGTAGGCAGCACTGATGGGCACTGTTGGGGCTGCACTGATAATCAGGACACTGATGAACAATGCCCTGATAATCAGTGCAGATGTCCACTTTAACACTGGCCATTTACCGGCTTTCTCCTCTCCTCTCCTCACCCTGTGACATCGCGAGGAAAGGAATGCCGATAACCGGCAAGTGAATTTACATTGTAATCAGCTGTGATTGGACACAGCTGATCAAGTAGCAAAGAGTCAATGTGAATGGTTCTTTACCCCAATTTGTGATCAGCTGTGCAAGTCGCCTGCAAGACGGTGCCACCCCCCCTGAAAAATGCTGCCCAAGGCAAACACCTTGTTTGCCTCATGGCAGATACGCCTCTGGCTGTACTAACCATCCAAAGTTTGAACAGCGATCTCCTCCACTGAGCTGTTGTGTTCTGACATGGGGACGGCCTCCCCGCCAGAACACTCCGATCAGCCCTCTCTGCCATTGGCTGAAAGTGCTGATCGGGAGTCGGTCAGCTGTGGGTTTTTCAGCACATTCATCTGACAGAAGGCGGCCAAACGGCTGGCTTCTTTCGGACAGACCGACATACAGACAGGCCGAATGTCGGACAATTTTTATTGAACCGGCCGAAGTCTCCCGACATTTGGCCCGTGTCTATGGGAAAGACTAGGAGGAAGAGTGGGGCTTCCAAGTCCCCAGACAGCTGCATCAGCTGTGTGGGCACTGACAGCTAACCTACAAGGAGGTGGGGTGGGTGTAGGGTGTTAGTTCACCTTCATTTCATAGGGTGAACTTACACTTTAGTTCTTTCTTAGGCTAGGTTTACACTTGTGGTTGAAGGGCAGTAAAAACACGCAGATGATCTGCATTTTACTGCCCCAACCGCTCCCCCTTATGCAAGGACAAATGTCAAAAATGATCCTGGTTGCAGCAGGGTGGTGCAGGTTTTAGGGGTTAAATCAGGTAGTGAGGAGGCAACATACCACCTCCTCACTGCCTGTCAAACACCCTCTGAAAAGTGATCCCCGGAGGATCACCCTTCAGAGAGCCACGCATGTATAAATGAAGACCTGCATTCCGGACCTTCATTTTTGAACACACAGGACCCTAAACGCCGATACAACATTCAGCCTCATCCAGCCGCAGCCTGCCATAGACTTTGACAGGCTGTCTGCAGGGCTGGGTGCTGCACCTGCCCTTCCCGGGCACACTAAACCGCTTTAGACGGCCCGTGTGCAGGGAACCTTACTCTAAAATATGTTCTGCAGGATTTAGCCTCTCAGCTTGGTTATACCTTCTAAACTTTTATGGAAATTTGTGATCTAAGAGCAGTGGCGGCTGGTGGGACCCGGAGCAGCCGGCGGTGCGGCAATGACAGCACCCCCCTCCTTACCCGATCGTGTCTGTGATCTCCTCTTCTTCTCCTCCTGGAAGTTCGGTGAGCGGCAACCACAGGTGCAGTGAGCAGGGCGCAGGTGCGGGGAGTGGCAGCCACAGGTGCGGTGAGCAGGGCGCAGGTGCGGGGAGTGGCAGCCACAGGTGCAGTGAGCAGGGCGCAGGTGCGGGGAGTGGCAGCCACAGGTGCGGTGAGCAGGGCGCAGGTGCGGGGAGTGGCAGCCACAGGTGCAGTGAGCAGGGCGCAGGTGCGGGGAGTGGCAGCCACAGGTGCGGTGAGCAGGGCGCAGGTGCGGGGAGTGGCAGCCATAGGTGCGGTGAGCAGCCCACAGGTGCAGGGAGCGGTGGCCATAGGTGTGGGGAGCAACCCGGAGGTGCATAGAGCCATAGGTGCGGTGAGCAGCCCGCAGGTGCAGGGAGCGGTGGCCATAGGTGCAGGGAGCAGCCCGGAGGTTCGGGAATGGCAGCCATAGGTGCGGTGAGCAGCCCGCAGGTGCAGGGGGCGGTGGCCATAGGTGCAGGGAGCAGCCCGGAGGTGCAGGGAGTGGCCCACAGGGGGCGGTGGCCATAGGTGCAGGAAGCAGCCCGGAGGTGCAGGGAGCGGTGGCCATAGGTGCAGGGGGCAGCCGGAGGTTCGGGAGTGGCAGCCATAGGTGCGGTGAGCAGCCCGCAGGTGCAGGGGGCGGTGGCCATAGGTGCAGGGAGCAGCCCGGAGGTGCAGGGAGTGGCCCGCAGGGGGCGGTGTCCATAGGTGCAGGAAGCAGCCCGGAGGTGCAGGGAGTGGCAGCCATAGGTGCGGTGAGCAGCCTGCAGGTGCAAGGAGTGGCAGCCATAGGTGCGGTGAGCAGCCTGAAGGTGCAAGGAGTGGCGGCCATAGGTGCAGGGAGCGGCCCGGAGGTGCAGCCATAGGTGCGGAGAGCGGCCCAGAGGTGCGGGGAGCGGCGGCTCCGGTGTCAGCTCCTCCCCACAGTGTACTATAGGTCTGAACTGTGATCTCCTCTCTTCCTTCTCCCGGAGGTGCGGGGAGCAGCCTGGAGTTTCGGGGAGCGGCGGCTCCAGTGTCCTCCTCCTCACAGTGTACTGTAGGTCCGGGCCGTGATCTCCTCCTTCTTCCAGAGGTGTGGGGAGCAGCAGCTCCAGTGTCCCCTCCTTCATCTCGTACAGCGTACTGTTCCTCTTCCACCTAATAGTATCGCTAACGCTTAGGCCAATCTGGAAACAGTTCTCACGACCTGCCTCCTGATTGGCGGGGAGGAACTTTAGTGTGAAAATAAGGAAAATTAATTTGCTATAGTCACACAACAGAGTGGGATCGGGACGCAGTGCTCTGCGCCCCCCGAGTCCACCCATTTTTGAAGCCTATTAGTGCCTCTAGCTCTAATCACATGCTTCAAAAATTCACCCACCACCCATTGGAATCCATGCACCCGCTGCCCTGATATGTAGATCCGGGGGCCAAGCGCATGGATGGGGGGGGGTGGTGCCCATGCGCCCTCTATGGATGGCCCGCCACTGTCTAAGAGGTATGTTTATTCTTGCTGAAATGTTGCTAGTATTGTTCTCTCTGTGACACCTCTGGCATACATATCCTCAGTCAGAACTATAACACTTCGTTTGCTTTTTGCTCAAAAATATGTAAATAATAATTCTGGAAATGCGAAAAAATTGCAGACGAGTATATTCACTGCTTCAGACAAAACATTTGAACAGGGAGGGAGATTGTACGGCAAAACTTCTTGCAACACAAAACTGCAGTTCCCGCAGTCTGCAATATCTGGCTGTAATTAATCAAACCTAGAAGCAAGCCTTTCGACTTTAGCACAGCTGCAGCATTTCCAACATAGTGTAGCTCACCTCCCAAAGGACATTTAAATAGTTACAGTGTAAGCTGGCCATACATTATACAATTTACTGATTCAATTTCCTTTAGATTTACCTTCAACTATGTAGTACAAGGGCCTTCCTGATTAAATATAAATTGGAAGTGTTTAGGTTTGACCTCATATTATATGGTTTTGGTAAATCAAAAGGAAAATTGTACAAGAAAATTGTATAATGTAGGGCCAGCCTGAGGCCCCATTTACACCTGAGAGATTATCCGCTTGAAGTTTGAAGCTCAAAAACGTTGGGGGAGAAAAAATTAATTACTCTCTATTCTCCACTCCCAGTCGCCTGAAGCTCAAACAAGTTCTGGAGCTTTTTTTTGTCGCTCGAATCGGGCAGATTTGGGCATTTTTAGCGCGTTGGTATTCCCATAGAAATGAATGGAAACACGCCATTCGTGCGTTTTTGCGTGATTCTGTGCACGTTTTTGCTTGATTTTCTGCTCAAATGAAGAAAAGTTAAAAAAAATAGTAATAATATATGAATAAATACATGTAAAATAAATACACAAATAACTAAAAATCATCATAAATAAGTAAAATAATATGTAATAATACATTCATAAATAATAATTAACCTCTAACCTTAAAAAATATTAAATACATTATTATTAGTATTAATAATGTAGCACCCTCTACCAATAGGTAGAGGGTGCTAGGGTTTTCAGCACACATAAATTTAAGCAGGCCTATGCTGTAAGCTAGGCCTGTCTGTTTTGATCTGGGGCCTGGGAGTGGTCAGAGTAGCAGTGGGTGTGACCACCGGTGCTCTAGTTCTGGGGCGCCTACCCTGCTTCCAGAGAGAAGGTTCTGGAAGAGGGGCAGGGCCTGGAACTGGAGTGGCAGGCAGCTCTTGTGGAGCCCTGACCAATCCCCAATTGGTATTGGCAGGGGGTGGGCCTCCTATATAAGCTGAGGTGATATGCCACTGAGGGGAGAAGTCAGCTGAGTGAAGTGAGGAATGGAATACTAGGCAGCAAGAGGCCCTCCCCATCTGGGGGGGGTGCGCCAATCGCAAGAGAAAGCCCAGGGAGAGCTGTGAGGGAACTTTGCCTCTACACGGTCATTGGCAATGTCTTTGTCACCACATGGCAGAGAACTCCTGGAGCAGAGGGGCAGGTGAAGCTGTCAGAATGTATGGTCCGGTCAAGTTCCTCACCAAGGACTCAGAGCTGTAGAAGGTCAGTGAGTGTTACCACAGTGGAGGGCTGGATGTGCCAGGAAGTCTGTGAGGGAACTTTGCTTCTACACGGTCATTAGCAAAGTCTTCATCATACACACGGTGGATGATGGGGAGTCTTGCATCAGAGAAGAGACTGTGGTTACCTGTGTCAAATCGATGTGGCCTGAGAGCACAGGATTTGTAAGTTGGGCTGGCTGGGAACAGTAGTCCACCATCTAAGTCATGTTTTTAAACAACTAGTCCTCCAGGAAGAGGTTCTGCAGGTCTCAGGCCTAGTAGCAGCGAGCAACCTGAGCCTGTAAAGGGACTTATTCAGAGGGTCCCTATTACCCAATAGAAGAAGAAGTGACATACAGTGGAACCTCGGATTACGAGAATAATCTGTTCCAGGAGTATACTTGTAATCCAAAGTACTCGCATATCAAAGTGAGTTTTCCGATTGAAGTCAATGGAAACGAAAATAATTTGTTCCGCATTGACTTCAATGGAATGCAATACCGCATGCGGCCAGAGGCCCGAGCACACTTCAGCGGATCTCGGCAAACCTCGAAAAGACTACGTTCACGAGCCTTTCCGAGGTTTGCCAAGGTCAACCGAACTGTCCTCGGGCATTTCCGTGCATTTCCGAACGCAGACGATCGGTGCTGTTCGGCTCCGGCGCCCCCCACCTCAGGCCAAAAGCGGTAATGCACAACACTTTTGGCCTGAATCCTGCTCGTTTTGCGAGACAACACTCGCAAACCGAGTTAGGATTTTTAGAAATACAGTGCTCGTTTTGCAAAACACTTGTTAGCCGCATTGCTCACAAACCGAGGTTCCACTGTACTTCAATTCAGTAACTACAAGTGTGTGCAGGAGGAAACCAGTGTGGGTAGAAGGAACAAATTTGTACAGGAGGAGTAACAGTCTGCATGGAGATGCAGGAGAAGATTTACATTCAATGTTCATGCACATCTAATCTTCTGGCTCTAACATTGTGCTGTTGTGCTTAAATTATAAATATGATGGCAATGATCAATCCTATGGGCATCCCATATCCCTATTCCCTATTCAAGTTGTACCCCCCCAATAAAACAACAAAAACAAAACCAGCAAAAGACTGTTCATTGTCTCCGGAAGTGATTATGAAGTCTGGAAGAGGGGTGAATTGGTGAATTGTTTGTTTCTAGCTGCAACACCATGGCTACATAATAATAATAATCAGGGCTTTTTTTAGCGGGAAACGGGGAACGCAGTTCCGGCACCTTCAGCACAAGGAGTGCTGGGGTATGCTGAAGGGTCTATTCATGCTGGCTGCTGGGGGATCTATTGTCACTGGGGGTATCTATTTCTTCTGGTGGGGGTATCTTTTTTTGCTTGGGGTCAATTGTTAATTTGAGAGACCTACCATTGAGAGAGTGGTCTATTGTTGCTGGCTACTGGGAGATCTATTGTTGCTGGGGTGGATCTATTGTAGCTGGGGGAGAAAATTGTTGCTGGGGGGGGGTCTAGTGTTCCTGGGAGAGCTATAGTTGCTGGGGGATCTATTGTTGCTGAGGGGGTCTATTGTTGCTGGGAGAGATCTATTTTTGCTAGCTGGGTCTATAGTTGCTGGGAGGGATCTATTTCTGCTAGCTGGATCTATAGTTGCTGGGAGAGATTTATTTTTGCTAGCTGGGTCTATAGTTGCTGGGAGGTATTTATTTTTGCTTAAGGGGGTCTATTGTTGCTGTAGGGGCTTTTTGTTTGCAAATTTCATAGAATCATATCAAGCACCAAATAATATTTGGTTTTGTATTGTCTTAAAGGGACGGTGCTTGGAGGTGGGTAGGGGGTGGAGACAAGGGATCCTAGATTGTAAGCTCTAACGAGCAGGGCTCTCTGATTCCTCCTGTATTGAATTGTATTGTAATTGTACTGTCTGCCCTAATGTTGTAAACCGTCGGCGCTATATAATAATTACTTGAAAGGGTGGAGTACCTGCACCTATTCTATGAGAAAAAAGCCCTGAAAATAATAATAATAAAATAACAACACCCAAACTCGAACAAAAATATACATTATTAATATGGTCTGGTCTACACTGTGTGTGTGTGCCTGGCTACTATCACCCTAAACTAGGAAAAAGATTTGGGACAAAAGACATTTTTATTCGCGAATATAGTTACTTAAAAAATGTATTTTGTCCCAGATCTTTTTTCCTAGTTTAGGGTGATAGTAGCCAGGCACACACACACACAGTCACACTTCTGGCTCAGGGAAAAGCCTAGAAGTTGACTTTTTTAAAGATTTATTGCTGAATAACTTGGATAGGGCACGGGGAGCCGTGGGATACTCCATCAACACTGAGCAATAGGCTGAGGACCTTCTCCACTGTGATATTTCTTCTCAGAGTAGCACCCTCCTAGATACTGGAGGCGCTAAGATAGTTAGATAAGTGTGGTTTTAATAAGAAAGTTTAGTTGCCACAGTATAGGCAATGTTGGTTAACCGCTTGCCCTCCAGAAAATTTACCCCCTTCATGACCAGGCCATTTTTTACGATACGTAACTGCGTTATTTTAACTGACAATTGCAAACTGACAAACTGTTGTAATTCCTACACCATTCACCTGATTTGGATGAAAATACCCTCAAATTAAAGCTGAAAGTCTGCAGTTAAAGCACATCTTGTTCGTTTCATTTAAAATCCATTGTGGTGGTGTATAGAGCCAAAAAGATTAGAATTGTGTCGATGTCCCAATATTTATGGACCTGACTGTAGTGGGACTGCAATATTGCGGTGGACATTCTGACAGTTTTGACACTTTTTGGGGACCAGTTACATTTATACAGTGATCAGTGCTAAAAAAAAATACGCACTGCCACTGTACTAATGACACTGGCTGGGAAGGGGTTAACATCAGGGGCGATCAAAGGATTAAATGTGTGCCTAACATGTGTTTTACTAAACTGCGGAAGGTGCTTTCATTAGGGGAAGACATGGATCCTAGTCACTGCTTTGCAGAGACACAGGATCCATGCCTTCCCTCCTGTCAGAACGTAAAACTGTAGCAGTAAAACTGCTATAGGGTGTACCTGAACTGGTTAAAGAGGAGCTCCAGGCTGCTTCAGAAAAAAATTAAGTCAGCAGCTACAAATACTTTAGCTGCTGACTTTTAATATTAGGGGACTTACCTGTCCAGAAATCCAGCGGTGTCCTCACCATCTGCCACCATCTACACTTAGACTTCACAGCCGGTTTCCTACTGCGCATGCGCTGCTGCACTTTGTGAATGGGCTGGCTGCTGGGGAAGGAGGAGGAGGCCGAACTTTCGGTGTACCATACGCAGACAACCAGACTGTATCCTGGCAAATCACAGAGGCTAATGTATAGTTCACTAACAAAATGGTTTGCTTTTGAATGCATGCTTTAAAGTGGAATTCTGGTCAAAACTTAAGCTTAAACCTGCTCCTGCCCCCATTCTAAGCCCTATACTAATTAACCTAGAACGCTCTGGTTCGGTCACATAATCGGTTCCCAGCACTGACTTCAGGGAAGAGAAGAGAGAAGTGGCAAAGGTTGCAGAGTCTGGGTAGTGACATCACCCATAGACTTACTATGGGGCATTCTTTGTCCATTGTCGCTCCTCTCCCTTGAGACCGACACTGAGACCCGATCAGCCGATCACATGACCAGACTGGAGAAAGTCACATGATCTGTGATGCAACACGTCAGCAGGATCCGGGTAACGTCACTTCTGGCCACGGCTGAGACCGGAAGTGTTGAATATATCGATGCTACTTGTCTTGAAATTTTGATGTTATTTCATTAAATGGATGTTTATTTTGTTGGATACAGCTTATGGACACTATCATATATTCATTACGTATATTATGTTATTTACTCATTCATGTGTATATGAGCCATTCTCAGCACTTTCGTTTTTGATTCGCTGCCAAAGTAATTTGGACTTTTTTATATATGGTTAAAAGTTTTTGCTGTGTTCACTCAACACTATAATTAGCACTTTGAAGGTATTGCCGCATTTTTAAATTTATTTTATGACCAGACTGGAGCACCCTTAGATTATTTAAGCATACACATCTTTTCTTGTCCACGTGGCTGCCTATTGTAAACTTTAAAGTAGTATTCTTCTAAAAGGGATAAAACACAGACAACCAGAGATGCCTACAAAAACCTAATGCAGCGTACACACGAGCGGACTTTGCTGCATACTTTGCCCGGCGGACTTTTCAACGGACTTTACGACGGACTTTCTGAATGAACGGACTTGCCTACACACAATCAACCAAAGTCCGACGAATTCGTACGTAATGACGTACACCGGACTAAAATAAGGAAGTTGATAGCCAGTAGCCAATAGCTGCCCTAGCGTGGCTTTTTGTCCGTTGAACTAGCATACAGACGAGCGGACTTTTCGACCGGACTCAAGTCCGTCGGATAGATTTGAAACATGTTTCAAATCTAAGTCCGTCCAACTTTTGAGAAAACAAAGTCCGCTGGAGCCCACACACGATCGAATTGTCCGACGAAATCCGGTACGCCGGACCAAGTCTGCCGTAAAGTCAGCTCGTGTGTACGCGGCATTAGAGATCTTCCAGAGCACTCGGTGCCACAAAACCCGAATACAACATAAAGTAGAAGTCCACCCCAACACTAAAATCTGTAAATCTATGGGCATCCTTAATCTAGAGCCTCTTACACACGGTACGATTGTTGGCCAACCGAGCGTCTGATTTTTGTCAAAAGGGCGTGTGCCAAGATCTTGTCTTGCATACTAACGGTACACAATTGTCGTGCCACAAACACAAACGTAGTAGGTAGTGACGTATCACGAGGAATTTCAGTTCTTGAGCTCCACCATTTGGGCCCTTTCTGCTAATTTTGTGTTTGGTGAGCATTGGTTCTGATCATGCGTGTTTGTACTTTCGACTTTTGTGTGACAGGTTTGTGTACTGACCATACGAAAATGTGACATCCAACCGTTGTCCGCCGAAAATTTACTAGCCTGTCATCCAACATTTGTTGGCCGAAAGTTAGACAACAATTGTCAAAAGGAGCGTACTAACGGTAAGATTTTAGGACAACAGTCTGTCAACAGACAATCCCCTGACAACAATCGTACCGTGTGTACGAGGCTTAAAGTGGTTGTAAACCCTCAGGGACAACTTTCACCTACAGGTAAGCCTAGATTAAGGCTTACCTGTAGGTGCTTGCAATATCTCCTTAACACACATGGTTTAGAAGATATTTGCAAAAAAGACTGTAGCGATGTCTACGGCGCATGCGCGCCATAGACAATCGTGCCGTCACTGGCAGCTCCCGCGAGCTTGCACGGGAGTGACGTCATTGCGGCTCTGGCCAGTCACACAGCCGGAGTCTGTGAACACGGAAGTCACTCCGAGACATGGTGGCGACGGAGGAGGGGAACGAGGACCGCTGCGGGGGCTTCGATCTGAGGTAAGTAATTCAAAATGAGCTAGTATGCTATGCATACTAGCTCATTATGCCTTTGTCTTGCAGGGTGTTTTTTTTTTTCTTTTTTCAGAGGGTTTACTTCCTCTTTAAAGGGCCGTACACACGGTCAGAAAATCTGAAGATAAATTTATTTCGCTGAACGATCTGACGATTTTCTGATCATTAGTATGCTGCTTTTGGCAGCCGATTACGAATTTTCGGCAGACAAAAACTGGATGTGCAGGCTTGAAAATTTTTGTCTGATGTGACCACAACGTCCGATTTTCTTTTCATTAGTACGGTTTTCTGCCAAAAAAAAAAAAAAAAATCTGAAGAGCAAGACTAGGCATGCTCAGAAATGAAAGAACACATACAAAACAATTCAACACATTACGTCACTTCTGACATTGAATTCTGTCGTCAGGAAATTTTCTGATGGTGAGTACCCTCTTCACAATAATCTGACCATGTGTACAAGGCTTTAGACTAACCTAGCCCTGTAAAGAAAAAAAATCGCCATACATACCTTTTCTGAAGCCGCTCTGGTCTGGTGCCACGCTGAGCTGTCATCTGCGGCTTTGCTGTGGAGACGGGTGCAGGAGAGGCAACCGACAACGGAAGCCCCATGGTAAGTCTACGGGTGACGTCACTTCCCTGGCATTTCACAACCGCTGCCGGCTGTCTCTTGCACACATCATGTGACTGCTGGAGACCGCTGGAGACCACTGAAGACGGGAGCGGCTTCAAAAAAGGTATGTATGGCGATTTCTTCATTACAGGTCTAGATAGGTTAGTGTTATATTGTGGATGCCTGTAGATTACAGTATACAGATTTTAGTTTTAGGATGAACTTCAATAATCATTTTTATTTTGCTGCCCTTTAGTCTTTTAGTTGTACTGTTGAAAGCTTTTTTTTATATTTGTTTAATAAGTGCAAAGAATACCTGTTGATCCAAGAGAAGTTGCTAGGATTGTAAAAGATCTAGGGGAATTCTTGGGCATTATGTGGAGAGTATTTCTGTGGGCCAATGGTGCATATGTATGGTAAATAGAGGGTGCTAATGCAATAACTAAATAAATATTAACCAAAATGCTGCAAAATTAAGTGATGTGAATTGTTGAGCAATAATCGTACATATAAACCTATGTAGTATGAATCAAAAATAATGATCAGATAAATGTAAATATACATACAAATGATTAATCACAAAAACATTAAAATTGTGAAAAATAAAGTTCCAAATAAGGAAGAAAGAACACAATTCTAGTATAGACAGTGATCTTCTGTGTGGATAATCTTCTAGGCATATAGTGAGATATCCTTCACCAAGAAAGCGGCACCCAACAGTGCTGGATATAAAATCTGCTTATCGGATCTAAGTGACTTCTTTTATTACAAATAAAGTCACAAAACGCTTGTGCAGGATAGTGCCTGCTCACATGGATAGACTGGAGATGAATAGGAAAGCTTCCTCCCTGGGTAGTTAGACATGGGATATATAAAAGACAATGGAGATGTCCATAGCGTAATTCAGTTTATTAAAAAAGTAAAAGCATAAAACAGAGCCAAAAGGCCGCTTACATTTGCTGGTGCCTACCCGGCACTGGGGCTGCTAGCTCGTCGATAATGGGGCTGTGCATGAATGCTGTCTATCCACCTCCGTGTTCGGCGTGCGTTCCACATGAGACGTGAGATGACGTGACCAGGTACCGCTCTGACGTACGTTTCGTAATAACATCTTCAGGAAGCGTACCTTGGTCACTAGGTTACATGTAACTTATAGTCAAAGGGGGCAGACTAGAGGCGTGGTGATTGCAAAAAGGGGAAAATGGTATTGTGCAGCCGCGATGCAAATTCAAATTGCTTGCAGCTAAAAGACACTTGTGCACACTAAAATAGGAGTGCAATAACTTCGCTTAACCATTTGAGGGTAAATCATTGTATGGGCCATAATAGTTATAATACACAAAAAAAGAGAGAAAGAGAGGCCGGATTGGGGGGCGTGTTAATTGTAAGAGAGGGGACTCGTATTTTACAGCCCCGGTGCTGGTTCACATTGGTTAGCAGCTAATAATTCTTGTACATACAATCATAGAAGTACAATCACTTAAAGCCGAGTTCCGCCGAATTTTTTTTTTTAAAAGTCAGCAGCTACAAAAACTGCAGCTGCTGACTTTTAAAACATGGACACTTACCTGTCCAGGGCGCACGCGATGTCGGCACCCGAGGCCGAACCGTCTCTCGGTCCTCGGGTGCTGCCGCCTCCATCTTCGGTAAGGGAATCAGGAAGTGAAGGCTTGCGGCTTTACTTCCCGGTTCCCTACTGCGCATGCGCGAGTCGCGCAGCGCAATACGGATGGTCCCTGCTGTCTCTGGGACCCGTGTGTTTCCCAGCAGACAGCGGGGGGGGGACAGGAAGTGGCGTAAATAACCGCAGATTCTGCGGCTATCTATGCCGGAAGTGGGTACAGATACCTGTAATATACAGGTATCTGCACTCCCCTCCCCCCTGTAAGGTGTCAACTGTGACACTGGAGGGGGGGAAGAATGCGATGAGTGGAAGTTCCACTTTTGGGTGGAACTCCACTTTAAATTACCCATAAATAAAACATTCCACGACCATAGATATACGCTCAAGTAAGCAATGACCCCAAGCAGTGTGTTTGGGGTCATTGTCCTGCTGGAAGGTGAACCTCCGTCCTAGCCTCAAATCACACACAGAGTGGTACAGGTTTTGCTCAAGAATATCCCTGTATTTAGCACCATCCATCTTTCCCTCAACTCTGACCAGTCCCAGTCCCGACTGCTGAAAAACATCCCCACAGCATGATGCTGCCACCACCATGTTTCACAGTGGGGATGGTGTTCTTTGGCTGATGTGATGTGTTGGGTTTGCGCCAGACATGGCGTTTTCTTTGATAGCCAAAATGTTTAATTTTAGTCTCATCAGACCAGAGCACCTTCCTCCATACATTTTGGGAGTCTCCCACATGCCTTTTCGCAAACTCAAAACGTGCCATTTTGTTTATTTCTGAAAGTAATGTCTTTCTTCTGGCCACTCTGCCATAAAGCCCAACTCTATGGGGCGTACGGCTTATTGTCGTCCTATGTACAGATACTCCAGTCTCTGCTGTGGAACTCTGCAGCTCCTCCAGGGTTACCTTAGGTCTCTGTGCTGCCTCTATGATTAATGCCCTCCTTGCCCGGTCCGTGAGTTTTGGTGTGCGGCCGTCTCTTGGCAGGTTTGCTGTTGTGCCATGTTCTTTCCATTTGGTTATGATAGATTTGATGGTGCTCCTAGGGATCATCAAAGATTTGGATATTTTTTTATAACCTAACCCTGACTTGTACTTCCCAACAACATTGTCCCTTACTTGTTTGGAGAGTTCCTTGGTCTTCATGGCAGTGTTTGGTTAGTGGTGCCTTTTGCTTAGGTGTTGCAGCCTCTGGGGCCTTTCAGAAAGGTGTGTCTATGTAATGACAGGTCATGTGACACTTAGATTGCACACAGGTGGACATCATTTCACTAATTATGTGACTTCTGAAGGTAATTGGTTGCACCAGAGCTTTTTATGGGCTTCATAACAAAGGGGGGTGAATACATACGCACATGCCATCAGTTTTTTATTTCTGAAAAACAGTTTTATGTATATATTTTTCTAACTTTACTTCACCAACTTAGACTATTGTGTTCTGATTCATCACATATAATTCAGATTAAAAAAAACATTGAACTAAAGGCTGTAATGTAACAAAATAGGTAAAAATCCAAGGTGGGTGAATACTTTTGCAAGGCACTGTAAGTGGATGCAAACTGCGTGTGAATTCCCGGGTTCGTCCATATGCAGAAGCTGGATCTATAAATAGCGCTCTCCCTCTACATTGTGCATTTATTTTATCCTGCGGTGGTGGGGATTTGTTTATACTGCAGCACTGTCCTATGTTTATGTTTGTCTTTCATTGTATGTTTCCACTGGATCTTTCCAAGTTGTTGTGTTCAAGACTCTTTACCCCTTTCCAGTTTATTTATAGAGCAGGAAATTAGTTTACTATTGTGCTATTTACAGCATTTGATAAGAGACAGAAAGCTTACATTAGGATTATGCCTACGCTTTAAGATTTTTCTAGTCCTTTTTTGTTCTATCAGCGTTTGCTTATAAAAGCGCAACACAGTCTCCGACATAGAATCCGAATGAACTGTGAAATGAGAACCACATAGTTGTGTCATGTTTGTTGTGTAGCGCACAAAATACAGTTTATAAAAGAAATAAATGTTTTCTCCTTTCAGCAACATTGTCCGTTTTGCTGCATAGGCTTAAAAAATATGCGGCTCGTGGTTTATTATTTTCCATTTATGAAAACATGAAAGCTGCATGAAGCTGCCTTTTTTTTTCTTTCCTATAGTCTTGGGGCCAGTTCACACCATAGAAACGCAGTCCAGATGTGTTCCGGATGCTCTTCTGCATGCACTTTTTTATGCGTTTTTGGTGTGTTTTTAATGCGTTCCAGTGCTTTTTTTTCCTCCCTCTTTTATCTTCACCCACTTACCGACCGTCTCCTGTACATATACGTCGGCAGTTTGAAGATGGATATCTCCGTAACGGCAGCAGCTGCTGCCACAACCGAGGTATCCATCTTTAGAGCCGGCGGTTCTGTGTACGATAATGGTGGTCTCTGCGGCGGATTCACCCGTGAGATCACCGTTATCGGCGGCGGGAAAGATGCCTCCCGCCGCTCTCCCGCGCCCTCCGCCGCTTACCGGAGCCGTCGGCAGCGGCGGAGACGATCGGGACCTGTCCGTGTCTGTGTATGGAGACGAGTGAGGGGAAGATGGCCCCCACCGGTCTCCATACTATAGCAGGGCGGAAGCGACGTCAAAATGCCACTTCCGCCCATACTTTTTAAAGGACCTTTTTTCTGTTGTCATTTTTTCAATTGACAAATTTTTTATTTTTTTTTTTTTATTATTTTTTATTATTTTATTTTATTTCATTATTATTTATTATTTTATTAATTATTGCATTTAAGTCCGAATATGAGATCTGAGGTCTTTTTGAAAAAAGTCGCTCAATTTTTGCCACGATTTTGCTGCGATTTTGTACAAGTCAAAAGGTCACCGATGTAAAAAAGCAGAAAACGTCCGTAATCTGCCAAAAAAGGAGCTCCTGTTCTTTTTTGAGCTTCAGGCGTTTAGCTTCAGATGACAAATGCTCAGATGTGAACAGGGGCCATTGAAATTAATAGGATTTGTGTTGTCGGTCGTTTATAGAGCTAAGGCTTACAGCAGAAAACGCCCAAAAACGCCTGGGTGTGAACAGACCTTCAGGGCCAGTTCACACCATAGAAACGCACTCCGGATTCGTTCCAGATGCTTTTCAGAATGCACATTTTTGGAACGTTTTTGGTGCATTTTTGATGCAGTCCAGTGCATTTTTCCCCCCTATTTCTTTCTTAGACCCCTTCCACACTGAGGCGCTTTTCCGGCGGTTTCACACTAAAAAAAAAGCACCTGAAAAGCTCACGAAAACCTATTTCCATTAAAATCAATTAATGCTTTCCCACTGGGGCAGTGCGCTGGCATGGTGGTGAAAAAACGCCCCTCTCCATTGAAAGCTCTTCAAAAGCACCTGAAAAGCTCTTGAAAAGCGCTTAGTGTTTTACTGGAGGTTTAGAAGCGCCTCAGTGTGAAAGGGTCCTTAACCTTAAGACCCCTTTCAAACTGGAGGTGTTTTTCAGGCGCTTTAGCGCTAAAAATAGCGCCTGTAAAGCGCCTGAAAAAAGCCTCATCTGCAATCCCAGTGTGAAAGTTCAAGTGCTTTCACACTGGGGCGCTGCGCTGGCAGGACGTCAAAAAAAGTCCTGCAAGCAGCTTCTTTGAGGCACTTTAGGAGTGGTGTATACACCGCTCCTAAAGCACCCCTGCCCATTGGAATCAGTGGGCAGCACCGCCGAAGCGCCTTGTGGGCGCTTTTAACCCTTTATTTGTCCGCTAGCGGGGATTAAAAGCTCCCCGCTAGCACCTGAAAAGCACCGCAACAACTACGGTAAAGCATCGCTAAAACTAGCGGCGCTTTACCACCAATGCCCCTGCGCTGCCAGTGTGAAAGGAGTCTTAAAAAGGACGTGTTACAGTGCATTTTTGGTGCATTTAAGTGCGTTCTAGTGTGTTTTTGATGCGTTTTATATACAGCCCACTTCCTCTTTCTTGTCTGGTCATTAGCCTAGGCTTATGACATCATGCACAGCTCTCTATCACTCTCGTGAGAGTTTGCCAGGAAGGGAGGGGGGGTGAGTCATAGGAGGGCCAATGAGAGCTGCAGAGCTGGAGGTGTGTGTCTGTGTAAATCCAGGAAGTGAACAGACAGCAGCTCCAGATGCCCACAGTTAAAATGGCTGCAGACAGACTCAGTATAGGGAGATTTCTGCAGCATATTTGACAAGTACAGAATCACAGTATATATAAAATAATATGCAAAGTGGTTGGAGAGAAGCTTCAGAATGGCAAAGGTGTTTTTATTACAAATTATGTGAGCAGACTGCAGTTCCTTCTTTAACCGCTTGCCTAGTGGGCAGTTATACACCTTCCTGCCCTGGACAATTCTCAGCTTTCAGCGCTGTCACACTTTGAATGACAATTACACGGTCATGCAACACTGTACCCAAATTAATTTTTATCATTTTTTTCACAGAAAGAGAGCTTTCTTTTGTTGGTATTTAAAGTAGAAGTCCATCCTAAAATTAACATCCCGGCATCTACAGATATCCACAATCTAACTCTAACCTATCTAGCCCTGTAAAGAAGAAATCAGTATACATATCTATTCTGCAGCCGATCCGACCCGATCCCACACTAAGCTGTCAGCCGCAGCTTTTGCTGTAGAGTTGGGTGCAGAGGACATGTCTGACAACAAAGCCCCATAGTAACTCTATGGGGGACCTTCGCTCCCCATTCATTTCACAGCCGTTGTCAGTCGTGTCCTCTGCAGAGCTTCCGCCGCTGGAGACCTGATCGGAATCGGTTTCAGAAAAGGTATGTATACTGATTTCTTACAGGGCTAGATAGGTTGGTGTTAGAATGTGAATGTCTGTAGATGCAGGGGTTTTAGTTTTAGGGTGGACTTACACTTTAATCACCACTGGATTTTTATTTTTTGCTAAACAAACAAAAAAATGACAGACAACAGGTAATTTTTCTCTTTCACTGATGTGCGCTGATGAGGCGGCACTGATGGGTACTGATGAGGCGGCACTGATGTGCACTGATCAGGAGGCACTGATGAGGCTGCATTGATGGGTGGCACTGATAAGTGGCACTGATGGGCACTGATAGGCGGGACGGAGAGGTTTTACTGGGATTTTAGTTTTAGGGTGGACTTACACTTTAATCACCACTGGATTTTTATTTTTTGCTAAACAAACAAAAAAAGACAGACAACAGGTAATTTTTCTCTTGCACTGATGTGCGCTGATGAGGCTGCACTGATGGATACTGATCAGGCGGCACTGATGGGCACTGATAGGTGACACTGGTGGGCACTGATGGACACTAATATGTTGCACTGGTGGGCGCTGAGGGTACTGATTTGCAGGACATTCGGGCGCTAAGTGGACCAATGTCCCTCTAAAAAAAAAGATAACCAACATCTGTTTATGTCTGTGATCAGCTGTCATTGGCTGACAGCTGATCACCTGGTAAAGGGCCTGCTGTGATTGGCCCTTTACCCAATCAACGATCAGCCGAGTCTCACGGATTCGGCAATCACAGAGCGCTCTGCCCATCTATGGACACCCTCTCGGCAATTTCAGTATCTTTTGGCTACAGCGCGGGCAGCAAGTGGTTAAATAAGGACGTGTGTTCCAGTGCGTTTTTGGTGCATTTAGGTGTGTTCCGGTGCGTTTTTAATAAGTTTTACTGCGTTCCAGTACAGTTCAGTGCAGAAAAAATGCAGCATGTTCTACTTTTTTTTTTTTTCTGGAACGCACTGAAACTGACCACACTGGTGGGCGGCAGAGTCGCTTCACGTTTGGGGTGCTATTAAGGGATAATGGCACCCATACGCGTGTTATGCAGCGATCACCATGAGATTTTAGAATTGCGGCAATTCCAAATTGCGAAGTGTGAATGGAGCCCCAGAGTCAGCGTTTAACCACTTAAGGACCGCCCCACGTAAATTACCTGTGGCAGGCCCTTAAGCGCAAAAATCACGTACCTGTACGTGATCTTTTCTTCCTGGTCTGGGGCTCCCACTGTGATTGGACCCGATGTCCGCTGGGAACCTGGCGATCGTTCTGAGAGAGGCAGATTGGCGATCTGCCTATGTAAACAAGGCAGATCGCCGTTCTGCCAGAGGGGAAAATGGAGATCTTGTGTTTCTGCTAAGCAGAAACACAGATCTCTGTCTTCCCCTAGTCAAAGCACCTCCCCCAAAGTTATAAAGCACCCTCTAGGGACACATTTAACCCTTTGATCGCCCCTGATGTTAACCCCTTCCCTGCCAGTGTCATTAATACAGTGACAGTTACTTTTTTTTAACACTGATCACTGTATTGGTGTCACTGGTCCCCAAAAAAGTGTCACTTAGTGTCAGATCTGTCCGCCGCAATGTCGCAGTCATCGTTGATTGCCGTTGATTGCCGCCATTAGTAGTAAAAAATATTAGTCCCCAAATAGTTTGTAGATGCTATAACTTTTGCGCAAATCAATATACGCTTATTGTTTTTTGTTTTTTTTTACCAAAAACATATAACAAAAAACATATTGGCCTAAATTGATAAAGAAATTCGATTTTTTAAATTTTTTATTGGATATGTTTTATAGCAGAAAGTAAAAAAAAATTTTTTTTGTTTTTTGTTTTTTGTTTACAGCGCAAAAAAAATAAAAACTGCAGAGGTGATCAAATACCACCAAAAGAAAGCTCTATTCGTGAGAAAAAAAGAAAATTTTTTGGATACAACGTCACATGACCGCGCAATGGTCGGTTAAATTAACAAAGTGCCATAGCGCAAAAAACGGCCAGATCGTGAAAGGGGGGTAAAACCTTCCGGAGCTGAAGTGGTTAATATATTCGTGTAACATTTCTACCAATATCAGGAGAAGAGAAATTTTATTTTAAGCCCAAAGGTTGAGGTCCTAAAATGTTATTTACAGTCTTATTGTACAAGATTCCTTGGGGTCCAGTGTAAGTGATTTACACGAGACGGGCAGAAGGTGAAACATAGTGTGGAATATCAGCACCATTAATCTTCCATATTGCTGCAAAGATGCTGGGAGGAGGTCATCGACACAACTCATTAATCCTTAAGCTTTGTCTTTGCTGATCAACATTTTACTGTACTGGGTTCTGTACTTTAAAGTATATTTTAACTGCTTCAGCCCCGAAAGATTTGGCTGCTGAATGACCAGGCCATTTTTTTGTGATTCGGCACTGCGTCACGTTAACTGACAATTGCGCGGTCGTACAACCTTGCACCCAAACAAAATTGGCGTCCTTTTTTCCCCACAAATAGAGCTTTCTTTTGGTGGTATTCGATCATCTCTGCGTTTTTTATTTTTTGCGCTATAAACAAAAAAAGAGCGACAATTTTGAAAAAACCCACAATTTTGTACTTTTTGCTGTGATAAATATCCCCTTTTTTTTTTAAAAAAAAAGCAATTTTTTTTCTCAGTTTAGGCTGATATGTATTCTTCTACATATATTTGGTAAAAAAAATCTCAATAAGCGTATATTGATTGGTTTGCGCAAAAGTTATAGCGTCTACAAAATAGGGGATAGATTTATAGCATTTTTATTATTTTTTTTTACTAGTAATGGCGGCGATCTGCAATTTTTATCATGACTGTGACATTATGGCGGACACATCAGACAATTTTGACACATTTTTGGGACCGTTGGCATTTATACAGCGATCAGTGCTATAAAAATGCATTGATTACTGTAAAAATGTCACTGGCAGGGAAGGGGTTAACACTAGGGGGGCGATCAAGGTGTTAACTGTGTTCCCTGCTACGTGTTCTAACTGAAGGGGGGATGGGACTTGCTAGGGGAAGAGATAGATCGGTGTTCATACCTTGTATGAACACACGATCAGTCTCTTCTCCCCTCAGAGAACCGGGGTCTCTGTGTTTACACACAGAGATCCCGGTTCTTGACGTGTCACAAACGATCGCAGAAGCCCATCGGTCATCGCGACCGCCGGGCACTGGCATCAGCTCTGGAGGTGAGCAGAGGGCGCGCGTGCACGCCTCCGGCCAGCGCGCGCTCGCCCCTAGTGGCCACAATAAGAAGCGACGTAATGTGACGGCGATTCGCCCAGCCGCGCCATTCTGCCGCAGTAAAACTACGGCGGCTGGTCAGCAAGCAGTTAAAGAGGAACTGCAGTCTGCTCACATGATTTGTAATAAAAACATCTTTGCCATTCTGAAGCTTCCCTCCAACCACTTTGATTATTATTTTATATATACTGTGATTCTGTACTTGCCAAATATGCTGCAGAAATCTGAAAACTGAGTCTGGCTGCAGCCATTTTAACTGTGGGCAGCTGAAGCTGCTGCCTGTTCACTTCCTGGATTTACACAGACACACAGAGGCACACCTTCAGCTCTGCAGCTCTCATTGGCCCTCTTATGACTCACCCCCCACCCCCCCCTTCCTGGCAAACTCTCAGGAGAGTGATAGGGAGCTGTGCATGATGTCATAAGCCTAGGCTAATGACCAGACAAGAAAGAGGAAGTGGGCTGTATAAGGTATTTACCGGCAGAAAGAAAATATGTTTTACTATCCAAAGTTAAAACAACAACAAGGACAGAAGATTTAATAGATGGAAAGATGAAAAAATGACTGAAGTGTCGCTTTAATTTTGCAGTCGTGTAATATGATAAACTACACTGTACCTTAATTTGTTCCCATTTACACAGCATATTCGAATCTCAACCACGGCACTCCCTGCCTGGAGTTTGCATGTTCTCCCTGTGTCTGCATCCGTTATAGTGTAGGCATTTACACAAAATGTGGTGTAAAATTGGTTGTTACTGAATTATAGATATAAAAAATTTACAGAAAGTTAACCCCTTCCCGCCGAGCGTACGCAGATGTGCGGCCTCGGCTTTCAGGGGTTATACCGGGATGATGCCCACAGCTGTAGGCATCATCTTGGTACTGTTTTTTAGAGCCGGTGATCAGCTATCCAGGTATAACAACCGATGTAGCTAAAAGCCGCTCGGCCCCCCCTCCCACCGCCTCCCGCCGCTCTTACTGGGCTTCCCGTTCCATCAGGAAGCCATGAGAGGCTTCATTCCAGCCTCCTAATAGTAAACACGGAAGCGACGTCATGACGTCACTTCCCGTTTACTCGGCTGCCAATGGCGCCGGTTTAAAAAAAAATATACAGTATTCAGAATTACTGTTTTCGGCGATCTGAATACTTTGAAGTGCAAAGGAGGGATCGGGGGTCTTTTAGACCCCCCAATCCCTCCATAAAGAATACCTGTCACCACCTATTACTGTCACAAGGGATGTTTACATTCCTTATGACAGCAATAAAAGTTATCAAAAATGTTTTTTTTTTTTTTAAAACACAATTTATTAATATAAAAATAAATACGAACATTTTTTTTTTAAAGCGCCCCCATCCCCGCGAGCTCGCGCAGCAAAAAAGATGCATTAGGAAGTCGCGCCCGCATATGTAAACGGTCTTCAAATCACACATGTGAGGTATTGCCAAGATCGCTAGAGCGAGAGCAATAATTCTAGCACTAGACCTCCTCTGTAACTCTAACCTGGAAACCGTAAAAAAAAAATTTAAAGCGTCGCCTATGGAGATTTTTAGGTACCGTAGTTTGTCGCCATTCCACAAGTGCGTGCAATTATAAAGCGTGACATGTTTGGTATCTATTTACTCGGCGTAACATCATCTTTCACATTATACAAAAAAATTGGGCTAACTTTACTGTTTGTTTTTTTTTAAATTCATGAAAGTGTCCCTTTTCCCAAAAAGTTGCATTTAAAACACTGCTGCACAAATACCGTGTGATATAAAATATTGCAACAATCGCCATTTTATTCTCTAGATTCTCTGCTACAAAATATATATATAATGTTTGGGGGCTCTAAGTAATTTTCTAGCAAAAAATACGGATTTTAACTTGTAAACACCAAATGTCAAAAATAGGCTTAGTCATGAAAGGTTTAAACAGGTTCAAACGCAACCAGTGGATCTATCCCTACACATTCATACTTAGGCAATAAACCCTATCTATTTACCCCAGTTTAAGAATATGACAATAATATTCACAATTAATTGTTACTTACTTAGCTTCAAAATAGGGACTTTAATTAACTACTTAAGGACCGGAAGGATTTACCCCCTTAATGACCAGGCCATTTTTTGCGATACAGCACTGCGTTGCTTTAACTGACAATTGCGCGGTCGTGCGACGCTGTGCTCAAACAAAATTTATGTCCTTTTTTTTTCCTTTCCACAAATAGAGCTTTCTTTTGGTGATATTTGATCACCTCTGCGGTTTTTATTTTTTGCGCTATAAACAAAAAAAAAGCGACAATTTTGAAAAAAAAAAGCAATATCTTCCATCATACTTGAGGTGATTGTAGCCGTATTAGTGCAATTGTGACAGAGAAAATTGAGTACTGTCTGGGATACTTTTATTTATTTTTGCAAATAAATAAAAGTATCACGGACAGTACTCAATTTTCTCTGAAAAAAAAACAATATTTTTTTACTATTTGCTATAATAAATATCCCCAAAAATATATATTAAAAAATAATTTATTCCTCGGTTTAGACCGATATGTATTCTTCTACATATTTGTGGTAAAAAAAAAAAAAAATCACAATAAGCGTATATTGATTGGTTTGTGCAAAAGTTATAGCGTCTACAAAATAGGGAATAGATTTATGGCATTTTTATTATTTTTTTTTTTTCTTTACTAGTAATGGCGGTGATCTGCAATTTTTAGCGGGACTGCGACATTGCAGCAGACAGATCGGACACCTAACTGACATTTTTGACACTTTTTTGGGAACCAGTGACATTAGTACAGTAATCAGTGCTAAAAATATGCACTGTTATTGTACTAATGACACTGGCAGAGAAGGAGTTAACATCAGGGGCGATCAAGGGGTTAAATGTGTTCCCTGTTTGTGTTTTCTAACTGTATGGGGGACTGTGTGACTGGGGGAAACACACAGATCCATCTTCCTGCATGGCAGAAAGACGGGATCTGGGTGATTCCCCCCTGTCAGAACGGAGATCTGCCTGGTTTACACAGGCAGATCCCAGTTCTGTCACTGCGGGGAGCGATCGTGGGTGGCCAGCGGACGCCGAGACCACCCCACCACCCGCTGATTGGCTCCCCCTGCTGGCCAGCGGGCGCGCGCGCACCCACAAAATAGAGTTCCCGAGCCGAAATACAATGACGGCGATTCGCGGGAACGAGCCGGCCTGCCGCAGTATAATGACGGCAGCTGGTCTGCAAGTGGTTAATTCTGATAATTGATACATGCTATCTGGATCAAGATCTCTTTGATTGCTCAGGGAGCAGAGCCATTACTGGTCCGGCTCTTCCAGTCTCCAGCTCTCTGTGGGATCCATCACATGACTGTTATCACATTTCCTGCTTCCCCCCCAATTTTTCTGCCAACATCGCTTCCTGTTTAACTAGCCTCTGCCAACCAGCTAAGCAAGTTAATTAGCTTTTAAATAGAGGAAACACAGCTTCTGACTTTCAGATGGCAGCTAAAATAGTGGTGGCAACACAAAGACAGTGTTAAAATTTAGTGTGTAACTGATAATGAAATCTTCCAGCACAGTACAGACAGGGTTAACTATGGTAAACATTAACTCCACAGCCCCCTCCTTAACATTCCATGGAGGGAAGATAGGTATCAAGTAAAAAGCACCTTAAAAAATTTAAGCACCAACCTTTATTTATTTATTTTTAAGTGATGCTATGTGAATGGGAATGTGGCGGTATGCCAATGCGGAAATACACTTTAACCACTTGCGACCAGCCGCCGTCATTATACTGCGGCAGGTTGGCTTGTTCCCGCAAATCACCGTAGCTGTACATCGGCCCTTTAAACAGCTATAGTACGGCAGGGGGGGGGGGGGCCTGCGGCACATGGCCAGCGGCCACCCGCGATCGCTCCGCAGAGAGGCAGAACGGGGATCTGTCAATGTAAACAAACAGATCCCCGTTCTGACAGGGGAGTAGAGAGAGATCGTTTGTTCCTAGTGATCAGAAACAGCGATCTCTTTCTTCCTCTTTTAGTCAGTCCCCTCCCCCAACAGTTAGAAACACCTCCCAGGGAACACATTTAACCCCTTGATCGCCCCCTAGTGTTAACCCCTTCCCTGCCAGTGACATTTATACAGTAATCAGTGCGTTTTTATAGCACTGATCGCTGTATAAGTGTCAATGGTCCCAAAAAAGTGTCAAAAGTGTCTGATCTGTTCGCCGCAATGTCGCAGTCCCACTAAAAATCGCTGATTGCCGCCATTACTAGTAAAAAAAAAGAATAATGATAAAAATGCCATAAATCTATCCCCTATTTTGTAGGCGCTATAACTTTTGCGCAAACCAATCAATATACGCTTATTGCGTTTTTTTTTTACCAAAAATATGTAGAATACATATTGGCCTAAACTGATGAAGACATTCGTTTTTTTTTGGGGGGGGGGGGGGATATTTAATAAAGCAAAAAGTAAAAAATATTTTTTCTAAATTGTCGGCCTTTTTTTGTTTATAGCACAAAAGATAAAAAACGCAGAGGTGATCAAATACCACCAAAAGAAAGCTCTATTTGTGGAAAAAAAAAGGACGTCAATTATGTTTGGGTACAGCGTCACACGACGAATTGTCAGTTAAAGCGAAGTAGTGCTGTATCACAAAAAATGGCCTGGTCATTAAGGGGGAAAATCTTCTGGTCCTTAAGTGGTTAAGGGCTCATGTACATGGCTGAAAGGGGGCCATACAGTGTGCAAGAGCATAGAGAACATGCAAAACAACAATGCATTTACAGAGTTCCATACCTCCCAACTTTTTGAGATGGGAATGAGGGACACCTATCAGCAAAAGTATGCAGGCATAGGACACACCCCATTGCCACGCCCCCTTAAAGGAGAATTGTACAAAAAAAACAAGATTGGTTAAACCCACAAGTGCTTTTTATACCACTAATATCCCTTTATATTGGCTTTTGGAATGTACAAATGCAGCAATTTAAAGAAATCAGATGAAAGGTTTAGTGCTGGAAAACACTTTTTGATAGATAAAAAGTGCATTTTAAAAACATCTCTATAGATCAGACCAAAATGAGGGACAAATGAGGAGGAATGAGGGACAGAGGGACTTTGCTCCAAATCAGGGACAGTCCCTCAAAATGAGGGACAGTTGGGAGCTATGGGGTTCTGCTGTACATAGGTGTATATACACCAGTAGTTGCGTAAACATATGCACAGATGTACAACCCTAGACACGAACGTCCTGCGTCAAGGGTTGTACAGCCATGGAAGTGTTAACATAAATACCGGCCATACACACAGTTGCATCCTGTAATTGCATTTTACAGGCGGCTGTATGCAGCAGCTGTGGCTATTGGGGAAGATATTTTGCAGGTTCTGTATGCTGTTGCATACTATACAGCCCCCTTTGAGGTCGTGTGCATGAGAGTGTGGTGGCCTCAAGACCAAAAGTTCTGGCAGAGTTTCCCTTTGGGGCAATGAAACATACTCAGGCTTTGCATTCATTTCTGAAATGCGTACCATAATTATACTGTAAATTATAGAAACTTTTTTGCAAGTTAAAACCAGGACCACCAGCAAGGATTTGCCTCCACCAGCCATGGAGTGCGTACTTGTTGCAGGAGCCTCAGACGTTTAGACGTTAGTTCTTGGTGATCGAGCCTAGAGAAACCAGAGGTAAGATTCTTTTACAGAGGAAGATCTGATAACGCTGTTTTGCATATGCGAGATATTTTATGTTTAACATACAGGCAACCTCAATTTTGAAGGCAATCATGAAATGTCAGCGTTATCTCCATTGATGTGATATGTCCTAATATAGACATATGACTGACTGTGGAATCTCACAGGCCTCTTCCAAACAAGCAGTCATTTGGCAGGAGATGAATTCTCATCAGAGGTTTTGCCTCATACAAGCAACTTGAAAAAAGACTGGCTAAGTTTCATGAAAATGTTTTTCCACATAAGAGAGGGACATGTTTGGAGAGGTCACATTAAATGTACCGCTGTAGACAGATACGTTCTGGAAACGAGAAATGTTCCTGAAATTAATCATAGCATTTATTCCATTTGGGCCTAAATAAAATGGGGCAGAATGACTTTAATTTATGTTTGTTATGCTTGGCTTAAAGGCATGGTATGCTTATAAAACGGCAGCAATAATCAGATCATGCATAATAGTCAGGTTTTTTGGAAACATTGGACCCTTAGCAAAAGCCCATGCTCCACAAGGTAAAAGTCAATAGTGATTAACATACAGCATATTTATATAGATATCTATAGATATCTATAGATATCTATATATATATATATATATATATATATATATATATAGATATATAGATATATATATAGATATATATCTATATATATATCTATATATATATATAGATATAGATATAGATATCTATATCTATATATCTATAGATATATCTATAGATATATAGATATCTATATATATAGATATCTATATATCTATATATATCTATATATAGATATCTATATATCTATATATATATAGATATATAGATATCTCTATATATCTATATATATACACTCACCAGCCACTTAGGTACACCTTGCTAGTATTCGGTTGGACCCCCTTTTGCCTTCAGAACTGCCTTCATTCTTCATGACGTAGACAAGGTGTTGGAAACATTCCTCAGAGACTTTGGTCCATCATGACATGATAGCATCAAGCAGTTGCTGCAGATTTGTCGAGCTGCACATCCATGATGCGAATGTTCCACCACATCCCAAAGGTGCTCTATTGGATGAGATCTGGTGACTGTGGAGACCATTGGAGTACAGGGACCTCATTGTCCAGTGGAGAGATGATTGGAGATTTGTGATATGGTGCATTATCCTGCTGGAAGGAGCCATCAGAAGATGGGGACACTGTAGTCGTAAAGGGATGAACATGGTCAGCAACAATATTCAGGTAGGCCGTGGTGTTTAAGCGATGCTCAATTGGTACTAAGGGGCCCAAAGTGTGCCAAGAAAATATCCCCCACACCATTACACCACCACCAGCCTGAACCATTGATACAAGGCAGGATGGATCCATGCTTTAATGTCATTTACACCAAATTCTGACCCCCGCCATCTGAATGTTGCAGCTGAAATTGAGACTCATCAAGCCGGGCAACATTTTTCCTATCCTCTATTGTCCAATTTTTTTTGCCTCAGTTTCCTGTTCTAAGCTGACAGGAGTTGCACCCGCTGTAGCCCATCTGCTTCAAGGTTCAATGTGCATGTTACAGGCAATGTGTGAAATATATATATTTATAGAAATATATATAGATATATCTATATATATAGATATATCTATATATTATACTAAAGAGCCACTAAACACACTGATGGTGTGTTTTAAAGCATATCTAAGAATTGAAGGATAGGGGAAAATGGACTTTAATGGCACGTATAGAAAACTTTTTCTATATGTGCAGTTAAAGTCTATTTTCCCCTATCCTTCAATTCTCCAATATCAGGATGTGGCACTTGTCTACTCGGGGTGTTTGATTGCCACCCCAGGGCACAGCATTCAATTTTTCTCTTAAAGCATATCTAAACTTACCATTCCTTCAACAGTTCCTGTCCCTTGCTGATGTTTGGCATTTTCTGCTTCGTGCCTTCAATGGCCAGCATGGAATGATGTTGCTCCTGCACATGCACAGAACTTAGTCATCCTGGCGCTCAGAGACAGTGCCGGTATGCCCTAAAAGACAGGGAGCAGGCAGGTAGTTGTATTGTATTGCAGAAGAGACATTGCATGTTTCTTCTGCAGTAAAGAGCCTGCCTGCTCACAGGTTTTGACAGCTGGACATTAGTTCCACTTATGCCCCGTACACACGATCGGAAATTCCGCCAGCAAAAGTCCGATGTGAGCTTTTGGTCGGAGATTCCGACCGTGTGTATGCTCCATCGGACTTTTGCTGACGGAATTCCCGCCATCAAAAGATTGAGAGCAGCTTCTCTATTTTTCGGTCGGAAAAAGTTCAGATCGGAAATTCACGATCGTCTGTACCAATTCCGACGCGCAAAATTCCTACGCATGCTCTGAAACAATTCGACGCATGCTCGGAAGCATTGAACTTCATTTTCTCAGCTCGTCGTAGTGTTGCACATCACCGCGTTCTTGACGGTCGAAAGTCCAGAGAACTTTTGTGTGACCGTGTGTATGCAAAGTAAGCTTGAGCGGAATTCCGTCGGAAGAACCATCCAAGATTTTCCCGACGGAAATTCCGCTGGTGTGTACGGGGCATAAGTTCTTCTGATCAATAAATACCAACCTTCCTAAAGAATCCACTTGGAAGCACATCTCTGCTGACCACACATTGGTTCCGCTTTGGGGCCTCATCCCCCCCATTGTTCACTCGATCTGAACGCAGCCTTGCGCAGTGCAGAAATGTCTGGAAAATCCTGAAGAGCATCAAAGGTGACAGCCCACACTCTGTACGGAGACACTCGTATTCTCTATATGTGCTAAAATAAGCAACATTATGAATGAGAGCATAAGCTTGCTACACGTTTTGCTGTACTTTCCATAAATGTACAACTCATTACTACTCTTACAAGGATCTCCCTTTCATCCCTCTTATTCTCCTTGTCTCTACTCCCCTGCAGCTCCAATGACTCATCTTGTATTACACTAAGCCATTGTTTTCATTGGATTTCAACTACCTCCATGTACCTGAAGCGACTTGCAGTTTAAAATAAGAAGTTCCCAGAAGCCATAAAATTTGAGATACTCTAGCATCACGGGGTGTGCCAGGTGTGCCTGGGCACACCCTAATCACCCTGTGTGGTGCAGATTCCTTCTGTTTAGACCCCTGATATTTCACCAAAGCCCCCATAACGGGGCTCCTAAAAAAAAAAATTGTAAAAGAATAATAAAAATAAAAGCTACTGACATTGTCCACTGCCCTACTGACACCAACCTCTGCCGTACTGACACTGTCCATTGCTCTGCTAACACCGTCAGTATACTGTGTATACATGTTTGAGCTTTGGGGTGCACACCCTAATGCAATAAGCTGTGAACACCTACGTCTATCATGCTTATTAGCTAGGAAGTTGACACTTTACCCTACTTCTTGTACTTGAGGCTGCCCATCACACTGATAGAGCAGAAGTAAGTTAAGGGAAGGGGACCTTACTGAAGACAGATTTACAGGTTTTCGGGGAGGTGCTTGCCCTTATGTTAGACTGTTGGTTTCCCTAGCTTAACACCACTATGAGAGTGTATGCGTAAAAGTGAAACTATGATGATTTTAATTTTAGTTGTTTTCTTTTGTGGTTGTAAACCTCAGACATGAAAGAGGAACAAAGCATATCCCTCTATAGTGTATATTTGTCTCAATCAAGGACACTAAGTCATTTCTGTCTGCTGCTTTGTTGTGTGAAGGGAGGTGTGTCCCTTCCCTCCAATCAGCTCTCCGAGTTCTCACTGAGCTCTACGGAGTGTAACTTCCGCGCTCCACCCCCTTTTTTCTGACACCTCACACAACCTATAAATTCTGGACTTTGAGCGGATGTAGAAAAGAGAGGACGGCAGAGAAACAGGTACAGCTTATGCAGGATGTGTCACGTACCTGGTCAGTGAGTCTGACATGTAGAGGAAGGCCTCTTGCACTGCTCCAGCTCGGGGGCCGCTGGTAGTGAGACAGTGGAGGTTATTTACTAAACCTGGAGAGTGCAAAATCTGGTGCAGCTCTGCATAGAAACCAATCAGCTTCCAGGTTTTATTGTCAAAACTTGATTGAACAAGCTGAAGTTAGAAGCTGATTGGCTCCCTTGCACAGCTGCACCAGATTCTGAGTGCTCCAGTTTCAGTAAATCTCCCCCAGTAGCCACAGGAGCATGGTGACGTATGAGTGCCTGTAATCAGTCCAGTAGTGTGCGTGGCAGCAGTCAGCAGGTGGATGTGGCAGCAGAACAGGCTGAGAGCAGATGAGCTGGCACAGTGCTTGACTGGCAGCAGACTGTAGTAGGCAGTTGGAAGCAAGAACCAGATGGGAGCTTGCTGGCATGGAAGCTGTAGCAGGCTGGATAAGCAAGATGCAGAGTCAAACAAGCCGGGTCGGTAAAAGTCGTGCAGATCAGACGTTGATGGCAGACAGCAGGATGATCGGGTAACAAGCCAAGCATAGGCTTGCGCACAGGGTGTGCCAGGTGTGCCCAGGCACACCCTAATCACTCTGTGCAGCACAGATTCCCCCTATTGCCCCCCCCCCCATTTCTCCAACAGCACTGCCGGCTTTCCTCCTCTCCTCTCCCACTGGCTTCTGCTGCGGGCACACACAGGGGGATGTTTTAGGATGAGTGGGGAAAGGGGCTGGTTAATATGTCATTTACCGACCCCTTCCTTTTCTAAATGATCACAGTGAGTGATCAGTAGCGTGTGTTTGAGCTTTGGGGTGCACACCCTAATGCAATAGGCTGCGCACACCTATGAAGCCAAGTCAGCAATCAGAAGTCAATCAAGCGGAAACAGGAGGCAGAAGCAGAATCCAAAGACAAGCCGAGGTGGGTGGCAGGAAGCAAACGCAGGTCAGAAGTAAGTTGGATCAGGTTCAGAGGTCACATGGAATCAGGAACAACACACAGAAGCTGCAGATCAAACAGCAATGAGCCCATACGGAAGCCTGTTTAAATAGCCCGCTTGGCGCCAGCATTAGTGACAGATGCACGCATTGATGCGTGAGTGTACCTTTGCCCACGACTATGCACGTCTGTCTGGCCATTTGCTGGTCTGTGCATATGTGTGCGCCGAGAGATTCCATCAGCTGGACAAAAGAGGACATACTTTTCCTGACAGGATGATTTCTTTCATTTCTGTGCATCACCTTAGGCCAGTCACTTCACTGGGTATAAGTAAAACCAGGTACAAACGGGCCGAATGTCAGAAAACAGAAAAAATCGGCCAGTTAAAAAAAAAAAAAATGGCCGTCATTCAGCCCATGTATATGTCGGTCTGTCCGACAGAAGCTGGCCAGCATCTGTCGGACGTGCATGCTGGAAAACCGGCAGCCGACCCACTCCTGATCCGCTTTCTCAGCCAATGGCGGAAAGCGCTGATCGGAGTGTTCTGTCAGAATACAATAGCTAAGCGGGGGAGATCGCTATACTAACTTTGCATAGTTAGTATAGTGGCTCTGACTGAAGCTGACAATTTTATTCATTCAACCCGCTGGGTTGAACGTAAAAAAACGAATAGTGTGTACCAGGTTTAAGACCTCTTTCACACTGAGGCAGTTTTCAGGCGTTTCACATCGCTCCCAAAACGCCCCTGTTGCAATGAATGGGCAGCGTTTCCAAAGCACTTTTCAGGCGCCGCAACACGGGAGTTTTTAACCCCTTTTCTGGGGTTAAGAGTGCCCTGCTAGCGGCTGAAAGCGGCTTAAACAGCAGTGAAGTGCCGCTAAAACGAGCAGCGCTTAACCGCAAACGCACGGACAGCCCCAGTGTGAAAGGGGTCTAATGCCCCGTATACACGAGCGGAATTTCCGTCAAAAAAAGTGTGATGGGAGCTTTTGGTCGGATTTTCCGACCGTGTGTACGCTCCATCCAACTTTTTCTGTCTGAATTTCCGCCAACAAAAGATTGAGAGCAGGTTCTCTATTTTTTCAGACGGAAAAAGTTCTTGACGGAAATTCCGATCGTCTGTATGCAATTCCGACGTGCAAAAAACCACGCATGCTCGGAAACAATTCGACGCATGCTCGGAGGCATTGAACTTCATTTTCTCGGCTCATCTTAGTGTTGTACGTCACCGCATTCTTGACGGTCGAAAGTCCAGAGAACTTTTGTGTGACCGTGTGTATGCAAGCCAAGCTTGAGCGGAATTTCCGTCTGAAAAATCTTGGATGGTTTTTCCAACGGAAATTCCGCTGGTGTGTACGGGGCATTAGGGTTTACAACAACTTTAAGATTTATGGAGATTCATCCTGGGGCAGGACTGGGAAGGGCAGATGCTCCCCCTACAACTTTGCTTATTAAACAGTTAAAGTGATTGTAAGGGTAATTTTTTTTTTTTTTTAAATAACAAACATATCATACTTACCTCCGCTGTGCAACTCGTTTTGCACAGAGTGGCCCCGAACCGGTTCTTCTGGGGTCCCCCGGTGGCTCTCGCGGCTCCTCCCCACATCTGATAACCCCATCGGAGAAGCGCTTTCCCCGAGGGGGGTTACCTTGCGGGCGCGCTCCCGAGTCCAGCATTTGCGTCTATAGACACAGAATGCTGGACTCAGCCCCAACCCCTGGATCATTGGATTTGATTGACAGCAGCGGGAGCCAATGGCTGCGCTGCTATCAATCTATCCAATCAAGAGCCAGGAGCCCGTGGAGAAGGAGCCAGCTCATCCCCACCGACTGAATGAAGGGGTTCAGGTAAGTAAAACGGGGGGGGGGGGCTAGGGGGCCGGTGAATGCCAGGTGTTTTTTCACTTTAATGCATAGGATGCATTAAGGTGAAAAAAAAACACGTACCTTTACAACCCCTTTAAGCTCAGAGATACAGGGGTTTGGAGTGAAGGTGAGAGAGCTGCTTGCAGGGAAAAAAAAAAACCTTATAACTGGGCTACCTGAAACACGTGTGTGTCTTGGACTCTCTCCTGGCTGGCGAACCCTCTTTGGTATACTTTGAACCTGTTCTGAAGCAAATTGTTATGTTGCTGTGTTTCAGACACCGAAAAGAAGCCATAACATCATTTGTTTGCACTGATGTAAAAGTCTTTCTTTGTGTTGTCTGATCCTGACAGTATAAACATTTTAAAAGGGTTGTCTTATATTTATTTATCCTTTATATTATCTATATAACAGCTTTGTATTATAAAAAAAACATAATACATGACAAAGGATCCCCCAGAGCACTAATGGTTATCTAAAGAGGAAGTACAGCTGACAATGTTTGTTTTGAGTTTGTGATTTGTCGGAATAAAATTTCAAAATGGGTAAACTAATAAGGAATGAGATACCATGATGTGTCATTAATACTCCAATGAACTCATTTGTTTACAGACCATTACACTGATGCCCCGTACACACGATCGGAAATGCCGCCAGCAAAACTCCGATGTGAGCTTTTGGTCGGAAATTGTGACCGTGTGTATGCTCCATTGGACTTTTGCTGGCGGAATTCCCGCCAGCAAAAGATTGAGAACAGGTTCACTATTTTCGGTCGGAAAAAGTTCCTAAAATGCGTTCGTCTGTATGCAATTCGGATGCGCAAAAAAAATGCATACCTGGAAACAATTCGATGCATGCTAGGAAGCATTGAACTTCATTTTCTCGGCTCGTCATAGTGTTGTACGTCACCACGTTCTTGGCGGTCGAAAGTTGAGAGAACTTTTGTGCGACCATGTGTATGCAAGGCAAGCTTGAGCGGAATTCCGTCGGAAAAACCATCCAAGATTTTCCTGACGGAAATTCCGCTCGTGTGTATGGGGCATTAGGGCCAATTTATTCTTCAGGGACTTACAGCTGCCACGTACCCATCGTCTGTATGCAGTTATGCGCTGGGGTTGCGTAAAGCATGCACATGAATATGTGTTCTAAACATAGATAATTTGGAGCAGACATCTTTGCCCATGCGGGTGCATAACCATGTACAGCTCCATCTTTTCATATATTTAAATGCCACCTGTATGTGGCAGCTACAGATCACAAGAGAGTGATTACACAGACTGTTCAGGCTTTATGAACCCTGTACAGCCCTGTGAACGCAACCTTTTAAACCTGGGATTGTCTCTAAAAAATAGTATTGCTGGGAAACTATCACCAGTTCGTGGTATATTGGACAGTATTTTCAACTGTGGAAGCTAATAATAATAATTTCCTCAGATGAACCTGCTCCTTTAATTGTAGTGAATGCCATGGTAATGATTACCAAGCTGCTGAAATGAGTGTGAATATCACTGGATCACAGAGAATAGCGTATCATTCCTTTCACCCTTTGTAAACATTCCTAGAGATATTATATGTCAGTTATTTGTCAGTCAGTTATTATATGTCAGTTTTTTGGGTTTTTTTTCATTTGATCTTTATTTTTATTTTTTTATTTTTTTTTTTCTGTTTCCTTTTTCTTTTTTTATCATAATAGACAATTTTTTTTTATTATACAGAAAAATGGTTAGATGAATAGGAGAAAGTTCAATTTAAACTGTTAAATACACGTGAATGAATAATTTGATTAATAATTGGATTAAACGTTTTTTTGTTTGTTTTTTTTAATTCTTTTTTTTTGTTGTTGTTTTTTTATTTAAAGCGACAGTCTAAAATACATAGTTACATAGTAGGCGAGGTCGAAAAAAGACACAAGTCCAACAAGTCCAACCTATGTGTGTGATTATATGTCAGTATTACATTGTATATCCCTGTATGTTGCGGTCGTTCAGGTGCTTATCTAATAGTTTTTTGAAACTATCGATGCCCCCCGCTGAGACCACCGCCTGTGGAAGGGAATTCCACATCCTTTGCCGCTCTTACAGTAAAGAACCCTGTACGTAGTTTAAGGTTAAACCTCTTTCTTCTAATTTTAATGAGTGACCACGAGTCTTGTTGAACTCCCTTCGTCCGCAAAAAAGTTTTATCCCTATTGTGGGGTCACCAGTACGGTATTTATAAATTGAAATCATATCCCCTCTCAAGCGTCTCTTCTCCAGAGAGAATAAGTTTAGTGCTCGCAACCTTTCCTCATAACTAATATCCTCCAGACCCTTTATTAGCTTTGTTGCCCTCCTTTGTACTCGCTCCATTTCCAGCACATCCTTCCTGAGGACTGGTGCCCAGAACTGGACAGCATACTCCAGGTGCGGCCGGACCAGAGTCTTGTAGAGCGGGAGAATTATCGTTTTATCTCTGGAATTAATTCCCTTTTTTTTCCCATAAAATCCCCTTTTTAATGCATGCAAATATTCTGTTTGCTTTGTTAGCAGTGGCTTGGCATTGCATGCCATTGGTGAGCCTATCATCTACAATACAGAACCATAATTTTCCATAATTTTTCATATACCCTAATGCATAGTAAATTCACAGATACACTCAAGATGCCCTTATGTATTACACATCAGAAACTTCTGACCATTAACAATAATACAAATCAAATAGAAAGGTTATTGCATTTACCCACTACGTCTACTCTGCTCTGTGCTCTTTCAAAAAGGAAAAATAAATAAAAAATTACCACCTACTCAGAAATATTCTTTAGTACTGATAATAGATGTATGTTGCTTGTGGGGATACATTGCACAGTTTTTTGTTTTTGTTTTTTACATATTTTTAGAAAAAAAAAACTAAAAAACAAAACCAAAAGTCAAAACAAAAATTGATACCAGAAAGAAAGTAATGAGTGTGTGAATATCACTAGTCCACGGAGAATAGTGTATCATTCCTTCCACCCTTGGTAAACATTCCTATAGATAATATATGTCAGTTATCTGTGTGCATATGCCCAATCTAATTTAGTTTTATAGGAGCAGAGGCAGCTGTGAACATCATTTAACCCTAATCTGATATTAATCAGACCATGGATGGGTCAGCTGTAAATTTCAGGGCTGAAAGAATCTACTTGGACATCAAACAGCCATTTAAATTCATGCAGATTATCAAGAACTACATCTGTTCATTTTTATGGTAATTTTACCACTGTTTCTATTGTCCCCAAAATGCTCTCATTTGACTTGAACACCAACATTTTAGATGAAAAAGTTGTTGTCATCATTGTGCACAAATGATATCTGGGCCGTTTTTTTTATATATATCCCATCAACTTACGTTTTCGCACATGTAGCTCTACCCCTGTAGGGGCTGCTGGTGAAGGTGGTCATCTCCCACCCAGCCAGGCGCACAAATTTTTCATTTACTTCAGAGACAAGAAGCAGTCCTTGCAGCTTTGTTTTGTTTTGTGTTTTGTTTTTTAATTAGGGGAATTGAGCTTGGATAGGGAAGGGTAGATATGGGATGCCCATTTGATCAATGGAAACTCTTTAGGGACTTTAACTATATGTACCCAGTGTTTACATGCTTTCCTCTTCCACCTCCAGCACACTTGCTTGCAGAACAACAACTCCCAGGACCAGCTAGCACAGTTTCAGATTCAGCACAGGCTCAATCTGGACAAATGCCCTTTGTCGGCAGGGACCGTGGGCCTCTGTGGTGTAGCCAAAAATAAAAAGGTCTTTGGTGCTAACTGTCCTTCTCTCTGGCTGCTGATCCCAGTACCACTTCTTCAGGCACTGCCAGCCATCCTGGCTGCAGCTGCCCCTTTCTCCTGCCCGTGCCACCACAATCCCCCTAACTGGCTCTGCATCCATCCCAGACTGCTCCATCCCAGTCTTCTCAGGCATGACTCCCAGTCCTCCTGACTGTGTGTCACTCACCAGCCCTCTTGGCTGTTCCTTTTCCTCCTGGAGACTTGCCTGGCAGTGTTCTCCTGCTGTCCTCTCCTTGCTCCCATGCCTCCTGGCCAGGACAACTCTGTGTGTCTTGAAGAGGGTCCTGTCTGCGCCCGTGCCTAGGCCAAAGGTCACCCCCCCTGACTGGGAGCTCCCTCAAAGACCACGACAGCCTAACACTCCATCTCCAGCATCCACCCAGACTCTTTACCCCCTGCTGGGCTGATCCTGAGTATTTGAGGGGGCCTTCCCCCTGCCAACCCTCTGTTGGGGATTGGTCAGGGCCCTCAAAACACTCCAGGCAGCTCCACCTTACTTCCCCTCCCATTCATCTAGAAGGTTCCAGTACATTCTAGAAGTAGGGGGGGGGGTTGTCTCAGTGATGCTGCCTGTGAGTCATCCAGCTCTCCCTGGATCTCTGCCCAACCCAGGAGAAAAACACACAGGCTTGGCTGCCAGCCAAACCTGAAATTTACCTGCACTGACAAACAAAAATCCTAGCACTCCAGCAACACAGGAAGGGGGTGCTACACACATTTTAGGCAGTTCTAGGGTGGCTACTTACAGTTAAAGGGAAATGTTAGTCTTTCTTCTTCTTTTTTTTAAATATACTTTACTTGTGAAAGATAACATCTTGCAGTTATTATAATATTTGTAAATTACACATAAAATCTCTACTTCCTACTAAATCGTGCCTTGCTGATCATCCTGTCTCTGTACAAATATACCATGCAGGGTCTGCTTGATTTGTTTCAGAGACTGCAGTGAGTCTACTGATTTCAAACACCCACAGCGCTTTTGGTAGCCAGAGTTGTTATCTAGATTATAGATTACATAAGAACTCTTCGTTTCTGTGCAAGAAGAAAGAAAGAAGTACATTTCACTCAAAATAATAATGGACTTTAGTAAGACTGCCTTGACTGTCATTGATTTATGTACAGTGCACATTTTAATAACAGGTTCTTTTAATCATAAATTTTTTAAATATTTTTTAAAAATTCACTAGTAAAGCTTTTAGTGGATTTTGCAAGTGGATCTAAGTCCAGTCAAGCAGGTTACAAGGGAAATTCTGCCATAAAAGCATAAAAGCATAACTAATGTAAAACCTGAACAACTTGTAGTTCTGGTGAAAAAAAAAAATAGCCATTAGCTAAAAAAGTTGAAAATAGTTTAGAAATATATTTTCAAACACTGCCCTTATGTCAGGGAAACATTGGGGTGCCAGGAGGGATAGTTCACTATTGTGCTACAGGAATCTGTCTTTTTTTTAAATAGATTATCCCAGGGGCCATGTCATTAGAAGTCAGAGCTCCATTACAGAAATTAATACTAAATATATTTTTTTCCCAACCTTTATTGGAGGACATATACCGTAGCTCCTACCCACAAGATATCTGAACTCTGTGGAAGGCAAAAGAGCCCCATTTAGCGGTACTACCCATTCACCTGCACAGTTTAGCTCAGTGTCCTGAGGAAGAGGTAGGCTGGTGGCAATATCAAAGGAGGCTCCCATATTGTGGATAGACAGTGCCTTGAAAAAAGTATTCATACCCCTTGAAATTTTGCACATTTTGCCATGTTACAACCAAAAACGTAAATGTATTTTATTGGGATTTTATGTGAAAGAACAAAGTGGCACATAATTGTGAAATTAAAGGTAAACGATAAATGGTTTCCCAAAATTTTTACAAATAAATATGTGAAAAGTGTGGCGTGCATTTGTATTCAGCCCTCCCCCTGAGTCAATACTTTGTAGAACCACCTTTCTCTGCAATTACAGCTGTAAGTCTTTTTGGGGATGTCTCTACCAGCTTTGCACACCTAGAGAGTAATATTTTTGCCCATTCTTCTTTGCAATATAGCTCAAGCTCTGTCAGGTTGGATGGAGAGCGTCTGTGAACAGCAATTTTCAAGTCTTGCCACATATTCTCAATTGGATTTAGGGCTGGACTTTGACTGGGCCATTCTACCACATGAATATGCTTTGATCTAAACCTTTCCATTGTAGCTCTGGCTGTATGTTTATGGTCGTTGTCTTGCTGGAAGGTGAACCTCCGCCCCAGTCTCAAGTCTTTTGCAGACTCTAAACTAGGCCAGATTTGTGGAGTTCACGACAAATAGTCATCCTGTGGACAGATTCTCCCACCTGAGCTGTGGAGCTCCTCCAAAGTTACCATGGGCCCCTTGGCTGCTTCTCTGATTAATGTTCTCCTTACCCGGCCTGTCAGTTTAGGTGGACGGCCATGTCTTGCTAGGTTTGCAGTTGTGCCATACTCTTTCCATTTTCAGATGATTGATTGAACAGTGCTCTGTGAGATGTTCAAAGCTTGGGATATTTTTTATAACCTAACCCTGCTTTAAACTTCTCTACAACTTTATCCCTGACCTGTCTGGTGTGTTCCTTGGCCTCCATAAAGTTGTTTGGTCACTAAGGTTCTCTAACAAACCTCTGAGGGCTTCACAGAACTGCTGTATTTATACTGAGATTAAATTACACACAGGCGGACTCTATTTACTAATAAGGTTACTTCTGAAGGCAATTGGTTCCACTGGATTTTAGTTAGGGGTATCAGAGTAAAGGGGGCTAAATACAAATGCATGCCACACTTTTCAGATATTAATTTGTAAAAAAAAAAAAAAATTTAAACCATTTTGAAGTGTGGCATGCATTTGTTAGAAGTCAACTAATTCTTCCTTGATCTTCTGTAAATCACGATTGCACACCATGATCTCCCCGATGAGGATCTGTGCACTTGCACTTGTGAAATGAGTTTCTTATTCCACAATATCCACATCACCTAAAATTAAAAAACACACCATGTATTAAAAATATGCAAGCATACATCTATGTATGTGGTCTCAGACACTCACCTGTTGGAGTCACTATTTCGCCCACTTCATAAACCTCTCCTTCCTCCACATCCTCTGGTTGTGGTGTTGGTATTTCCCCTTCTTTATGAGGTTGGGGGTCCCTGGTGTCCTCAGATGTCCCAAGTCTTTTCTCCCCTATGTGAATAAAAAAAGGTATACTTAGCACACATATATTTATTCCAGAAAAAGGAATCGGAAACATTGCTTGAAAGTGTCGTACAATTGTCTTCTTTGGGCAAAGTTCCAAACTGAAGACATTTTGTTCCCTTTCTAAAGCTGGAATACTTACCTTTTTTGTACAATTTTCACACATGGAGAGACCCCTAGTATCCACTGGAGCACCTGTGTGGGACACCCTAAAAAGGGTGTTCTGGTGTCCCACACTAGTGCTCCTGCGTCCAGATGTGTAAACAGCTGCTGAGTGTCCTCTCCTTACACTGAATCAAGTTTACATTTCATTCTAGTTACAAACCCATCTAGAGAACAATGTACTAAACTTCTTTTAATACAAATAGGCCTGAACAAATGTAGTTAACCTGGATCTGCCAAAAACATTGTATTAGTGGGCGAACAAACGAATCACAACCACAAAACAGAAAGTTGCCATTTTAAACTGTACAACAGTAAAGAAAAACACATGGAGCAGCATGCAAGTAATAATAATAATAGAAACACAGGACAAATACTTACTTTTAGAAGCAGTTTCCTGATCCTTCTGTACTGATCCTGCTTCCTCAATTTCAGGTCTGATCAGCGTTTCCTCAATTGATCCTTGGATCGTCGTACCCCAAAATTCCTGTGCAGACTTTTCACAAATTTAGCCATGATCTTGGCCTTTCTCACATTTGGGTTTGGGTAAGGTCCATACTTCCCATCATAGTCGGCTCTCTTCAAGATGTCCACCATTTCCACCATCTCTACAAAGGACATATTTGAGGCCTTAAATCTCCTCCGGATCGGGACGTTCATGGCTCCGGCCTTTCGTCATTGCTGCTGCTGTCTGCATGCACTTGTTCTTTCTACGCCATGTGCTCTCCCACTGCGCCGAAAGAGAAGGGGCGGGGAATATACTAGATAGAAGGTCAGGGGTGGGTGAAGTTTCACGCATGCGCAGTGTATAAAAAGCGGAACACGCGTGCGTCGTACGTACGATCTGCGAGCGGAGGAAGGTATAGCGGAAGGGCCGATCGTGATAACGAATGTACAATTTAAACTTGGTGCATCAGTGGCCTATACTGCTTATAGATTGAGGCCTATATTGGGACAAGATTAGAAGAGTTTAGCCTGACTTGTCCGACCTCCCTTTTCTAACACACATGTGAATGTCTTGTGTTGTGTTTTGCAGAGAAAATGGATCCATTCAATGATAGGGAATTTCTACCAATAATCATTGACATGTTCAGGTAGCTGCCCTGTCTGTGGCAGGTGAACCACCCATTTTTTAATAAGCTAAGAAAGAGGAAGGCAGCGCTGGAGAAACTGCTTGAATTTTTGAAGCTGATGATCCCCACGGCAGACATCAACTATTTGAAGGCCAAAATTGATGGCCTGAAGAGTACTTATCTTCGGGAGCAAAAGAAGGTCCAGAATTCCCATAGATCAGGAGCAGCAGATGACGTTTATGTCCCCAGGCTGTGGTACTATGGCAGACTGCGTTTTTTGTCAGACCAGAGTGAACCCAGGCAATCACTCTCCACTCTTCCTTCAAGGCTTACTTCCGAGACCTCAGCTGAGGCTTCCGATGTCCAACCTGGGCTTTCCAGGCAGGAAGATGTGGAGGAGACCAGCTTGAGTCAAGTATAGCATTGTTCAACATATTTCTTGTCGTAAATTAATGATGTTAACTAGATGTTATTATTGATCACTTTCTGATTTAACAAAGTGGTTTACATATCAATAGACAGTAGTGGCCAAAAAGGATTGAGACAAGAATGAAAAATGCTGGGGTCAAAATGATAGTCTTTGGTATTTGTTAACATTCAATTTGCAACAGTCATGAGCTGAAAATCGTGTGTGATTGATGAACAAAAAACTAAAACTATGTCCCTTTTTCATACACAGGAAAGCCTCAGCCAAGTGGCGGGGGTAAGTGGCAGCCAGGAGGTCGACCATCGTCCTCCTCCACCACCTCCTGCCACAACTCCAACACCAAAGCCACAGCCTGGAAGGAAGTGTCTAAGGAAGACAAGAGTGTGATGGCCTGGGTTCAGTCTGGTCTGGCAAAAGATGCAGGCTGTTGTATGACCACAGCCTGTGACAGATAGGTCATCTGCTGCTGTTCATGATTTCTTGGAGTCCTGGACCGGATTGTGCTCACTATTATATGGACTCTTCAGGCCACCAATTTTTCCTGTAAAATAGTTAATGTGTGCCCTGGGGTACAAAGGCTTCGCCAATTCCACCAGTTTCTCCAGCGTTGCCTTCCTCTTTATTTTCTTATGACCCCCTAATAAATGTCTATTTTTGATTTACAAATACTTGCCTATGTGTTTTACTTCAAAAAGGACAGTTTGTTTGTGAGTAGGCAGGTACATTTCAAAAATACAATGTCAAATTAACAAGGGACACCAACCAACCTCCTTGAGGTTAAAAAAATACAAGAAAACAATGGTGTTGTGGTAACTTGACACACAAAACGAAAAATATTATGGAGATCACTAGAAAAAAAAAAAAAGACGTCTTGATAAAAAAAAAAAAATCAATACAAAAATAAATACAAAACATTATTATGGAGATCTGATGAAAAAAAAAAACGAATATTATTCAGGAGATCACGAGAAATATTAAAGAAATCAGTTTGTCAGAACTGTGTGTGAATATCAGCAAAACAACGTCATTATTCTAGCATTATAAAGAAGAAGAGAATGCGCTGCATTCAAAGATTTAAAAATTTGCAACGTGACGAATGTGCTATCTCCATTACGAGCGCTAGTTTTACCAGAACGAGTGCTTCCGTCTCGTACTTGATTCAGAGCATGCGTGGAATTTTGTGTGTCGGAATTGTCTACACATGCTCAGAATTTATGAGAACGGATTTTATTGTCGGAAAATTTGAGATCCAGATCTCACATTTTGTTTGTTGGAAATTCCGACGGAAAATGTCCGATGGAGCCTACACACGGTCGGAATGTCCGACAACAAGCTCCCATTGAACATTTATTGTCGTAAATTCCGACCGTGTGTACGCGGCATAAGTGTGTTTTTTAACTTTTCCATCTGCATTTAATAAAACAGCATTACACCACTAGATTTATTTTTGTGTGTGTGTGTATGTCTGTGATCCCAGCTGTGCTGGTCTTCCTGAGATGAGATGAGAAGTTCCTGAGATGAGAAGTGAAGATCGGATCTGATTTTGATGATTATCTAAGGAGCTTGCTGTTTTTGACCTTTTATAATAAAAAGGTCAATACTATCTGCTGTGATCTGCTTGTCACATGGTGTGTCACATTAGGAAGTACACTTTTTTGTTTTGAATTAACATTTCCATATGAACATACCTCACAAATTTGGAACCTTTTCATTTGATTTATCACTTTAAAGCACTATAATTGTTACGTTCTGCTATATCTGATATTTGTCACATCGCAAAAGTTGGAATTATTGTTGGCATTGAAATGTGTAAGAGATCATATACTCATTTTTAATAAGACTATTAATATACACAATCTTTAGTAGTTGGTTAGTGCTGTATTTTTTAGTTGTTTATTTTTGAGGCACATATTGTGAATTGTAAAACCGAAGCATTCCACTACACATATGCATATACAGTATATAGTTATTTTTTCATTAACCTTTATTGTTTGTTTTTTTTATATATTTTTTTCAAATTATTTTTATTAGATTTATCCATAAACTGTATATACACACATTTTTTGCACTGATTTTCTTTTGTGGGTAGGGCAGTGTATCAGATCTGAATGAAGGAAAAGTTACCCCTGCAGGGGGCGCCCTCAGCACTTCAAGGATTAAACGCTCGTGTTGTCTAATGCAGTGTTTCTCAACCTTTTTTCAGTCAAGGCACCCTTTAAAATGATGCACAATCTCAAGGCACCCTATTCTAAAATGAAAAACATGAAACAAATAGTTTTACATATCACAGCAGCATCCACACACGTGGGCCATCCAACATTAGAAGTGATTTATTTCTCCACCTTTGCATACTGGTACTGATTGGTATTCTAGTGTTTCTCTGGTACAGTTTCTCTCTCTCACTCAGTTAACATGACCTCCTTGTGAACAGAGAAGGGGAGGGGAGGGGCAAGCAAGGATCCGGTGCAGGCACCCAATGCCTTCCTTATCAACGAATGGCATTATTGGTTGTTAGGATGCCAGAGGCTGGCCCGCACGGTGCCCAATGTTCAAATGCTGCACAATAAAAACCAGTGGCTTTGTGTAACAAAAAAGGCAGCCATGTTCAATTTTGAACAATTATTAGGCATTTTGCCAAGGCACCTCTGAAGAACTCAAAAGGCACTGGAGGGTGCCACAGCACCCTGGTCGAAAAAGGCTGGTCTAACGGATGAAGAAAAAAGTGAATTATGTATCTTGTCCCTAGCTCCCTTGGTAGCTGAGTCCTCTGCTCCTCTGCTCAGGATATGTATGGGTCCTCCTAGCCATCTTCACATACAATGGAAGAAACTCTTTGGGTCCTTCATACAAAAACAAGTCTTCATACAATCACCTGGGTTTTATTATTAGGCATTTTGCCAAGGCACCTCTGAATAACTCAAAAGGCACCGGAGGGTGCCACAGCACCCTGGTTGAAAAAGCCTGGTCTAATGGATGAAGAAAAAAAGTGAATTATGTATCTTATCCCTAGCTCCCTTGGTAGCTGACTCTTCTGCTTCTCTGCTCTGAATATGTATGGGTCCTCATAGCAATCTTCACATACAATGGAAGAAACTCTTTGGGTCCTTCAAACATAAACAAGTCTTCATACAATCACCTGGGTTTTAAAAACTGAAGGATGATACATAAAATACCTGATGTTTTGTTTGAAGGATTCATTTAATTTTACTTGCTGAAAAACATCCATAATAAGTCACTAAAAAATAGGCTGTTTGTAGATCTTAGTTGGTTAGTAAATACATTTTATCTAATTCATCACCTTCTACTTCTTCCTGATCTTCCTGATATCTTCCAAGATGACCATTACTGTTGCCCAGGCCAGCACTTGACTTCTGCAGTCAGTACATAAATATAAAGCACAATTTTTTGAAGCACAAAACCTAACTCTACACCTCAATAAAGACATGTCTATGTAACTAAGTCTATAGAATTCTTGCAATAAATTCCAAACATTCATAATAATCTTCAACATTGTGCTGAAAAGGTCTTAGCAGTGCTTTGATTAGAGGCCTCTGTCCCAAATACTCTTATAGTTTGAATCCTAGGATCTTGTTCCGATGCGACTTGTTCTCCAATTCTCTGTATGATCATTTTCATGCAACAAATGGTAGAGTACAGTTTATTTCAAACAAAATTTAGACTGTACCAGTTGCACACATTTTTGTCTGTGAAAACACATCAATATACCCAAAAACAACAGCTTGGGAGTTTTTCAGCATGCTTGCCTCTGGTTGCACAGCATCACCTTCTCCTCCCAATGTGTTTTGCCATGTAAAGACTTGTCCAAAAGCAGAGATTTTACATCATTCAAGTTGAAAAATATGCATATTTAGACAAAAAGAGCATGCATGTTTGTCATGATCATTATACAGTATTGTGCAGCAGACATATTATATGTTACAAGTATCATCTCATGTTTATGGGGAATTTAAAGTGGAGGAACAAAGTCCAGCAACTCAATACTGCTAAGCAGCGAACCCCCACCCCACCCGCTAAAAGCCATCCCCCCGTGACAGCATGAGGGGTTCTTCTTCCCTCTAGTCCCTGTCACTTTTGAATTTTTTGTGGCTTTGCAGAGATCTGCGATTGAGTGAACTACAAGACCCTATTAAAACTTATAGTTCTCAATGGAATACAAGTGTAGTGATCACCGGAATTGTAGTCCATTGGCACTTCAGCTCTCCGGCTCTCCAACTGAAACTCCATACCTACAGACAAGGAGCTGAAGAGTCTGCAGGAGCCAATGCCTAAGGCTTCGTGGTAAGTGGGATTAAAAAAATACATAGCGCCTGAGATCGGGAGAAGGAGGAATAGCACCCCATCATTGGTATGAGTGGGAAGAATAGTGCCCCATTTTTAGTGCCAGTGGGAGGAATTATGTCCCATCATTGGCGTCAGTGGAAGTTATGGTGGTGCATTGTCGTGTCAGTGGGAGCGATAGTGTCTTCAAACAGTGGGGATAATAGTACCCCAAGGGCCAGATAAAAGCAAGCAAAGGGCCCCATCTGCCCCGTGGACCACAGTTTGGAGACCACTGCTAATGAAGCAAGTAACCTTGGTCAATAGTTTTTTGCATTTTTTATTGGATATGTATTACAGTATAGCAAAAAGAAAAAAAAAAAAATTTTTTTAAATTGTCTGTCTTTATTAGTTTATAGCACAAAAAAAACCGCAGAGGTGATCAAATACTACCAAACGAAAGCTCGATTTGTGGGAAAAAAGGACATCAATTTTATTTGGGTACAGCGCCGCACGACCGTGCAATTGTCAGTTAAAATAACGCAGTGCCGTATCACAAAAAATGGCCTGGTCATTAAGGGGGTAAATCCTTCCGGGGATGAAGTGGTTTTAAATCAACAACTTTTTTTTTTTTAAACAGAAAAAATCTGCAACCTCTGATGATCCTGCCACGGAGGTCCTTTTTCAGGCATTTCCTGTTACGGTAAAAATGCTCTGCCCCTTAATGCTCCCGCATTGTCATCCTATCATGCTGGGAGTGCAGAAAAATATTTTGTATAATAAAGGCAAGTGTTTGTGGTACAGTGCTTTGGCAGTCTAAAGCCCCGAATGGGCCGAATGTCGGGAGACATTTGCCAGTTCAAAAAAAAAAAACCTGTCGACATTCTGCCCGTGTGTATGTCGGTCTGTCCGACAGATGCCGGACGTTTGGCTGGCTTCTTTTGGATGAGCATGCTGGAAAACCAGCAGCCGACCGACTCCCAATCAGTGCTCTCCGCCAATGGCAGAGAGCGCTGATCAGAGTGTTCTGGTGGGGGGAGCCGTCCCTCTGTCAGAACACAATAGCTCAGCAGGCATAGCTCCCAACTGTCCCTGATTTCGAGGGACTTCCCTGATTTGGAACAATGTCCCTCTGTCCCTCATAGCTCCTCATTTGTCCCTCATTCTGTTCTGATCTATATAGTTGTATATAAAATGCACTATTTATCTTTCAAAAAGTGTTTCAGAGAGCTAAAAATAAAAATATATATATGTGGCGCTCACTCACCCTATCAAAAAATAAAACAAATACCTACAGTGATATTCAGACTACAATAAATATGTCACAAACTGCAGTAAAAAACTGAGAAAGTCACGTGGTGGTGACGCAACGCGTCAGCGAGGAGCCAGGTGCCGCTGCTTCCTGGGTACGGCCGAACCCGGAAGCATCTCATTCGTTCGCTGCTATTTTCTTACTTTCATGTAAGTTACTATTTGTTTTTATTGCCAAATAAATTTTTTAAATAATACACTATGGAGCACACTTTTTTCTATCACCCTATATCCAACGGCATATATTGAGAGTGGAAGACTTTGATTGTGAACCAGATATTGAGTGTCCCCGTTCGCTGCGGCTATCACTGGATCCTGTGTGGAGTGCTTCACCCGTTGGCTCGTGCTTGATTCAGCTCATTGGGGGCCGCTACTACAGGTGAGAGGCTTGGGGGGAACACATATCGCACTCCGGAGCATAATTTGATCACTTCCTGTTGTCCGGGACACACTTCATCACAGAAACTGTCTTTTGCACTTCTACCTCTATCTGTGTTCATCTTTAACAAGATCGGATCTTGCTGATATTGGGAGTCACACTTTTTTGGAACTTGCACTAATCATTGGATTATTTATCAATACTGTACGATCATTATTGTTCATTTGGGATACCTATTACACACTTCAGTGTGTCAGTGTGTCACGTTTCTCTTTTGCACATTGTCACTTTATTTATTTGTCTGCACTTTATCAGTTATATGCTATCACTATATTGAAATTTGAATATTTATTAATTTATTTCATTAGTAGTTTTTTGTTCACTTTACACTGTGCGTTAGCATTTCTCCATTTTAGTGTTATTACACTTCATCACACCTATGATGGTTTTTATTGCTGTGTTATCACTTTTTTACTGCAGATTGTGACATATTTATTGTAGTCTGAATATCACTGTAGGTATTTGTTTTATTTTTTGATAGGGTGAGTGAGCGCCACATATATATATTTTTATTTCTTTGAGTTATGTGAGTACAGTTTTTTATGTAGGCAGCTCCTTTTCAGCTTATTTGATCATTTGAGGTTGTGCGCATTAGCTATTTTTAGATTTGTTTCTGAGAGCTAAACCTTTCATCCAATTTCTAAATTGCTGCATTTGTAAATTCCACAAGCCAATATAATGGGAATAGTAGTGGTAAAAAAGCACTTGTGGGTTTAACCAATCAATTTCTTTTGCACAATTCTCCTTTAAGGGGGCGTGTCCTATGCCTGCATACTTTTGCTAATAGGTGTCCCTCATTCCCATCTCAGAAATTTGGGAGGTATGTCAGCAGGGGAGATTACTTACTTACTTCGCATAGTTAGTACATCAGCTCAGACCGTAGCGGACAGGTTTTTTTCGTTCAACACGCTGGGTTGAACGGAAAAAAGCGAATAGTCTGTACCATGCTTAGGCTCGATTCACATCTATGCATGTTGCTTTTGAGCATTTCTGGAGTTTTTTTTGTGATGCTTGCCATGTTTTTGAGCAGCGTTTTTGCAGCTTTTTTACAGTGTTTTTGCGGCGTTTTTTGCCGCGTTTTGCGTTTTGCTTTTTTGTTTTTTTTTTAATTTATTTGTTTACAGTTTTTTTTAGACTGTATACAGTCTAAAAACCAAAAAAAAACAAAAACCGCCAAAAATGCAAAACGCATCAAAAACGCTGCAAAAACGCTGCACTTGCGTTTTTGATGCTGGTTCATTGAATTCTATTACATGGAAAATGCTGCATTTTGCATGAAAAAAAGTCCCTGACCCTTTTCAAAAACGCAGAGGTACAAAAAGGCATTGATGTGAACATGTTCCATAGGAACCCATGTTAAAAAATTCCCACGCATTTCTGCAAAATGCATCAAAAAACGCGCTAGTGTGAATGGAGCCTTAAGGCCTGGTTCACACCAATTTTATTTTTTATTTTTTGCGCGTTTTCAGTTTTGCAGAAACACACTACAGTCCATTTAACGTGGTTTCCTATGGATGTAGTTCACATCTGTGCATTTTATGGAAAGGGTAAGGGACTTTTTTCTGGTTTTTGTTCCATAGACTTCAATGGATGAAAAGCGTGTATTGAAAATTGCAAAATGCACCTGCAATATGCAAACTGCATAAGTGTGAATCAGGCCTAAGGCTCGATTCACATCTATGCATGTTGCTTTTGAGCGTTTCTGCAGTGCTTTTTGCTTTGCTTGCCGCATTTTTGAACAGGCGTTTTTTAACGTGTTTTTACCGTGTTTTTGCGTTTTTTTTTTTTTTAAGTTTTTTTTTTTTTTTTTACACTGTGGTTGCTTAGCAACCAGCTATATACAGTGTAAAAAAAAAAAAAAACTCTAATCGCAGCAAAAACACGGTAAAAACGCAGTACTTTGGATACAGGTTCATTGAATTCTATTACATGCAAAACGCTGCATTTTGCATGAAAAAAAGTCCCCAACCTTTTCCAAAAACGCAGAGGCACAAAAATGCATTGATGTGAACATGTTCCATAAACCCATGTTAAAAAATTTCCATGCATTTCTGCAAAATGCATCAAAAAACACATTAGTGTGAATCAAGCCTAAAAGCCATTCAGTTGCATCTACCTTATCATGCTTAAAAAAAAAAGAAAACATGTATTCAATTGGTCAGGTTATGCATATCTAACTGCTCTCTGTTGTTTATGGCCAGTTTTCAACTACAGAGCAAAATGGTTCCTATAGCTTGATTCGTGGACTTGGGTCACTGAACTATTGTCCAGAGCAGCAAGGTGACAGACAGTTCCACTGTTGCTTTGGAGGCAAGCTGTGGGAGTTCTCTGGTTTGTTTTACTCAATTTTTATTTGCTCTATTTTTTTTTTTTTTTTTTTATTATACATTGTTTTTTTTTTTTTTATATAGCACGAAAGACCAATACCGCAACACAGGGTAGCGCATTAAAAATAGGTTAGGATTGTCCAGCCTGGGACCCAGTGTCTTTCCCAGGAAGTAACTGGCTTCTTGCCCAATAGCAGAATATTTTAACTGTAGCTATATATGGAAAATCAAACAACAGGGTGTATTTGAAAATTCCAATCATACAGTACTGAAAAAATAAATGATGCTATCGCAGATCAACTTTCCGCACTTCAACTTCTACATTTCCTTCTACCGGCGTTATCTGTAGGTTTTCAAGAAACAAAAATCAACCTTTCTATTGTTTTTAAACAAACAAAAAAAAAAAAAATTCCTTTTGCACCAATTTTGGAATGTTCACTCTTTTGTCTATTTCATGTTTGTTTTATGTTTCATTTTATGCTTGGCGGAGAATTTCATTAAGGCAGACGCAATTGTGCCTCGACTGTTTCACAATTGTCTTCCAGTAACATCAGTTTTACTATATTTGAATGAATGCGAATGCAGGGAAACGAGGGTCAAAGATTACATATTTGTACACACTGCAGTCGCTGCATCATTTTTTCCATGAGATGGTAGGCGGAGTCTTGAGCTGCATGTGCGTGTGTATTTTTTCTTCTTAAGAGTCTAGAAACACTTCCTTACTGAAACAGCCTCTTTTAATCATCTTGTTCTCAGGAAAGGAATTCCGTAAGCTTTCTCCAGTCTAACTAATGTGCAGAAAGTTCAACTTTTTTTACAATAAATTACCAGCTCTGAAAAAAAAATTAATAAAAAAAAAAAAAATGGTAAACACTGATGATTGGTTATCTTCTGTGTTATAGATATTAGGCACGGGCTTACAATGAGAATCAGTTGTTTAACCACTTCAGCCCCGGAAGGATTTAGCCCCTTAATGACCAGGCCATTTTTTGCAAGACGGCACTGCGTCGCTTTAACGGACAATCGCGTGGTCGTGCCACGCTGTACCCAAACAAAATTGATGTCCTTATTTTCCCACAAATAGAGCTTTTTTTGGGTGGTATTTGATCATCTCTGCGTTTTTTTTTTGTTTTTTTTTTTGTGCTATAAACAAAAAAAGACTGACAATTTTGGAAAAAAAAAACAATATTTTTTACTTTTTGCTATAGTAAATATCCCCCCAAATTTTTTTTCAAAAAATAATTTTCTTCATCAGTTTAGGCCAATATGTAGTCTTCTACATATTTTTGGTAAAAAGAATCGCAATAAGCGTATATTGATTGGCTTGCACAAAAGTTACCGCGTCTACAAAATAGGGGATATATTTATTATTCGTTTTGTTTTTTTTACTAGTAATGGCGGTGATCAGCAATTTTTTTACGGGACTGGTCGGCAAGCAGTTAAGGTATATGTCGAGCCAAAAACTTTAATATCAAGGTTATTAGGTTTTTTTTTTTAGTTTTCAATGCTATCTAAAGCTCATTTATTGGGATTTATCTTCTTCACTTCCTGTCCTGCTGACAACAGTTTCACCAGGAAGTGACTGAAAATCTGCCACAGCGATGCAGAAAGAAATAGTTAGATTTATGGTTACCTGTAAAATCCTTTTCGGGGGGGGGATCTCTGTACTCAAAGAAAAATATTTTACAGGTAATAAAAATTTGAATGTCTTTTTCGGAAAACCATCTTCAAATTCATAACAATGAGGACTTCCTAATGCAATTTAATCAGGGGAGGGCACACAGCAACCAACTACCACCCCCAAAAAAAGGTAAGAACCTCAAACAGCAAGACGTGCCGACTGAAAAAAGTGCCCCCCCCCAATGGCGCAAACATCCACTTGATAAAACTTAAGAAACTAGCAAAATACTGGGGCCTGGCCTCATTGGGAGGGGTTATGTCTGGGAGAGGACAATCTGGGGGTTATTTACGAAAGTCTAATCCGCTTTGCACTGCAAGTGCACTTGGAAGTGCAGTCGCTCTAAATCTAATGCAGCCTACACACGATCGGAAATTCGGCCAGCAAAAGACCGTTGAGAGCTTTTGGTCGGAAAATGCGACCGTGTGTATGCTCCATCTGACTTTTTCTGGCCGAATTCCAGCCAGCAAAAGATTGAGAGCATGTTCTCTCATGTTCTTTTTATCCTGATCGCGTGTACGCAGCATTAGGGGTAGATCTGAAATGAATGGAAGCACTGCTGATTTTATCATCCAATCATGTGCAAGCTAAAATGCTGTTTTTTTTATTTTCCTTGCATGTCCCCCTCGGATCTACAGCGACTTTACTTCCAAGTGCACTTGCAGTGCAAAGTGGATTTTCCTTTAGTTTGTTCCGCATTGACTTCAATGGGCTGCAATACTGCATGCGGCCAGACGTGGGGGGCGCCGGAGAGCCTCGGAAACGGCCAAAAAGGCCCGAGCACACTTCGGCTGACCTCTGCAAACCTCGGAAAGACGAGCCTTTCCGAGGTTTGCCGAGGTCAGCTGAACTGTCCTCGGGCCTTTCCATGCATTTCCGAATGCCGACGATCGGCACTGTTCTGCTCCGGCCCCCCCCCCCCCCCACCTCAGGCCAAAAGCGGTACTGCACACCGCTTTTGGCCTGAATCCTGCTCGAAACCCCCTCTGTCTTTTTTTTTTCATTTGTGCCAGTGTCCAATCACTTAAAGCGTTTCATAGACAACAGTAAAAAACCTGACATGGGTTTTAACCCTTCTATTCAAAACTAGGAAAAACATTTTGTCACGGCATAGACTGTATTCTGTTGATCAAGAACCCCTTGCTAGGAAGTTTGGTTTGCACTATTTCACTATTCCAAGTCACCCTCACATTGGCATGTGATAGCAGAAATGCCAATATAAGCGAGTACAGATTATGCAGACAAGAGGTCTTGCTGTAGAAGTATCACCCACACTCAAGTCTTTTAGATAAATGGATAGTTTTTGTTAGACCTCAGTACAGATAATAGAAAATGTCCATAGTAGCAGATGGAAACTGTAGAATATCTTATCTCCTGCACGTCATTAACTGTACATACAGAAATTCCATTGGCCCTTCCTCGTCCTGCTGTACCATAACAGAACAGCTGCTACATGTGACCTTAAAGCAGTCCCCATAGAGTTCTTGGGTGAAAAGTATGCTTGTTAGGACTCTTTTCACCAAACCTAGAATGTGATGAAAGCTTTGGGTCAGGTTGTGATGTGAATGGGCACCCGTCAATACTGCCTTATTCATGTATATTTTACTAGAGCTCCCCGAGGAACCTAAATGATTGACCTTGTCATTGCAATGCACACATCTTATAGCAGTGCTTGATTAGAACCTGTCAGGATAGATTTATGGGAGCTGCCATGGCTGGTTTATTTTTGAGGGTGCATGCCCCCCCGGGCCTGTCGCTGTCATCTTTCTCTGCTTCATTACTCATTGTCATTGGCCTGGAATAAACATACAGATATAGAAATATCAGGATACCTAGGCTCCATGCACACTAGCATTTTTCATGAGCTCAAAAAAAGCTAGGAAAAAAACGCTGGATGAAAAATGCTGATAATAGCATTTTTGTTCCAGGTTCTAGTAGCATTTTTGTAGCTTTTAGAAGCATTTAGATGCTTATAGGAGCATTTGCATTCTACTAGCGTTTTTGCTAAAAAGCTCAAAAAAAGCTTTCGAAGCGCTCAGCATTTTTTTTTTTTTACTGCAAAAACGCTCCAAAAAACCTCTCCAAAAACAATTTTTTTCTGCTCCTAGACACTGAAGCTCAAAAAATGCTAATAGCCTAAAGTAGTGTGCATGGACACATAGGATAACACTACAGTGGAACCTCGGGTTTGCGAGTAATGCGGTTAACGAGCGGTTCACAATACGAGCACTGTATTTCTAAAAATTCTAACTTGGTTTGCGAGTGTTGTCTCGCAAAACGAGCAGGATTCAGGCCAAAAGCGGTGTGCAGTACCGCTTTTGGGCTGAGGTGGGGGGCGCCGGAGCAGAACAGCGCCGATCGTCGGCGTTCGGAAATGCATGGAAAGGCCCGAGGACAGTTCGGCTGACCTCGGCAAACCTCAGAAAGGCTCGTGAACGGAGTCTTTCCCAGGTTTGCAGAGGTCAGCCAAAGTGTGCTCGGGCCTTTTTAGCCGTTTCCGAGGCTCTCCGGCGCCCCCCACCTCTGGTCGCATGCAGTATTGCAGCCCATTGAAGTCAATGCGTAACAAATTATTTTCGCTTCCATTGACTTCAATGGGAAAACTCGCTTTAATATGCGAGTACTTTGGATTACGAGCATAGACCTGGAACGGATTATGCTCGTAATCCGAGGTTCCACTGTATTTAGCTTCTAGGAGCAGAAAGAAATGCTAATAACAGCTTCTAGGAGCTTAAAGTGGTTCTAAAGGCAGAAGGTTTTTTTTATCTTAATGCATTCTATGTGTAGCAGCCCCCTTCAACCCCCTAATACCTACCTGAGCCCCGTCTCCTTGTTCTCTCTCACCTTGACTATTGTAACTCCCTCCTCATTGGCCTACCTCTCCGCAAGCTATCACCTCTTCAGTCTATCATGAATGTCGCTGTCAGACTCATCCACCTTACCAACCGCTCAGTGTCCGCCACTCCTCTTTGCCAATCCCTCCACTGGCTTCCCATTGCCCAACGAAAAAATTTAAAACACTAACAATAACATATAAAGCCATTCACAATTCTGCCCCGAGCTTCATCACCAATCGTATCTCCAAATATCACCCAAACCGTCCTCTTGTCAGAAACCATGAAATCAGGCCGAGACAGAAGTACAGTTAAATCACACTTGTTTAATAATAAAAGTAAAAAGAACAAACGTAGTCAAAACATAGCCAAAGTTCAGTAACCGGAACGGATAATCAGCCAAGCCAGAAGTCAGGGATCAATGTAGTAGAACAGCAAGCAGGATCTGGAGCCAGAAGGGATGTCAGCAAAGCAAGTCTTGAACAGGATTGCAGGGGATAGTTTCTGTGATGTTGACCAAGGCGAAGGCAGAGATCCTCTGGACTGGACGGCTTAAGTTGGCGGAACTGACGAGCAGGATATCACCAACAGCTGAGTAACTGTGGAGAGATAGGAGCTGGCAATTAGCCGACAGCTGAGCGGCCAGCTCAGAGAAGGAAGGGCTGGGCCCAGACCTGACAACTCTTCACTCATCCTAAGACCTTCTGCTCTCTAGCTCCCTTGTCTCCTCCTCCCATGCTCATCTTCAGGACTTCTCTAGAGCCTCTCCCATCCTCGCGATTTCACTGCCCCAATCTGTCCGGTTATCTCCTACTCTGTCCACTTCTAGGCCATCCCTGAAAACTCATCTCTACAGGGAGGCCTATCCTGCCTCCAGCTAACAACCAAATCTTCTATTCCCTCATCAGTTCATCCCTCACAGTCCCTACCTTTTGTTTCACCAGCCCCTCCCTCTTAGATTGTAAGCTCGCAGGAGCAAGGCTCCTCTAACCCTCTTGTTTTGAATTGTGCTGTTGGTGTATTGTCTCCCTTTACATTGTAAAGCATTGCGCAAACTGTTGGCGCTATATAAATCCCATATAAAAATAATAATCTCCATCCAGCGATGTCCACGAGTGTTTCGGCCATCCAGGACTCTCCCTCCTGATTGGCTGAGACACAGCAGCGATGCCATTGGCTCCAGCTGTTGTCAATCAAAGTCAGTTAGCCAATGAGGAGAGAGAGGGGCGGGGCCAAACCACGGCACCCTGTCTAAATGGACACACAGAGCAGCGGCTCGGCTCAAATGCCCCCATAGCAAGCTGCTTGCTGTGGGGGCACTCGACAGGAGGGAGGAGCCAGGAGTGCAGGTGAGGTACCCGAGCAGAGGTCTTCTTAAACTTATTACACCAGAGCATCCCTTAAAAACAAAATAGGTTGCAGGGAACCCTGCTAAAATAAATTCATCAGGGATCATTAGTAAAATGGCCCTTACATTCATGATCGGTGGTCAAAATGCCACCCATAAGCTGGCTATACACTGCTTGACCAGACAAATTTCGATCGGAGTGTGCTCTCTCCCGTGTGTTGGGGCATGTTGGAATGTTTTCTGACACTCAGCAGGTGCAGTCAATCAGTTGCAGTCCCTGGTCAGTGTATTGTGACAGCAGAGGGTGTCGCTGTCAGAATACAAAGTCTCCATTCATTCCTTACAGACACCTAAAAAGATCATTGGTGTTATGCTGCTGGCTCTGCCAAAGGGCAGTAGACCAGATACTGTGCAAGCACCATCAAATGGGAGGGTAGTCAGACACAAGTCAACCCGGTGCCACTGTCTGATGTGTTTTACTCTCAAGAGGATAATGAAAATGTAATAAGGAACAGGAATAAACTTTTCTAAACATGAAGCATCAGAGGGTGGTTCTATGTCAAGCTGTACCTGAATAAAGTTCCCAGTGTGCTGTTTTTGTTAATAGCTACGAGGAGTGGGAAGTTGATATCCATTGTACCTGAGGGCTGATTCAGACCACATTTTCTGCATTCCAAATGCATTTCTGCATGCACGTTTTTGATGCGTTCTGGTGTGTTTTCGATGCATTTGGTGCACTTTTCCCCTCTTTTTGTTCTTCATCTCAACTGAGAACATTTGTATTCCAGTGCGTTTTTTTTTTTTATGTGTTTTGCCATGTTTCAGATTAATTCTATACAGAAAAAATGCAACATGTTCTACTTTTGTTGACTGCACTGGAACGCACTGCAATGGTGTGAACTAGGGCCATTAGAATCTTAGAGTGTTAAACACTGTCCGTGAGTTTTTGATGCAGAATAAAAACGCATTGGACTGCATCTGGTGTAAACCAGCCTTAAAGAGAAATAATGATTGGCTTGAAAGACTAAATTTCCACACTGAAAATGTCTCATCTCTAATAAGAATAAGCAACTTTGAAAAGTATTTAATTTGCATCATAAAGTATACTTCATATAAAACTAGCAAAAAGGCAGAAGCTTACTAGTTTTGCCCCCATGTCAATTTTAGAAGGGCCTCCCAAGGAAAGTTTTTGTATGTGTATGTATGTATTTGTGATATCTCGCCTGTTTATATCATCACTGATGTACAGTGGGGACAGAAAGTATTCAGACCACCTTAAATTTTTCACTCTTTGTTATATTGCAGCCATTTGCTAAAATCATTTAAGTTCTTTTTTTTTCCTCATTAATGTACACACAGCACCCCATATTGACAGAAAAACACAGAATTGTTGACATTTTTGCAGATTTATTAAAAAAGAAAAACGGAAATATCACATGGTCCTAAGTATTCAGACCCTTTGTTGTGACACACATATATTTAACTCGGGTGCTGTCCATTTCTTCTGATCATCCTTGAGATGGTTCTACACCTTCATTTGAGTCCAGCTGTGTTTGATTATACTGATTGGACTTGATTAGGAAAGCCCCACACCTGTCTATATAAGACCTTACAGCTCACAGTGCATGTCAGAGCAAATGAGAATCATGAGGTCAAAATAACTGCCTGAAGAGCTCAGAGACAGAATCGTGGCAAGGCACAGATCTGGCCAAGGTTACAAAAAAAATTCTGCTGCACTTAAGGTTCCTAAGAGCACAGTGAACTCCATAATCCTTAAATGGAAGACGTTTGGGATGACCAGAACCCTTCCTAGAGCTTTGGTGCGAAAGGTAAAGAAGAACCCAAAGATCACTGTGGCTGAGCTCCAGAGATGCAGTCGGGAGATGAGAGAAAGTTGTAGAAAGTCAACCATCACTGCAGCCCTCCACCAGTCGGGGCTTCATGGCAGAGTGGCCCGACGGAAGCCTCTCCTCAGTGCAAGACACATGAAGGCCCGCATGGAGTTTGCTAAAAAAAACACCTGAAGGACTCCAAGATGGTGAGAAATAAGATTCTCTGGTCTGATGAGACCAAGATAGAACTTTTTGGCCTTAATTCTAAGTGGTATGTGTGGAGAAAACCAGGCACTGCTCATCACCTGTCCAATACAGTCCCAACCGTGAAGCATGGTAGTGGCAGCATCATGCTGTGGGGGTGTATTTTAGCTGCTGGGACAGGATGACTGGTTGCAATCGAGGGAAAGATGAATGTGGCCAAGTACAGGGATATCCTGGACGAAAACCTTCTCCAGAGTGCTCAGGACCTCCGACTGGGCCGAAGGTTTACCTTCCAACAAGACAATGACCCTAAGCACACAGCTAAAATAACGAAGGAGTGGCTTCACAACAACTCCGTGACTGTTCTTGAATGGCCCAGCAAGAGCCCTGACTTAAACCCAATTGAGCATCTCTGAAGAGACCTAAAAATGGCTGTCCACCAACGTTTACCATCCAACCTGACAGAACTGGAGAGGATCTGCAAGAAGAAATAGCAGAGGATCCCCAAATCCAAGTGTGAAAAACTTGTTGCATCTTTCCCAAAAAGACTCATGGCTGTATTAGATCAAAAGGGTGCTTCTACTAAATACTGAGCAAAGGGTCTGAATACTTAGGACCATGTGATATTTCAGTTTTTCTTTTTTAATAAATCTGCAAAAATGTCAACAATTCTGTGTTTTTCTGTCAATATGGGGTGCTGTGTGTACATAAATGAGGAAAAAAAATTAACTTCAATGATTTTAGCAAATGGCTGCAATATAACAAAGAATGAAAAATTTAAGGGGGTCTGAATACTTTCCGTCCCTACTGTAAGTGTTCTACCTTTTACAATAAAACCCTTAGTTGTTGGTTTTACACTATGTGGCGGCTTTTTTCTTTTATGAATGGTGGAGTCCATGGTTGGGTCCGGTGACAAGGTTGAACGGAAGCTGACCTCAGATGTTTCCTGAGAGTGACCATGTTCCCAGTTCCATGCCTATTTGACACTGGCATTGGGCCCACTGAGTCCGGTAAGAGTATCTAATTTTTTTCATCGGTGGTGCATTCACAATCTAGGTGATTTCCTTAATGGATAGTGGCCTATCCTTCTGAGGTCAAATATGTCTTCAATTTCGACATTGATTCCTACCTAAACACTTGTGCTTTTATTTCACCTCTTTGGACTGTTTTTTTGTGTTTTCAGTCATAGGTTACTTATTCACAATGCCATTTTACATATATGGACTTTTTAGTGATTTCAATTTATGAATTGTGTTTATACTCATTTATTGCTGTTTGCACCTAGCATATAATATGGATTAGCGCCGCACTTTATATTCCCACTATCCACTCAATTTGTCTGATTGTGGTGTTTGCAGCAGCTTTTACTAAATCTGTTGAGTAGCGCAGTGCACGTTTTGAAATTTATATATATATATATATATATATATATATATATATATATATATATATATATATACAGTTGTGCTCATAAGTTTACATACCCTGCCAGAATTTATGATTTCTTGGCCATTTTTCAGCGAATATGAATAACACAAAAACATTTCTTTCACTCATGGTTAGTGTTTGGCTGGAGCCATTTATTATCAATCAACTCTTTTTAAATCATAATGGCAACAGAAACCACCCAAATGACCCTGATCAAAAGTTTACATACCCTGGTGATTTTGGCCTGATAACATGCACACAAGTTGACACAAAGGGGTTTGAATGGCTGTAAAAGGTAACCATCCTCACCTGTGATCTGTTTGTTTGTAATTAGTGTGTGTATAAAAGGTCAGTGCGTTTCTGGACTCCTTGGACAGACCCTTCCATCTTTCATCCAGTGTTGCACTGACGTTTTTGGATTCTGAGTCATGAGGAAAGCAAAAGAATTGTCAAAGGATCTGCGGAAAATGTAGTTTATCTGTATAAAACAGGAAAGGGATTTAAAAAGATACTCAAGGAATTGAGAATGCCAATCAGCAGTGTTCAAGCTCTAATCAAGAAGTGGAAAATGAGGGTTTCTGTTTAAACCAAACCACGGTCAGGTAGACCAACTAAAATTTCAGCCACAACTGCCAGGAAAATTGTTCGGGATGCAAAGAAAAACCCACAAATAAATTCAGGTGAAATACAGGACTCTCTGAAAACATGTGGTGTGGCTATTTGAAGATGCACAAACAGCACAGAGACGAGCCTCAAACCTTCTGGCACAAAGTCATTTAGAGTGATGAGACCAAAATTGAGCTTTTTGGCCACAACCATAAACACTACAATTGGAGAGGAGTCAACAAGGCCTATGATGAAAGGTACAGAGGTGGATCGCTGATGTTTTGGGGATGTGTGAGCTACAAAGGCACTGGAAATTTGGTCACAATTTTGGCAAGATGAATGCAGTATGTTATTAAAAAATACTGGAGGAACATTTACATTCATCAGCCAGGAAGCTGCGCTTGGGACGTACTTGGACATTCCAACATGACAATGATGCAAAACACAAGGCCAAGTCATCCTGCCATTGGCTACAGCAGAATAAAGTGAAGGTTCTGGAGTGGCCATCTCAGTCTCCTGACCTCAATATCATTGAGCCATTCTGGGGAGATCTCAAATGTGCAGTTCATGCAACACAGCCCAATAATTTACAGGAACTGGAAGCTTTTTGCCAAGAGGAATGGGCAGCTTTACCATCTGAGAAGATAAAGAGCCTCATCCACAACAAATACCACAAAAGACTTCAAGCTGTCATTGATGTTAAAGGGGGCAATACATGGTATTAAGAACTGGGTATGTAAACTTTTGATCAGGGTCATTTGGGTAGTTACTGTTGCCATTATGATTTAAAAAGAGTAAACACAGTTGACTGATAATAAATGGCTTCAGCCAAACACTAACCATGTGTGAAAGAAATGTTTTTGTGTTATCATTCATATTCTCTGAAAAATGGCCAAGAAATCATAAATGCTGCCAATGTATGTAAACTTATGATCACAACTATATATATATATATATATATATATATATATATATATATATATACCCCACTTTTAAGTACAAAATGGGGTTTATTTACTAAAGCTGGAAAGTGCAAAATCAGGCTCACTTCTGCATAGAAACCAATGAGCTTCCAGGTTTTATTGCCAAAGCTTAATTGAACAAGCGTATGCAGAAGTGAGCCTGATGTTGCACTTTCCATCTTTAGTAAATAAATCCCATTTTGGGGTTTATTTACAAATTTATTTTTGTATTCTGTTTAGCTACTGAAATTTTCAGTTTCGTCATACTGGGAAATCAAGTTTTTTTTAAGGCTTGTAAAGGCTGTAACAGCTGGTTTTGCTTTAGGGAATCTTCTAAATAGCTACAAATGTCGGGTCCAAATATGTTGGTTTCTATTTTAAGACACGCTAGTCAAAGAGTCCTATGGACAATAAGACAGCTGCCAGAAGTGGCTTTCAAACACTGTTATATAATTTAATGCTAAGTGGGATACATGGTTTATAGTCACAAAGAAAACCTACTGTAGCCTATTACACCTTTCTTTCTTTCTTTCTTTCTTTCTTTCTTTCTTTCTTTCTTTCTTTCTTTCTTTCTTTCTTTCTTTCTTTCTTTCTTTCTTTCTTTCTTTCTTTCTTTCTTTCTTTCTTTCTTTCTTTCTTTCTTTCTTTCTTTCTTTCTTTCTTTCTTTCTCTTTCTTTCTTTCTTTCTTTCTTTCTTTCTTTCATTCTTTCTTTCTTTCTTTCTGTCTTTCTTTCTTTCTTTCTTTCTTTCTTTCATGATTTTCGAGCCATGTACAGTGCTCAAAAAGTATTCATACCCCATAAAATTTTGTCATGTTACAGCCAAAAATGTAAATGTATTTTACTGGGATTTTATATGATAGACCAACACAAAGTGACCCATAATTGTGAAGTGTGAGGAAAATGATAAATGGTTTTCAAGATTTTTTACAAATAAATATGTGAAAAATGTGGCGTGCATTTGTATTCAGCCCCCCTGAGTCAATACTTTGTAGAACCACCTTTCACTTCAATTACAGCTGCAAGTCTTACCACAGATTCTCCATTGGATTTAGGTCTGGACTTTGACTGGGACATTCTAACACATGAATATGCTTTGATCTAATCCATTCCATTGTAGCTCTGGCTGTATGTTTAGGGCCGTTGTCCTGCTGGAAGGTGAACCTCCGCGCGAGTCTCAAGTCTTTTGCAGACTCTAACAGGTTTTCTTCTAAGATTGCCCTGTATTTGGCTCCATCCATCTTCCCATCAACTCTGAGCAGCTTCCGTGTCCCTGTTGAAGAAAAACATTCCCATGACATGATGCTGCCACCACCATGTTTCACGTTGAGGATGGTGTGTTCAGAGTGATTTGCAGTGTTAGTTTTCTGCCAAAAAGTTCAATTTTGGTCTCATCTGACTAGAGCAGTTTCTTCCACATGTTTGCTGTGTCCCCCACATGGTTTCTCACAAACTGCAAACGGGACTTCTTATGGCTTTCTTTCAACAATGGCTTTCTTCTTGCCGCTCTTCCATAAAGGCCAGATTTGTGGAGAGCACAACTAATAGTTGTCCTGTGGACAAATTCTCCCACCTGAGCTGTGGATCTCTGCAGCTCCTCCAGAGTTACAGTGCCTTGCTAAAGTATTCATCCCCCTTGGCATTTTTCGTGTTTTGTTGCCTCACAACCTGGAATTAACATGGATTGTTTGATGATTTGCATAATTTAATTTACAGAACATGCCCAGAACTTTGAAGCTGTTTTTTTTTTTATTGTGAAGCAAACGACAAAATAGGACAAAATAACAGAAAAAGTCAATGTGCATAACTAATCACCCCCCTAAAATCAATACTTTGTAGAGCCACCTTTTGCAGCTATCACAACTCCAAGTTGCTTTGGATAAGTCTCTATGAGCTTGCCACATCTTACCACTGGGATTTTTGCCCATTCCTCCTTGCAAAACTGCTCCAGCTCCTTCAAGTTGGATGGTTTGCACTTGTGAACAGCAATCTTTACGTCTGACCACAGATTTTCTATTGGATTGAGGTCTGGGCTTTGACTAGGCCATTCCGACACATTTATATGTTTCCCCCTAAACCACTCAAGTGTTGCTTTAGCAGTGTGTTTGGGGTCATTGTCCTGCTTGAAGGTGAACCTCCATCCTAGCCTCAAATCACACACAGAGTGGTACAGGTTTTGCTCAAGAATATCCCTGTATTTAGCATCATCCATCTTTCCCTCAACTCTGACCAGTTTCCCAGTCCCGACTGCTAAAAAACATCTCCACAGCATGATGCTGCCACCACCATGTTTCACAGTGGGGATGGTGTTCTTTGGGTGATGTGATGTGTTGGGTTTGCGCCAGACATAGCGCTTTCTTTGATGGCCAAAAAGTTCAATATTAGTCTCATCAGACCAGAGCACCTTCCTCCATACATTTTGGGAGTCTCCCACATGCCTTTTCGCAAACTTGAAATGTGTCATTTAGTTTTTTGCTGAAAGTAATGGATTTCTTCTGGCCACTCTGCCATAAAGCCCTTCTCTGGAGTGTACAGCTTATTGTGGTCCTATGTACAGATACTCCAGTCTCTGCTGTGGAACTCTGCAGCTCCTCCAGGGTTACCTTAGGTCTCTGTGCTGCCTCTCTGATTAATGACCTCCTTTCCCGGTCCGTGAGTTTTCGTGTGCGACTGTTTCTTGGCAGGTTTGCTGTTGTGCCATGTTCTTTCCATTTAGTTATGATAGATTTGATGGTGCTCCTAGGGATCATCAAAGATTTGGATATTTTTTTATAACCTAACCCTGACTTGTACTTCTCAACAACATTGTCCATTACTTGTTCGGAGAGTTCCTTGGTCTTCATGGCAGTGTTTGGTTAGTGGTGCCTCTTGCTTAGGTGTTGCAGCCTCTGGGGCCTTTCAAAAAGGTGACTATATGTAACGACAGATCATATGACACTTAGATTGCACACAGGTGGACATCATTTCACTAATTATGTGACTTCTGAAGGTAATTGGTTGCAACAGAGCTTTTTATGGGCTTCATAACAAAGGGGTGTGAATACACCCTTGCCAATTGTGAATACACCCTCTGGTGTATTCAAGGGTGAATACACCTTGCTAATTGCACATGCCAATTATCCGTTTTTTATTTCTGAAAAATAGTTTTATATATTTTTCTAATTTTACTTCACCAACTTAGACTATTGTGTTCTAATCCATCACATATAATTCAGATTAAAAAAACACTGAACTAAAGGAAGTAATGTAACAAAATAGGTAAAAAGTCAAGGGGGGTGAATACTTTTGCAAGGCACTGTACCATGGGCCTCTTGGTTGCTTCTCTGATTAATGCTCTCCTTGCCCGGCCTGTCAGTTTAGGTGGACGGCCATGTCTTGGTAGGTTTGCAGTTGTGCCATACTCTTTCCATTTTCGTATGATGGATTGAACAGAGCTCCGTGAGATGTTCAAAGCTTGGGATATTTTTTTTATAACCTAACCCTGCTTTAAAATTCTCCACAACTTTATCCCTGACCTGTCAGGTGTGTTCCTTGGTCTTCATGATGCTGTTTGATCACTAAGGTTCTCTAACGAACCTGTGAGGGCTTCACAGAACAGCTGTATTTATACTGAGACACAGGTGGACTCTATTTACTAATTAGGTGACTTCTGAAGGCAATTGGTTCTACTAGATTTTAGTTAGGGGTGTCAGAGGAAAGGGCGCTAAATACAAATAGACGCCACACTTTTTACATATTTATTTGTAAAAAAATTTAAAAACCATTTATCATTTTCATTCCACTTCACAATTATGTGCCACTTTGTGTTGGTCTATCACATAAAATCCCAATAGAATAAATGACAAAATGTGGAAAATTTCAAGGTTTACGAATACTATTTCAAGGTACTGTACATTTTACTAGATGAAGGCCGTGATTGCATTTAGTAAAAAGTATGATATATTGCTATGAATATAAAATAATTAAAGCTCCAGGTGTGTTGTCTTGTTGCCCAGGACATACAGTATAACTGCACTCTAATGTTGAAGTGGTAGTACTAAATTGTTTTATTTTTACCTACAGGTAAGCTTATAATAAAGCTTATCTGTAGGTTCAATGAATATCTCCTAAACGTGCACTGCTTAGGAGGTATTTCAGTGAGCAGCAGCCGGTGACGTCACTGGCGCATGCGCTCTGAAAGAATGGCAATACTTGTGCTGTTCTTTCAGAGCTCTGTGCCGTGGCCGTGACTCTTGTGTGCATGCGTGGGAGTGACGTCATTGCGGCTTGACCATTCAAGTGCCCGCTGAACCTGGAAGGAAGACCGGATGAAGATGGAAGCCTATGCAGCGGTGACAACGTGCCGCTGGATTGCTTCGTTTCAAGGTAAGTCTTTCACAATGTGCTACAGTATGCCTTTATCTTGCAGGGGGAGATCTTTTTTTTTTTTTTTAAGTTTGCTACCACTTTAAATTTATACTGATGTTTCAGTGGGGCACCCCCCACCTTTCTCCCCTTGGAAATGGTGAAAAGGTGAACTCCACCGAAATGTTGGTATGAAATAGCCACTTGCCGACCGGCTCACGCCGATATACGTCGGCAGCATGGCTCTGCTGGGCGAAACCCCGTATGGATACGTTGTCCCCTTTAAGAGCCGCCAGGGGGTGCGCGCCTGCTGCATGATGGGGGACCTGATACATGTGGCCGGCGGGCATGATCGCCGCGGGCGCGAGAGCCAGCAAGGGGATTTGTGTTTGTAAACAGGGGCGAGGAGACATATTGTTTGTTCCTACTAAGTAGGAACAGTGATATGTCTCCTCCCCCAGTCAGTCCTATCCCCAAACACCTCCCATGGAACACATTTAACCCCTTGAGCAACCCTAGTGTTAACCCCTTCACTACCAGTGACATTTATGGCCCGTACACACGGTCGGATTTTCCGATGGAAAATGTCCGATCGGAGCGTGTTGTCGGAAATTCCGACCGTGTGTGGGCTCCATCGGACATTTTCCATCGGATTTTCCGACACACAAAGTTGGAGAGCAGGAGATAAAATTTTCCGACAACAAAATCCGTTGTCGGAAATTCCGATCGTGTGTACACAAATCCGACGGACAAAGTGCCACGCATGCTCAGAATAAATAAAGAGATGAAAGCTATTGGCCACTGCCCCGCGTTTAGAACGATCGGATTTTCCGACAACTTTGTGTGACCGTGTGTATGCAAGACAAGTTTGAGCCAACATCCGTCGGAAAAAATCCATGGATTTTGTTGTCGGAATGTCCGAACAAAGTCCGACCGCATGTACGCCCTATTATACAGTAATCAGGGCATTTTTTTTGTATAAATGTCAATGGTCCCAAAAATGTGTCAAAAGTGTCCGATCTGTCCGCGGCAATGTCGCAGTACCGCTAAAAATCGCAGATCGCCTCCATTACTAGTAAAATATAAATAAATAATAAAAATGCCATAAAAATGCCATAAATCTTTCCCATAGATGGTAAACGCTATAACTTTTGTGCAGACCGATCAATATACGCTTATTGCGTTTTTTTACCAAAAATATGTAGAAGAATATATATTGGCCTAAACTGATGAAGAAATTTGTTTTTTTAAAAACATTTTTGGGGATATTTATTTTAGCAAAAAGTATTAAATATTGTTTTTTTTTCAAAATTGTCGCTCTTTTTTTGTTTATAGCGCAAAAAATAAAAACCGCAGATATGATCAAATGCAACCAAAAGAACCAAAGGTCAACCAAACGATGGAACTCTTCTGGTTCAGATAAATATCATGATACCATTGGATGCATTTCGGGGGACATGCTCTATTCTTCATAGCAACAATGAGTGTTGAAAAAGAGGGCATGTTCCCCGAAACGTGTCAGCTGGTATGATATTTATCTGAACCCATAGTTACGTTGTTTGATTTACCTTTGGTTCCTTGGTTTATGTACAATGCTGTTACCACCTTTGCTCTTGTGGGTATGGACTATATTTTATCCTTTGATAAAGTGCTGGAGAAAATGCACCAGGCATTTGCACCCTTTGTCTTATTTTATTTTGTGCAGTTGCAAAATTCCCTGGCCTTGAGATGGCAACATCATCTTCATCACCCAGACCAGACTGTGTAGCGAGAGCTGGTGGACGTTCATCTAGTTTCTCTGGAGTCCCTTAGCGCTATGGTGTCAAGATAATATTCTTTTGTGTATAATAGAGAGATCTGGCTACCAGGTAAGATGTTTACCTAGGAATGGAGGCTTTAGCCCACCCAGAGTGGGTCTATGGGAATGTTTGACCATTCTTCCAGAAGCACATTTGTGAGGTCAGGCACTGATGTTGGACAAGAAGGCCTGGCTCACGGTCTCTGCTCTAATTCATCTCAAAGGTGTTCTATCAGGTTGAGGTCAGGACACTGTGCAGGCCAGTCAAGTTGCTCCACCCTGAACTCGCTCATCCATGTCTTTATGGACCTTGCTTTGTGCACTGGTGTGCAGTCATGTTGGAGCAGGAAGGGGCTATCCCCAAACTGTTCCCACAAAGTTGGGAGCATGAAATTGTCCAAAATGTCTTGGTATGCTGACGCCCTAAGTGTTCCCTTCACTGGAACTAAGGGGCCAAGCCTAACCCTTGAAAAACAACCCCATACCAGGGGCGTAGATAAGGGGAAGGTCAGGGGTGTTCAAACCCCCCCCAGAGCATCCCAGATAAATGCCCAGACAGTGTCCCTGATGTTTAGCCTCAGCATCAGCACAGTAGAAGCAATCAGAGTTTCGGAGTGTAGCAGCCAGCCCCCCTTCTATTGTGCCCCATCCTCTCAGTTTAATAAGGGGTCCCCCTGAAAAGCATGAAATTACTGTGAGGTCTCAGATGCCGGCAATTGACAGTGACAGTTGAGGGAACTCCTAGACTCCTCCTGGAGGTATCATATGACACAGCCGAAGGGAGACTGGGGATGCAGAAGTTTTCCTACTTCTGTGCCATGCTAAATCTGAGGTCTGGTAAGTGGGGAGGCATCAATTTTCTTTTTTAGGAAGGAGGAAGTAAGAATTCCAGTCTGGGGGTGTTTCTTTTGGTGGGGGGTTAAGGAAAGGGGGGTGGGTTTGCTTTTGGAGAAGGGGGGGTTTCTTGTAGAGAAGTTTACAGGAGGCAGTTAATGGCAGGGATTTGCTTCTGGGAGGGAGTTTGATTGGATGAAGGGAGATTTTCTTCATAATTAGAAATCTTTGCTAGGGGAGAGGGTATTGACTGAGGGAGATATTTTTGCTTTGGTGGGTCGGTTTAGAGACAGGGGGGTTTAATTTTTGGGAGGATATTTGAGGGAGGGAGATATTTTACAGTAGAAATCTTTGCTTGAGGAGAGAGGGTTCTTAGGAGGGAGAGGGTTTTTTTTTTCCTTTAAAAGAGATGTTTTTTTAAAAATTATACTTACCTAGGTGGATGGAGCATCGATCCAATGTTGTATCTGTCCCCAGCTGCTTCTAAGCCCAACAACAGAGCGATCAAAGACCACTGATTACTCAGTTCTCAGCCTTCAGTGAGCAAAGAGTGGTGACTGTCAGTCCCTGACTCTGCCCCCCCACCCCCCACCCCCAAGCTCACTGGAATGCCAGGCTGTGGAGTTGGCAAGAGCAGCTGGCTCAGGGTCTCTGCAGCTCACTGAGAGGCTGAGCGAGCTGCTGGTCCAGGCATCTGGGTGAATCCTGACTTTAAAGTTAGGATCTTTCCACAACCTGGACCTGCTGAGCGATGTCAGCTGACAGCGGGCTATAGCTGGCTGTCGGCTAAAAATGGGTCACAAAAGTGCAGAACGAACTGCACTCCTCCCCGGGAGAAGTACAACTGTCCTGCTGTCCTATCAGAACGCATGCACCAGTGACATCACCGGCTGCTTTCCATGTGAATATCTCCTAAACACCACAAGTTTAGAAGATATTCACTGTACCTACAGATAAGCGTTATTATAGGCTTACTTGTAGGTACAAGTTCAAAAGCTGGGTTTGCTACAGTTTAAGGCTAAATAAAAGCCAACCATATTGACCAGGTACAAAGGGCACCATCCTGTGGTAGGCAGTGCACAATATTTTTTATTTTTTCATCTCTTAAAACATTTCATAAAATGTCTTAGGACACATTTTTTAAGGTTTAAACAAATCACTAAATTTACTGCCCACCACAATATGTTGCCCCTTGCACCTGTTCAACTTGCACAGTAAGGTTAGCTAAAATCCAGTCTTGGGTCTCATTCATATATCCTACATGACCATGGTGCAGCAAGTATACTACAAATACCTGCACCCGGGATCAGATGTTCTAATATCTGCTCAGCCTGTACACCTGAGTGATGGGCTGAAAAGAGCCAAGGCTGTCTGCTGCTGTAAACATGTATCCACATGTATCTGCACATCCAGTGGTGAGCTGCAGGTAGGGATACATTTTTGCCCTTTGGATAAAATCTCTCTGCATCCAGGTTCAGAAATTTGTCCCTAACAGCAGGTAACCACTGTGACCAATGGTTTGTTAGTGTGTCGCTCAAGCTTAATCGATGTGGGGAGTAATGTAGATGATACCGAATGTGCTGCAGGAGTGCCAGCGAGGGATGGAGCTCACCCCAGCTCCTGTAGTCACTGAAGGAAAGAGAGAAAAAAATCCCTGGTGCCGCACATCTACGGAGTCCTATGGTAATGTAGTAGTGATGGGAGAGACCTCAGCCTGGGTTCCCGCTAGACCACACCCCAACGTGTTTTGCTTTGTCCCCTGGAGCTTAAACATGGGGACCACTGGATGTGCAGATATACATTAACAGCAGTGGCACTTTTCAGCCCATCCCTCAGGTGAACAGGCTGAGCAGCTGACAAAAATGGGAACATCTGGGATCCTGGCTGTAGGTATTCATGGTATATTTGCCATTCCATGGCCATTTAGAACATATGAATGAGATCTAAAGCCTGGTTCACACGGTAAGTTTCTTCTAGTTCAACCCAGCGGGCTGAAGGAAAAAAAAAACTAGGAAGCTTAGGAGGAGCTCGCTATACTAATGAGTACACTACTACACCACAACTGTGTGCATTGCGTTCTATTCAGTTGAATGGGGATAATTTTTGCTGCGCTGCATTGAAAAGTCTCATGGCCCCACTCTGCTCTCACATGTTTTTACCGTACCTGCCCAACATAAGTGTAAATGATGCCTTTAAGTTTGAAAGACCTGAACCCCCCTCCCAGGAAAAAAAAAATTATCTATGGCCTTGCTCCTTACCATAATCCTCCCTCCACCAAATTATTTGGACCAGTGCACAAAGCAAGGTCCATAAAGACATGGATGAGCGAGGTCAAACATTCCCATAGACACACTCCTAAACCTTGTGGACGGCCTTCCCAGAAGAGTTGAAGCTGTTATAGCTGCAAAGGGTGAGCCAACTCAATATTGAACCCTACGGAGTAAGACTGGGATGCCTTTAAAGTTAATGTGTGTGTAAAGGCAGGCGTCCCAATACTTTTGTGTATATATTTATTTACCTCCTGATTTTCTAAAACCAGATTTTATGGATACTGACTTTATTACTTTAGCAGTAACCTATAATATTAACTGCCTGGGAAAAGCAGTTGTGGTTGAAGGATTGCAGTTTTCACCTGTTTAACAAAACTATCATATACTGTACACCAGGGGCAGACTAACAACTCATGGGGCCCCCGGGCAAAAGAAAATCATGGGCCCCCTGTGTCCCCGCCCACACTCAAGCCCCACCTACATATTGCACTACCCATATTACATGTGTTTGTCACAGGGGTGGGACAGAGAGGGGGGGTGGGAGAGAGGGAAGGAGACAGGAGGGCGAAAGTTAGGGGGTAAGGGGGAGGGGGGGGTGAGAGAGAGAAGGGGTAGGAGGAGAGAGTGTGAGAGAGGGGGGTTGGAGGGGGGGAAAGAACAAAATAGGGAAGAGAGGAGGGGGAGAGAAAGGGGTGAGAGAGATAGGGGTAAGAGAGAGGGGGGTGAGAGAGAGAGGGGGTAAGAATGGTGCAGGGCTGGACTGGGACAAAAATGTGGCCCTGGACTTCATCCAGACCGGCCCAGGGCACAACACATCAGGGCACGTTACATCAAGCCACATCAGGGTACAGAACCCAGCACATCAGGGCACAAGGCACATCAGGGCACAAGGCACATCAGGGCACAACACATCAGGGCACAGCACATCAGGCCACATCAGGGTACAGAGCCCAGCACATCAGGGCACAAGGCACATCAGGGCACAGCACATCAGGGCACAGCACATCAGGGTACAGCACATCAGGGTACAGGGCACAGCACATCAGGGTACAGAGCCCAGTACATCAGCGTACAGGGCACAACATATCAGGGTACAGTGCCCAGTACATCAGCGTACAGGGCACAACATATCAGGGTACAGTGCCCAGTACATCAGCGTACAGGGCACAACATATCAGGGTACAGTGCCCAGTACATCAGCGTACAGGGCACATCATATCAGGGTACAGTGCCCAGCACATCAGCGTACAGGGCACAACATATCAGGGTACAGTGCCCAGTACATCAGCGTACAGGGCACAACATATCAGGGTACAGTGCCCAGCACATCAGCGTACAGGGCACAACATATCAGGGTACAGTGCACAGCACATCAGGGTACAGAGCCCAGCACATCAGCTAATAGGGCACAACACATCAGGGCACAGTATATCAGGGTATAGCACATCAGGACACAGCACATCAGGGCACAGAACATCAGAGCACACGACATTGAGGCACAGCACACCGGGCCCACAGGACATCAGGGCACATCAGGGCACAGGACATCAGGGCAAAGCACATCGGGGCACAAGGCACATCAGGGCATAGGACATCGGGGCACAGCACATCAGGGCACATAGCACATCAGGGTGCATCAGGGCACATAGCACATCAGGGCACGTGGCACATCAGGGCACGGGGCACATCGGGGCACGGGGCACATCGGGGCACATGGCACATCAGGGCACGGGGCACATCAGGGCACGGGGCACATCAGGGCACATGGCACATCAGGGCACGGGGCACATCAGGGCACGGGGCACATCAGGGCACATGGCACATCAGGGCACATTATGGCACATCAGGGCACATTATGGCACATCAGGGCACATGGCACATCAGGGCACGGGGCACATCAGGGCACATGATGGGGCACATCGCACATGGGGCACATCGCACATGGGGCACATCAGGGCATGGGTCACATCAGGCCACATGGTACATCAGGACACAGGGTACATAGCACATCAGGGCACGGGGCACATGGCACATCAGGGCTCGGGGCACATGGCACATCAGGGCACATGATGGGGCACATTATGGGGCACATGGCACATCAGGCCACATGGCACATTAGGGCACGGGGCACATGGCACATCAGGGCACATTATGGCACATCAGGGCACATGATGGGGCACATCAGGGCACATTATGGGGCACATCAGGGCACATTAGGGCACATCAAGCTACATGGCACATTAGGGCACATGGCACATCAGGGCACGGGGCACATCAGGGCACATAGCACATTAGGGCACATCAGGCTACATGGCACATTAGGGCACGTGGCACATCGGGGCACATCAGGGCACATAGCACATTAGGGCACATCAGGCTACATGGCACATTAGGGCACGTGGCACATGGCACATCAGGGCTCGGGGCACATGATGGGGCACATAGCACATCAGGGCACATGATGGGGCACATAGCACATCGGGGCACATGATGGGGCACATAGCACATCAGGGCACATCATCAGGGCACATTGTGGGGTCGAGATTAGCCAGCATGCAGAGTAGCGCAGGGAGCTTCTGTAGTAATAAGTTCTCTCTCTCTCTCGTGTCATCACGCTGTTCTCCGGCGGCCCCTCCTCTCTTCTTGTCTATACCAGATGATCTTACAAGCCAATTGGTATAGACGAGAAGAGAGGAGGGGCCGCCGAGGAACAGCGTGATGACACGAGAAAGAGAACTTATTACTACAGAAGCTCCCTGCGCTACTCTGCATGCTGGCTAATCTCGATCTACCCGTCAGGCGCCAGCTGTTGGCGGTTGATGGGTAGATCGCCGCACACCGCAGATGCGGCTGAAAGTGAAACTGGCCCAGACTGAGCCATCGGCCCACCGGGAATCTCCCGGTAGTCCCGATGGCCAGTCCATCCCTGGAATGGTGTGAGAAAGAGAGGGAGCTAGAGAGGGGGGTTAGAAAGTGAGAGGGGTTTAGAAAGAGAGAGAGGAGGGTGTGAGAGAGAGAGAGAGAGAGAAAGAGAGGGGGGGTCGAGGGGTTAAGAGAGAGAGAGGGGGGTGAAAGAAGGGTGAGAGAGGGAGGGGTGGGTGAAGGGGGGGTAAAAGAGAGGTTAAAGGATGAGAGAGAAAGGGTGAGAGAGAGGGTTGAGAGAGAGGGGGAGGGGAGAGATATAGGGGTGAGGGGTGGGAGGGGGAAGAGAGAGGGGGATGAGAGAGAAGGAGATGAGAGAGGGGTGAATGGGGGCTGAGTGAGAGGGGAGTGAGAGAGAGAGAGAGGGGTGAAAGAGAGGGGGTGAGAGAAAGGGGGTGAGAGAGAGGGTGGGGGAGAGGGGGGAGAGAGACAGGGGGTGAGGAAAGGGGAGTGACAGAGAGGGTGGGAGAGAGAGAGGGGTTGGAGAGAGGGTGGGAGAGAGAGGGGGTGAGAGAGAGGGGGGTGAGAGAGAGGGAGTGAGAGAGAGAGAGGGGTGGGAGGGAGAGGGTGAGAGAGAGGGGGTGAGAGAAAGGGGATGAGAGAGAGGGTGGGAGAGAGAGAGAGGGGTGAGAGACAGGGGGTGAGAGAAAGGGGGTGAGAGAGAGAGGGGTGTGAGAGAGAGGGGGGTGAGAGAGAGGGAGAGGGGTGAGAAAGAGGGGGATGGGGTGTCTGCAGTCCATCCCACCTGTGCCCCCCTGTTCCAGTCCGTGTCCACCTTTTTTTGAAGACTATTAGAGCCTCTGGCTCTAATCAATCAAAAAATAAAAAACCCCATTGGAATCCATATGTCCGGTGTCCCGCATGTAGATAAGGGGGCCAGATGCATGGATAGGGTGGCAGCGCCCCTGGGCCCTGCATTATGGCCACACTATGCCACATCCGCATGCATTGCACATGTTTTCAGGGTGGTTGCAGCACAACCTTGTTCATTTGAATGTTCCGCAGCTTTACTGCTTGGCAAATATGACAGAGGGTATATATTTTGACAGGGTCATGGCATATATACAACCCAACCAACTACTTTGGTGGTTTAAAGGGGTGGTAGGAGGCCAGCACAACCTTGGCTAGGTAGTTAGGAGGCCAATACAACCCCTTATGCCGCGTACACACGAGCGGACTTTTCGACGGACTAGGTCCTACAGTCTTTCCGACGGACTTTGCAGCGTAGGTCCACCGGACTTTCAAACAAAACGGACTTGGACACGCACGATCACACCAAAGTCCAACGGATTTGTACGTGATGACGTACGACCGGACTAAAATAAGGAAATTGATAGCCAGTAGCTAATAGCTGCCCTAGCATCGGTTTTAGACCATCGGACTAGCATACAAACGAGCAAATTTTTTTCGACCGGACTCGAGTCCGTCGGAAAGATTTGAAACATGTTTTATTTCTAGGTCCGTCTGACTTTTGGGGAAAAAAAGTCAGCTGGAGCCCACACACGATCAAATTGTCCGACGGAGTCCAGTCCGCCGGACCAAGTCTGCCGGAAAGTCCGCTCGTATGTACGCGGCATTACCCTTCCTCCCTCAGCAAGTGTAGAGAAGGCCTTAGGGACATATTTATTAAGCAGTGAGTGTGATGTACAATTACTGCCTTTAAAACACATGCCCCAGGAAAGATATTCCTGCAGTGAATGTTGGTTGAATGTTAGATTCACTGTTTTATAAATGAACTCCTAAGGAAATGGCACTGCATGGTTTTTTCCTTGCTTTTCTATATTTTGGCAAATGTACAAAAATGTAACAAAGTAATCTCAGTTTATTTTCAACTTCTACTCTTTGCAAAGGTCTTGTCATGGGTGTGCAGTAATTGAGACAGTGAGTCTGTAAGTCCAGCTGTTTTCATTGAGTTTTAAGTACTGTATTGAATCAATACTCCCATGGGCCTTCTGTGTTGTCTGTAAGTCAAAAATGACTATCCTTGTTCGGTACTATAAAGGGCAGATTCAATTACACGCAGAAGCCTTGACAGAAAGCAGCTCTTGTATTGACCCAAATAGCACAGGATATATGCGCGACAATGTAAATAGGCAACAAGATCCATGCTAATGATGGCCAGAGTTCCTGCATTGCATACCACTTAAATCTCGTTTACTTTACTTTTAAAATTCCAAAAGTATGAAAACCACTACTTTGGATTGCTTGTGCTTTTAAAGCCCTCGTGTTTTTTTCATTATGGATAGAATACAGAAGGGTGAGGCTCTGTCAGTTTGTTTTTAAAGATTATATTTTAATTGACCAATAAGGTTACAGAAAGGCAAATTCCAGATTAACGTAAAGGACCATCAGGTCTCAAATATGCAATTAGAATAAGCCATAAATTAGGCTTGTCAGTACTGAACAGGCTGCCCTAGGGCAATGCAGACATCTAGGGATGCCTACACATACAGTCGGCTCTGGTAGTGCTCCAAATCTCACGGCAGTGTAAAATGTCATCCAGTTTGCAGGCGGTTCCAATGGTGCCCGAGGTGCCCACACGCCCTTCCACCTGGACCCGCCTAAAACAGGGCTGCCCCAGGCCTAGCACACAGGCCGCACACAGTCCACAGACCCGTTCAGAACTCCACTCCTTACGCACACGCGCACGTTTAGGCCTCATGTACACTGCTGCTGGTAAACGGACGTTCAGAGGCAGTTGGATGATTTTTTTCAGCTGCCCCTGAACTCATCCAATGTTATCTTATGTGTACTGTACATGTACACAGGTTCCTTTAATGTCGTTTTTAGGCAGTTGAGTTTAGAGGCCTTTTTTGGAAAGCAAAAAAATGAGTTCAGACGCTGAGGCTTTAGAGGCATTTCAAGTGCCAAACGCTTCTAAATGCGGCAGTAACTCGTGTTTAGCCGCGTTTCATTTACAGGCGTTTTTCATTTTTTGGCTATTTTGAAAAAAAAAAACAAACAAAAAAAAAAACATCTTTTCAAACGCTTCTAAACGCGGCTAAACGCAGCATGTAAACGCGACAAAACGGACGTTACTATCTGTCAAGTTAAATCGTTCAGGAGAGGTTGTAAAAATGTCCCATGTACATTAAGCCTTAGGCCCCTTTCACACAGGCTGTCCAATCAGGTCCACCTGTCCGTTTTTCAGGTGGACCTGATCGGACCCTGTATTGTCATTTATGGAGTAGTGGATGTCCACTGACACCCTCCACCATCCGATCTGATCCTGTCCACCAAAAACACATGGATGGTGGTCCTATTTTCCATCCATCCGGCAGATCGGGTGGCATCTGATGGAAACAGACAGGCAGTCTTTTTCCATCCGATTGCCCCATAGAGGAGAGCGAGATTGTGTTTGTGCCCTCACTGCATATCGGAGCAGACACGGACCTGTCATCGGTCTGCTCTGCGGGGATCAGTGGAGAGATCCCCCACTGAGCAAGCGGATTCCACTTAGCGGAGATGCCCGTGTGAAAGGGGCCCTAGTGTGTCTGAAGCATGGAGTGCCCTAAACACAAACTCCTGGACACCCTTGACATTGACAATAACTCTCCTCTGGTTGGGGACTCTTCTTTGATAGGGCTCAATGTCTCACATGTGGTTCCAGGATAATGTTCCTACTCTCCTATCTACCACCATTCCCTAGCCCAACCAGGTTTGCACTGAATTGTTCCACTAGGATCCTCTCTCCCAAACTGTGTTTTTCATGAGATTCACAGTCTAGCTTTAGCTTAACAGGGCGCTATCTCACTTTACAGCAGCAGAGGTACCCAAGACCCACTCCACATACTTGAAGCAGTCACAGGTTTGGTTCAGCTCAATTTTTTTGAGGTAGTTCACAATCCAATTCAATTAAAGTAATTCTCTTCCATTCAGCAATAACAGTTGCTCTCTCTGTGGAAGTATACCTTCAGTGCCAATGGTAGGGGTGCCCATCCCTGGGGTAGCAAGAAAGAATTTCAACTTCTTATCCCATCTCTATGTGTTTGCTCTGTTCTTTCTGTCAGCTAGCCTTACCTACTCTCAGCTAGGCTCCTTACGCTTATATAAGATCCTGCAAGGAAGGATATGAAATCATTCCCTTTCCTGGAAAGATTTGAAAAGAAACTTAAAGGTGCAACATATTAACCCCTGCCTACATGTCGGCCTGTAAGTTTGCACATTGGGTTTATAGGTACATGTGGGAGGTAGCTGGTCAGCCTTTGACAAAACGAAACTGGCATAAATCTGCCACAAAGTGTTGCAAAAACCATGCAACATATAAAAATGGGACTTTTTTTTAGCAAGAGTGGTATTTTTCCTTAAAGCGGTTGTTAAGCCACTTAGCAAATTACATGCAATCCCCTCTGTTAGAAAGAGCCCTTTGCTGCAGTGTATGTGCTTTGTAAAAATTATGCCCATTTCTATCTGAATTCACAGTGCCACTCGGCGCTCACGTGACTTCTCGCTGCTCTCTCTTTCGATCTGACAGCTAGAGCGGGAGGGGCCAAGAAACCCCGCTGACATCAGTCAGGAGGAGGGGAGGAGAGAGCCAAGACGTCAGCCAGGGAGAACGGGAGCAGCGAGGAGTCACATGAGCACCAAGTTGCACTGTGAATTCAGGTAGAAATGGGCATATTTTTTTACAAAGCACAGACACTGCAGCATAGGATGCTTTCTAACAGAGGGGTTTGCATATAATTTACACTGTAATTTCAGCTGCGGGGGGGAAGGTGGTCACTGTCACTAGCTGACAGGCAGGGAGGGGGGAGAGCAGAGAGGAGAGCTGCGGATGACGGAGGCACGTAAACTGACCACGGTGTCAGGGCTCAGCAGCCATGATAAATCGTGGTCAGTTTACAGAGGAGAGGGCAGAACCAGGCAGGATGAGCCAGGTATTACAGTTGATACAGGGAGCCAAATTACACAGCACAAGCACTGTGCTGTATAACATCCTTTAAAGTAACAGGATCCAGTTTTTTTTTAGGGTAACAAACATTTTAATCTGTTTGCTTAGTAAATCGATGACATTGATATTCTATCACATTTACAGAACTGTGAAAATGTGGAGTAAATTCCCTCAAGAGTTGTCTCTGTCCAGCTCAGTAGATTGCTTTAAAAAAAGGCCTGGATTCTTTCCTAAATGAACACACAATAATATAACTAAATACTAACATTTATAGGCAAATGTTGATCCAGGGAATATCCGATTGTCTCTTGGGGACCAGGAAGGATTTTTTTCCCCTGCTGGAGCAAATTGGATTGCTTCAGTTAGCTTAAGTGCGCATGTGCCGATGACGTCGGCAAATGCAAATACAGGGGATATCTCCTAAACCGTGCAGGTTTAGGAGATATTCAGTGTAGCTACAGGTAAGCCTAATTATAGGCTTGCCTGTAGTAAAAAGTGGTTGTAAAGGGTATACAACCACTTGAAGAGGAGACTGTATGGAAATTGCTCAATCAGACATGTATTACATGTATAGTGAGCATGTAATCACAGTTTAAATGGAATCATATTTATGATCCAATAGGAGTGGAATGGACAGAACTACAGGGCATCCGGAAAGTATTCACAGCGCTTTACTTTTTCCACATTTTGTTATGTTAGAGGCCTATTCCAAAATTGATTAAATCCCTTATTTTCCTCAAAATTCTACAAACAATAACCCATAATGACAACATGAAAGAAGTTTTTTTGAAATCTTTGCAAATTTATTAAAAAAAAAAAGCGAAAAAAATCTCATGTACATAAGTATTTACAGGCCTTTGCTCAATACTTTGTGGAAGCACCTTTGGCACCAATTACAGCCTTAAGTCTTTTTTTGAGTATGATGCTACAAGCTTGGCACACCTATTTTTGGGCAGTTTCTCCCATTCTTCTTCGTAAGACCTCTCAAGCTCCATCAGGTTGGATAGGGAGCGTCGGTGCACAGCCATTTCCAGATGTCTCCAGAGATGTTCAATTACGTTCAAGTCTGGGCTCTGACTGGGCCTCTGAAGGACATTAACAGAGTTGTCCCATAGCCACTCCTTTGTTATCTTGGCTGTATACTTAGGATCGTTGTCCTGTTGAAAGATGAACCTTCGCCCCAGTCTGAGGTCCAGAGTGCTCTGGAGCAGGTTTTTATCAAGGATGTCTCTGTACATTGCTGCATTCATCTTTCCCTTGATCCTGACTAGTCTCCCAGTTCCTGCTGCTGAAAAACATCCCCACAGCATGCTGCTGCCACCACCATGCTTCACTGTAGGTATGGTATTGGTATTAGCCCTATATAGTCTTTTTAGGCAGACAGTAGAAACAGCCCTGAACAATAAGTGTCTGACCGAAAAATGAACAGTATGTCTACCTGAAGTCTCTCTCTACTGCCTGTCAGAAGCTTTTCTCACCAATCTCCTTCTTTCCAGAACCCCTTCCTTCCACTAGTGGCATACACTCTGCAGGCTGGCACATGTGTTGGTGGCCATTTTGAAATAGTCCTCTATTGATAGGAAACAATCTGTGTGAAACAATAAACTGCTGTCGCATGTTTGCTAATTGAAATAGTCCTACTGAACGGAAAGGAGGGGAGGACTTGGATATAGAAATATACCAAGAGAGAGTAACTCCAAAGGGAAACACACAGCAGTGTAGTGCCCCGTACACACAATCGGACTTTCCGGCAACAAAACCGTGGAATTTTGTTTGAAGGTTGTTGGCTCCAACTTGTCTTGCATATACATGGTCACACAAATGTTGGCCAACAATTACGAACGTGTGAACATGGTGACATACAAGACGTACGACGAGCCGATAAAGAGGAAGTTCAATAGTCATGTGATATCTCCATTAAGAACGCTAGTTTTACAAGACCGAACGCTTCCGGTTCGTACTTGATTCCGAGCATGAGTGGAATTTTGTGCGACGGACTTGTGTACACACGATCGGAAAGTCCGACAACAAAGTTTTGTTGGCGGAAAATCTGAGAACCTGCTAGCAAACATTTCTTGGCCAAAAGTCCGACAACAAATGTTCGATGGACCATACACACGGTCAGACTTTCCCACCAACAAGCTCACATCCAACATTTCCCGTCGGAAAGTCCAACCATGTGTATGCGGCATAATAGTCACAAAAATAGAAAATATTTATTAATGCGATTTCCACAAAAAGGCAACATTCACCACACCACAGTGAAAACCATTAAAGACAACGTGGTCAATAATGTTAAAAACAAAGAAAAAGACCAGGGCTCACATGCATTACCCACTATCAGGGCAGGCCTTAGGGTGGTGGGGGCTCCTGGGCTTGAGTCACTTCCGGGCCCTACCTTCTATACATATGCACAGCTCTATAAAACAGAAATAGAAAAGGGCAAGGTGTGCCAGACTCAGTGCAGTATTAAAGAACTTCTGTTTAATTGGACAAGACAAAACAGCCAAATGGCTACTCACAAAAGTAGATAATATATTAGCGTATAAGTGGGGGATACTGTACTGGTATTCGTCCTGGGTCCACGATTAATAAAAGCAATAAAAATGGATAAAATGATAATTACCGTATTTAACGGTGTATAACACGCACCCTAAGTTTAGGAGGGACTTTTAAGGAAAAAAACTTTTAGGAGGGAAGTTTAAGGAAAAAAAACTTACATTTAAATGCCCATCAATGCAGCCTTATCAGTGTCCATCTGCAGCCTTGTCAGTATCATTGCAGCCTTGTCAGTGTCAGTGTAGCCTTGTCAGTGTAGCCTTGTCAGTGTAGCCTTGTCAGTGTAGCCTTGCCCCAGTGTCATTTGCAGACTTGTCAGTGTAGCCATGCTCCAGTGTCATTGCTGCCTTGTCATTGTAGCCTTTCAGTTTAAAAATGGCGCCGCCGAGATATAGAGCCGGATGTCCTGTGTATCTCGGCGTCTTTCGGCCGCTCTTGGCGGCTTTTGAAACAGAGGGGGCCCGCGGGGCCCCCTTTTGGCCGGGTCCTATGGGCTTAAGCCCAGTCAAGCCCAATGGTAAGTCCGGCCCTGCCCACTATTATGCCAGCAGTCAACCGTATGCAGGAATGAGGCACTTAGTTGAAAGCAATGATGGCCAAGGAATTGCTGAAACAATTATGAATCTAGCTAGACCAATGGTTTAAACACATCAAAAATAGTCCTTGAAAACAATGAGGGGAACCAATCCGTCCGTATTGTGTTGACTGCTTGTTGATTAAACAAATGCCTGCAGGTGCTTAATGGAAGATGAAGGATCAGACCAACTAACATGTACAAAAGCTGACAGAGGAACAGAGGCAGAAGAAACGAACTATTGATATTACAGCCAGATATATGAAGGTGAGGGGATGTCCACTCAGTGGTGGAAGCGGCAGTACATTAAGGATGAAAATAATGGGAACTAAGTCCCTGGAACAATCTCAGCCAAGGCCTTGCTGATGCTCCTTCCTCACTGACAGATCTGTTCATGTAGGTAGTGGGCCGCCAGTAAAGTCTCTTTCAGAGTTCCACAGACCACCGGATCAGTGGATCATAATGAGAGCTGATGCGGACATGGAGGTGTATAAGTTGCTGATAGCACTTGTCCAATCTTCAAAGCTCAGACAGCTTGGTGCGCGCCATGAAAGCAGATGGCTGTACGTGCTGAGAGTTGATCAATTGCTCAGCTGGGAAGGCAGATGAAAGGAGCCATGCGGATGCAGGTGAGGTCGGGTCAGATGACATTGAAACACCAATGAATTTCACTCACATGACGTGAGTTTCAGCAGGGCTCTACTACTGAACACTTAGGCCAGCCATGCATGGGTCAATTCTGAACAAATATTTTTCGAAAATCGTAATTAAGAATTTTCGTTCGAATTTCCCACCTTTAGTGGACCGCAGCAATGGCTGATTTTCGTGTGGCCATCGAAGTGATCGGGCATGTTGAAAATTTCTAATCAATGATGGAAGAATCGTGCGAGAACTATAATCAAAAAAGAAATGAGCATGAGCTGTGACCTGGAAAGAAAAGAAGATTCCCGGCCACAAAAATTATTTTCTGCAGCAACATGAGGTGAAATTGAAGGCTTGGTTGGTCAAATTTCTAAATCAATGGTGGCACCGTCAGTTCACGAAACGCACTAAATTTCTGATTTCCAAAAAAAAAATTGTTTGAAATTCGACCCATGTATGGCCTGTATTACACAACTGGTAACAGCAAATGTCTCTGAGGTGGCTACACTAGACATTTTGTAAGGGGTGTGTGAGCCCTGCTCAATAATAAGCTATCTCTCTAGAAATAGCTTGAAAGAAAAATTTGAGCTAGCAACTCCAAAGTCCATGCGAGTTACTTTATTAATACATAATAGTGAGTATAAAACAGGGGCTTACGCGTTTCGGCAGAAAGCTTGATCACAGCACATGATAACATAAGACACAAAGTAAATATAGCAAAATATACAAACTCCACCTCTCCATTATTTAATTAATCAATTATGCAATTGAGAATCAATGACAGGCGTAACACCTCTAGAAATAGCACTTGTACTGAAAGATAGATGTAGAGATTTTAAAGATTTGAAATGATTGAAAGAGTGGTTGAAGCAACAGTGGAAACAGATTTGTTCCATTTGAACGAGAAGTGAAAATAATAAAACAAAAGGCTGATCGGACCTCTTTAGTCATGATGATATAACTATAACATTATCATTTTTTTTATGCTAGGTCCTCTCGTGAGTTCTGTTCCTCACTTCCTTTTTAATACATTGCACATAGACACAAATACACTGTAAATATTGCTTATGCACTGTTGGATGTATTAAAGAACAGATGGCATGTTTGGGGCTTCATTATTTGAGTAATCACTTGATTATACAGTTTAAGAGTGATAAATATTTAAACAGATTAGAAGTGACAGTTATTATATATTTATTTCTTTTTTACTTTTAGGCCCCCAAACAGCCCCCCACCCATTTGTCAAAAAAGTAAAGAAAAGGCTATGTAATAGCCCACCTTACAAATGTTGCCTCTCCACTGCTCTGATATTTGCTGTCTCAATGCAAATACATTTTTTAATCTTTTCCATGCGGTCACGTGACCACAAGGTGGCCAGTGTATCCGTCTGTGCAGCTCTAAAAGCAGAACCTAACTCCCAAAAGTTAGTTCTGCTTTAACATTCTTCACAAGGAAAATTGTAAGACATTTTATGATTCTTAACCTCTCCCCCCGCTGCCATTCTAGGAATGACATGTAGCTGGTCCTGCAGCCTCCTGGGCTACTTATATCACATCTCCCGGGGGGGGGGGGGATCTGGGGTGCAGGCCAGGGGCTTGCACCAGTGGGTCATCAGGAAGTCACATGACCAGTGACACAATGCATCGGGTGGAGCTGGTGACGTAAACATACATACATAAACGTTACATAACGTAAAGCCAGAAGTGTTGGTGAGAAGTTCATGGCTGGCCATTGATACACTGTGCAAACTTTTTTTATTTGAATGTGAGTGCATTCTATGAAGTCAATAAAACCGTTTTATGCAAAGTAATGTGTTGCGCCATGAGCATATTCTCTTCTGTGTTTTTAACTCAGAGTTAGTCTACCCTTCACATCAACCTACACAAGGCCAATACTGGTGACTACATCTGTACCAGCCCCATATCAAGTTACAGTTTGGCCTATGTATGGTTAATGGTGACGACTATGTGGTAGTTGTACTAGCCTTTGATGCTAGGAATTTTTAACTTCAACTTGTTTGTCCTTTTAATCCTTTCTTTTTTGTATAAATAAATACTGTATTTATCGGCGTATAACACGCACTTTTTTCCCCTACAAATCGGGGGCAAATCAGGGGTGCGTGTTATACGCCGACAGCATACCTCGGAGGGGGAGGAGCGCCTCCAGAATTCACCGAGCCGTCATCTCCTCTCCACTCGGCTCTCACTTGACTTTCACTCGGATCTCACGTCACACACACACACAGTCCTGCCTCCGCCACCGGCATTGGACCAGTGTTCTGCCTATCACAGGAGCTAATCCAATGCCGATGGCGGAGGCGGGACTGTGTGTGTGTGTGACGTGAGAGCCAAGTGGAGAGGAGATGACGGCTCGGTGATTTCATGATTCAGGCTGCTTTTATGAAAGATGGTATGGCTGCAAATTTGTTTAAACAAACGGCATTAATCAGGCTGCATTGATGCATTGATCAAGCTGCATTGAGGACTTTATTTAGGCTGCATTGAGGACATTAATCAGGCTGCAGATGGACATTGATGGGCACTGACCCTTAATTTGCTTCAAAGTTGTTTATTTAAAAAATGTTTTTCTCCTGAAACTTCCCTCTTAAAATAAGGGTGCATGTTAAACGCCTGTGCGTGTTATGCGCCGATAAATACGCTATATATACTTTTAGATGACTTTGTGTGTTGCGTTTCCTATAAAGTCTATTTTGAGTCCACTGGTTAAATTTTGTCTATAATTTAGGATGTGGCACCCTTTTACTATATTAGCATCCACAGTACCACCCTGTGGGGATGCCTTCTTTTCTTTTTCTATACACCGTCATATATCATCGTTAATCATTTTTTTACTATTTGTTTATTTTCACTTGCCTTGTTATCACATGTGATCAGACACTGACATCCTATAGCCTACAATGTTATCACAGAAGGGAAAGGGCACATTTTTTTTGCTAATGAAATAATGCTAGGTGACAAGTCACAACTTTTTGCAGAAATACAGATAGAATTTTGAGTTCCATGAGCTCTGGCTCAACATTGTGGATTAACCATACTGAGCTGTCTTCCAGAAATGCAGTACTGTATCAGCGTGCTTCAGAGTTCTACATTCCCTCAGATATGTATCATTCAATATTTATTTCTGTGCTCTAACCCACACACAAGTCTTTAAATAGACCCCTGCATTTGCTGTGCATTACAGAACAGCTGGCTGCCCAGTACTGTTCAGCAAAGTGTGGTAACTTTGTAATCAATAAAGATAATTGAAAGCCTGTCAAGACTCCGAGCCTTCCCGAGCCAGATCATCAGTCAGGCACATTTTTACATCATATTCAACCTGCTATTTCCTTCTCATAGATAAAGATGGGAGCAAAAAATAGATGTTTGCTATTGTTCCTGTCAAGAGTGTACATATCTATCTTCCCACTTATAAATAACATTTGATTTTCCGAAAAGCCGCAGATGACCTATATACCTACGCGTTTCCTAATAGTATTCGCTACTTTTCTTTTTTTGTTTCGGATTGTTTTCCGTGAGTTATTTTGTGCTAAGTGCATTTGACAGTTTCAAGTCAACTCATAAACTGCCTGGGTGCCAACCATGACATTCACGTGAGGCCTGTCAGAAACCATGAAATCAGACCGAGACAGAAGTACAGTTAAATCACACTTGTTTAATAATAAAAGTAAAAAGAACAAACGTAGTCAAAACATACCCAGATTTCAGTAACCAGAACGGATAGTCAGCCAAGCCAGAAGTCAGGGATCAATGTAGTGGAACAGCAAGCAGGATCTGGAGCTAGAAGGGATGTCAGCAAAGAAAGTATTTAAACAGGAACACAGGAGAATGTCTCTGTGATGTTGACCAAGGCGAAGGCAGAGATCCTCTGGACTGGACGGCTTATGTAGGCAGGACTGACGAGCAGGAAATCATCAACAGCTAAGTAACTGTGGAGACTAGAGAAAGGAGCTGGCAATTAGCCGACAGCTGAGCGGCCAGCTCTGAGAAGGAAGGGCTGAGCCCAGCCCTGACAAGGCCTTGGTAAAAATAAATTTGGGATAGGTTCATTTATAACTATATGTACTGTATAAAGTATATTGTCACAAATTTTAGGCCCCTGTATGCAGTGGTGCTTGTTACGAGTGGCCATATTATTGATGGTGTTTGGTCAGATTTTTGCAGAGCATGATTTAATTGTTTTCATTTTTGTAGTTGAATGAATTTGATGGCGAATAGATTTTTTTTTTTCTATTAAGTGGAAATATCCCTTAACCGCTTCCCACCTGCCCAACGTCATATGACGTCATGGACTTTGAGCGGTGATATCTGAATGATGCCTGCAGCTACAGGCATCCAGGGCTGGTGCAAGGATTTTTGACACCCTAGTCGAAACCTCATTTTGCAGCCCCCCATTGGCTCCACCCCTGACTCCACCCCCTTTGCCCTGCCCATGTGAACCCCACCTTTTTAATGAAGCACCCATCAAATGCAGCCCAGCAGCGCCCATCAAATGCAGCCTCACCAGCGCCCATCAAATGAAGCCTCACCAGCGCCAATCAAATGAAGCCTCAACAGCACCCATCAAATGAAGCCTCACCAGCATCCATCAAATTAAGTCTCACCAGTGCCTATCAAATTAAGCCTCACCAGCACCCATCAAATGAAGCCTCACCAGTGCCCATCAACTAAAGCCTCACCAGCGCCCATCAAATGAAGCCTCGCCAGCGCCCATCAAATGAAGCCTCACCAGCACCCATCAAATGAAGCCTCACCAGCATCCATCAAATGAAGTCTCACCAGTGCCTATCAAATGAAGCCTCACCAGTGCCCATCAAATGAAGCCTCACCAGTGCCCATCAAATGAAGCCTCACCAGCACCCATCAAATGAAGCCTCATCAGCACCCATCAAATGAAGCCTCACCAGCACCCATCAAATACAGCCTACCAGTGCCCATCAATGAATGTTTGCTTGCTTACATTCATTCGGGAGTCGGAACACAGACACAGTGCTCTGCCGCCGTTGCTGCACCTCTGACACTATGTGCGAATGGAGCTGCGGCTGCCTGCTGTTGTTGACACTAGGTTGCTTGCTGCAGAGAGAAGAGTGTAGGAACACAAGTGCAGGCATCATTCAGATATCTTCTTTTAAAGCCGACTGTTCAGCCGCTTGATCATTCTTACAGGTGGTGGGAGGGGACGTCCCTTCCCCCTATTGCCACCCTCCAGTGCTTCTCCCGGCTCGCCCCTGCGATCGGCAAATCGGGGAGGGAACCTACCATCGCAGAATGATGACCATAGAGATTTCTGACAGGTAAGATGGTCCCCGAAGTCTCTATAATTGTTCAGAGGCTGGACGTGATGTTAAGACGTCACGCCCGGCCTCTGCATTTGTAAAAATGCCACCGCCTCGGCTGGGAAGCCAGGATCTTTTTTTTTTATTTCAGGCTTCCTAGCCTAGAGGTGAGATCTGGGGAATTATAGACCCCAGATCTCACTGTAAAGAGGACCTGTCACGCACGATTCCTATTACAAGGTGAAGTAACCGATGCAATATCACACAATCTAATATATCCTATATAACTATTGCATACATGTATTCATTTGTCTAGTCCCTAAAATTGCTAGTCTAATCTATCAGTCTGATAAGCACAATGATATAACAAATACATCTGCTTAGTAAACAAGTTACATTTATTTCCCTTGAAAACAGGAAACTAACATAAAAGTATTAAAAGGTACTACAATGTTATAGCGCTTACAATCAGAACACAATACAAGAATATACTTATCATATCCCCTAGCCAGACTCCTATCAGCTGGTCTCACGATGTTGAAAGAGAGGGAGCTCTGCTTGAAACATTCCTTTTTTTACAAACACACCTCATCCAAAACCCTATTTTTGGACGAATCACAGTACCTCTGGGGCGTTTCCTCAACAGGTTTTATTATTGACTGTCTTGCCATAATTGGCCTCTGGGGGCAGTGTTTGTCCATGAATCGCCATTATCCGACTGGGGTCAAATCCTGGGTCTTCGATCTTCTGTATCTCAACTCATCCATTATCTAAGTTTGCAAATAGAGCAGTTAATCAGGAATTCTCATAGACAGATTGGAGCCTCTAGTATCATGTAAATATAGAGGTTTAACTGGCTACATTCCAACCTTTGGGGGGGCATCCTGTCCTCCAGGACACTGCAAGCCTCAGTTTGGCTGACTGTTGGGAATGAAAATCAATGTATACACCCCAGAAATGTGATATTAATTCATGTTGAATTACAACATATTCCGCTTTGCACGTAAAAGGCGCATACCACCCTTCTTCAGACACGGCTCCTATTGAACAGTCCATCACCGACTTAACGCGTGTCGCTTCCCAACATGTGTTTCTGAACCAGCACCTATAGAACAGCCCTTAACTGTCTTAACGTGTTGCGTTTTTCAACATGTGCTTCAGAAACAGCTCCTATGGTACAGTCCATAATGGTCTTACCATGTTTCGCTTACCCACACGTGCCGCTTTGTTACTGGGTGACACACCAACATCACTCTTCCGTGACAGCTTCCATGTCACCATTCTATGTCTTCTTCTTTCCAATATCTTCAGGACGGGGTGCAGTACAGGTAAGGGGTGTCCATTCACTCACCATTCACCAGCACACATTCAGAGCAACATATCAACCAGTTTTTAGATATAGAGTCTCGAGGAGGGCCTTTCTTGCCCATATTACTAGCTTAAAATATACCTTTATCACACTATACCATGACATAAATCAACCCATTATCATAATATATGCATATATATGATCCATCCAATTACGCCTCCCACTCCCAACCTCCTATAACTCTTTATTGTAGATACGGGTCGGGATTGGGCAGGCTTGCTCACAATAACCTTTCCTACCGCACTTTTGGTATGTCAGCGGTATTTCAGGGCTCTGATCTGGCAGCAAAGTCTCTAACTTGTACACAGAGACCCTACCGTCCATTTGTCCCTCCACTTGCATAGGTAAATGAGAGACCTTTCTATATAAATCTGAAGTCTAACAACACATATAAATCTGCAACAATGACAAAACCCACACAATGCCATCCCTGTGCCTGGAATTCAGAGACCATGCCCAGGGTATACCATGCACATTAACCTATGGTTAGGTTCAAGGAACCCTCTAGTTCCATTACTAACGTTACATCTGTATCCTTTAGGACAAAGAAACAAACTCATCTATGTCCCAAATAATACCCAGGTGCTTCCTTCCCAGCACTGATCTCTCCATCCAGAACCCAGAATGAAATATCTTCCCAACATTTTTCGTTCACCACCATGTATTGACCTGGCGTACAAAGGGCATCATGGTCATGCTTCCGACAGAGGGAAGTATCAACCTGCCTCCAGCTTCTATCTTCTCTGATCACATGTGGTAATTTAGCCTCAAATGCAACAAGATAGAATCCCCAGTCAGTAAGCAGATTGATGCCACCAAATATACAGACCAAGTCTGCACTTCTGTATATGGGATCATACAGCATAACACCTTTCACAATCCAAACTAGTACAGCCCATCCAGGTATTCAACCATCACTTTGGATCAGTGTAAGCAACGTGTTTTGGCAAAGTCTTACTGAACAGTGATACTAACTCATCAAGCCACTGCCCCTCATACAGAGACTGTACAATCATCTTAATGTTGGTTGACAATTCCACCTGCCGCTGCGTGCACGCCAGAGCCAATGACAGATTTCTGTCCTATACCATCACACTCTCTACCAACCTCTCAACATGGTTGACCAAAATCTGGAGCCGCTTTAACCTGGGTGTTTCTGTGACTTTGTTGAATGTTATTAAGGATGCCACCAATCTCTCTGAGCAACAAAGCCCAGCTTAAGTTATGGCTGAGAGTTTGTCCCTCAGGAGACCAATGTCCACTCCATTAACAACACCCATCCCAGCTACTATTCCCCCAACATAGTGCTGAATACATCCTTCCTCTTTCGGTTACTCCTCAGACACAAGCATCCTGCATGAACCTGTGTCCGCACATCTCTGGGAGTAAGTCACTGGTACAATGACCGTACTTGATTCAATGTATACTCAGCACATATAGGGTAATAGGTTTTTATCAACCACTGTGAGATGTTGCAGCGCCATGTGGTGAAGGCATATTGTATCCTGGTAGCCAGCGTCTGTTCCCTTTATCTAACGGAGAATGCTCCTGTCTGTATTCACTGCCATTACCTGTGCAGGGTTTCAACCTCTCAGGTGAGACATTAACAAGGCGTATCTCCCCCATGTCCAATTCTGGTGTCCCACGTGTCCAGTAACCGAGAGCTTCTCTGTAGGACTGATAAGACTGAGATACCGCCCCCACAAGGAAGTTTTCACCCCGCTGATGTGTCACCTGACACCCTCTAGTCTGGCCAACCGACACCTTATTATGTATAAGTGCCAGTCTGCTGGATACCTGCACCATATTACTTCCGTTACGTCAATACATGTCATACATTAAAAACCTTTTCTTCTTTAATTTCCTCCCTCCAACAAAAAAAACATATATTTTACATTTCATGTTCAGACGGATTGGATGTGTATATTCCTTCCCCAACCTCCAACCCATTGCACATGTAATAATAGCACGTTTGCATTCATCAGGAGAGACCCGGCAAAAAATGTTTCACAAGTCCTGTTGATAGGCACAGTCTTTCAGATTCAGCATTAGCACTAAATTGTCCATAAGAAAAAAACAAGTATTAAACTGAATCTTTTCGTTTGTCCCTTCTGTCCTGATGTTTATCAGAACAAATTTGCAGTGTGGTATGGCACAGACAAACTGCCAACCAGATGATCACCTGTCATCCATGTTCCAGAAACCTCTCCAATCTCGCTCCACCAGGATTCTGGAAGTGAAAAACAAGAGCAGAATCAAATTCTTATCCCTAATATCTGCTTACTTGCTACGTTTACTTATAGTTCCCTCCTTAGAACCCAGGAACCTACTACTCCTGGCTTCTGCAACTCTGACCAAATTATGAAAACAACCATGACTTCTTTAGGCTGAACCCCCTCTAAAATGGATCCCCATGGTATAAGCAAAAATTTCAAAAACGAACATGAATGTTGCTTTCCAACAATTCTCAATTTAAACACTAAAAAAACAATGCATTTATCTGTATTGTAAGACCTATGCACTAACCCCCCTTTCAGGTGGACAAAGCGTGAACCTTTTGGAACTCTTTGCACCTGAATGAAAATAAAAACAGATAACAAAAAAAAACAAACTCCTGGAGGACATATCCCATGACCATCTATTCAGCTGCTAATTGACAGAATAGCCAATTACCCCCCTTTCAAGTGGACTAAACAATAATTTTTCCACCTGAACAAAACAAAAATAAAATTGATGACTAAACAAATGCCAAAAATATAAAAAAAATTTTTAAAAATTAATAAAATAAAATAAATAAAATTCCGGCCATTATCACACAAAATCAACATGACAAGACAACCACCATAAAACAATGACAAACACTCAACTTTTACTTAAAGACATCCATGGACTTTCCTCCTGAGAAGATTAAGTGCTCATTTCGATCTGAAAGACAATTAGTTAATGGGAAAAACAAAAAACAAAACATCTGTACCTCATCACCACATTTGTAACTTAATTTGTAATTCTTTAATCCATGAATGTCTGACTATTATTTAATTTTTTTCATTGTTTGCAAACAATTGCTAATTAATGAGCTCATGGTACCATGTGATAATCGATTATGCATTTACAATAACCTAACCCCTGTTTTGCTAAATTTGCCCACTGTTGTTCTCACTTTGAAGGACCTGCAAACAAAACACAAACATTAGTATGCAAACCAGTTTAACTTCTCCCCTGGTCTCTGGAAAAGGAACACAAAGACAGTGATTACACACAATTATCATGACAATTGATTTTTTGAGTCCCCCACGCCTTTTCCCATTAATTGTAATGTTAGGGGAACAATTGCCATATTTTCCTATACTAAGCAAGCAGTATTGGTAAACTTTGCCTTATTACTCAGGAAAAATGGCAATGCAATTTGTATCCAACTACATACATGCCAGAATTTTTTTTTAAAAATGTAATTAAAAAAAATTTAAAATAAGAGAAGAGAAAAAAAACCTACTAATCATAACAGAAAAAAAAATGTTTAATAATAAAAAAAAAAATTAAGAGGCTTATCCTTGAACATACTAAAAATATATCAAGGTCCTCTATCATATTTAAAACATGAAGCTCACATCTAAACCTTATTCAGAGCAAGGAAACATTGACCAGAAAATTCTTAGCATCCATGCAGCTCACTAAGTGCTGCTAACATTGTTTACCCCAGTGCTACATTTAAATAACCATGTGGCTACCTCCATTTTGACTTTACGCAACTGTTCTACATATTGATGATTTTCAGTTTGTAGTCCCAGCATTTGGGTCTTAAAAGGAAAATGGGTTTGATTACTATGGCCTCCATGCTTTGTATTGCTACCCCATCGGGCAGAATACTCTTCATACCGCCCTGGGGTCGTTTTAGGGTGGCGTGATCTTTTGATATCATTATTCACTGCCCAACAATATTTTGCGATGTGACACCCCCCCCCCTTTACACAAAAAAAATTTGAGGGCTGGTCTCTCTGTATAGGCCCTTCTTTGAGCATATGGTGCTGGAAACTCACATTGCTGGACATTATTACTACGTTAACAAGATTGGAATAAACAGACTTTATACTTTCATCGTCTGAGGAGTCATCAGAAGTTTCCATTGTTTCAACTCCTGAATCAATTTCAAGTGCAGTTATCACACTGTTATTTAAATCTCCAACATTGATTTCTATCATAGTAACATCACTTGCAGCAATAACAGCGTCTGGTTTTTCTGCATGTTGTTTCACTTCTATCTTTGTTGTGCACTGAGGATGTGCGGAGGATACCTCCACCATTGCACATTCGGCTTTTGCATGTTTGGAGGATAACTCCAGTATGGATGCCTGTGCACCCTGTAATTCCTCCCTAAGCCATATGATCACACACAAATTCTCAGCCTACCTTTGATTCAAAGAGGCAATGCAACTTTCTCTTAATTTACACGTTTGTTCTAATTCATCTAATCTCTGTTCCAATACACATCTCTCAGTCACTAATTGTTGAATGTGATCAGCAACATTTGCATCTGCTTTTGCAACTATTGCTAATATATTCTCAGTTACACTTTGTACCTGTTCCAATAATTGTTTTCTCTCACTATACCATTCTAATTCTTTTTGTTCCGCAATGTCTTTCATTTTCAACAACATGCATACAGCATTGGCCATTCTCTGTTTCTTGCATCTTTTGGAAGACTTTTTATACTTTATTGCATCATTATGAGTATTGCATTGTTTTAATAGATCATTGTATTGGTGTGTTAATGCATTCTTTTGTATAGTATTGAATTGAATACAGGCATTTTTTTCAAGAAACTCTTCAAGGACATCCATTGATATGCTAATTTGCAACTTAGCGTACACTGAAGTTGCTCAACCAGTTGCTTACAAAATGCACACAGATACACAGACGGCTACAAAAACACACATAGACACAGATAAAGCTGTTTAAAAGCTAACTTTCACCTGTAGTCCCACAACCAAAAAAAGAAAAACAGATACAAAGCCGTTTAAAAACAAATTTGTTCCTTGTAGTTCTACAGCCTACAAGACACAAGGCACACTCTTAGTCAATGCCTTACTATATTACCACTGATTTTTAAACCCCTTAGATTGCAGGTCACATTGAACTTCTATTGGAACAGAGAGCTATTTCACACTCACATGGGGAAAAATAAAGAATAAACTAGTAATAAAATTAAAAATTAAAATTAAAAAAATAAAAAATAAAAATCTATATTTCTCCCACTTTCTCCTCAAAGATGTTTGGTTTATCCTGTCAATCTGCAGGCTGCATCAGAACCAGGGATGATCAATCCCTCACTCACCAGTAACGTTGACTTGTTACAGGCCTAAAACACATTAACGATACAAACGTTTAACATATAAACATATATCAGCCAACAATCTCACCAGATTTGCGCGTCCGCGAAATATTTCATAGAACTTTCAGGACCATCCAAGCAGGATTTCAGAATTCGCGAGCCAGCGCCAATCTTTGTCCACACTAGAGACGATTTTCAGTTCTGAGTGTATTTGAGGATTTATGCTTACAGGGACTCAAAAACAAAAACACATTAGGGTTTGTGGATTCTGTATAAAAATAAAATTTACACGCTTTCTGGGGTGCCAAATGAAGTAACTGATGCAATATTATACAATCTAATATATCCTATATAACTATTGCATACATGTATTAATTTGTCTAGTCCCTATAATTGCTAGCCTAATCTATCACAGTCTGATAAGCACAATGATATAACAAATACATCTGCTTAGTAAACAAGTTACATTAATTTCCCTTGAAAACAGGAAACTAACATAAAAGTATTAAAAGGTACGACAATGTTACAACGCTTACAATCAGAACACAATACAAGAATATACTTATCATATCCCCTAGCCAGACTCCTATCGGCTGGTCTCACGATGTTGAAAGAGACGGAGCTCTGCTTGAAACATTCCTTTTTTTTTACAAACACACCTCATCCAAAACCCTTCCCAATACCTGCCCAACTCTATTTTTGGACGAATCACAGTACCTCTGGGGCGTTTCCTCAACAGGTTATATTATTGACCGTCTTGCCATAATTGGCCTCTGGGGGCAGTGTTTGTCCATGAATCGCCATTATCCAACTGGGGTCAAATCCTGGGTCTTCGATCTTCTGTATTTCAACTCATCCATTATCTAAGTTCGCAAGTAGAGCAGTTAATCAGGAATTCTCATAGACAGATTGGAGCCTCTAGTATCATGTAAATATAGAGGTTTAACTGGCTACAATCCAACCTGGGGGGGGGGCATCCTGTCCTCCAGGACACTGCATGCCTCAGTTTGGCTGACTGTTGGGAATGAAAACCGATGTATACACTCCAGAAATCTGATATTAATTCATGTTGAATTCCAACACAAGGGATGGTTAAATTCCTTTTAATAGGAATAAAAGTGATTAAAAAGATGTAAAAAGAAAGCATCAAACTAGAAAAATAAAAGTAAAATTAACAATAAGAAGAAAAAAAAATGTAAATCGCGCCCTGTCCCCGTGTGCTCGCTCGTATAAGTGAACACATACTTAAGTGGTGCCCACATATGTAAATGGTATTCAAACCACACATGTGATGTATCACCGCAAACGTTAGAGCAAGAGCAATAATTCTAGTCCAAGACCTCCTCTGTAACTTAAAAAATTTAACCTGTAAAAAATTTTAAAATGTCGCCTATGGGGATTTTTAGGTACCGAGGTTTGGCACCATTCCATGAGCGTGTGCAATTTTGAAGCATGACATGTTAGGTATCTATTTACTCAGTGTAATATCATATTTCACATTATGCAAAAAAAATGTAGCTAACCTTACTGTTTTTTGTTTTTTTTAATGCATGAAACAGTTTCCTTTTCCAAAAAAAACCCCGCATTTGATAATTTAAAAAATGCACAAATACCGTGCGAGTTAAAAAGTTGCAATGACCGCCATTTTATGCTCTAGGGTCTCTTCTAAAAAAACATATATAATGTTTGAGGGTTTTGTGTAATTTTCTAGCAAAAAAAATTGATTTTTACGTGCAGGAGAGAAATGTCAGAATTGGCCTGGTAGGCAAGTGGTTAAAAATAATTAATCTTAACTTTGTGAATGCATCTTAAAGATGAACCCTGGGGAAATTTAAAAACTACCCCTACCTCCAGTGGGGCTCCACCACCATTACAGTGATTAAATGCTCATTTTTTGTCCAGGGAAACATTCAAATACAGTTTTACTTAACTTATCCCTTGCTCTCACAGGCTCCTTCTCTTCTTGTGACTAGTTTCTTGAAGAAGCATCTTCTTGGTGAACTCTGACGTCATCACGTACAGTGCAGGACCAGCGGTCAGCTCACTATCTGGAATGACAGAGAGAAGAAGAAAAGGGACAGTTAAGGGAGTGATGGGTAAGGTAAGTAAAACATCTTTTTAACCACCTCCCTACATCTGCAGTTCAAGCCCTTGAAGCCGACATAACACAAATATGCGGCCCCACTGCACTGGGCTTTTTGCCATGGGGCTGCATATTTGAGTATCTCCACACAGAGCACTCCCAGCACGCCACGTGTATCGGGTACCCCGCCGTGCAGTGGGCGCATGTGCTATGGCTCTTAAAGGAGCCGACATACAGGTACGGCGATTTGCGGGAACGAGACACTTTGCCCACGTAAATGTATGTGAGCTGTTCGACACGTGGTTAAATCTTTGTACACACCATTTACTAGAGTTCCCCAACAGAACATTAGACCATGTGGGTAATGAAATACTGGCCATCTTCACCCAATAATTTATTATGAGGGTTGGTCAGAATTATACTTTGTTTGCTTAATAATCATTTATATTTTATCTGTGCTGGCAGGGCTAGGCAAATCTAGCCAGGTAGATGTAATGCCATAACACATATTAAATTTGGTGGATGAGGTTTAAAGCCTATTTTATACCATTATCATTTGGTCTGATGGCTCCCATATTTGATTTGAAGGGTTCCTAAATTCTTCATTAACTTGTCCATACTTCTTATAGTCATAGATGAGCAAAGACACAGAAACAGAGAGATGCAGCATGGGAAAGAAACTGAACTTCAGGCAAATGTAAAATACACACATTAATGCAGCTTGGTATCCATTGATCACTTATTTTGTTATTTTATGTAGCTCTACAGGAGCCGCTGATTATTTGTTTCCCCCTATTTCTGCACAGCCAGGCAACATGCATCTTCCACTTGCACCCAGACACAAGAAGTCAGTTCCTTGGCTTTGTTTTTGTTGTTTTATTAGGGGTAACAACTTGGATGGGGTAGAGGAATTTATGGAATGCCCAATTTGACTTGAAGAACACAAATGAGGACGACTTCCTTCCTATATACAGAGATACGCACGTGCACGTTTTTGGCTACGATGCTTTCATGTTTGACACAATGTTTGCTCTGCTATTTTCCAGAAATCTAGACTCTGTCTTCTCTATTTCAGAGCATCTCCAACTATCATCTCATTCATTCCCCTGAAGAAGAGATTTATCCTGAATCTCCTGAAACGCGTCGGACTATAGGAGAAGTGCTCTTTTCTTATATACTATATATGGATATTATGTATCACTTTGTGTATGGTTGTTATCCTTGACCGTTACACTGTTTTATGAAATAATATATTTTTCTATGTTTTGAAAGTATTGTGTCTTCAAAAGTTTGCCCTTAAAGTCCCTTTGTACCGGGGGTACTTATTCTTCAAATACTATATACAGAGATAAGATCCTGGACTCTTCTCCTTCCTGGACACACTCAGTCTTTAAGGATCAGCAGCAAAAGGCCCCCTATGGACTGGGAGCTTTTAGTCCCATTTTGAAAATAGCACAGAAAGGTTGCAAAACTGCATGCAGGAGTATCTCCTCTCCTATTGTAGAACTGCTTCCAGCTCTACTGCTTGCAGGCACTACCAGCCCTCCTTCTGACTGCTGATCTGAAGATCTCCCAGGGCAAGGGATAAAAGGGTTAAGCACAACGCTGTCCTTTGAAAGTTTGCTACATGTGGCAGTCTCTCCCCTTGTGAATCCCTGCTCTTAGGCAAGAATCCTGTTGAAACCGTGATGCTGAATGGATCTTCCTAAGCCAGCCCAAGCCCAGCCTGGAGGAAAATTCCCCTCCTAGACCTAGGGGACCCCTCCTGGGCCATAAACAGCCCCCCTCAGCATTCCATCTTACACCCGACTCCTCTGCTACTCTGCCAGGCCCTGTGCCTGGGGACTGGCCAGATTCCCTCAAGTATGCAGATCAGGACCTCCTGACCTCCGCCCACTAACTTCCAGAAGCTTCTCCAAGCTTCTAGACCCAGGGGGAGGTACCAGAGACCTGCACTGTAGAGCCATTCAGTCTGACCTCTAGTAACGTGACCTGATACAGTCACCATGAGTGAAACATAAATTTGCCTGCACAAATCTAGTGGGATGTAAAAGAGAAGGTGATGTCATCCACTTGGCTGTGGTGTGTAGCAGAGCTGTGCAAATCTCAGGACTGAATTGACAGAGGTACAAATCATTTGGCTGATAAAAGAGTTCTTATATTTTTTTGTGCCCTAACAGAGGGCCAGAGGTGATGCAGCCTCACAGGACAGTCAGAGTAGAATGAAAACTCCTCCTCCAAGCTTTAACCAGACACTTATAGAAGTCACAAGATCGCTATATACTGCTGATGAGAAAAGGCATTTAGTCGTTTATATCAACTAAAATAATTGCATTTCCATGTTCTGTGTACTGTGGGAGACCAGATATAGTGAATGCAGGGTCCTGGATTTAGTAAAACTTTAAGCACCAAAATACAAACCTTGAAGAAGGGGACATACCCCGAAAGCTTGTCCTGAAAAATTGTATGCTAGTGGAAATAAAAAAAGTATTACAGACAGTGCTCAATTTTCTCTGGAGGTTTTCTTGAAAGTCTCATCAGCCTGCACTGCAAGTAAATGAGGAGTTGTTTTTTTTTTAAATGGAATCAATTCTCCATATAGTGGATTGTCAGATGTCAGATTGTACAGGAGACCTGTGGTTATAACTATGATAGTTCTGAAGCTGTTTTTTAAAACTTTCCATCTGCATTTTATCTTTGTAAAACCTCAGTATGAAATAATTATCCTCTTACTACATTGAGATGGAAAAATGTGGTAAACAGTTCAAACAAGTTCACACTAGAAGCAAATGTTCAATTTAACGTGTCCACTTGTTTTTGTATCAGAGTTGTCATCAATGGACAGGTCTCCTCCTCCCAGGAATGTCAGGGTACAATTTTGAACATTCTCAAATGAATACACATAGGGACTTGTCACAGGCCTTGTCAGACAGCATTGTTTCCTTTCCTCTGCACAACAGCAGAGAAGTAGGTTCTAAATAGGGTTGCCACCCTTTCTTCAAGTCAAACCCGAACACTTTAGCGGCACACAGCAATGTTTTTTTTTTTCTTTTTTGGTATAAACTTTACATACAGTATGTCACAAAAGTGAGTACACCCCTCACATTTTTGTAAATATTTTATTCTTTTCATGTGACAACACTGAAGAAATTACATTTTGCTACAATGTAAAGTGGTGAGTGTACAGCTTGTATAACAGTGTAAATTTGCTGTCCCCTCAAAATAACTCAACACACAGCCATTAATGTCTAAACCGCTAGCAACAAAAGTGAGTACACCCCTAAGTGAAAATATCCAAATTGGGCCCAAAGTGTCAATATTTTGTGTGGCCACCATTATTTTCCAGCACTGCCTTAACCCTCTTGGGCATGGAGTTCACCAGAGCTTCTCAGGTTGCCACTGGAGTCCTCTTCCACTCCTCCATGATGACATCACGGAGCTAAAGGGACATTTTTTTTTTTTTTCAAATTACATTTTTATTTATTTTTGTATTGCATTTTAGTGTAACTATGAGATCTGAGGTCTTTTTGACCCCAGATCTCATATTTAAGAGGTCCTGTCATGCTTTTTTTCTATTACAAGGGATGTTTACATTTTACATTCCTTGTAATAGGAATAAAAGTGACACAATTTTTTTTTTTAAAGAACAGTGTAAAATAAAAAAAAATTAAAGGTAAAACAAATAGTATTAAAAAAAAAAAAATTTAAACGTGCCTCTTCCTGCTGAGCTCGCATGCAAAAGTGAACGCATACGTGAGTAGCCAAATTTGTGGTACGCTCCACACTCAGGATGGTGACGGGTTGCATACATGAGTAGCGCCTGCATATGAAAACGGTGTTCAAACCACACATGTGAGGATCGTTAGAGCGAGAGCAATAATTCTAGCCCTAGACCTCCTCTGTAACTCAAAACATGCAACCTGTAGAATTTTTTAAACGTAGCCTATGGAGATTTTTAAGGGTAAAAGTTTGTCGCCATTCCACGAGCGGGTGCAATTTTGAAGCGTGACATGTTGGGTATCAATTTACTTGCGTAACATTATCTTTCACAGTATAAAAAAATTGGGCTAACTTTACTGTTGTCTTATTTTTTAATTTAAAAAAGTGTAATTTTTCCAAAAAAGTGCGCTTATATATATAATATTTGGGGATTCTAAGTAATTTTGTAGCCAAAAAACAGTTTTTAACTTGTAAACATCAAATCTCAGAAAGAGGCTCGGTCCTTAAGTGGTTAAAGTAACAAATCAGACAACTCTGTACGTTTATGTTCTGGTAATCTTTACTGGAACAGTTCAAAGAAGATATTGTCACAAAGAGGAGGTAATAGATCTGCTGAGTTTGGGCAACAGCCCCAACACAGCAAGGGGATTCCTCCAAATAACACAAACCAAATATTTGCAGGTAAAACAGTCTAGTATATACACATGTACAGTGGAAGTCTGCTTGCACCTAAAAGGATAAACAAGTTAGATGGTTATACTGACAAAACTTCTAAAGGGGGAAACTTAGGCCAGCCTATAAACCATTAACCCTAATGGGAGGTCAGAATTAATGGCAATGGTATAAGGACCCTTGTAGCAATAATGGCAACAATGTCCCTGTTGCAGATCTGATGGTCTTCACCGGCATGTAGGAGCTTTTTAATTGTATCCAATAAGGTGTAATAGCAATCAATAAGATTTCTTGAACTAAAGGTGTCTATGCACAGTGTTCAAGATAAGTTCAGTAAAGTATTCCCAAGGTAAAAATGTCTGTGCAAAGTGTCCAAGTGAAACAGTGAGAAAAGCATTTGTAAAGGTGGGCGAATGCCCTCTCACCAACGATCAGGCCGATTTAGGACCCTCCAGACAGCAGCTCCTGTAGCAATACAGCGGGTAGGGGACCGAGGAGCAGCAGTCTTTTCCCACATCTCTAACCTGGCAGTTCATACCTCTGGCATCTCCCTGTTGGAAGGCTGGTCTACTCCTCTGGATGACTGGATTTCCAGGCTTCAGTGATATTTCCTAGTGACACCACCAGGAATTACCATCATCCCCGAGGGGATACATGTGAGTTTGACCCCTGCTTTGCAGAGGTCCACTATATCTGGTAAGCGCAATTGGAGATTTTATGCAAGACCGATTCCTGTCACTTGAAGTTTACTTAATATGGATTTGTCCTGATAGACATTCATGGAATTTATCCATCCTATTTTTATTATTTAATCTTACATTTCGCGATGCACTTACCTTTTATTTCTGTTATTTACCTGCTCAATCCACTGTTTCGTTGTTGGACTATGCGGCGATAGCCATAAACGAGCTATCTGCTTGCGGGCAACATACAGTAATCTCAATACTGCCACATTAATTGGAGGAGTAAAGAAATTCCTCATCAACTGGTTGTAACGGAACAGTGATTTGATAAACAGACGATATGGTATCGGTTACAGCTTTCCAATATCTGAAGAGTTTGGGGCAGTGCCACAGCAAATCTATGAGGTCCCCACTAGCTCCTTCACATTTGGGGCACAGGGGGGACTCCCTCCTGCCCCATCTGTGAAGCATCACCGGAGTACGCTAGGTTCTGTGCAGGATGAATAGCTGAGAGAGCCTGTACGAGGGTGAGACTGGGACGGCTGGCATAGACTGCAAACATAATTCCCAGTCCTCACCCACAATCTCTCCCAGGTCTTGTTCCCACCTATGTCTACACGGTAGTCTAGCTGCATCCTGTGTCCTTGAGGAGAGAGTACTATATATCTGTGAGATCATTCCCCTTTTATTCTGTTTGGTGAGTATGTCAGTTATTAACGGATGATCTATGAGTTCCAACCTGGACCGTTGTACCTGCCAGAGTTGGAGATATCTATAAAAATTGTGTTTTGGCAACCCAAACTCCTCCTGTAAGTCAATGAAGGATTTAAAAATTGTCTGATTATAGAGTTGGGAAATGTAACAAATTCCCTTGGCCTCCCAGGACTGAAACCCCTCTAGTTTATGTAGTTCCGTGTAGCAAGGGTTACACCACAATGGAGTATGTACCATGAAGCCCATCATACCCAGGCTGTGTTTGATAAGGACTCATAGTTTTGTCAGTAAATGTATGGTGGGCATCGATTTAAGGGTACTGGGGCAGATCGGCCTCAAGATGAGAAACAGCGGGGAGACTTTGTGTGCTAGAAAATAGCAAGCTACGGATAGGGTTCGTCATATCTACCTCTCCCCAGCCGCCCAGGTGTTGAAGCTGTGAAGCCAGGAATTAGAGTCTGATGTTGGGCACTGCCAGGCCACCCTGGTCCTTACTGTACTGCAACATGGAGAGTTTGATTCTAGCAATCTTCTTTTTCCAGATAAGATTTCTAAATAGAGTGTCAATGCGTGTGAACCATCTACGGGGAATCCATTGCAGGGAGTTATGGAGTATGTATAGTAGCTGAGGTGCCCACACCATCTTTATAAGGTTGGCTCTACCGGTGACTGAACAAGGCAACTTACACCAGGCAGTGCATTTCACTTGTAGTTTAGTAAGGATAGGGAGTAAGTTAAAGTGGAGTTCCACCTAATTTTTTTTTTTTTTTTAAAGTCATCAGCTACAAATACTGCAGCTGCTGCGTTTCTTGCAGACATATTATGGAGGACCGTAGGCGCTTAGTCACATGTGTCACAGCCAACCTTTTCACCCTGTTACCCAGGCCCCTCACGTTCCAACTAAGCATTACATGAGATCTAGCCATGATATGTCAATGTGAAATAGCTGGCAGACAGATAGCTTTTGAAGTAAAACATAATCTCCCATCATAGAACATATATATTCACCATACCCGTTGAGCATGGAGACGTTCAATTGTTGACCAGTGATCAGCAGTAAACAGGGGAATCACCCCTCCAAAGCTCTGGATAGGGTCTTGGTCTGTGAAAAAGAACACCAAATAGGCCAACAGGGCCTTTGCAAAAAACTTATGAAAAGATCTTCGTCCCTGGGGGGACCTTTGAGACGTCTGGTGTGTGGGGGACAGAGTCTCTGGGCTTCCCTTCGGTAAGTCTCGTAAGCCTAGGTGTCACAACTGGCGACGCTAGGTTGAAGATATTATCGCCCATCTCTTAGGACATCTGCCTTGCCAAACATAGAATAATGGTGGACATCAGCATGTAGTGACAAAGTTTGAGATTAATTCACAGTGAGCTTGCGTCCGTCAGACAGCTTGCCTACGATTCAGCGCTTCCTCCGGAATGGAGCGCTCCTCTCTGTCCAGCCATTGCGACATCAACTGCGTTTTTTCGAAAAAATGGACCTGGTCTCTTGCCACAACGCGGAGACAGGAGGGGTAAAGCATGGAGTATTGTACGCTGAGGGCCCTCAAGCGTTTCTTTACTACATTAAATTGTGCTCTCTGTTTCTGCACTTCTGCAGAGAAGTCAGGGAATAGTGAGATTTTGGAGATAGCCATCTTCAAAGCGTCTCCCAGATTCCTGGCTTTTGAAAGGATAATGTCTATCTTTGTAGTTGAGTAGCTTGAATAGAAGCGTGCAGGGGGGTTGCCCGGCGGTAGTGGTCTCAGGGGTACTCTTTAAGCTCTTTCAACATAGAACATGGGAGAAAAGGAGGCTTTCCCATAAATTTAACAACAGATAGTGCAGCGCTAAAGAAGTAAAACACTGAAGTCCACCATGATATCAATGTCCATAAGGGTAATCAGTAAATCATCCTCAAGTGCCAGCGAACACCAATTTGTAGAGAAGTGATTTCAGGTAGCCCACCACCAAGGAATAGGTTGGCCTCTCACCTGAAAAAATGGACCCTTTGATTATAGAGGGTCATAAATCGCCTTAATCAAGCAAGGAACAGCATGTGTAGGCATCCGTCAGGGCTCAGGTATCAAACACTCCTCAGGGACCATGGGGCTCCGGTGACAGACTCTCCAATATAACCCGGGTATCTATAGAGGGAGTGTTAAGCAGTTCCTCTCCTAGCAGGAAGAGCCAGTGCCTGCCAATACCGATGGCCAGTCGCTGAGTGCGTCTATTAGGAGCTATATAGATACCCGGGTTATATTGGAGAGTCTGTCACCGGAGCCCCATGGTCCCTGAGGAGTGTTTGATACCTGAGCCCTGACGGATGCCTACACATGCTGTTCCTTGCTTGATTAAGGCGATTTATGACCCTCTATAATCAAAGGGTCCATTTTTTCAGGTGAGAGGCCAACCTATTCCTTGGTGGTGGGCTACCTGAAATCACTTCTCTACAAATTGGTGCTCGCTCGCATTTGAGGATGATTTACTGATTACCCTTATGGACATTGATATCATGGTGGACTTCAGTGTTTTACTTCTTTAGCGCTGCACTATCTGTTGTTATATTTGTATTAAGGGATTTGTTTTTTGACCCTAGTGTTCAGCAGCTTTTAATGCTCATTCACCACTTCGCGCTGATTTGTATTTTTTCATTTCCCATAAATTTGAAGGAGCCACTGTTCAATAAATTGTACGGGTTTTTCCCTTCGGTCTTTTCAGGAATGCCGATGGCCTGAACATTATTCCTCCTCATCCTGTTTTCCATGTCATCTATGCGGGCAGCCTGTTTGTCAACCGCAACTGTATTGTAGTGCACTTCTCGTTGTATGGGGGCCCAGTCATTCTCCAATGTACTTAATCTTCCCTCCAATGCAGTAGTGCGGTCCCGCAATTTTTCCACATCCTGTCTAACAAAGGACAGCTCACTTTTAACTCCTTTGATTTCAGATGTTAGGGCTGCTATAGAGGTGTTGCAGGATAGAACTACGGCCATAATGTCCCTCAGGGTAGGTTCTGGGCTGTCATTGTCAGAAGGATGGACCGACTGCATGTCAGATCCATTTACAGGGGTACTCACACTGTCCCATGGAAGAAGCAGTGTGTCAGGGTCCTCCAGTGGGACTGTGTCATCTGCCTCATTGCGGATGTCATCCGTATCAGCCTGGAGAGCTGGTAGCAGAGAGGAGCCCTTGGGTGCCACCGTGGCAAAAAATTTCAGGGCAGCCTCCTTGTAGGTCTCTTTAGCTGCACAAGGCGGCCAGCTTGGTCCGAAACGGAGCAAGACGCCCATCCGCGTCTAGACATGGTGTGCTGACAAACTGAAGGCACTGCCGTGTAGCTGGGGATGTCAGCTGTCGGTTCCGGTATCGGGATCCAGGGAGAAAGCGGGGAAAGGGCAGTCCACAGGATCAAAGTGAGGATCTTCAGCGGAGCAGAGAGCTCGAGCTTCCTGGTATATCTGCTGCTAAGCCACGCCCCTTTTTTTACGCATTCTTAAAAGAGAAGTATGGGATTCATGAAAAAAAATATATACTCACCATTGGTCCGATGCTGTATTTGCCCCCTCCGGCTCCAGACCAGAGAAGCAAGCGATTAAACACCACTGATCACTCAGCTCTCTGTCCCCAAGCTGCAGAACGCTAATGATTGTCAGTCAGCGATGCTCTACTCTGCCCCTTCAGCGCTCACTGGAGCTCTGGGCTTTGGAGGGGATGGGAGCGGCTGGCTCAGGCTCTCAGCAGCTCAGTGAGAGGCTGAGCCAACTGCTGGGCCAGGCATCTGGGTGGATATCAACAATATGATCGGGATCTTTTGAGAGCCTGGACTGACTCTGTGCCGTCAGCCAACAGCAGGCTTTAGCAATTGCCGATGTGGAGTGCAGAATGAGCTGCACTCCTGTTATCCATAGGAGAAGTACAGCCAAAAAAGCTTTGCCTATACTTCATCCTTTAACTGCTTGCCGACCAGCCACCGTCATTATACTGTGGCAGGTTGGTACGGCTGCGCGAATCGTGTAGGTGTATGGCAGGCGCTTTAAGAGCTACAAGCATGGCCGGTGGCCGCAATGTTCGCTGACGACCCGCGATCGTGTCTCAGAGAGCCAGAACGGGGATCTGTCAATGTAAACAGAGAGATCCCTGTTCTGTCAGGGAAGTAGAGAGAGATCTGCTGTTCCTAGTGATCAGGAACAGCAATCTCTCTCTACTCCCAGTCATTCCACTCCCCCCTCAGTTAGAAACACCTCCCTAGGGAACACACTTAACCCCTTGATCGCCCCCTAGTGTTAACCCCTTCCCTGTCAATGTCATTTATACAGTAATCAGTGGCTATTTTCAGCTCTAATAGCTGTATAATTGTTAATGGTCCCAAAAAAGTGTCAAAAGTGTCCGATCTGTCCGCCACAATGTCGCAGTCCCGCTAAAAATCGCTGATCACCGCCATTACTAGTAAAAAAAAAAATAATAATAAAAATTTCATAAATATATCCCCTATTTTGTAGTCGCTATAAATTTTGCACAAACCAATCAATATAAGCTTATTGTGCTTTTTTTTTTTACCAAAAATATGTAGAAGAATACAAATTGGCCTAAACTGATGAAGACATTTTTATTTATTTTTTTTTTTTTTTGGATTCCTATTATAGCAAAAAGTAAAAAATATTGGGTTTATTCCAAAATTGTTGCTCTTTTTTTTGTTTATAGCACAAAAAATAAAAACCGCAGAGGTGAACAAATACCACCAAAAGAAAGCTCTATTTGTGGTTATAAAAATGGACGTAAGGACATTTTGTTTGTGTACAACGTCGCATGACCGCGCAATTGTCAGTTAAAGCGACGCAGTGCCATATCGCAAAAAAATGGCCTGGTCATTAAGGGGGTAAATCCTTTCCGGGGCTGAGGTGGTATGGAGTGCATTGCCATACTAGGCTACAGGGCTTTGTGTTTCTATTGATGGACACAGTGTAAAGAGACACGTCTCTGCATGCAAGTGTGGCTTCACAGGAAACTGCAAGATAAATGAGCTGCCCTGAAACAGGAAACCTGAACATTGGTCACTGCACCAGCTTAAACTGGGACGTAGGCAAAGATTAAGGCTATGTTTCCACTATTGCGTCCCCAAAGTCGCGCGATTTTGCCGCGATTTTTTACCGCGATTTTACCGCGACTTTTTACCGCGATTTGAAGCAATGCCTGTATCTATGGCCCTCAAGTCGCATCAAAGTGGGACCAAAGTAGTGCAGGGACTACTTTGAAGTCGCTGCGACTTGAAGTCGCACAAATATGAACGGTACTCATTGGAAATCATGGGATACAATTTGTCATGCGACTTTTCAGTCCCAAGTCGCATGAAAAGTCGCACTAGTGGAAACATAGCCTAAAAGGTAAAGAAGCTGCATGCTCAGTAAGTGATTTAGGCTATGTTTCCACTAGTGCGTCCCCAAAGTCGCGCGATTTTGCCGCGATTTTTTACCGCGATTTTACCGCGACTTTTTACCGCGATTTGAAGCAATGCCTGTATCTATGGACCTCAAGTCGCATCAAAGTGGGACCAAAGTAGTGCAGGGACTACTTTGAAGTCGCTGCGACTTGAAGTCGCACAGATATGAACGGTACTCATTGGAAATCATGGGAAACAATTTGTCATGCGACTTTTCAGTCCCAAGTCGCATGAAAAGTCGCACTAGTGGAAACAGAGCCTAAATCAGCTGCTGAAAGTGCTTAAATAAACTGGATTTACAAGCCTCGCTGGTTAACAGTCAGCATACACTTGATCATGTCTTCATAACAATTTATAATTGTGTAGTCAAGCCTTCAGGGGCTGCAATTTTTTGGTGAACAGAAAGAAGCAGCTTCTGGATCACAACATGTCTAGTCAGGATAATAAATAACATTTATGACGTCAACACGGTGTTCTGAAGATGTCTCGACAGACAGCATTTTTGACCCCTTTATTAAAAGGTGTCAACATTATAAGTCTATTGCAAAAGAAAAGTCAAGCAGATGTATAGCTCAGGAACCTGTCATGTTGGTAAAGTGCATATACCTTTAGTACATTGGGCAGTGGTGTAACTATAAAGCCTCGTACACACTTTTTCCGACAGGAAATGCGTGATATCAGGCTGTTGGCAGAAAATCTGACCGTGTGTACGCTCCATCAGACAATTGTTGGCCAACTTTCCATGGACAAATGTTGGATGGCAGGTTTTAAAATTTTCCGCAGACAAATGTGTGTTGTTGGATTTTCCGAGCGTTTGTAAACAAGTCCGTCGGACAAAAGTCCAAAGTACAAAACACGCATGCTCGGAAGCAAGGACGAGCCGGAAGCGGTCGGTCTTGTAAACTAGCGTTCATAATGGAGAATTAACATTTGTGACGCGGCAAATTATGAAATCTCCAAATGCAGCGCACAATTCTCTTCTTCTATAATGGGATAATAATGAAGCTGCTTTGCTGGTGATACTGATGGAGTTATTGCAAACAAATTTTCCAAGGCTTTTTTTTCTAGTTATATCAAGAATAATATTATTATGCTCTTTTTTTTTTTTTTTTGGGCAAGTTACCACAAAGATACAACTATGTTAGTGTCCTTTGTCAATTTTACATTGTATTTTTTTAAATGTAACTATTAATGCCTACTCCCAAACTGTCATTTGAAGTAAAACACATAGCCAAGTATTATTCTACACAATTTTTTTTATTGTGCATTAAAAAAAGAAAATAAAATTAGACATGCTATCTGCCAATAGAACTTAACCAAAAAGTGCATTCTATGCATCCAAAAATATAGAAAATATACCAAATCAAATTATTATTCAACCAAAAAATAAAATAAAAGCCTCATGCATGTGTCCTGCTTCTTAATATAGGGGTCAACAATGCCAAGAGTTGGTGAAAGCAGGGGTCCATCATCTGGAGATAATTCCAAAAATCATCCGGATTATTCTCCTGGAGCTCCCGCAGCAAAGGCATATGACATAATTGGTTACATTAATAAAGCAACCAATTTTTGGTCCAAGAACTCCTCCTCTTCCTGTTCCTGGACTGGACTTGGGTCAAAGCAATAACTCCAAGGCCAATAATAAATAACATGTTATCTCCTCCGATTCCGAAACATGGCTGGTTGACGAACGTCAATTCAGAAACGAACTGAAAAGCGCGAAATGAAAAGCAAGAAACGAAAAGCATGAAATGAAAAGTGCAAACTGAAAAGTGCGAATCAACACTCATTAAACTTCTACTAACATGAAATTAGCAGAAGGAGCCCAAAGGGTGGCGCTAAAGAGCTGAAAAACCACGTAGTACGTCACTACGTTCATGTTTGTTGGCCGACAACTCCTTGCCGTTTGTATGCAAGACAAAATCCAGGCACACGCTGAGGTCCAAGGTTTTGTCTGCGGAAAATCCCATCGCGTGTACGAGGCTTAAGGCTGGCCATGCACCATACAATTTTCATATTCAATTTTCTTTAGATTTACCTTCAACTATGTAGTGCAAGAGCCTGCCTGATTACATACAAATTGAAAGTGTTTAGCTTTGACCTCCTTTTATATGGTTTTGGTAAAACTAAAGGAAAATTGTATAATGTCTATACATTATACAATTTTCCTTTAGTTTTACCAAAACCATATAAAAGGAGGTCAAAGCTAAACTTTGTTAAGTTTAAGATTAAAGGCCCGTAATCGCGATCAAAAAATCGGTAGTAAAATTTTGTCCGATGAACGATCTGCTGATTTTCTGATCATTAGTACGGTGCTTTCAACCGCCGATTCCGAATTTTCGGACGACAAAAGCTGGATGTGCAGGCTATAAAATTTTTACCAGATGTGAACACAACGTCCGATTTTCATTTAATTAGTACAGTTTTCGTTCAGGAAAAAATCGTAAGAGCAAGACTGCTCAGAAACAAAAGAACACATACAAAACAATTTAACAAATTACATCCCTTCTGAAGTTGAATTCGGTCAGATGAGAATTTTCGTATGTTGAGTAACCACTTCACTTTCGATATGAGACTAGCATGCAACAAAAAACAGACGGAAATTCATCTGATAAGATAATCTGATCGTGTGTTCCCGGCTTAAACCGTTCATGTTTAGATTTACCTAATGTTACAAAAACTATAATTAGTCATTTGATTTTATCTCCAATGAGATATAGAAGGACAGACTTTTTAGTTGACAAAGTTAGTCAATGAAATTATCCTCCCTCTGTGAATTAAATTAAAAATTACAATTCTAAACAGCAATTTACCTTTTTTTAATTTTTTTTTCTAAAATCTGTATTTTTTAATAAGTTCAACAAGAAATCAATTCACAGGAGTCAGTTTATCAGATCCGATTACAGATTACAATTATCAGATTACAATTATTATCAGATTACAATTATTATCAGATTACAATTATTATCAGATTACAATTGCTGATGTTTTGATCCAGTATATGTTTGTATTGACTATCGACATGTATCCACCATGGCCATATGATCTTTCTTAGGTTTTTTCCTGTTCTGACGATTTCAATAAATGATTATCGCATCGGGAGGCCACTGATGGTAGACCAAGCTGCCCTCCACCCCATGACACAGATTGATCCCATTTGGGGTGTCTAAAGGGGAAGAGTGGTTCACCTGCCTCTTCATCACAATGTATAACCACAGCACTACAAAACCCCTTTCACACTGGAGGCGTTTTTCAGGTGTTTTAATAAAAATAGCGCCTGAAAAACGTCTCTAAATGCGCCCCAGTGTGAAAGCCCTAAGTGCTTTCACACTGGGGCGCTGCGCTGGCAGGGCGTTCAAGAAAAATCCTGCAAGCAGCACTCCTAAAGCGCCCCTGCCCATTGAAATCAATGGGCAGCGCCTCGGCAGCAGGGCTTTGTGGGCGCTTTTAACCCTTTATTTGGCCGCTAGCGGGGGTTGAAAGCACCCCGCTAGAGGTGGAAAAGCACCTCTAAAATGACGGTAAAGCGCCGCTAAAACTAAGCACACCGGCAGAGCTGCAGGTGTGAAAGGGCTCTAAGGCCTGTGTGTTTCATGCTGTACCACTGTACTCATTTACGACCCTCTGTTTTAGATTTTATGTTACAATGTACAACTGAATGTACCAACTTTTCTTATTCCTTTTTGAAAAACTCAATAAAAAACGATTGAAAACAAAAAACAATAAGGAGCGGCTATATCAAGACAAGAAATAGTAACAATATAGCTGAAAAACATTAACAAACCACCTGTTCTGTTATCTCACATCTCTGATTCTAGCACCTAGGCAGTGCTGGGACAAGGTCATCTAGAGCAGGGGTCTCCAAACTTTTCAACACGAAGGCCACATTGTAGAATTTACAAGCATTCGGGGGGGGGGGGGAATCAGCTATGTACAAATGAATGAATCATCATTCCCATCATCAGTCCCCCGGCAGAGTTTTCCCATCATCAGTGTCCCCGGCAGAGTTTTCCCATCACCAGTGTGCCCAGCAGAGTTTTCCCCATCAGTGTCCCCAGCAGAGTTTTCCCCATCAGTGTCCCCAGCAGAGTTTTCCCATCATCAGTGTCCCCAGCAGAGTTTTCCCCATCAGTGTCCCCAGCAGAGTTTTCCCATCATCAGTGTCCCCAGCAGAGATTTCCCCATCAGTGTCCCCAGCAGAGATTTCCCATTATCAATGTCCCCAGAAGAGTTTTCCCCATCATCAGTGTCCCCAGCAGAGTTTTCCCATCATCAGTGTCCCCAGCAGAATTTTCCCATCATCAGTGTCCCCAGCAGAATTTTCTCCATCAGTGTCCCCAGCAATGTTTTCCCATCATCAGCATCCCCAGCAAAGTTTTCTCCATCAATGCCCCCAGCAAAGTTTTCTCCATCAGTGTCCCCGGCAGAGTTTTCCCATCATCAGTGTCCCCAGCAGAGTTTTCTCCATCAGTGTCCCCAGCAGTTTTTCCCATCAGTGTCCCCAGCAGAGTTTTCTACATCAGTGTCCCCAGCAGAGTTTTCCCATCATCAGTGTCCCCAGCAGAGTTTTTCCCATCAGTGTCCCCAGCAGAGTTTTCCCATCATCAGTGTCCCCAGCAGAGTTTTCCCATCATCAGTGTCTCCAGCAGAGTTTTCCCCATCAGTGTCCACAGCAGAGTTTTCCCCATCAGTGTCCCCATCAGAGTCTCCTGTACATAATTTATGTCTGCAGATTTATGCCCATATGCTTCTTGTCACTGTTTGAGCCGACTTCAGCTCTCCTGCACCTCGCGACTCCCGCCCGCTGCTACACATGCAGGCTGTATGGTGGAAGGAATTCTAATGCAAACAGCGGGCGGGAAGCCGGGAGGTGCCACGCTGATGATGTCACCTCCTAGCAGCCAATCCTCAGCACAGCAGCCAATCCCCTGACAACACGGGAGGGTGTGGGGGGAGCGGCTTTGTATCCAGGACCTGCCAGACACACTGCCGATAACAGAAGCTGCTTTTAAAAGCCAGCAAATCGGCAGTGGTGTGTTGGCCGAGCCTGGGTAAGCTGCAGGCCTTATCTAGACTAGAGCTCAGGGTAAACATGCCAAACTGTGCCCCACTAAGATTTATGAACATTATGAGTCAGCAAAAGAGCATCTGCATGCTTACTCCCTAAGCATAAATCCCCCCTCGTTCCAGTACAAATTTGCACCCCCATCCCCCTTCCTACCTTAAATCCTCTTTCTCCCCAAATCCCCCCCACAAAAAAATCAACATTCCTAGCACAAATCCTCTACCACTCAGATTTCCCCTCTGAGCACAAATCCCACCCCCCAGCACAAATTCCCCCCAATCCCCCCTTCTAGCACAATAGTCCCCACCGCAAATATTTCCCCTACCAGCACAAACACCCCCCAATCATCCCTACTAGCACTTATACCCCCCAATCCCCCCTTCTAGCACAAATACTCCCCACCCCAAAATTCCCCTACAGGCACAAATACCCCCCAATCATCCCTACTAGGACAAATTCCCTCCCCCCTATACCATATCACCTTTTCTAGCACACACCCCCCAAATCCCCCCTCCAAGCACAAATCCTATTCCAACCATCCCCCTCCCAACACAAATCCTCCAAAACCCCACTCCCAGCACATTCCTTTCCATCAAATTTCCCTTCTGAACACAAATCCGCTCTCCCCCTCTCCAAGCACAAATTCCCCCCAATCCCCCCTTCTAGCACAAATACTCCCCACCCCAAAATGCCCCTACCGGCACAAATACCCCCCAATCATCCCTACTAGCACAAATTCCCCAAATCTCCCCTCCTAGCACAAATCCTATTTCACCCATCCCCCTTCCAACACAAATACCCCAAATCACCACTCCTAGAACACTCCTACCCCTCAAATTTTCCATCTGAGCACAAATACCTTCCCCCCACCACAACCCCCCCCCCAATTGCCCCTTCTAGCACAAATACTCCCCACCCCGAATTCCCCCTACCAACACAAATGCCCCTCAATCAACTCTATTAGCACAAATTGCCTCCCCCCTCTACCATATCACCTCTTCCAGCATAACACCCCTAATCAACCCCCCTCCACACTCCTAATCCCTCCTCCTAGGACAAATACCCCCCAATCATTCCTCCTAGCACAAATACCCCAACCACCCCCTCCCCCCAGAAAAAATGCCCCTTTGATCACAAATCCCCTCCTCCCTCTACCATATCACCTGTTCTAGCATTAACCCCAACATATTCCCCCCTCCTAGCATGAACTCTATTCCACCCCACTCCCCCTCCCAACACAAATCCCCCTAATCACCACTCCTAGCACACATCCCTCACAAATTTCCCCTACTAGAATACCACAGTGCCCAGGGCAGCCCCCCCCCCCACATTCCGCACCTAGGTTTTTAAAATCCAACTAGACAGCCTGTACTATAACAATCATGAGTTAGATGTGAGTGTCTTTTATTTAGTAGAGGAAGTAAATTCAGTCCTGGTGGGCCAAGACTTCTCAAATTGCTCATAGCTGTCCTGCGCTTTTAAGTGCTCATTCCTTGGCTCCCATGGTAGATTTTACCCAGTCTTTCAGGTAGGGTCTCTGCTTTGTTCCCATAATAATGATATCAGGCTTTTTGGGCATTCAGGAAGTGAGGCACACTGCATCTTTTGTAGGTTCCAAAGACCAAGTGGTGGTGTGAATTACGACCAAAAAGGGATTATTTGGAGGGGTATATTGTATAGCCCTCATTTCTTTCCAAAATGACCTAATATGAGGCCACTCCCATCACAGATGCAGGAAAGTGCCTTGCTAATTGCACCCCCCCCCCCCAAACATTCCACTGAGACCTTTAGATATATCATAGACGATTTAACTAGGACCCTGTACCAACTTAGAGATGAACTTATAGCAATTTATCCTTTTGAGAAACATATTACTCATGTATGTTCCGAAGTTGCAAATAGGATCATACTGCTTTTCAAAAATGTTCAGATTGCAGAATGTGGGCATTTTCCCCAAAAAAAGGTGAAAACACTGAACCATTACAATTTGCAAAATGTAGCACCACATATAGAAGCTGATTTACTAAATTTTCACTTTAGAGAGCAGATGTTTTCTCGAATGAGTTAAAGTAAACTAAAGGCAACGCTTTTTTTTAAGTTTTGGATAGTGGACACAGGATATGAAGGGAAATCTCTCTAATGGGAAAAGGATGAAAAAACAACTGGGGCTATAACCCTCCCTGAGGCTGGGTTCACACTGGTCCGACAAACGCTCCGACATTGGGAGCTCATGTCGCATGACCTATGAAATTCAATGTTTCCCTATGGGAGCCGTCCTAACTGGTCCGACACAAGTCGTTCCGACTTTAGAAATGCTCCCTGTACTACTTTGGTCCAACTTTGATCCTACATTAGCCCATTGACTATCATTGAAGTAGGATCAAAGTCGGATCCTTGTCCTAACCATCCGACTTTGGCATCCGACATTGTGTTATTTCCTGCCCCCTGCTGTAGCCCCTCCCATTGTGTGTTAGTTTTGATTGGTCAAAGGACAATTGTACTATCTGAAAAGTCAGATCAAAGTAGTATCCTGTTCATGAAAGTCGGATGGATGTAGGACCAATTTAGGATCAATGTGGGACCAATGTAGGACTGATGTCGCAGAGCAAAGTAGGATGAAAGTCGTACTACTGTCGTGTAGTATAGTGTGGACCCAGCCTTACTGTATCCAACATGAAAAAAATTAACACCACATGTGCTCACATATTTTGATCCTCATGGGCTTCCCTTTAGGTCTTTTTTTTAATCCTAGCCAGAGTGTGCAGATAAATTTGCTGTCATAAAAAAAGCCTTTGTAAAATAAGGAATTTATGCTGTATACAGTATCTCACAAAAGTGAGTACACCCCTCACATTTTTGTAAATATTTTATTCTATCTTTTCATGTGACAACACTGAAGAAATGACACTTTGCTACAATGTAAAGTAGTGAGTGTACAGCTTGTATAACAGTGTAAATTTGCTGTCCCCTCTAAATAACACACCACACAGCCATTAATGTCTAAACTGCTGGCAACAAAAGTGAGTACACCCCTAAGTGAAAATGTCCCATCACAGATCTCCCCAGTCACACAGTCCCACCATCACAGAGCCCTGCAGTCACACATTCCCACCATCACAGAGTCCCCCAATCACACAGTCCCATCATCACAGAGTCCCCAATCACACAGTCCCCCCATCACAGAGCCCTGCAGTCATGCAGTCCCACCATCACAGAGCCCCCCGATCACACAATCCCCCCCTATCACAGATCCCCCCTTTCAAACAGTCCCACCATCACAGAGCCCCCCGATCACACAGCCCCCCATCACAGATCCCCCCATTCACACAGTCCCACCACCACAGAGCCCCCCAATCACACAATCCCCCCCTATCACAGATCCCCCCATTCAAACAGTCCCACCATCACAGAGCCCCCCGATCACACAGCCCCCCCATCACAGATCCCCCCATTCACACAGTCCCACCATCACAGATCCCCCTATTCACACAGTCCCACCATCACAGAGCCCCCCAATCACACAGTCCCACCTTCACAGAGCCCTGCAGTCACACAGTCCCATCATCACAGATCTCCCCCAACAACACAGTCCCCCTCAGGGCCGTTTTTAAGGCAGGGCAAAAGGGGCAGCTGCCCTGGGCCCTGTCATTGTTGTGGGGCCCAAAGCAGCTGCCTCATACTTGCCAACTATCCTGGTTTAAATTCCCTCATCCCTTGAGGTTTTAGTCCCGTGCTGTGTCCCAATATCTCAGTGTGAAGTGCTGCTACTAATGCTGCCCAGCTCTGCCCTTTTGTTGTGTACAGATGACCCACCTGCAGACCTTGTGTTTACATGTAAATTACCGGCATTCATATGTAAATAGCGGCGGCTGGCGGCATTGATATGTATATCTTGCCCCCCTGAGGTCGTATCCACAGTTAACTCTAGCAGCCAATCAACAAGCAGAAATCATGTACTGTAACCTCTAGCAAATAAACAGTGAGCCATAATGTGTGCTGTAACCTCTAGCAACCAGTCAGTGAGTGGTAATGATACACTGTAACCTCTGGCAACCAATCGTAATAGTTGCCTGTTCTGATTCAGTAAACTGATTTTGAGTCTAGCTGCTATTTATTGTGTCTCAGAGCAGGTGGAGAGCGAAACTGCATGGGGGGGCCAAGAAAAGTTTTACCCAGGGTCCAATCAATATTAAAGACGGCCCTGGTCCCCCCATCAAAGATCCCTCCATTCACACAGTCCCACCATCACAGAGCCTTGCAGTCACACAGTCCCACCATCACAGAGCCCCCCAATCACACAGTCCCCCCATCACAGGTCTCCCCATTCACACAGTCCCCCCATCACAGATCTCCCCATTCACACAGTCCCATCATCACAGATCTCCCCATTCACACAGTTCCACCATCACAGAGTCCCCCAATCACACAGTCCCCCCATCACAGATCTCCCCATTCACACAGTCCCACCATTACAGAGCCTTGCAGTCACACAGTCCCATCATCACAGATCTCCCCCAACAACATAGTCCCCCCCATCAAAGATCCCCCCATTCACACAGTCCCACCATCACAGAGCCCTGCAGTCACAGAGTCCCATCATCAGAGTCCCCCAACCACACAGTGCCTTCTTCACATTAGAGCTCTAACTTTTGGCTTTAGCAGGGCAGCAGAGTGTGGGAGGTGGAGGAAGTCTGGAGGAGGAAGACTTTTGTCTTCTCCTGAATGCTGTCCTGCATACTGCCTGCCCTGGATCGGAATCATGCATTGCCATGGTGCAGCAAGCTGGCTGCCATCAGCATAGCAAATAATGATGCCACGTATCCTGGCCCTGGTTGTCATGGTGCTAGAGGCCAGCCCATCCACACCATGGCAACTCATGACACTCATCCAGGGGCAAACGGGGTCCCATGCTTGCTGCACCCAGGTTAAGAAACACTGAGTCCCAGGGTCCTGCTGATTGCCAGAAACATTAGCTTTAATTTATTCTTTACAAGTACAGAATGACATAGAGACAAACTATCACACAAAATAAGACAACTAAAAATAGAAGAAAAAGAAGTAAAAAATAAACAAGTAACAGCAAAAATTCAGCACTAAGCCTACAAGTTGCCGTTAAGTAGATATATCTCCTGAACAACTCTATCATACTTGGCAATGAACTCAGGAGCTGGAGGGGGGGGGGGTTGGGGAGACGCAGATACTAAAACCAGTGCCCCTGTGGCTCCCCTTGCAGCAGCTGACAGGAAGGGAGAGGAGGAGAAGCCAGTCACACTGCAGGGAGTGGTCCCTCCTGTTCATCAGGTGTACAGGCCCCCCTGTTAAACTGATGGGACCTGGGCCCCGTACAGGTGGGCCAGCTGTACTGCCTTATCATTGGCCCTGAATAGGACTCTGCTCATAAGAGCTTAAAGCGGAGTTCCACACAAAAATGGAACTTCCGCTTTTCGGAACCCTCCCCCCTCCGGTGTCACATTTGGCACCTTTCAGGGGGGAGGGGGGTGCAGATACCTGTCTAAGACAGGTATTTGCACCCACTTCTGGCATAGACTCCCATGGGAGTCTATGCCTCTTCCTGTCAGTCCGCGCTGTCTCCTGGGAAGCACACAGCTCCCAGGAGATAGCGGAGACCAGTTACGATGCGCAGCGCGACCCGCGCATGCGCAGTAGGGAACCAGGAAGTGAAGCCGCAACGCTTCACTTCCTGATTCCCTCACCTAGGATGGCGGCGGCAGCTGCCGAGAACCGAGCGGGTCCTCGGCGTCGCCTGCCGACATCGCTGGACCCTGGGACAGGTAAGTGGCCATGTATTAAAAGTCAGCAGCTGCAGTATTTGTAGCTGCTGGCTTTTAATATTTTTTTTTTTTGGCAGTTTAGGTGGACCCCCGCTTTAAACCCTATCATTGCTGATAGTGAAACACTGGAAGAAGCAACCCCTTTTAGAGCCCATTCACATTTCTGCATTACAGTAATGCACAGTAAAACAATAATTTTACTGCAATGGTAACTCACCAGGGACTTGCAGTCAGGGGGAGGCAGGTGAGGCAGAGCCTCACCTGCCATGAACATAAAAATAAAAAAATCAAGCTTCGAGGGTCATAGCTCGGCGACCTAAAGTCACAGAGCGGGTACATAGCCTAATGCCCCGTACACATGATTGGAATTTTCAACAACAAAACCCGTGGATTTTTTTCCGAAGGATGTTGGCTCAAACTTGTCTTGCATACACATGGTCACACAAATGTTGTTGGAAATTCTGAACGTAAGAACGCAGTGACGTAAAAGACGTACAACAAACCGAGAAAAAGGAAGTTCAATAGCCAGCGGGGCTCCTTCTGCTTGATTCCGAGCATGCGTGAGCTTTTGTGCAACGGACTTGTGTACACACGATCGGACTTTCCGACAACAAGTGAAGTTGGCGGAAAATTTGAGAACCTACTCTCAAACATTTGTGGCCGGAAATTCCGACAGCAAATGTTCGATGGAGCATACACACGGTCAACAAGCTCACATCGAACATTTCCCATTGGAAAGTCCGACCATTTCCCATTGGAAAGTACGCGGCATTAGTCCTACCCCACCACTGGTAAAAAATTTGGGGCTCCTACGACCTGTGGTTCCGGAGATACGGGGCTCCTTGCGCAGCCTGTCAGAAGCTACATACAGAGCAGCCAGTTTAAATACAAGCTGGCACACTCTGTTTGCAGCAGACTGAGAGGATGAGCTCACAGTGCCTCTCCTCACTTCTTGTCAGAAGTACTGAGCTCAATGGACAGCTTGGAGTCTTGGACCAATGGTAAAGCACCATTGGCCCAAGCTGTCCAATAAAAATGCTGCAGTGGAGGCACGCCTCTCACTGCAGTGTCATAGAAGGGGCATAAGTCTAAAAGACAAATACTCCTCTCCAGCCCTCTTAACTTCAAGGAAAAAACATGTGTTTATGGGTATTTACCCACAATCCCATGTTTTTCTCACACAGTTAAGAGAGCAAATGAGAATCTGCTGCCTGCTGAAAAAGTACAAGCTAAATCATATATTATTATGCTATATGTTATAAGATAATAATTTATTATTTACCTATTTACTGTGAAATTACTGATTGGAAGTTATAACTTCAAACTTCAGTAATTTGTCCGGTAAGCCACCTGCTTGAGTCCAGTTTTTGAGAATATAGTAAATTACCTTGAAAAGAATATATAATAATTATTTGTATATTACTTATGGTAAATAACCCCTTGCCACCCAGGCCAATTCTGACACTTCTCTCCTACATGTAATCTTTTTTTTTTTTTTTTTTTTGCTAGAAAATTACTCAGAACCCTCAAATATTATATATGTATTTTTTAGCAGACACCCTAGGCCCTAGTGAATAAAATAGTGGTCATTCCAACTTTTTATGTTACACAATATTTGCGCAGCAATTTTTCAAACGTGTTTTTTGGAAAAAAAAACTGTTTCAAGAATATAAAAAATAAATAAATAAATAAACGAAAGATGACCCGATTCTGTTTGTATAATGTGAAAGATGATGTTACGCCAAGTAAATAGATACCGAACATGTCACGCTTTAAAATTGCGCACACTCGTGGAATGGCGCCAGACTTCAGTACTTAAAAATCTCCATAGGCGACGCTTTAACATTTTTTACAGGTTACATGTTTAGAGTTACAGACGAGGTCTAGCGCTGGAATTATTGCTCTCGCTCTAACGATTGCGGTGTATGTAACCTGTGTGTATCTGGCTCTGATATCCGCCAGTTCCTCACCAGTCCCTGACCTCACTGCGCATCCCTGTAACCTGCATACATATTGCTGCGTCATTCATTTTAACTGGCACCCCAAAACTGTCACAGTAGCACAACACATGCCCTGTTTTGTGTTAAAAAAAAAGGCCAGGCATGATTTTGCTGCCTTGGGATGTGTTGGCAGCCTATTCAACATAAATGAGCTGCCTTACCAGACAAGGCGAGACATGACACATGGCAGCACATGGCAATGCTAACCTGTGAAGAGTGGCTTTGTGTGTAGAGATCTCAGGTGTATATGATGTGTGTGTAGAGATGTCAGGTGTATATGATGTGTGTGTAGAGATCTCAGGTGTATATGATGTGTGTGTAGAGATGTCAGGTGTATATGATGTGTGTGTAGAGATCTCAGGTGTATATGATGTGTGTGTAGAGATCTCAGGTGTATATGATGTGTGTGTAGAGATCTCAGGTGTATATGATGTGTGTGTAGAGATGTCAGGTGTATATGATGTGTGTGTAGAGATCTCAGGTGTATATGATGTGTGTGTAGAGATCTCAGGTGTATATGATGTGTGTGTAGAGATCTCAGGTGTATATGATGTGTGTGTAGAGATCTCAGGTGTATATGATGTGTGTGTAGAGATCTCAGGTGTATATGATGTGTGTGTAGAGATCTCAGGTGTATATGATGTGTGTGTAGAGATGTCAGGTGTATATGATGTGTGTGTAGAGATCTCAGGTGTATATGATGTGTGTGTAGAGATGTCAGGTGTATATGATGTGTGTGTAGAGATCTCAGGTGTATATGATGTGTGTGTAGAGATCTCAGGTGTATATGATGTGTGTGTAGAGATGTCAGGTGTATATGATGTGTGTGTAGAGATGTCAGGTGTATATGATGTGTGTGTAGAGATCTCAGGTGTATATGATGTGTGTGTAGAGATCTCAGGTGTATATGATGTGTGTGTAGAGATCTCAGGTGTATATGATGTGTGTGTAGAGATGTCAGGTGTATATGATGTGTGTGTAGAGATCTCAGGTGTATATGATGTGTGTGTAGAGATGTCAGGTGTATATGATGTGTGTGTAGAGATCTCAGGTGTATATGATGTGTGTGTAGAGATCTCAGGTGTATATGATGTGTGTGTAGAGATCTCAGGTGTATATGATGTGTGTGTAGAGATGTCAGGTGTATATGATGTGTGTGTAGAGATCTCAGGTGTATATGATGTGTGTGTAGAGATGTCAGGTGTATATGATGTGTGTGTAGAGATCTCAGGTGTATATGATGTGTGTGTAGAGATCTCAGGTGTATATGATGTGTGTGTAGAGATGTCAGGTGTATATGATGTGTGTGTAGAGATGTCAGGTGTATATGATGTGTGTGTAGAGATGTCAGGTGTATATGATGTGTGTGTAGAGATGTCAGGTGTATATGATGTGTGTGTAGAGATCTCAGGTGTATATGATGTGTGTGTAGAGATCTCAGGTGTATATGATGTGTGTGTAGAGATCTCAGGTGTATATGATGTGTGTGTAGAGATCTCAGGTGTATATGATGTGTGTGTAGAGATCTCAGGTGTATATGATGTGTGTGTAGAGATCTCAGGTGTATATGATGTGTGTGTAGAGATGTCAGGTGTATATGATGTGTGTGTAGAGATCTCAGGTGTATATGATGTGTGTGTAGAGATCTCAGGTGTATATGATGTGTGTGTAGAGATCTCAGGTGTATATGATGTGTGTGTAGAGATGTCAGGTGTATATGATGTGTGTGTAGAGATGTCAGGTGTATATGATGTGTGTGTAGAGATCTCAGGTGTATATGATGTGTGTGTAGAGATCTCAGGTGTATATGATGTGTGTGTAGAGATCTCAGGTGTATATGATGTGTGTGTAGAGATCTCAGGTGTATATGATGTGTGTGTAGAGATGTCAGGTGTATATGATGTGTGTGTAGAGATGTCAGGTGTATATGATGTGTGTGTAGAGATCTCAGGTGTATATGATGTGTGTGTAGAGATCTCAGGTGTATATGATGTGTGTGTAGAGATCTCAGGTGTATATGATGTGTGTGTATGTGCTCTGGGCATTTTGTGGGGTCGGTGACAACCTTCAGTAAACCTCAGAGGAAGCAGAGCCAGATCTAAAGTCTGGTGCTGATGGAGGAATCCGCTTCCTAGAAATGTCAGTAGGTCAGCTATCCCCAGCAGTGCAAATTATGATGTGCGGTGACATTAGAAGCGGTTTCACCGATATCACCGGATTAGCTGCACAAACCTGTTAGCTGCACTTTCCAGTATGTAATAAATGAATTAGTACACTATAAATCATTACTATTATTATTTGCTCTTTACTTTTAAAGCTGTCACTGAGATAAATCTCTTCTGTAGATACAGTATGTATTATGAATGAAGAGGACGGATGGCACTGGGTGGGGAGTATTTCTATGGGTTATTTAATTTTATTTCTGCTGCAGTGTGCTTTTATATTTGTTATGTTATTCTGTATGTTCCTTAAAGTGTTACTAAACCCACAACAGTAAAATCAGTCTTTATATACAGTAAAACATGCTTGTTATACTCACTGTGAAACCTAAGGGGTTAATCCTCCGCATTGTGTAAAAAGGCTGTTTGATCCTGTCTTCTCTGATCTTCCCCTTTTTCCACAGTCCCCAATACATCTGAAGATTGAGTGCACTCTGCACATCCTCAGTTTGGTGTGTATTGCTAGAGTGTTTTTTTTTTGGGGGGGGGGGGTGCATGTGATCAGCACAGTTCCAATCAGCACTGTCCAGACAGAGGGTCCCTTCCTTCTCAGAGCTGGCCGCTCAGCTGGTGACTAATTGCCAGCTCCTATCTCTCTACAATTACTCAGCTGTTGATGATATCCTGCTCGTCAGTCCTGCCTACTTAAGCCGTCCAGTCCAGAGGATCTCTGCCTTTGCCTTGGTCAACATCACAGAAACCATCTCCTGTTCAAAACTTGCTTTGCTGACATCCCTTCTGGCTCCAGATCCTGCTTGCTGTTTCACTACATTGATCCCTGACTTCTGGCTTGGCTGACTATCCTTTCCGGTTACTGAACTCTGGCTATATTTTGATTACGTTTGTTCTTTTTACTTTTATTATTAAACAAGTGTGATTTAACTGTACTTCTGTCTCGGTCTGATTTCATGGTTTCTGACAGGGTCAGCGGCAGTGGCGGCTGGTGTTTTTTTTTTGTGGGGGGGGGGAGGCAAACAATCCACCCGATGCCACCCCACAGTCTGGTCATGGAGGCTATTGTCATACAGCTGGGTACAAGCCCACCCTTTTTTGAAGCCTATTATAGTTAATGGCTCTAGTCACGTGCTTCAAAAAAAAAAATTGTGATTGGATTCCATGTGTCGGGCACCCTACATGTAGATCAGGGGGCCAGATGCATGGATGGGGGGGGGTGGCGCCGGTGCGCCCCCTATAGATGGGCTGCCATTGGTCAGGTGTCATGCCGCCTTATAGGACAGGCAGAGGGGAATGAAAACTCCTCTTACAAGCTTTAGAAGAAAAGGAGGATCTGGGCTACTCTGTGCAAAACCACTGCACAGAGCAGGTAAGTATAACATGTTTGTTATTTTTAACCACTTCAGCCCCAGAAGGTTTTACCACCTTAATGACCAGGCCTTTTTTTGCGATATGGCACTGCGTTATTTTAACTGACAATTGTGCTGTCATGCAACACTGTACCCAAATAAAAATAGTGTGCTTTTTTTCACACAAATAGAGTTTTCTTTTGGTGGTATTTGATCACCTCTGCAGTTTTTATTTTTTGCGCTATAAACAAAAAAAGAACGACAATTTTGAAAAAAAAACAATATTTTTTGTATTTTCTGTTATAAAACACATCCCATAAAAAAATGTAAAAAAACAAATTTTTTCATCAATTTAGGCCAATATGTATTCTGCTACATATTTTTGTTAAAAAAAACCCAATAAGCGTATATTGATTGGTTTGCACAAAAGTTATCACATCTACAAACTATGGGATAGATTTATGGACTTTTTATCATTTTTTTTTTTACTAGTAATTTTTAGCAGGACTGCGACATTGCGGCAGACAAATAGGACACCTAGCTGACACATTTGGGGAACAGTGACATTTTTACAGTGATCAGTGCTAAAAATATGCACTGTCACTGTATAAATGACACTGGCAGGGAAGGGGTTAACATCAGGGGCGATCAAGTGGGTTAAATGTGTTCCCTGGGTGTGTTTACTAACTGTATGGGGGATGGGCTGCCTGGGAAAACATAGATATCCGTCTTCCTGCATAGCAGAAAGACCCCTTTCACACTGAGCCATGGCCGCATTTTCGATAAAACGCCACTCTTTTAGCGGCACTTTAACGCTGTATAAGTGTCACTTTTGCGCTGATTTTCAGGTGCTAGCGGGGCGCTTTTAACCCCAAAGAAGGGGTTAAAAACACACGTGTTGCGGCGCTTCCAAATTGCTTTTCAGGTTCTTTGGAAGCGCTGCCGATTCATTACAATGGGCAGGGGTGTTCTGGGAGCGCTGTATAAAGCACTCCCAAACGGCCCCAATAATGCTGCTTGCAGGACTTTTCCTAACGTCCTGCAAGCGCTCTGCCCCAGTGTGAAAAGACACACTGAAATGAATAGAAAGCGGTTTTCAGGCGTTATTTAAAGGCTATTTCTAGCGCTAAAATGCCTGAAAACCGCCACAGTGTGAAAGGGGCCAAAGACAAGATCTCAGTGTAATCCCCTGTCAGAACGGAGATTTGCCTTTTTTACTTCAGCAGATCCCCGTTATGTCTCTGCGAGGAACGATCGCGGGTGGCTGGTGGACACCGAGTCCGCCGGACCTGCTTATTGGCTCCTACGCTGGCCAATCGGTGCGCGTGCGCTAGGGTGACCACATTTTCAAACTGCCATTCAGGGACACCCCCCCTGCCCCCCTTCCCAAAAAAAAGATGGGGGTGTTGGGGGAATGTAGCCTCGGGGTTGACTGGGAATTCGGTGGCAGGGGTGATTTGTCGGGCGAATGGCTGGTGTTGTACTACATTGTATTATATAATGAAATTGTTCAACTCACCATAATGCAGAATCAGAGGGGACCCTGAGCTTGTCACTTGCCACCTGATGCATTGTGCCACTTGCTACCAATGCCTGCCCCTAGATGCAGCTTGTTACTTGCCACTGTCGCCTGCCCCCAGATACAGCTTGTCACTTGCCACTGTTGCCTGCTGCCAGATGCAGCGTGTCACTTGCCGCCAGATGCAGTGTGCCACTTGCCACCCAGGCGCGGAGCAGGAAGTTAAATCTTCCCCACTGTGAATGCTGGGGCTCTGCCTCTCTCCTCCTCATGATGTCACTGGTTGCTAGAGGCGAGGCCGAGCGGCAGCTAGCAACCATTTGGGCACTGAGCCAACGGCTCATGTAAAAGGGGTCTCCCCAGCCAGGGGTCCACCACAGGCTGTCAGTGAGTGACAGCAGCGATGTGAGGGATATTTTAGAGGGCATCAGATTGGGTCAGGGCCAGGGGGCAATTCTAGGACACTGTATTGTTCCAGAATGAGGGTGCCCGGGACCCGGGACAGACCTGCTAATTGCGGGATTGTCCCGGGCAATCCGGGACACGTGGGCACCGTAGCATGCGCCCACAGAAGCTAGTGCACAAATCTACGTACCGGTACCGCGATTCGAGGGTGGTCGGCAAGTGGTTAAACAAAAAAGAAAATAAGACTTTAGTATCACTTTAATCCTGTGCATTGTGCAAAAAGGCTGCTTGATCCTGTCTTTGATCTTCCCCTTCTTCCACTGTCCCCAATCCATCTCCTCTTAGTACAGAGCCTTGGAGCCAATCAGCACTGTCCAGACAGAGGTTCAGGAGTCTTGCAGCCTCATAGGACAGTCAAAGTAGAATGAAAACTCCTCCTACAAGCTTTAGCCAGTCACTGATAGAAGTCACAAGACTGCTATATACTTCTGATGAGAAAAGGTATTTAGCAGTTTATATTTACTAAAATGATTGCATTTCCACGTTCTGTGTACTGCGGGAGACCAGATATAGTGAATGCAGGGTCCTGGGTTTAGGAACACTTTATTATACATATTTTTCTGCAAAAGCTACTACGACTTTAAGTCATTTTATTTAACTTTTATTGTAAAATGACAAACATATTCCTGGATTCTTGAGTTCCTCTGTAATATTTTTTTCTTAGCATGAAAGAGGAGATGCTATAGTCTTGTTAAAAATAAAAAGGCATGTGTCTTCCTAAACACCCGGAGGCAGATACAGTATATGGGCTGCTTTATAAAATCAGCTGTCGGGGTCCATTACTGACAAGTGGCTTTTATTATAACAGTTCTTTATATGAACTTAGAAAGCTGAGGTTCCATTGCTGTCTGCTGGATTCTCAGTACAGTGCCACATGATCATATCTCAGTACACATGCATGCTGCTTATATTGTATCAATGTTACTTTTGTATCAAAACTCACACTGTCAGACATGTAACTGAATATTCATTAGGGCCCTTTCACACTGGTGCACTTAAAAACGTGGTATGCGTTATGCATGTCGTGTTTTTTTTTAATGTATTTTCAATTAGTTTTCCGTGCGTTTTCTGGATTCCTGTCTCCCAGCATGCACCTGTGAAACTTGGACATGAGACTCAAATACATGAACCAAAGTTAATGCGCTTTTGATGCATTTCATGTAGAAATCAATGTAAGGTGCGTTTTTGGTCTGCTTTTGACAAGCGCAGCAAAGATGCAACACATAGGACATGTCAAATGCAGAGCAGCAATGTGAACAGTTACATAGGATTAAAAGGGAAATATTCGATCGCTTTTGTCGTGCTGGAAAGGTGTGTTTAAGACCCCTTTCACAATGGGGCCGCCCGTGCGTTAGCGGTGAAGCGCTGCTAGTTCTAGCGGCGCTTTACCCCTGTTTAAGTGGCGCTTTTTGGCTGCTAGCTGGGCGCTTTTAACCCCCACTAGCGGCCGAAGAAGGGGTTTAAAATGCCCATGTTGCTGCGCTTCCGGACCGCTTTTCAGGTGCTTCGGAAGGGCTGCCCATTCATTGCAATGGGCAGGGGCGTTTTGGGAGCGCTATGTATACAGCACTCCCAAACCGCCCCAAAGACTTTTTCTTACGTCCCGCAAGCACTCTGCCCCAGTGTGAAAGCAAGAGCACAGAGCACTGTCAGAGCCCTGACTGGACAAAGTGATGATGACTTTGTCCAATCATGGCTTAGTGCTCATAGTCACTCCCACCCCGCGCTATAAAAGGTTCCTTCCCATAGGAAGCTTTTGCAGTGTGTTGTTGAAGTGGAGATAGATAGAGCAGGGCTCAGTTTGCTACTAGCAAATTAGTGTGTTTACTTAAAAGGGCACAATCGTAATGGATTGTGTAAGTGATTCTGCGCAACACAAAATGAAGTAAATGAATAAATGCATAAACTACACACCTGAAAAATGAAATATCAATCCCCTAATGGGGTAAAGCAATATGTGCAGATTAAAAAACATGTAGCAGGTGTATCATAGTGACAAAGTGCTAATCAAAATAAGAATCACTCAATAAAAGCACAAAACATAACATAAACTGTGACTGGTGGGTGAACATGCGTTGCTAGGTGATCTGGTGACTGTTCGTGGTAACGGATACCCACTCGGGGCTCCCAGAACTCTCACCTCTATGGCACGATAAAAGTGCCTGTGTGCTTCCAATAGGTCTGTGGTCACTCTGGTGCAGTGATGACAATGGCGTCCTACTCCTTCCGGAGGGAGGGGGGCGTCACTTCCTCCACTTGGTAGGGCCTCTGTTCCACAGTAGGGGTGCCTATATACTTCCAATGGGTCTGTGGTCACTCTCGTGCAGTGGTGGTGATGGCGTCCTAATCCCTCTGGGGGAGGGGGCCGTCACTTCCTCCGACTGTTAAGCTCCATATAGGGGTAATTGAAAAGACTCCAATAGTGTAATAAAGTTAAAGCCAATGGATTTATTAAAGATAAAAAAATCAGCTTACATAAACGTAACGTGTGTTTACTTGTTGTGTGTAGAGTGTTAGTGTAGTGTTAGTATAGTGTAGTGTCAGTGTAGTGTGTTAGTGTAGTGCAGTGTTTAACACAGTATTACATAACATTTAATGCTGTATACAGTGCTGTATACCTTTTTTTTGGTTGCTGTATGTTTTTTTTGGGGGGGTTGCCTTTTTTTTGTCCCCCCGCTTGCCCCCTTTTTTAAATTGTCAGCTGCAGTTTTATTGACTGCGACACTGGTGTCCGTCCTTTTTTTATTTTTATTTTATTATAGTTTTTACATTACGGTCAACGTCAGTCCTCAGTTTACTGTAAAGTGCACCAAAGACTACTTTTCATTCAATAAAGTGCATCCAATCATACATTTCTCAGTTTCTATTAAATTTGGGTAATAACCCCCCCCCCCCATCATGTCTGGGAGGCCAACAAGGCGAGGCAGATGTTCCCATGCTACTATGAGGGGGCCAGCAACGTCTGTGTCCACAGGCAAAGGGCACATTTGTCTCTGTTTAGTGATGTTGCCCATACCTCCCAACTTTTTGAGATTGGGAACGAGGGACAACTATTAGCAAAAGTATGTAGGCACAGGACACACCCCCTGCCACACCCCCTTAAAGGAGAATTAGAAAAAATATATGTTAAGCCCACAAGTGTTTTTTTTTTTTTTTTTGCCACTACTATTCCTTTATACTGGCTTTTGACATTTACAAGTGCTGCAATTTAGCAATTGGATGAAAGGTTTATCATTGGAAAACACTATTTGAGAGATAAAAAGTGCATTTTATATACAATTATATAAATCAGATCAAATTGAGGGACAAATGAAGAGGAATGAGGGACAGAGGGACTTGTTTCCAAATCAGGGACAGTCCCTCGAAATCAGGGACAGTTGGGAGCTATGATGTTGCCCATGCTTTCCAACCACAGCATGTAGAGGAGGTGGTGGACTGGCTTACCAAACCATCCTCTATGACCCAAGCTGACACTAGTGTGCAGTCCACCACAGCTGCCAGAGCAGCTTTTTCTGCCTCCTTGTCCACAGCTACTCCTGCCATAGCCCCAGCATCATGCATGGAGGAGTCAGCTGAATTGTTTGAACACAGCGCAGCCACTTGCTTCTTAAGGGTGCACAGACATTACTTGATTCTGATGTTGGTTCTGAGGTAGAGGGAGGGAGTAACCTGAGCCTACAGAGAGGGGAGAACACTGATAAACAACAAATTGGCGGTCATGTCTCCCCCAGGTGCAGCGTATTGCCAAGTTGGCTACAGTAATGATGAGATGGAGTGGATGATGACGATGAGGTCACTGATGCGACGGGTGGTGGATAGAGAAGAGGAGAAAAGTGAGGGGGGGCACAACCTCAATGATGCAGGATGTTCACCAGAGGCAGCCATTATGGAAGAGTAGAGAGCAGCCACCCTATTCCATCACATTGCGGAGCTGTTATCTCCCGGCCCATCTCCCACAGCTCAGCTGTTTGGGCCTTTTTTAGCACAGGTGCAGCCGATTGCGCTGTTGCAATTTGCAATCTCTGCTGCAAACAGAACAAGCGTTGCAAAAACACCAGCCATTTGGGTACCACATGCTTGACAAGGCATTTAACCTCCCACAACTCAGCCGTTGGCAAGAGCACCTGAAAGCCACACACAAGGGACACAATTCTTCTCCTCCTCACACCTCACCTTTCATGTCTACCCTCGCTATATCTCATGACCTTTCAGCAGCCTCCACTGACAGGGATGACGGTATTGCTAAGGGTGTCACAGGTCCTTGCAATACGTCTGCCAGCAGCACACCACCAGCTGTAGAATATAGCCAGCAAATTTCTCTGCCCCAACTGCTGCATTGAAAATAAATAAAATACACTCCCTGCCACCCACATACCCAGCTTCTGAGTTCCAGCTTGTCCAAATAAAAAAATCTTGCAGGGAAAATCAATTTAAATGTCATTTTTTTCTTTTCTTTTTTAGTGGCAGCTGGTGGTATATTTTTTGGGGGGGCGGCAAACCCACCCCCCCCAATCGGTCAAAGGCACTCTCCCGGTCTGTCGATTGGTCGGTCAACAGCCCCACACTTACCCGATCTAGGTCACGGACGGGCCCGGGCGGCGGCTTCCCTTGCATCTCCTCCTCCTGGTGCTTCATGGCAGCTTCCCCTGCTTCTCTTCCCTCCTCCTCCTCCTCGGCGGCCAATAGGATCGCTTCTCCTCTCTGCCAATCGGGTGAAGGGTCTCAGGACCCACTTCCTGATTTGCCGGGAGGAGAACCAGGAAGACAATCGTGAATATTAATTTGCTATTGTCACACAACTGGGTGTGGCTCTGCACCCCGAGCCCACCCTTTTTCTAAAGCCTATTAGAGCCTTAGACTCTAATCATGTGCTTCTAAAAAAAAAAAAAACCCATTGGAATCCATGCGTCCAGCATCCTGCATGTAGATAAGGGGCCAGACAGCACCCCTACACCCCGTATGGACAGGCCGCCACTGTCAGTTTTGCTGCAGCAGGTTCTTTACATGGTACAGATGCGCCACTTTACAGGCAGACTAAGTGGACCCCCCAGGCACTATATTTAAATGAATTTTTCATTGTTATTGTTTCACTTTAAACATTATTAAAATCAATGCTCATTTAAAAACAATCTTTTTTAAAAGTTTTTTTTGCATTGATACATGTCCCCCAGTGCAGTACCCGGGCCCCCATACCCTTTGTATGAACAATCACTTGCATATAAGCCTTCAAAATGGGGACTTTTTATTTTTCAAGCTTGGGTCCCATAGACTTTAATAGGGTTCACCGGTTCACGTCCAAACTTTTGTGATGTTCAAGAGTTCTGACGCAAACCGAACCAAGGGTTGTTCGGTCCATCTCTAGTAATACATTTTTGATTGTAAATGAGCCAGCCCCAGCTAATCAAGATGGCCAAAGAATCCTCACACAGCCGAGGTGAAGGTCAGCATAGGGGGGAGGAGCTTGTTATGTGGAAGGGGAGTGGATGTCAGCAGACTTTACTTCCCTTTAAAGAACACAAACTATAAGGCTTTGCTCATAGTTTGTTTTGTAGTACCTGGAATGCATGTAGCCAATTTGAAGGAGTTGTGAACATTGAATGTTATAGACATGTTCTAATACAGTTATAACTATGCAGGTGCCATACCTGCTTTTGCTTTGTTTCAGAAAAATAACTTCCTTCCCTTTTTTAATTTACAAGGTTAAAAAGTTCTGTCATGTGACCATGCATTTCTTTTTTCTGGGGGGGGGGGGGGGTTACAGCACACCGTGCAGATAAATTGTCCCTTAATTCCATAGTGTGCTCTGCATGAGCAGAGGGTGAGGTCAAGAGGCAGGCTGTTATTGGGAGGGGGCGTCCTCAAGAGGCAGGCTGTGATTGGGAGGGGGCGTCTTCAAGAGGCAGGCTGTGATTGGGAGGGGGCGTGTTCAAGAGGCAGGCTGTGATTGGGAGGGGGCGTGTTCAAGAGGCAGGCTGTGGTTGGGGGTGTGTGTTCAAGAGGCAGGCTGTGATTGGGAGAGGGCGTATTCAAGAGGCAGGCTGTTATTGGGAGGGGGCGTATTCAAGAGGCAGGCTGTTATTGGGACGGGGTGTGTTCAAGAGGCAGGCTGTTATTGGGACGGGGTGTGTTCAAGAGGCAGGCTGTTATTGGGACGGGGTGTGTTCAAGAGGCAGGCTGTTATTGGGACGGGGTGTGTTCAAGAGGCAGGCTGTTATTGGGACGGGGCGTCTTCAAGAGGCAGGGTGTTATTGGGAGGGGGCGTGTACAAGAGGCAGGCTGTGATTGGGAGGGGGCATGTTCAAGAGGCAGGCTGTGATTGGGAGAGGGTGTATTCAAGAGGCAGGCTGTGATTGGGAGAGGGTGTATTCAAGAGGCAGGCTGTGATTGGGAGAGGGTGTATTCAAGAGGCAGGCTGTGATTGGGAGGGGGCGTGTTCAAGAGGCAGGCTGTTATTGGGAGGGGGTGTGTTCAAGAGGCAGGCTGTGATTGGGGGGGTGTTCAAGAGGCAGGCTGTGATTGGGAGGGGGCGTGTTCAAGAGGCAGGCTGTGATTGGGGGGGGGTGTTCAAGAGGCAGGCTGTGATTGGGAGGCGGTGTGTTGAAGAGGCAGGCTGTGATTGGGAGAGGGCATATTCAAGAGGCAGGCTGTGATTGGAAGGGGGTGTGTTCAAGAGGCAGGCTGTGATTGGGAGGGGGCGTGTTCAAGAGACAGGCTGTGATTGGGAGGGGGCGTGTTCAAGAGGCAGGCTGTGATTGGAAGGGGGTGTGTTCAAGAGGCAGGCTGTGATTGGGAGGGGGCGTGTTCAAGAGGCAGGCTGTGATTGGAAGGGGGTGTGTTCAAGAGGCAGGCTGTGGTTGGGGGGGGGTGTTCAAGAGGCAAGCTGTGATTGGAAGGGGGTGTGTTCAAGAGGCAGGCTGTAATTGGGAGAGGGTGTGTTCAAGAGGCAGGCTGTGATTGGGGGGGGGTGTTCAAGAGGCAGGCTGTGATTGGGAGGCGGTGTGTTGAAGAGGCAGGCTGTGACTGGGAGAGGGCATATTCAAGAGGCAGGCTGTGATTGGAAGGGGGTGTGTTCGAGAGGCAGGCTGTGATTGGGAGGGGGCGTGTTCAAGAGACAGGCTGTGATTGGGAGGGGGCGTGTTCAAGAGGCAGGCTGTGATTGGAGGGGGTGTGTTCAAGAGGCAGGCTGTGATTGGGAGGGGGCGTGTTCAAGAGGCAGGCTGTGATTGGAAGGGGGTGTGTTCAAGAGGCAGGCTGTAATTGGGAGAGGGCGTGTTCAAGAGGCAGGCTGTGGTTGGGGGGGGTGTTCAAGAGGCAGGCTGTGATTGGGAGGGGGTGTGTTCAAGAGGCAGGCTGTGATTGGGAGGGGGCGGGTTCAAGTGGCAGGCTGTGATTGGGAGGGGGCGTGTTCAAGAGGCAGACTGTGATTGGGAGGGGTGTGCTCAAGAGGCAGGCTGTGATTGGAAGGGGGCTTGTTGAAGAGGCAGGCAGTGATTGGGAGGGGGTGTGTTCAAGAGGCAGGCTGTGATTGGGAGGGGCCGTGTTCAATAAGTAGGCTGTGATTGGGGTGGGCGAGTTCAGGAGGCAGGCTGTGGTTGGAAGGGGGCGTGTTCAAGAGGCAGGCTGTGATTGAGAAGGGGTGTGTTCAAAAGGCAGCCTGTGATTGGTCTGGAGGGTGTGGTGGCTGAACAACTTACCCAATTCAGGCATGCTGTAGGTTTGCACAGTGTCCTGTACCTCTGAATGGCAAGCCAAAGGATGAAAACTGATCACCTATCACAGATCAGCTTCTGCACTTCGTGTGGTCAGTTTGGAATAAGAAAGAAATGTGACTGGCAGGATCAAGCAGTTACTTCACATATAAAATACACACATGTAAAAATAAATAAATCTTTAGGTTCACATCCAATCTTCAGGGAGGGTAGAGCTCACGATGTCACCAGGCAAAAAGAATTGCAGGATTTGTATGAATGGGATGATAATAAACACTATGAAGGGAATTTACTAAGGATGGGGCAGACAATCTTGAGCAGCCATCCAATCGGCTTCAAACTTTCATTTTCAAATCTTAAAGGGTAACTCCACCTTTTTACAAAAAGAATAAATAAATAAACAAATAAGTAAATACAAATAAGAAATGTACATATAATTGCAGAAACAATGCATGAATACTGAAGGTTCCAGTTATGCTGAGTTCTAGTATTCCACGTTTTCTTTCCTCCATCACACTTTATTCTTCTCCAGCCCTGCCACCCCCCCCTCCCCTTCTTGTTTTCTCCTGAGTGTGTTCCCCTTTAAGAGGGCGGAGCTGTGTGTATGTGTGTGTGGTGACGTAGGTGAGGTGTCTCCTCCCCCTCCTTGTCCCTGTCCCCGGGTCAGTCCCCGCGGCTGTATAGAGAGCGGTGTCCGGTGTACAGGGAGCTCCGCCAGTCCCGGGATCCGAGCCGTACCGGAGCCGTCCTTCCCTCATCCCCGGCACAGCCCGAGGAGGCCGCCGCCACCCCCCGAGCCCTTCCCCGCTCCTCCTCCTCCTTCTACCGGAGACACAAAACTTGCCGAGCTCGGAGCTCCTCCAGGAGGCAGCGGGAACTTTCCCAGGGCTGGCCCGGCATGGCTCCATGTGTACCGGGTGCCGGACAAACGTGCTGAGGGGGATGAGGAGGATCCGTGTGGAGAGCCGCCGAGCCTGAGCCGGAGTGTGCCCGGAGAGACATCGTACAACCCCCGGACATCCATCACCCGACACCGGGAGAAGCATGGCCACCCCCGGCACCGCCATCCTACTCGTCACCGCCAACGTGGGGACCCTCTTCGATGATGTGAGTACCGGAGGAACCGGAGAACCTTCCCGGTGTGTCCGGAGAACCGACTCCGCATGTCTTACATTGTGTCCCCCACCGTGATATCCAATAGTGATACATTGTGACCGATCTGTACTATATCCTCTAATAGTGATACATTGTGACCGATCTTCTCTATTATATCCTCTCCTAATAGTGATACATTGTGTCCGATCTTCTCTATTATATCCTCTAATACTGATACATTGTGACCGATCTTCTCTATTATATCCTCTAATACTGATACATTGTGACCGATCTTCTCTATTATATCCTCTAATACTGATACATTGTGACCGATCTTCTCTATTATATCCTCTAATACTGATACATTGTGTCCGATCTGTACTATATCCTCTAATAGTGATACATTGTGACCGATCTTCTCTATTATATCCTCTAATAGTGATACATTGTGTCCGATCTTCTCTATTATATCCTCTAATAGTGATACATTGTGTCCGATCTTCTCTATTATATCCTCTAATAGTGATACATTGTGTCCGATCTTCTCTATTATATCCTCTCCTAATAGTGATACATTGTGTCCGATCTTCTCTATTATATCCTCTCCTAATAGTGATACATTGTGTCCGATCTTCTCTATTATATCCTCTCCTAATAGTGATACATTGTGTCCGATCTTCTCTATTATATCCTCTCCTAATAGTGATACATTGTGTCCGATCTTCTCTATTATATCCTCTCCTAATAGTGATACATTGTGACCGATCTTCTCTATTATATCCTCTAATACTGATACATTGTGACCGATCTTCTCTATTATATCCTCTAATAGTGATACATTGTGTCCGATCTTCTCTATTATATCCTCTCCTAATAGTGATACATTGTGACCGATCTCTACTATATCCTCTCCTCCTAATACTGATACATTGTGTCCGATCTATTCTATCCTCTACTAATACTGATACATTGTGTCCGATCTCTAATACTGATACATTGTGACCGATCTTCTCTATTATATCCTCTAATACTGATACATTGTGTCTGATCTCTACTATATCCTCTAATACTGATACATTGTGTCCGATCTTCTCTATTATATCCTCTAATACTGATACATTGTGTCCAATCTATTCTATCCTCTACTAATACTGATACATTGTGACCGATCTGTACTATATCCTCTAACACTGATACATTGTATCCGATCTCTATAATAACATCTAATACTGATACATCATGTCTGATCTCTACTATATCCTCTCCTAATACTGATACATTGTGTCCCCCACCGTGACATCCAATACTGATACATTGTATCTGATCTGTACTATATCCTCCTAATACTGATACATTGTGTCCGATCTCCAGAATATCCTCTAATACTGATACATTGTATCCGATCTTTATTAGTTCCTCCTAATTGTATCCGATCTTCTCTATTCTATCCTCTAACACTGATACATTGTATCCAATCTCTACTATATCCTCTCCTACTAATACATTGTATCCAAACTCCCCACTGTAAAATCTAATACTGATACATTGTATCCGATTTTCTCTATTATATCCTCTCCTCCTAATCCTGATACATTGTATCCTCTCCTAATACAGATACAATGCATTTCCCTCTTCTCACTGACATCTGACCTCCTCGCTGTCGTCTCCTGTATACACTGACCTCCTCGCTGTCGTCTCCTGTATACACTGACCTCCTCGCTGTCGTCTCCTGTATACACTGACCTCCTCGCTGTCGTCTCCTGTATACACTGACCTCCTCGCTGTCGTCTCCTGTATACACTGACCTCCTCGCTGTCGTCTCCTGTATACACTGACCTCCTCGCTGTCGTCTCCTGTATACACTGACCTCCTCGCTGTCGTCTCCTGTATACACTGACCTCCTCGCTGTCGTCTCCTGTATACACTGACCTCCTCGCTGTCGTCTCCTGTATACACTGACCTCCTCGCTGTCGTCTCCTGTATACACTGACCTCCTCGCTGTCGTCTCCTGTATACACTGACCTCCTCGCTGTCGTCTCCTGTATACACTGACCTCCTCGCTGTCGTCTCCTGTATACACTGACCTCCTCGCTGTCGTCTCCTGTATACACTGACCTCCTCGCTGTCGTCTCCTGTATACACTGACCTCCTCGCTGTCGTCTCCTGTATACACTGACCTCCTCGCTGTCGTCTCCTGTATACACTGACCTCCTCGCTGTCGTCTCCTGTATACACTGACCTCCTCGCTGTCGTCTCCTGTATACACTGACCTCCTCGCTGTCGTCTCCTGTATACACTGACCTCCTCGCTGTCGTCTCCTGTATACACTGACCTCCTCGCTGTCGTCTCCTGTATACACTGACCTCCTCGCTGTCGTCTCCTGTATACACTGACCTCCTCGCTGTCGTCTCCTGTATACACTGACCTCCTCGCTGTCGTCTCCTGTATACACTGACCTCCTCGCTGTCTTCTCCTGTATACACTGACCTCCTCGCTGTCGTCGCCTGTATACACTGACCTCCTCGCTGTCGTCTCCTGTATACACTGACCTCCTCGCTGTCGTCTCCTGTATACACTGACCTCCTCGCTGTCGTCGCCTGTATACACTGACCTCCTCGCTGTCGTCGCCTGTATACACTGACCTCCTCGCTGTCGTCGCCTGTATACACTGACCTCCTCGCTGTCGTCGCCTGTATACACTGACCTCCTCGCTGTCGTCGCCTGTATACACTGACCTCCTCGCTGTCGTCGCCTGTATACACTGACCTCCTCGCTGTCGTCGCCTGTATACACTGACCTCCTCGCTGTCGTCGCCTGTATACACTGACCTCCTCGCTGTCGTCGCCTGTATACACTGACCTCCTCGCTGTCGTCGCCTGTATACACTGACCTCCTCGCTGTCGTCGCCTGTATACACTGACCTCCTCGCTGTCGTCGCCTGTATACACTGACCTCCTCGCTGTCGTCGCCTGTATACACTGACCTCCTCGCTGTCGTCGCCTGTATACACTGACCTCCTCGCTGTCGTCGCCTGTATACACTGACCTCCTCGCTGTCGTCGCCTGTATACACTGACCTCCTCGCTGTCGTCGCCTGTATACACTGACCTCCTCGCTGTCGTCGCCTGTATACACTGACCTCCTCGCTGTCGTCGCCTGTATACACTGACCTCCTCGCTGTCGTCGCCTGTATACAGACACAATGTGATACAGTGTCATCTCCTATGGAATAATCTTTACTGGCTGTGTTATCTCCTATCATAGATAGTGATATCTCCTATAGATACACTGCAATCTTCTATATAGAATATCTGACCTCACAATGTGTTCTCCTATAAAAAACTGTGTGATTTGCTATAGAGTGACATCTGACCAAAGTGATCTCTTATTATGCATTATTATCTCCTATAGATGCAATGTAATCTATTTAGAATGATACTTGACCTCAATGTGATCTCTTATAGAATTACATCTGACCGCATACTGTGATCTCCTCCCATAGATACAGTACTATCTCCTATAAAGAATGACATCTGACCTCACACTGCGATCTCCTATTATAGATACAAAGCTATTTTCTGTAGACACCCTGTGATCTCCTACATATCTGTTCTCGTAGTGTGATCTCCTGTGTATAATGGCATCTGCCCTGAGTGCGATCTCCTATAGAAGTATACCTGATGTCAGTTTGATCTCCTCCTATAGAATGACATATGACCTCACACTGTCATCTGCTATAGATACAATACTATTTTCTATAGATACTGATCTTCTACATATCTGTTCTCACCTTGTGATCTATGTGGAATGGCATCTGAACTTGGTGTGATCTCCTATAGAATGTCTGACCTCAGTGTGACCTCATATAGAATTATTCCTGATGTCAGTCTGACCTCCAGTATGATCTCCTATTGAATTATACCTGATGTCAGATCTCCTGTGGAGTGATATCAAACTTTAGTGTGATGATCTTATAGATACAGTACTATATTTTCATAGATACCATGTGATCTCTTCTAGAATGATACCTGATCTTTCTGTATGATCTCCCATAGAATGATACCTGAGCTCACAGTATGATCTCCTATAGAATGATACCTGAGCTCTCTGTGATCTCCTATAGAATGATACCAGAGCTCTCTGTGATCTCCTATAGAATGATACCTGAGCTCTCTGTGATCTCCTATAGAATGATACCAGAGCTCTCTGTGATCTCCTATAGAATGATACCAGAGCTCTCTGTGTGATCTCCTATAGAATGATACCTGAGCTCTCTGTGATCTCCTATAGAATGATACCAGAGCTCTCTGTGTGATCTCCTATAGAATGATATCTGAGCTCTCTGTGTGATCTCCTATAGAATGATACCTGAGCTCTCTGTGTGATCTCCTATAGAATGATATCTGAGCTCTCTGTGTGATCTCCTATAGAATGATACCTGAGCTCTCTGTGTGATCTCCTATAGAATGATACCTGAGCTCTCTGTGTGATCTCCTATAGAATGATACCTGAGCTCTCTGTGTGATCTCCTATAGAATGATACCTGAGCTCTCTGTGTGATCTCCTATAGAATGATACCTGAGCTCTCTGTGTGATCTCCTATAGAATGATACCTGAGCTCTCTGTGTGATCTCCTATAGAATGATATCTGAGCTCTCTGTGTGATCTCCTATAGAATGATACCAGAGCTCTCTGTGTGATCTCCTATAGAATGATACCTGAGCTCTCTGTGTGATCTCCTATAGAATGATACCTGAGCTCTCTGTGTGATCTCCTATAGAATGATACCTGAGCTCTCTGTGTGATCTCCTATAGAATGATACCAGAGCACTCTGTGTGATCTCCTATAGAATGATACCAGAGCGCTCTGTGTGATCTCCTATAGAATGATACCAGAGCGCTCTGTGTGATCTCCTATGGAATGATACCAGAGCGCTCTGTGTGATCTCCTATAGAATGATACCAGAGCGCTCTGTGTGATCTCCTATAGAATGATACCAGAGCGCTCTGTGTGATCTCCTATAGAATGATACCTGAGCTCTCTGTGCGATCTCCTATGGAATGATACCAGAGCTCTCTGTGTGATCTCCTATGGAATGATACCTGATATCACACTGCGCTCTCCTATAGGATGACCTCTGTATGTCCATCACCTGATGAACACATCCCTTCTATCCTCCTACCTGGTTGATCTGTATATTTTTCAAAGCTGTCCATACACCCTGCAATCTGATTTTAGAACGGGGGCAATGCTAGACCCCATCCCCCGCACCCACCCCGGTGTTCTGAGGGATCTGGGGTGTTCTTCCAAGTGCCACAGGATGTTCTGTAATATGTAGAAAATACATCAACATTTTCAAGATGAGCTTTGCTTAAAAAATGGTAAGAAAAAAAAAGTATTTGAAGAAGTGAATGTAAAGAACCTCTCCTGCTCCTAACAATTATTGTTCTAGATTATACTTCTATATATGCAGAGTATTCTTCCAGCCCATCCCCCTAATCTCTATGATGCTCAGTCTTCTGCTGAGTGCCCCAGGATGTCTGAGATATAGAGATGATCCACTGGAGGGAATTTCACCTTTTTTAAGGTGACCATACATGTAACCATCTGATCAAATGATTCTTCACAGAATCGGACAATGTGATCGAAATGTGGGTGACGTGTTTTACTAAAACTGGAGCAACTGTGCATGGCAACCAATCAGCTTCTTCTGTATGGTCAGTTAAGCTTTGAAAACCAAAGCTAGAAGCTGATTGGCTGCCATGCACTGCTGCTCCTGTTTTGAAAATCCCTCTTGTGTGCATGACACGGGTTTGAAACATTTGTATACTTTATTATCTGCTTTTCAACCCATCAAAGAGCTTCTACTAGATTTGGTAGATCCAATTGTGGCCCTGCACCCAACAATACGATCGTATGAGGCTTCAAAGGATCGGAAAATAAGATTGCAATGAGCAGTTATCAGAAGGAAATGTGTTTTTTGTTTTCGATCGATCCTGATGTAAACAAATCAACCATGTTACATTTCTTTTGATTTATTATGGGGGGAAAAAAAATATGATCATATTGCATGTCTATATTGATAAAATGGCTGTGTACATGGAATGATTGAAAATATGGTCGGAACTACTGGAAGGTGAGATTTGCAATCGGTCGAGAGCTTGTACATATATACGTGTATTTTTTTTATTTCGAGTGAGAATATATAAATATATATATATATATATATATATATATATATATTATTATATTTATTTATTTATTTTTTAATAGAAAATCGGTATGAGTATGGCCACAACAAGTGGCAATCAATTCTTTTCAGTGGCACACAGTCAAATTGGTGCAAAAAGTTTCAGAGACTTTGAAAATGGTGCCCGCACTACTTTAAGGTGACTTTTCATGCGACTTAGACCCCTTTTCACACTGAGGCATTTTTGCGCTAAAAATAGCGCTATTAAAATGCTCCCCATGCATCTCAATGGACCCCTTCACACTGAGGCGTTGCGCTGGCGGGGCATTGAGAAAAGTCCTGCAAGCAGCACCTTTTTTGGAGCAACTTTTGGGCATTGAAAAAAAGTGCTTCAAAAACGCCCCTCTCCATTGAAATGAATTGAAAGCGCTGTAAAAACGCCTGAATAGCGCCTATAATCAGCCCAAAGCTGTAGAAAAGTCACATGATCTCACAAAAAAAGGTAAACATGCAAGCAGAAAAGAGAGCATCTACAACAACAGGACTGAAATTGTGATGTAGGGAGGTGGGGTTGTTCTTTGACGCCCATGCTTCAATAACGCTTGGAAAAACGCCATTAAAACGCCCGCAGCATTGCGGTAATTTTACCGCTAGCGCCCCAAAATTGCGGTAATAGCGCTAAGGCGTTTTAGGGCATTTTTGAAGCGTCTCAGTGTGAAAGGGCTCTTGGCTCCATCGAGTGTAAAGTCGCATCAACATTGCGTGTCATATTTGCTGCAAAGAAGCTGCTTGCAGGACTTTTTTTTTACGCCCAGCCAACGATTGCAGATGGGGCTTCTTTCAGGCGCTTTACAGGCATTTTTTTTATTTTTTATTTTTTTTTAATGCAAAAGCGCCTGAAAAACGCCCCAGTGTGAAAGGGGTCTTAAGTTCCACTTTAAGCTTTGATTTAAAAAAAAAAAAAAAAAAAAAAAATGGAAGCTGATTGGTTTCTAGACAGAGCTGCACCAGATTTTGCACTCCTCCAGCTTTAGTAAATCATCTCATTGTATTCTGACAGCTGCCACCTGTGGCTGTTGGGATACTTGAACAATGTCTGCAGCTGATTGGCTGTAGTCGCTCAGCTGACAGTTTGCAGAACAAAGGATGTCAGATTACTGATGTCAGGTTCACCTGTGGCTTGAATGTCGGCTGGTTCATCAGGAAACTGGCCATACATGGAGCGCATTTTGGCTGTGTGTAGCGCCAGTTCTCTTCATGTTCTTTGATTTGATTATCAAAATGGGCAAAAAAATTGTCGGTTGAACAGGGACTGCAGCCAAGCAAATACAGACACTGCTGGGGTATTCCGACATCCCTGTCTGTCAGCGGCAGTTCTTTTTATGCAGCAGGGACGCAGTTCCGGCACCTCCAGCACTGAATGTATGTAATATCATGGGGTGTGGGGTGTGCTGGAGGGTCTATTGATGTTGGCTGTGGGGGGATCTATTGTCACTGTTGGGGATCTGATTTTGTGTGAGGGTCTATTGTTGCTGATGGGGAATGTATTGTTGCTGGGGGGGTCTTATGTTGTTGGAAGGGATCTACTGTTGAGGGAGAGGTCTATTTATACTGGCTGCTGGAGGTTCTATTGATGCTGGCTACTGGGAATCTGTTGCTGCTGGGGGGGGGGGGTGTGTCTAATGTTGCTTGGGTGAATATTTTGTTGTGGGTGGTTCACTGTTGCTGCAGAGAATCTATTGTTGTTGGGGTGGAGTCCATTGTTGCTGGGGGAGTCTATTGTTGTGTGGGGATCTATTGCTGGGATTCTGTTGTTTCTGGCTGCAGGGGATCTATTTTACTGCTTTTCTTTTTATCATTAACATGTTCCATACAAATGATTTAGCTCCACAAAACGATACTTGGTTCTGTATTCAGTGCAGTACTGGTAGGGGGTGGAATCAAGGGACGGTGGTCAGAGGTGGGTAGGGGGCAGAGAGAAGGGGTGACTCAGACAGGGGGAGCTCCTGCACCTATTCTCCGAGGAAAAAAACACCTGGTCAGGGGTGTCAACGAGAAATCTAGAAGTTTATGGTCAGCCTAAAGCCTTGTACACACTATGAGAATATCCGATGAATGATCGTCTGTTTTTTTTTTTTTTTTAATTTTAAATTTTTTTTATTATTTATTTATTTTTTTTGCATGCTAGTCTTGTATAGAAAATGAAGTGGTTACTAAAGTTACGAAAATTCTCGTACGACAGGATACGTCAGAAGTGATGTACTCTTTCCTTTCCAAGCATGCATGGTCTTGGATATATCTATATCTATATCTATATCTTGGTTTGAGAGTGTTTTGCAAGACAAGCAACTTCTTCTTCTTTTTTTTTTTTTTTTTTTTTTTTTTTAATATACATTTTGATATACAAGTAGCGTCATGTCATAACTGAGTATAAAAGAGAAGAGAGGCGCCTCTAATGTTGTACCTTCATTAAATGTAACCATATTGCTAGCAACTCACATGGTTGATTTCAAACAGGCACATCTAAGTATGCAGGCATCGGGGTAAAGCTGTCCACATAGACCGTCCTCCACACCGCCATCAATGTCATCCCTTCCACGCTGCGCTCCACGAGGGGTTCAAGTCTCACTTTCAGATCGCTCTCCTGCAGGGTAGTCTTCCCGGTCACGATTGCAGACTGACAGTGGTGAGAGACGGTGGTGCGGAGGATGGTCTAGATTTACACTCACCCACCCATAGAGCAGAGCAAGCTGTGTCCGTGTCCACTCTGCATAAACTGAGACACGGACCTGTCATCTGTCTGCATTGCTCTGATCAGCAGGGGATCAGTGGACAGATCTCCTGCTGGTGGAGTCCACTCCATGCATAAAGCACCTAAGCTTACAAGCCCATTATGACCCATAAGGGGAACTGCTTCACCGGTGGAGTCGATCTGGTTGGTGCCACCTGGTGCGGTAACCATGGTGTGCCCCCCCCCCCTCTCTCCTGTCTAGCCCGAGTGTCCTAGTTTCGATGGTCATGCCGGCGCGCTGATCCATGCGCTGTCACAAATGGGGGTGACACCGTCGGCTATCACTTTCTACTTGATGGTGTCACCTGGGTGCGGTCAGCCCCCCCATAGCAACACCACTGTCCTTCACCTTTATATTAGAATTTTCCACATATTTTAGGCTACTGAAAATGCAGCAGGAAGATGAGCTTTTGTGCAAAGGTAGACAGCACCTGGTCCTTTGCAGGGAGTCCCTTGTCTATGGAATCCCCCCCCCCCCCCCCCAAAAAAAAAAATTGCATGTGACAAATTGTACAATCAGATTGTATAGTGTATGGCTAGCTCAGTCCTGTAGCATCCAACCAGACTTAAGTGACCCAATGTAATCTGCTGTTTATCAATCATAAGACTGAATATGGATGAGATTTTAGAGCCCTGTAGGAAGCGGCGGTGTACGGAGCCGTCATGCTGTAGAGCCTAGCCCATGCCGAGTAGTGCTGAGAATATTCAATCAATCTAACATAAAAGATGTATGATCTGCAGCTTCTCTATAATAAACACAGCCGGCGCGGTGTGTGTGTTTGTAGTGAGTGAATCTTTGTACACTTTCAGAAGTTGTGCCTGAACTGTACACTCGGGTTTTTGCCTCCCACGTTGCGGAAGAAACACTTTGGTGGTTGAGCTGTGATGTTTCTTTGAATTTTGAATCCTGCAGCGTGCGCACATAAATAAACCGTGACAGTTACTGGCTGCACGTTCACCGATGGGGGGGGGGGGGGGCAGTGCCCGGGTGAAATTGATTTTGAGTTTTTAAAGTGTTAACCTCCATAGACACCGATTGTTTTGTAGATCGCTCTCCCCAGATATTCCCCTTCATCAGAAAGTGATGAGAACACATCCTCCGATCGTCTGATGGGAAGGGATGAACACGGGTACAGTGTGACAGATCCGGGGATATTCGTGATTGGAAATCCTAGATTTCAGCCTGTGATTGGTCTCTTCCCCCAGTTTGTTTCTTCTTTGGTGGTTTTTTTTTTTTTTTTTTTTTTTTTTTTTTTTTTTTTGGTTCAGTTTGTCAGTTGGGCTTTGTCAAAAATTTGAACTGCATTTAAATTCATTGTAGCAACTGCTTTCTGACTGTATTGTCACACAGGCGGGTGAAATAGTCTGCTCGTCTCTGTTGGATTATTTCTAATACTTGTCATAGTTATTAAAGGGAACCCAGGATGGATAAAGATTCAATGATTTAAAAAAACAAACAGAAAAAAAAAAAAAATATATATATATATATATATATATATATATATATTTTTTTTTTAACTCCAAAAGCATTTTATTAAAATAAATCTAAAGATAGGTTTTTCTATTTAACCACTTCAGCCCCGGAAGTATCTGTGCTTAATACTGACCATGCATCTTAGAATCTGTACAATCTCGTTTTAGATCTGACAAAAGTCTGGTAATGTGTAGGCCTATCTGAGTGGATAAGTGCGGAATCACCTGTCTGGTAGGCCTTTTACTAGTTTTAGTAACTAAAAAGAATGTAATGTGTATAGCCAGCTTTAATTAGCTACATAGGGAGGGCGTTGTTTTCAGCGGGTTGGTATATAAGCAGCAGTAGTAAAGACATTTTTTTTTTTTTTTTTTTTTTTTTTTTTTTTAGCCCTGCAAAGCTGGAAGCCGTGATTATTTTTATATGTAATGACCAAATATAGCTGCCTCTGAACATATATTGTATAAGTATATTTAGGGAAGCAGGGAGCCATGCATTGTGAAAAACCTAGTATATCTCTGCAGTTGGTCAGAACAGGTGGTTTGTATACAGCTGCCTGTAAAAAGCCAATGACAGGCTGCGGGCTCTATACTGGTAACTGCACATCTGAGCATTTGCTTGCGGAGACAGTATGTGTGTATATATGTGTGTGTATGTATGTGTGTGTGTGTGTGTGTATATATATATATATATATATATATATATATATATATATATATATATATATATATATATATATATATATATATATATATATATATATATATATTAATTATAATTTTTTTTTTTTATTTTTTTCTTTAATTAAAATGCTTTTGAAATAAAAATCTATCTAAAGATAGTTTTCTATCTAAGATACATTAATTTCGTTTATTCGGCATGCAATGAAGCTTGGTTATGTAGCATGAGGCTGTATATTCTGCAATATTTACATTTTTAGTAAACTCATTCAATGAATGCAAGCTGAGATAACATGCACTGCATTGATGCATTCACACAATGTCACAGTAACCGTGAGATAAAACAAAGTTCAGGAATATTCCTTTTATCCCATTGTTTTGCAAATCTATGTGCACTACAAACTGTATGACTTGAATCGTTCCTGATATCGCTGTTTTACTAACATGACAGCTTATTATTATTCTAAATAGGAAACCTTCATTTTGTTTGCAAATATTTTAAAGATTCTAACTACCAGCAAGAATAAGTCCTTACATTTTAAAGAGCACCTGTCATTTCAGATCCATCATGGCAGCATCTGTTTAGCGGGCATCCACTCACATGCTGCCGCCACGTCCCTCACCTTGTTGTCTCACTGCCACATCACCAGCCGTCCCATTAAAGTGAATAGGACTGTTGGTGAGTCAACAGCGGATCAGAGGAGGAGCCCCTGTGGGACAGAGATGACAGTTGCTCTTTAAAAATTATGATTTAAATCGAGTTGATTGAAATTAAGCCTTTTACTAGTGATTTAAGTCAAATCCACCCTGGTCCCTGTATGCAATTAGGCCCCTTGTTCACACTGAGCGTGAGTTTGAAATCATGCGAATTCAGCTGAACTTTTGAAACGGGGGGGGGGGGTCTAGCCGCTATGTGCTCATCCTGGTGTTTTAGTGTGTCCAGGAGGGTCAGGTGCAGCGTCCAGCCTGTCATGGTTCTATAGCAGGCTGTGGCTGAATGGGCCTGACTGCTGAGTGATATATGCGTTTGGGGCCGAATGCTCAGAGAATTCCTGCATTTTTGGCCTAGGGCCATAAATGTGATTACCACTTGGTATAGTGTTCAGCCACAGCCTGCCATTGACTTCCATGGTTATCGGGGCTGGACGCTTTACCTATTCCTCCCAGGCACAGTAAAATGTTGGGTCAGACGCACAGCAGCTAGACACAGCGTGTGCAAAAAGGGCCTTCACCCTATTTTGTGTAATTTTGGGTTTACAAAACTGGAATATATTTATTTATAAGATTATTTACATCAAACCAACTTATTTCACAGATACAACTCCAAAAATGTGATCTTTTTTGTTTAATTCAGTGGTTGGAGGTACATCGTATGGTTGTAATGCTGAATGTGACAAGTCTTGGAGCGATTCAGATATATGGTCCAAGTTCACAGTAATTGTTGGCTTCAACTCAGACTATACTTAGGTGAGACGTATGGGGAATGCCCCTGCTGACCTTCTCCTGGATTTGCCCGATGGTTGGAATTGATCCATTGACTTCTTCTGACCAAGAACAAGATCATTAGTCAGGCTTGGTCAGAACTCCTGATCCTAATAATGGTCTGAAATGGTGACTTTCGTAATTGAAGTCATGTTTCCGTCATGACAGGTCTCCTTTATAATCCTATGAGAAGGTTCATAAGATGTAGGTGTGGATGTATGAGGGGTTCTTCGGCTGTTTTTCTGATTGCCTTTTAACTACTTGATGTTCCTCATCTAAGCTGTTGTCTACATCCTGTGGTTTAGAGATTTGTCATCCTCACATGACTTTTGTTTGTTGGCTTTTACTCGGTAACCCAACATATTGGCTTTCTTTCTGGGTCCCACGTGTTTTTAGATGTGTATTTTTATCAAGCAGATTAATTTATATTTATCAACCAGGCTTAGTGTTACTAAACCCATACTGCCCAACATTTTGAGATGGGAATGAGGGACACTTACTATCAAATCTATGTAGGCATAGGACACGCCCCCTGCCACACCCCCTCAAAGCAGAATTAACCAAAAAAAGTTTATTAAATCCACAAGGGACTTTTTTTACTACTACTATTCCTTTTATAATGAAAATAATGATAAAAAGTCCAATGGACTTTAGGCAGCGCTTATCAATCTGACTAATCATAAAACATGAGCAATCAATTCAATATATGTCCATTCAATGAAGTCCGTACATCAATATAAAATCATGAAAAATGATAACACAAGGATGTGTCATTGATTGATGTAGGAAAACCACGTCCATTGTAATCATTTGTGTAGAGAACACTTAAAGTGGTGTTCCGGCCGAAATTATACTTTTTAAATAAAAATCCCCCTATAATACACAAGCTTAATGTATTCTAGTAAAGTTAGTCTGTAAACTAAGGTCTGTTTTGTTAGTTTATAGCAGTAGCTTGTTATTTTATAAACTTGCAGCAGGCCGTGGCCATCTTAAGTGTGGGCATCTGAAGCCAGACTGTATTTCTTCCTGGATCTCATCCTTGCAGATCTCGCACATGCTCAGTGCAGCACAAGCGGTTTAATAGGTTTCAGATCAGGTTTCCATAGCAACGGCAGTGTCAGAGGAAGTTGACGCCCCTTCCCAGAAGGTATTGCAAACAGGAAATGATGCGATGGGCCACGGCCAGGGAGGAGGAAGTGAAAAATGAATACAGCAGATATAAAGTAGGTGCTGAGAAAAAAAATAAAAAAATATCCAATTCGTTTACAGTGCACAGTTTAGTGAGGGATGCTGAAGAGTTGTAAAAGTGGGTGGAACTCCACTTTAAAGAGCTGCTGTCACCAGAGGAAAGCCCACATCACACATAGTAGAGGGGGGGGGGGGTGCAGGAGAACACCCTCTTGAAAAAACTCTTACCAAATTAGAGCTCAATCTTTGCATGTGTATATCACTGTGGAACATCTCTGCCAGTATCCTCCTTCCTGTGTCCAAAGCGAGACAGCACTCCGATCGTTCAGTTAAATGAAAAAGAAGGATCGTATATATAGATATAGATAGATATCTCTATCCTAACTGATCATTGCTAATATACACGGTCACTCTACTAATGACAGTGGTGGAAGGGGTTAACATCTAAGGCGATCAAGGGGTTAAATGTGTGCCTAACAATGTTTATTGTGTGATTTTATTAAGCGATGTGCCAGTTTTTATTCTATTCTATATTTTTTTTATTTCGGGGAGAAAGAAAAGCACGTCACTGCTGTCTGTAGAGAGCCCTGTGGTGTTTACCACCACAAGGCGCTCTTCTGTCACTTTTGCTCAGCCAATCGGCGGGTCATGGACCAAAATCATTGGCTGGGTCCCAATGATCAGCTTGTGCTGCAACGAATGACAGACAGCACAGTCTTCCGGTTCCAGAGCGCAGACCAGTGCGGTGACGTCAGCTGACCACGGACTTTAGACCGCTGTCGGCTGTGTTTGGATCACAGGAGTGCAGAACTAAGTGCAGTCCTGTGACCGCAGGAGAAGTATAACTAAAAGTGCTTTGGCCATACTTCTCCTTTTTTAATAACACTTTAATTTTGCTGACAGGGTAATGAAAACCATTAAATAACAGGAAATGCACACCGATTATAAAAAGCTTGTTTTTATGTATATACTCAAAAAAGAAAACTATAAAAAAAAAAAAAGTTTCATCTTCTCAAGGTTTCCTCCTTAGTCCACCTTTCTAGTGTAATTGGGTTTCACTTCTGGGAGTCTGATGAGGAATTCGTCCATTTCTTATCTCGTTTTTGGGGTGCCTTAGTTCAAAACTTCAGAAGCAAGTGGATCCTCCCTACTTTTTCCCTTCAATGAACTGCTGATCTGTGCAATACATCTGTTATTTTATTCAAGTTAATACATTTTTGGTGAGAAACTGCTATAGGATTTTCTTCATGTAGTTCTATAGGTTCAGGGATTTCTCTTCTTTTTTTTTTTTTTTTTTTTTATAGGGGATCCAGCCAACAAAAAAAAGCCTTTTTTTTTTTTTTTTTTTTTTTTTTTTTTTTTGAGCATCTCTTGCTGTAATACTCTACAGTTAATACTACACGATGTCCTCCAGGCTGTATGGCAGCCAGTATAATACAAACTACTTCCTCTGGGTCCTCTGAGCCCAGACTAGCCTGTGATTGGGTAATGAAAGGGGTGCAGCATTGTCATGAAGTCATCACTTACAATAACCTACAAAGCCATTCACAATTCTGCCCCGAGCTACATCACCAATCTTATCTCCAAATATCACCCAAATCGTCCTCTTCGCTCATCCCAGGACCTTCTGCTCTCTAGCTCCCTTGTCTCCTCCTCCCACGCTCATCTCCAGGACTTCTCCAGAGCCTCTCCCATCCTCTGGAACTCACTACCCCAACCTGTCCGGTTATCTCCTACTCTGTCCACTTTTAGGCGGTCCCTGAAAACTCATCTCTTCAGGGAAGTCTATCCTGCCTTCAGCTAGCAACCAACCGAATCTTCTACTCCCCTCATCAGTTCATCCCTCACAGTCCCTACCTTTTTGTTTCACCAGCTCCTCCCTCTTAGATTGTAAGCTCGCAGGAGCAAGGCTCCTCTAACCCTCTTGTTTTGAATTGTACTGTTGGTGTAGTGTCTCCCTACATTGTAAAGCGCAGCCCAAACTGTTGACTCTATATAAATCCTGTATAATATTCTGTCACTCTGCTTTCTACTCCTATCAGCATGTTCTGCTGTACAGGGACTGCAAGAGGCTGATACCAAGTCAAATTCAGGTTTTTACATGGGCTGTATTTGCAAAGATAAATCTATTATGTATCAATGAACATTAAACTGCAATTTTTAATAAATATATATTATGTATTCTATTCTATTATATATTATATATTCTATTTTTATATAATATTTATATATAATATTTATATATTATATTTATATAATATTATATTGATATTATACTCCTTCTTCTTTTTTTTTTTTTTTTTTTTTTTTTTTTTTTCTTGGAGTTCAGCTTTTGGGTATCATTTCGCCAGCTGTGTACTTTAGCGTCATTCTTTTTACTTTAGTGCTGTCAGAGGTGTCGCTGCAGATTTATTTACTTTTTAAGTCTGCGTTTTGGCATTTAATATTTTTCACCAAGACCCATATCTAAAGGGAAATTCTGTCACTGGTGACCACAACTTAAACTGCTAGTAAAGTCCTTATCCTAACTTGCACCCACAAGTAAGTTTTTATAATCAGGCTTACCTGTAGGTACAAAGAATAGCTCCTAAACGTGCACAGTTTATGAGCTATTCTCATCGGCAAAAGCCGACGACGCCACCCGTGCATGCGCAGTGACGCTCTGCATTCAGGGCACACAGTATGCTGTGGAGTGCAGAGTGCCGTGCAATGGCCGAGGCTCCTGCGCATGCATGGCAGTGACATCAAAATGGCGGGGGCCTGCGAAACCGGAAGGGAGACGAGGTGAAGATGGAAGCGCCAGGGAAGCCATGACAACACTGCTCTGGAGGGCTCTGTTTGCAGGCAAGTCTGTCATAATATGCTGGGTTTTTTTATTTTTTGCAGTTTGCTATTGCTTTAAAGCAGAACTAAAACCCTCTCTATCAAATCATTACATATTTTTAGTCCTTAGGCAGCTAGCATTAGTACAATGGATAGGAAGGTAAAATTTACTTTTAACTTTTTTTTATTTTTTTTACACTTTAGTTGCTTGCTGGTTTCTGGCCTAGTCAAAAATGTCCTACATCCCAGGAGTTATGATTGGCATTTTTTGTCTCTCATCTGGAGGCGGGGCAGAGGTACTTTTTCAGTTAAGCGCACCCTCCTGCTTGCATTCCTGAGCTAAGGGCAGATGGATTCCAGAAAGTAAATACTACATGAGTCATCTGCCCTCACTCAAGATGGCCACAGCCAGAAATGCTAGAGTGGTGTTTTTCAAAGTGACTTCTCAACAAAATTAAAGCATGGAGACATGGATGGGTGACTTTGCTTTGGATATTTAAAAATGAATTAAATGGCGTATTCCGTTTTATGGTGCCCAGATACAGTTACGTTTTGGTTTTTCAGGAAAGGTACAAGCAGCCATAGAGTGGCTTTCACTAGCAATTATGGCTGTAGGCAGTGCAATCAGTGGTGGGGCCCGTGCATTGTGGGCACACGGGCGGCCGCTCCACCCTGACACCTCTGCCGCCCTCCTTATTCATGTGCCTGCCCCCTTTCAGGACGACGGACACATGAATTACTATGGTGGGGTAGGCAGGGGGGGGGGGGTGTATTTTGAATCGCGTGATTGGAGCCAGAGGCTCTAATATGCTTCAAAATAAGGTGGGCTTGGGGCGCAGAGCACTGCGTCCCGATCCCACCCTGTTGTGTGGCATAGCGAATGAATTTTCACTGTTTTTCACACTAACGTTCCTCCCTGCCAATCAGCAGGCAGGTCAGTGAGAACTGTCTCCTGATTGGCCAAAGCATTAGGTGATCCTATTGGATGCCTAATGCTTTGGCAGAAGAGAAGACACAGCGGAGGAAGCCTGACGAGCCAAGCGGACACAGGAGCCGCTGCCGAGGAGGAGAGCCCCATCACTCTAGGAGAGGAAAGTGCCGCCGGACCGGCCGCGGGTTGGTGAAGTGACAGCTGAGCCAGGGGATGTGCTTGGCTGCATGTGACTGGCACAAGTGGTGCTGCAATTGGTGGGGGGGTTCAGTATTTTTCAGTTTGCCCCCCCCCCAAAAAAAAACAATTTGAGCACCAGCCACCACTGAGTGCAAATTTATAGTGCCTGACAAAGTTCTGAGACTGAAGTTGATTTTTTTTTTTTTTGGGATAAAGACTATATTTGACACCTGCAAATGGCGAACAAAGACCAATCCAATGAGGAATATTAGAAGTCGGCGTGGATATGTTTTTCCAAAAATATTCTTGAACCCCCATACTGCTACAAGGGTGTAGTGCTTGGAAAATGAACCCATGTCTGCATTCATGGGTAAGGAGTTTATTTTTAAAATATCCAAAGACGCGTCCATGACTTGACTAGCAACATTTATTTCAATTGGCTCAACAATGTTACAATTCCTAAACGTTGGTTACTGAGAAATATTCTAATAGTTACAGAGAGCAAAGAGTATTTAAAGAGGAACTTTGCCAACCCTTGGTCCTGTGGAGTCATGTCTGAAGTATTTACCGGGAATCTGTTGGGATAGAGAGATTGGAGCTGCTGGTGCCGGCTTGTTATTCTTGCTTTACTGAAGATGTTTTTTATACTGACCTCTGTTTCCCGAATCCATAGATGATCAGCCTCAAGGTACATTTGCTCAACACTTGCAATCCATTGATCCCTGGTTCATCCTGCTGCAGCTTCTTCTGCGACTTGCTGCAACACAAAGTCACATGACAAATCCAAAAAACTACTCCCCTTTTTTTTTTTTCATTTCACTGGGTGCAGCCTTAAAGGAGTTGTAAAGGCAGAAGGTTTTTTTTACCTTCATGCATTCTATGCATAAAGATAAAAAAAAAAAAAAACTGTTTGTAGCACTCCCCCCTAATTACCTTGCTGAGCCCCTTCTCTTTCTCCAGCGAGATCCAGGACACTCCTCCTGATTGGCTGAGAAAGAGCAGCGGCGCCCTTGGGTCCTGCGGCTGTCAAGTCATCCAGCCAATCAGGGGAGAGAGGGGGGGGGAGCCATGTCGGGCTCCGTGTCTGAATGGATACATGGAGCTCTGACTCGGCTTGGGTGCCCCCATAGCAAGCTACTGGCTGAGGGGCACTCAAAGGAGAGAGGGAGCTGAGAAGTGGAGGATCCGGGCTGTTCTGTGCAAAACCAACAAGTAAAACATGTTTGTTTTTAAAAAATAAAATAAAACTAAAAAAAGAGCCTTTACAACTACTTTAATAGAGTGCCATAGACTGCAATGTTAAACTCATAAAAGTCGCAAGGAAGTCATTTTTGTGTTGGCTTTGTGACTTTGGCTGCAACTTCAGAGGGTTTTGCAAGTTCAATACTATGGGGGTCATTTACTAAAACTGCATAGTGCAAAATCTGGTGCAGCTCGGCATGTAAACCAATCGGCTTCCAGGTTTTTTTTTAACAAGCTGAAGTTAAAAGCTGATTGGCTACCATGCACTGCTGCACCAGATTCTGAGTGCTCCAGTTTTAATAAATTTCCCCCTATGTGTCACACTCTGTATTGTTGTTTGCCAAAGTTGCAAAGCATCAAGTTGCAATGCAAAGTTGCATGACTATGGGGTTGAAACAATGTGAACCAAGCCTTTTACTAGTTATCAGGCTTCTAGACGGGTTATGAGCATATTGTTTCCATCCAGGGAGAGCAGGGTCTAAGGGCTGGAAGTGTGCAATAATTAACATTTTATGTCAAGAATATGGAGATAATAATCACACTCAACAAGATCCAATCCTTTGCTAGGGAATTTTAACTTGGCCAAGTCAATATTTGTACAACTTTACTCTGCAAAGAATACCCAACCATGTTGAAGGGGGGGGGGGGGGATTTTTGCTTGCATGTGATTGGATGATGCTTTGGCACAGTTTCCCTCGTGGACTAAGTTAAGAGAAAATTCCCTTACAAAGTGAAAATTTAATTGCACGTTTTCAGGAGACCAATACAAATTCTTATAATACGCTCAAAATATTATATATAGATGGGGGTAAAGAGAGGATGTGTTTGGTCTTTGATGGTACCGTATAGTTAACTGGTATTGAACAGTCAGGAATAAAATTATTCAAGGAATTCTATTACAAAAGGGAATACGATAGATGATCATGTCATCTACTTTTTGTAAAATGAGCTATCGTATCAAAGTTGCATCCTATCTTTAACAGCTAGATCATCAATACCATCTATGTGCTGATTACTCTACATGTTTCGCGGACTTAGCTGCTTCTTCAGGAGCTTTCTATAGTTAGATGGTGTGGAAAAGTGATTGTCATATAGCTATAAAGAAAATCTAAATATTTATTTGCAAGATACATTGTGTGAATACAACGAATAGCATTTTGTGTGTGAGATAATATATATATAATTTACATAAAATGCTATTCGTTGTATTCACACATTGCGGTTGATTTCCTAAAGGAAAATCCACTTTGCACTACAAGTCCACTTGGAAGTACAGTCGCTTAAAATCTGAAATGAGGGGAAGCTCTGCTGATTTTATCATCCAATCATGTGCACGCTAAAATACTGTTTTTTTTATTTTCCTTGCATGTCCCCCTCAGATCTACAGTGACTGCACCTTCAAATGCACTTGCAGTGCGCTTGTAGTGCAAAGGGTAATTTGCCTTTTAGTAAATAACCCCCACTGTATCTTGTAAATAATATGTATATTTTCTTTATCTCTTTAGCTATATGACAATCGCTTTTCTACACCATCTAACTATTGAAAGCTCCTGAAGAAACGGCTAAGTCCGTGAAACATGTAAAGTAATCGCCACATAGATGGTAAAGATAGGATGCAACTTTTTTTGATCACAATGATCTGTTTTTGTCTATTTTTTTTGTAAAATTAGTTATCGTAGTAAAAAAAAATTCCTTGAATAATTTTATTCCTGCCTGTTTTAATACCAGTTAACTATACGGTACCATCAAAGTCCAAACACAGCCTCTCTTTCCCTCTGTCTATATCCTTTTGGGAGGAAGGTACCATGAATATTCTACTTTTTATGGCACTTCTCTTCAAAATATTACATAAATGCACATATTTGTTCTTTGATGTACAGCTACCTTTTTTATTTGTACAAAAATAAATCCATAAGGGTCCTTACAGATTGTTTCGATCAGATCCGCCTGTCCGTTTTTTTTTTTTTTTTTTTTTTTTTTTTTTTTTTTTGTGGATCTGAACTAAAGCACAATGTTCGTTTAAGGGCAGACGGGTGTCCGTTTTACATCCAGTTGCCAATTCATTGCATTTCATGGTCTATTTACCCCTCAGCCCTTTTCAACCTAAAATAACCTAACCTTCCTTACCTCAAAGGTTACTTGCCTGGCTGTGGCTTTCACTTTCCATGCATGGGCTAAGATCTCATTCTGCTGGCTGGGCCTGTGCCGTAACAATGATCTAAAAAAATAAAAGCATACCTGCTTAGCCCCTTAAATCCATTGGAGCCAAAAGGAAACTCCGGTGCATGACGTGTCTTCCTGTCTGGCCCCACTCAGTGGAAAATTTATAACGAAAATCCTGCGCTCGGCTCGAGTTCTGATTCTTCTTTTATTGATTGATTGGACAAGCAGCTCATATAAAACGATCTATTTTACGCATTTCAGCCTCAACGGGCATTTAATCTTAACCCCCATAGACTTTTGGAGCCTGTCTAAAGGGAAAATGCAGCCATACCAAGCAAACATTCAGTTCTCATGTGTTCCAGTAATCTGAAATGAGGTTGGTGTGGGCTTTGGTTGATCTTGTTCCCTGCTCTGTCCTATAAACAAAATAAGTAGTTTAGGACCCTTGTAGACTCGTCCTTTCAAAATGAACAGCATCTGATCCTTAAATGGATTCCTTGCTGATTTGGAGCAGAATGGAATGGATGTCACACTTGCGTCTGTTCAGATTTTTCTGTATCGTTTAACGTTGGGTCTGTATGTGTGACAGCCCCAACGTACCCATGATTGATCTATAGCAGGGGTCTCCAAACTTCCAAATTAAAGGGCCAGTTTACTGCCCTTCGATCTTTAGGGGTGCCAAACTATGACCATCAGGAGTAGAAAATGTTCTAGTATCCATCAGTCAGAGTAAACCATGCCATAGGCTTGGTGGGAGTAAAAAAAAAAGACATCCTTGGCTCCATTCACACTTGTGCGACTTGTCATGCAACTTTGGACATCAAAGTTGCATGACAAGTCATTCCCCAGGTTTTTTCATTGAAGACCGTTCTTATATCTAAAAAAGGCGAGGTGCACAAAAAAGGCACCTACTCAGCGTCAGATCAATCCCACAAATCTATTAGCAGAAATAAGCACCATCCTTGAAATATAGTTGTCACAATATTTACAAGGTACTAAGCAGCTGTTAAAAAGAACAGGAAAAATTACCAGACAGTAGTATAAAAATAGTTCAAACACTAGATTATTAAAATACTTAAACGGCACTAATATTAAACGTGATAAAACCGCGATATCACTGCGTGTGGTCTTCCCCACATAAAAAGTCTATAAGCAGTAGATGGTAAAACGGACAGTTCCAAGGAGGTATTGAATGTAGAATAAAAGTGGTCCAAACGTGCACCTTTCACCAGAGATGGTGAACCAATTCCACCTTGTGCAGCACATTCCCCTAGGGGGTCAAACTCACCAGAAACTCTTTAACGAGTCAGCGTTCTGGTAGGATAAAAAACAGCCACTCAGAAGTCCACGTCACCATCAAGATCCACCAGTACAGGGGCTCCGGAGTTATGTCATAACACAAGAAAATTGGCACATAGCGTAATCTCGTTTATTCTTAGACAAAACCCCCCCCCCCCCCCCCCCCCATATACAAAAGGACCCCTTAGTAAAAACTGCGTGCACACCCTCTGTGGAAGTCCGTAATGACGAAACCGGTCAGGGCGTGACCAACACGACATACCGGAAGTGACGCTGTGCGCTCCACCATCTACCTGGAAGGGATTGCAGCTACCTGTAAGGAAACCCATCCAGGACGGCTGATTATGGGGGTAGCGCCCTCTGGGTCACATACTACTTTTTTTCGCTTGTGATTTTTAAACTCGATGACGCAGTTTTTACTAAGGGCTCCTCTTGTATATGGGGGGGTTTTGTCTAAGAATAAACGAAATTACGCTATGTGCCGATGACATAACTCTGGAGCCCCTGTACTGGTGAATCTTGATGGTGACGTGGACTTCTAAGTGGCTGTTTTTTATTCCACCATAACGCTGACTCATTAAGAGTTTCTGGTGAGTTTGACCCCCTGGGGGAGTCTGCTGCACAAGGTAGAATTGGTTCACTATTTCTGGTGAAAGGTGCACGTTTGGACCACTTTTCTACATTCAAAACCTCCTTTGAACTGTCTGTTTTACAATCTACTGCTTATAGACTTTTTTTCTGTGGGGAAGACCACACACTGTGATACTGCGGTTTTATCACGTTTAATTTTAGCATTGTTTTAGTATTTTAATAATCTAGTGTTTGAACTATTTGTTTTTATACTACTGTCTGGTAACCATTCATATATGCGTGACTTATTTGCAGCAACTTCAGAGTAGTTCATGAACTACTTTGGTCCGACTTTCATGCAACTTGAGGGCCATAGACTTCAATTTTAAGTTGTTAACCCTCAGAAGATGCATGAAAGTCGTACAGGAGCATTATACGATGAAACTTGTATGCAGCAGTTGTCCATTATCACTGGTCAAAGCAAAAGTTGCGTCAGTTGCACCCCAAAGTCGGCCCAACTTTAGAGCCGTACAAGTGTGAATGGAGCCTAAGTTTCAGTGGGAGGAATAATGCCCCATCTCTGGTGTCGGTGTGAGAATTCATTCCCCATCATTGGTTTCAGTGGGAGGAATAATGCCAGATCTCTGGTGGCGGTGGCAGAATTTGTTCCCCATCATTGGTTTCAGTGGGAGGAACAATGCCCCATCTCTGGTGTCGGTGGCAGAATTTGTTGCCCATCCTTGGTTTCAGTGGGATGAACAATGCCCCATCTCTGGTGTCGGTGGGAGAAGTTGTTCCCCATCATTGGTTTCAGTGGGAGGATTAGTGCCTTGTATCAGTGGAAGAGATGGTGTCCCGAGGGGCGGATTAAGGTAGGCAAAGGGCCATATCTGGTCTGCAGTTTGGAGACCCCTGATCTATAGACAGGTGGAAATAATTGGCCATGCATCCATTTATATTCTTTTACCTCTGATCCATCATGTTTAGGTCTGCAAACATGGAAAATTATGCAAACTTTTTTTTTTTTTCCACCTGGTGATCGCTGTGCTGTATATGCTTTGACTTGTTGATCACTACAATAAAGATTTTGGCATCCCTAGAGTATGCAGCCATTCATCCATTGTTCCCTGCTGATTTCGGAGGCGAGCCGGGCAGGCACCTCTGCTCTGACACAACACTAGACTTGCACCACTCACACCTTGAGCCGGGTTTCCTCATTGTACTGGTTATCTGGAAATATTTGAGATAATTTTTTTTTTTGTAATGTAAAAGAATAATTTGTATTGGTTTCCTGGAATTGCGAACAGCTTGGTCTTTGTATTTCTCTCGGTCACGGAACATCTGTTTGGTCATAATATTTCGGAGTTAGGACTTGGAGGTGCTGACACATATGCTCTCATAACCATTCATTTTGGCAGAGCCTGAACTGTATGAAAACAAAAGGCCATTAGCACTAAAATGTTCTTGCAGAAGATCGATATTTGTATATCAAAGCTTCATATTATTATTTTTTTTTTTTTTGTCTTTTCTTTATTAGATGTTTTATGGCAGTCTTTAATGTAGGACATGTTTGTTTTTCTCTGAATACATGTCAGCTTAATGCTTGTTGACTGTAACATAGCCCAGTGGGTGCTTCGTAACGGCTGTATGTTGCTTTCCTCTGAAATCCTACATTTTTTGTTTATGCCGTGGGCTTCTCTGTCAAAATTACTTACGCCTGTGTAATCCTTAAACACAGAAAAAAAAAATATTTATAATCCTACAAATGTTCCACTTGAGATGGGGGGGGGGGGGGTTGCTAAGTAATTTAATAGAAATATGAGAGTGCAAGGCCTTGGATTCCCAAAGAGAAGAGGGGTCTGGGGGTATCGATGAGTGGGGAACGCGGAACACAAAAGAATATGTTTGGACGACTGGTGGCCTTAGAATTTTCTTTGATTAGTTTAGTTTTATTTTTAGTGAAGGTGGTTTCCATGTAACGATTGGGTCGGAATCCCGAGTGTAAGTTAGTAGATGGTGTCCTAGTTCTGACGATGTGTTCTAGGAATTTCTGTGCAAAAGGGAGAGGTGAGGAGACGGTGCAGCTGGAGAGAGCCGGAGGGTCCAGTGAGGGTTTTTGGAATGCTGGTGTTAAAACCGGTGTACTTGACCGAGGAGGAGAAAATGCAGATAAAAAGAAGGCTGGTTTCCTCGCTGTAAGGCCTTATCCTTCACCTTCATTAAACTGTTAGAGTGATGGCAAACCCTCAGGGTTTTTTAGGCATGTTCAGCAGCTGATTTGATCACTTACTGAGTATGCAGCTACTTTTATTTATTTGGTTAGTTTTATTATATATATCTCTCTCTCTCTCTCTCTCTCTCTCTCTCTCTCTCTCTCTCTCTCTCTCTCTCTCTCTCTCTCTCTCTCTCTCTCTCTCTCTCTCTCTCTCTCTCTCTCTCTCTCTCTCTCTCTCTCTCTCTCTCTCTCTAGATATCTCTCTCTCTCTCTCTCTAGATATATCTCTCTCTCTCTCTCTAGATATATCTCTCTAGATATATCTCTCTAGATATATCTCTCTAGATATATCTCTCTAGATATATCTCTCTAGATATATCTCTCTAGATATATCTCTCTAGATATATCTCTCTAGATATATCTCTCTAGATATATCTCTCTAGATATATCTCTCTAGATATATCTCTCTATCTCTCTAGATATATCTCTCTAGATATATCTCTCTATCTCTCTAGATATCTATATATTCCCTGTCCCAGCTTAAAGCGTGCATTAACACACACAAAAAATATTAATATTGTTACTTTAAAGCATGTTGTGCACCGTGCTTGTGCTGTGTGATTTGGCCCCCTGTAACACCTGATTGATCCTGCAGTTTCTGCCCTCCCCTATGTAAACTGACCATGGTGTATCGTGGCTGCTGAGCCCTGACACCGTAATCAGTTTATGTGCCTCTGTCATCTGCAGTTCTCCTCTCTGCTCCTGTGTCCCCCCCCCCCCCCCCTCTATCACCATTCCAAACAGTGCACACATTTACTTCTCACAATCACTGCCAGCCCCTCTGCTAGGATTACATGATGTGTATATACTATATGCCATTTTCTAAAATTCTTCTTGTAAATACCGTTTTTCTCAGCCCTGGTGCTGTCTTTCTCTGCTGTTTGTATTCCAGAGGGAGAGGCTGAGCTTCTCCCTCTGACGTCCGCCCGGCACTGTCTTCCTTCGATGTTTGTATTAGAGGGAGGTCACGTGGCGCCCGGCAGATGTCAGAGGGGCTTAGCCCCTTCCTCTGGAATACATACAGCGGAAAAACACAGCGCCAGGCGATCACAATTGACCAATGATTGGGGATAAGAAAAACAATCTTTATAAGAGGGGCTGGCCGTGGCTGTGTGCACTGCCTTAACGACCCATTTAAGCTAGTGCCATGACCACTATCCCAAGTGTTTTAGGGTAATTTCTTTCGCAGAAACCTATGCACCCTTGCATGCAGGAAAAAAAACAAAGAGAGCAGCGCTATAAGATTGTAGAGATTACATTGCATGTGAAATGGTATAGAAAGTTCATCCACTCCTGGGGAAAGGCGGTCAGCTCGCAGGTGGAAAGGCAGCTGATATTCCCAGCTGCACTGGTGGCTCCCAACGCTTCCTGGTTCTCAGATTTGGCTCAGGGGCGGCTGGACACGTCACTTCCGGATGGTGAGAGAGTGGGGAGGAGTGCACGTTCGGGGCATGCGTGCTCCTTCATCATTACATTACTTCAGGATTACATGATGTATATACTATGTGCCATTTTCTAAAATTCTTCTTACAAATACTGTTTTTATGCCCGATCGGCGGTCATGTGATTTCCCATCGCTGTCTTTTTCTCTGCTGTATGCAGAGACTAGAGTTGTGTCTCCCATACACTGAGTATATCAATAGAAGCACACAGCCCTGTAGTCTGGGATAACAAGGCGCTCCCCTACTCCTCCATTCTCTAAGCTAACAGAATGGCTGGAGACTGCACTGTCCACTGTTAACTCTTTCTTCTGAAGAGTTGAGGGAAACCGCCCAGCAGCTTGCAGCATTGAAAGTTGTAGACTAAAGGGCTGTACATGAATAATTGCCGTCATCAGCCGATTCAATAGAAACTGACTGACCTTCAGCTGGCTTCTGTCGAAGGGACATGACTGAAAGAGGTCTGCCCGTCGGCATCTGATTAGTGGTCTTAGCCAATGGCTGAGAGCATTGCCCAGTGTGTTCTGTGATAGCAATAGCTCTGCAGGGGAGATTGCTGTACTAACATTGCATAGTTACAGCAGCCCCTCCTGAGCTCTTCAGTGTGTGTTTGTGTGTGTGTGTTTTGTGTGTGTGTGTGTGTGTTTTGTGTGTGTGTGTGTGTTTGTGTGTGTGGTTTTTTTTTCTTTTTCTTTTTCTTTTTCTTTCAGTCAGTTGGGTTGAATGGAAAAAAAATGAATGATGTATACTAAGCTTAAGCGCTAGGGTAAGACTTTCTTTTAACAAATTTACTGGGAGATCTTTACTTCATTGTGCTCAGTGTGTTTTATAGCAGTGGTTCTCAACCCTGTCCTCCAGTACTCCCAACAGGCCATGTTTGCAGGTTTTCCTTTTATCTTGCAGAGGTGCTTTTAAATCAGAGTCAATGGCTTGGTATGTTGCACAGCTATTTTATCTAAGAGAAATTCCGAAAACATGGCCTGTTGGGGGTACTTGAGGACTGAGGTTGAGAACCACTGTGTTGGGCCACACGGGGCTGTATGTTTTGACGGACTTGGCTTGCTCAGCAGGGATCGATCCGCTGAGCAGGCGGATGACAGGTCCATCTCCGCTCACTGTGCAGGGACGGACCCGTCAGAACCCCCGCTCTCCTCTTTGGGGGAACGGATGAAAAGGACCGCCGGATGGATGAAAAAGAGGGTTTCCATCCGTCTGGATTTAGCGGATCCGCTGACATCCGTCGCTCCATAGAGGTGCATGGAGCATCTATTCCGGTCCGCCTGAAAAACTGACAGACCTGATTGGTTCATATGTGTGAAAGAGCCCTTTTTAAAAGACAATATTTACAGCAATTGTTTGGCCCAAATAGGTGGTGTTGAAAATGGACCAAACCGGATGTCAAGAAACATCTTTGAAATATCTGGGTTTTGTCATTTGTAAAGAAGTCAGGTCGGAGATCCTAAAATGATTGTCATCTGTATGCCCAAATCAGTGGCTGTCAAACTTTTTACCAAAGAGTAACCCTTAAAATAATTTTCAGGTCTCCGTGAACCCCTGAAAACCACAACTGGAGAAAAGTGGGGAAAATGCTCTCATTCAGTGGTGCCGAGAAAGCCGCCCTTACAGACAAATAAAAAATGAATTGGTGCTCTGCCAAGTAGCGTTGGCCCCAGGCACCATCAGATATGAGGCCAATCAGCCAAAGCTCAAGGAACCCCTAGCAACCTCTGGAGGAACCCTAGGGTTCCATGTGACCTTAGTTGAGAACGGCTGGTCTAAATACGAAATTTAGGAACACACTTATGAAATGACTCATTTGCCAGTAAGTTCTAAGTCCCTTTTGCCAAAGTTCAAAAGTGTTATGGTGGACAACCCTGGAATATTAAACATATTAAAGTATTGAAAAGTGTAAGTGTAATTGAACAATGTTAGAGTAGGAAAAAATAGAATGGTTTGAGGGGCTTCAAAGCTTTACAAAACACGAAGTTCAACAATATTCACTAGTTTGCAAAACAATACAATTTTTATAATCAACGCATTTCTCCAACTACAGTAAGGTCTTCTTCCTTGGCTTGCCTTCCCATCAACCTCTTGATCCTTTTCACAACTCTTATTTGTAAACTCTCTTCCTCTTCCATTAAGCCCGGTTCACACTGAGCTGCAGGAATAAAGCCGTGTGAGTTCATCTGAACTCGCACGATTTCACTCCCGCATGTCAGTCCCGATTTTCGGCAGTGATTTCACAGACACCTGTGCAGGTTTCTGCACAGATGTCAATGGAAATTGCACCCTAAAAAAGTAGTACAGAAACTCGCTCATTTTTTTTTTTTTTTTTTTATCGGTGCACCGATTAGGACGGTGCCATTGCCATCAATTTGACATGTCAAATCGCACCAATGTGAATCAGGGCTTATTCTGGAAGCTGAAACTATAATGCCAAAAACACAGCTGCTGATACCACCAACTTTTTAGAGGATGCTAGTTGCTCAGCTGAGAGGATGTCCATCTGGATTTATCAATTCAGAAGTTACTGACCAAAACCAAGAGGATCTGTTATTTTCTTACCCATTTTCAATCCACTCTCTGGTCCGGCCACGTGGTCCCGCAGCTTAACAAGTGTGAACTCAGGGAGCCATAACGTCACCCACAGGCTTCCATGTCCTCAGCCGGCGGCAGTCTTCACTCCTCTCCCCTGCAGTAGCCGCTCTCAGGCACAGGAAAGCCGCAGCTGCAGGATCATGTGACTGGAGCAGATTAAAAAGAATTAAGCACACACACACACATCTTTTATTATACAGATTAGGCAGGATGTGTAGCACTTGCATCTAGTTTGGGTTTTTGTTTTTTTGTTTTTTTGTTTTTTGTTTGTTTTTTTTTAAACTGCACTAGCTAATCCATAAAAATTTAAGAGAATGAGACAGTTGTATCTCAGACCATGACAGATCCCATTGCTGGAAGCTCTGCCCAATTTTTGGGCTATTTTGGAAGCAATTTTTCCAATTAGCGGATGAATTTGATATCTTCTCTCTCTTTAACTGAGGCTCCACATATGTTAATATTGATTTTTTTTTTTTTATTTGATTTTTTTTTAGTAAAAATATGCATCCCACCCCTGATGACTGGCAAGAAGCCAAGAAACGCGTCGGGTTCTCAAACTAAGGATGCCCAATCATGCTTATTTTAATCCCTGATAATATCAATTTTCTTCTATCGAGTTTGTACTCATTTCATGTGATTTTGATTGGTCATTTTAATTCATGTATTTCTGTTATGAACTGCATCCATGTATGTCCATTGATTTGTCCCCAGATTCTCTGATTATTACTACTAATATATTAATCTTTTTGATTATATCTGTATTTATACTACTTCATCGTTATTGTATGCTTCTAAATCACGGACTACCCCTAGGGGTCATTGACTTTAAATTAAATCCAAATCGTTTTACCTACTCACATGTATTCATTATATTACTTTCAATTGACATGCTTCATTTAAAGTCCCACTTGCCCCCCTTTTCTCTTTAGCTAATCCATAAAACGATCTGTGGCTGCCTATAAAGGAATATTTCTGTGTTGTGTTTACCTCCATGTGGTTCAAACGGCACCATGCTTCCCTGACCGGTTTCATTGGTTAAGCTCAGGATGATGAATCAAATTGAGAGCTGTGTTCAAGGAAGTAATGTGTGTGTGTGTGTGTGTGTGTGTGTGTGGGTTGTTTTTTTTTTTTTTTTTTTTTTTTTTTTTGCCTTTTGAAAGTAAAGGCATTAGAAATTGTTACTGAATCGGCTTATCCATCCATCTTGTGATCTCTATCTCTGTTAATCTAGCTGTAGTATGTATTTTGTTCCTTTTTATTGCAAGTCTTTAGATCCTCTAATTGGACTCCCCTGCCCTGTGAGAATGACAAATCTGACCTGAATTCTTGTGACTTGTACAGAGAAGAGAATTCTGCTGATAAGTTCTCTACCCAAGAGACTGGAAGTCGTCATGTCTAGTGAATTTCTACACAGTCCTTTATTGGAATGCAGATCTTTTCTTGTTGGAGCTTTATTTATTTATTTATTTATTTATTTATTTTTTAGGCAGGCCATAGCCAGTGCAAATTTCTTTCCTAATCGCAAGTAAATCTGGCAGGCTGATTGTACCCAAGTTGATTCAACTTGATATATTCAGACTGCCCATACACAGTTTGAATCTACAGAATATTGGCACCTGATATTGTCGGCCTGAAAGGCAGCTGAAAATTCAGTATCCTATCTGCCCTGAAAAAACGATATCAGTCGAACCCCCCCCCCCCTACTAAAAACATGCGTAAAATGCATTTAAAAAAAAAAGAAAAAAAAAGGACAATATTAAAAAAAAAAAAAAAAAAAACGCACCGCACAGATGTGAACGATGCCTTAGGCCTGCCATAGATGGTTTGAATCTGTTCAGCAGGAACCGGTCAAGATTCAAACCATGTATGGGCAGACGTATATGAACACCTAAAAGCGCGATGTGGAAAAACTGCACCGTACAGATGTGAACCCGGCCTTACATCTATCAACAGCAAGGTTATAAAGTTTGCATGATTAATCGTTCAGAATCGAGATTGCAATTCTTTCCCCCTCACAAACTTAACACAGCATTTTCCCGATTCTATGCAGAGTTCTCTGCTCAAGCCGACGGCTGTCAAAAGTAAAAAAAAAAAAAAAAAAAAAAAAAAACAGGCAGCCTGCCAAGTTTCACAACATTCCTCAGCTGCTGAGCTAACTATAAACATTGTAACATTTTGCTCTTTAGACCCAAGTAATGAACTTCGGTCTGTAAATGAGGGAAGTTTAAGCACCTAAAGACTAAACTTTTTTTGACACTTGTTGGTTTCAAGTTAAAGTGGTGTTCCAGCCGAAATTATACTTTTTAAATAAAAATACCCCTATAATACACAAGCTTAATGTATTCTAGTAAAGTTAGTCTGTAAACTAAGGTCTGTTTTGTTAGTTTATAGCAGTAGTTTGTTATTTTATAAACTTACAGCAGGCCGTGGCCATCTTAAGTGTGGGCATCTGAAGCCAGACTGTATTTCTTCCTGGATCTCATCCTTGCAGATCTCAGTTTCCATAGCAACGGCAGTGTCAGAGGAAGTTGCCGCCCCTTCCCAGAAGGCATTGCAAACAGGAAATGATGCGATGGGCCGCGGCCAGGGAGGAGGAAGTGAAAAATGAATCCAGCAGATTTACAGTAGGTGCTGAGAAAAAAAATGTAAAAATATCCAATTCGTTAACAGTGCACAGTTTAGTGAGGGATGCTGAAGAGTTGTAAAAGTGGGTGGAACTCCACTTTAAAATCATCTTTTTTTTTTTTTTTTTTTTTTTTGCCAGAAAATTACTTGGAAACCCTGGAAAAATTTATATATATATATATATATATATATATATATATATATATATATATATATATATATATATATATATATATATATATATATATATATATATTATATAAATTTTAGCAGAGACCCTAGAGAATAAAATGGTGGTTGCTGCAATATTTTATGTCACGCTGTATTTGTGCAGCAGTCTTTCAAATGACATTTTTTTTTTTTTGGAAAAAAATACTTTAGTTTTTTTTTTTTAAATACATTAAACAGTAAAGTTGGCCCCAATTTTTTTTTTTTTTTGTATAATGTGAAAGATGATGTTGCGCCGCGAGAATCGTGATCTTTATTCTAAGGAAAAAAATTTTTTTTTTTTTTTTTTTCCCTCCCCCCCAGAATTGTGCAGCTCTACAAGGTTACATAATAAACCTTTTTTCCCCCCCAGCCAAAAGGCTAAACTAAAGCACATTGCTGTTCGATGAATGTAATAATTCAAAGCCTGTCCTTTCCAGCCATGGATAAATGAAGGTGTAATTATTCATTGACCAATTATATGCAAATGAGTCTTCTGTGATGGAGCGTCCTTGCCTGTAAGCTGTCGGCCTCAGCATGGGAAGGTGTGAAAATGGAAGGCGTATAATAAAGCATCACTAATGCAGAGCAATATAGATCTGCAATTGTCTGCTCCGTCAGTCTAAAAGCTTATTTATATCACATGGGTGTTTTTTTAAAGGATTGGTTAGAAGCCATCAGACCCTCTGAGCAGTATTTTTTTTCTGTCGCAGATAAACCTGTCTGGTCCATTAAAGAGATGTATAACATGGTCTTGCCAAAGTGAAAGATGGTGATTATTGCAGGTGACGTAGCAGTGTTCAATGACCTATACAATGCTGCGGACTACTTGTTAGGTGTTCTGTGGGGTTTTTGCATATGTTGGTTTAAATTTTAAATATGAATTTAACACTTTAGAAATATTATTTTGCATAAATGCTGGTGTGGCGTTAAAATAAATAAATAAAACAAAAAAATAATCTTGGATGAGTGAACGCTTTTCAGGTTTATATGGCTGATTTTCAGAATCCTGGGAGAGCCTCATACATTGCTTTCACTTATGATTTTATGGCAGGTAGGCCCAGGGCAATAAATTATTCAGAGTTTAGAATAATTTTAATAATTGAGGATCTGATCACTGAAATATCAGCAGCCTTCCCAGCAACTGAAACTGATTGATAAAAAAAAAAAAAAAAAAAAAAGGGGTTGTGGTAAGGAATCCTAACAGTAACTCTTCAAACACAATATGTAGAAAAGTTTTCGTTAAAGTGATATTTAACCACTTACGGACCGCCACGCGCCAATATACGTCCTAAGTTTGAAGAGGAATATTGTTGTTATGGCAGCAGCTAGCTGCCCTAACCCCAGTATCCTCCTTCAGCTGGCGGTTGGCTTTCAGATAATAGTGGTCTCTGCGACGGATTCACCGCAAGATCACTTTTTTTCAGCGGCGGGAGAGGGTCCCTTCCACCACGCCCCGGTGCTCTCCACCGCTTACCGAAGCCGTCAGCAGCGGCGGAGGTGATCGGATCCTTTCTCCTCTGTGGTATGGAGACGAGTGAGGGGAAGATGGCCCCCACCCGTCTCCATACCTTTGCAGGGTGGAAGCGACGTCAAAACATCACTTCTGCCCATAGCTCTTGAGGCTGGGTTCACACTGCTGCGGTGCGGGAACGCAGCGAATTTGCTGCGGGTTCCCGCATCGCACCAGCTCGCACGGCAGTTCACACTGCCATATGCGAACTGCTGGGGAGTATCATACAATGTTAATGACACCCCCAGTTCAGCCCGCATATCGCAATGCAAACTGACAATTCGGACAAATTCGGATTTTGGTCCGAACAAAAAAAAGGGTCCTGTGTGAGTTTGGACCGAATGCGGTGCGATATCAGCCATACTATCTGTATGGCTGATATCGCACAGCACAGACATCGCATGTGATGTGAACAGCAGTGCGCTGCGAATCACATGCAATGTCTGCCACCGCAGCAGTGTGAACCCAGCCTAAAGGACCATTTTTTTTTTTTTTTTTCAATTGCATTTTAGTGTAAATGTTAGCTCTGAGGTCTTTTTGGCCCCCGATCTCATATTTAAGAGGTCCTGTCATGCTTTTTTTTCTATTACAAGGGATGTTTACATTCCTTGTAATAAGAATAAAAGTGACAATTTTTTTTTTTTTTGTTTGTTTAAAGAACAGTGTAAAAATAAAAGGTAAAATAAATTTATATAATAATAAATCATTTTAAACGTGCCCCGTCCCGCCAAGCTTGCGTGCAGGAGCGAACGCATACGTGAGTAGCACCTGCATATGAAAACTGTGTCCAAACCACAGGTATCGCCGCGCTCGAGAGCAATAATTCTAGCCCTAGACCTCCTCTGTGTAACTCAAAACATGCAACCTGTAGAATTTTTTTAAATGTCGCCTATGAAGCTTTTTTTAAGGGTAAAAGTTTGGCGCCAGTCCAAGAGTGGGCACAATTTTGAAGTGTGACATGTTGGCTATCAATTTACTTGGCGTAACATCTTTCACAATATAAAAAAAAATTGGGTTAAATTTACTGTTTGTTTTTTGTGGTGTTTTTTTTTTTTTTTTTTTTTTTTTGTTTTTTTTTTGTTTTTTTTTTGTTTTATTCAAAAAAGTCTATTTTTTCCAAAAAAAGTGCACTTGTAAGACTGCTGTGCAAATACGGTGTGACAAAAAGTATTGCAACGACCGCCGTTTTATTCTCTAGGGTGTTTAGAAAAGAAATTTATAATGTTTGGGGGTTCTAAGTGATTTTCTAGTTAAAAAAAAAAAAAAGTTTTTAACTTGTAAACAACAAATCTCAAAAAGAGGCTCGGCCCTTAAGTGGTTAACCTTCAAAATTTTCAAATGACAAACCTGTTATACTTACCTGCTCTGTGCAATGGTTTTTCACAGAGCAGCCCCGATCCTCCTTTTCTGGGGTCCCCTGCCGGCAATCCAGGTCTTTACTCTTTTGGCGGTGGGCACCCATGTGTGCTTGCTCCCGGGCCGCCCAATGTACAGACAGGACTACTCAGCCAAGCATTTGACTGACAGCAGCTATCAATCTGCCCATTGAGGAGGGAGGCGGCGGAGAGAGCCGCTGCTCTCGTGCACAGCGCTAGATCAGATTAGGAAAGAATAGGAGGGAGGGGCACAGAAGAAGCATAGAATGCATTAAGGTAAAAACCTTGAGGCTTTAGAACCACTTTAAAGCGGTATTAAACCAAAAACGTAATATATTGCAGCTTACCGTTCATCAGATGTGGTGGATGCATTTCTTTTCTTTTCTGTGAACATTTTTTTTTTTTTTCCCCTGTGTTTCCACCTGGTGATCTGGCCTGTAACACACCCACCTGTATTAGTGAGACCCAACTCTGGAGGAATGCGCATAGGAGGCACAACATACAACAGCATTTTCTGTCAGTCAGGGGGAAGGTTAGCATTTAAATGTATTGGCAGATTTAGAACTCCTAATTGAAGCCAAACTCCAGCTCACACTTCATAATCGGTTACAGCAGTTTGGTTTTTTTTTTTTTTTTTGGTTTTTTTCTTTTGGGTGAATAAAATAAAAGCTGATTTTTTTTTTTTTTTTTTTTTTTTTTACCCCCCAACGGTGTTAAGTGGTTTCTCTCTCATCCATGTAAACTGATACATTCTGCTGGAGTGTCTGTGCTGTAAAAAACAGATTTGCTGTCAGGTGAAAATAGCCTAAGAAAGGAAACTAATGCAGCCATCACAACTAAGAGTTGGTAAGCTGCAATTTAAGGAATGTTTGCTTTTGGAGGTTAATACTTCTTTAAGGGCTAAATCACACTGTATATAATTCAACACAAGTGACTTAGATATCATCTACGTAACTTCCTGTAGGCACTTTTCCTGTTGGCAGCAGAAACAGCACTAGACCAAAGTGACCGTCACCACAGATCACTTCTAAACTTCTGGAGAAGAGCAGCACCTTCTGATATAAATATGTTAATGGAAAACTCCACTGAACATATAGAACAATTACCCAAGGCCACTTGATATTTTATGTGGTTAAAAATCACCTTTTCAAAAGGCCAAAACCGTCAAAACCTCCTATTTATTCCTTGCAAGCATGGAAAAAATATATAGTGTGCTGAGCTTTCAAGTCTGTTCGAAAATACATTTTAAAGAGCTTGTTGGTGCAAGGGATTGACAGGATTGTATGCCCTACAAGACCCGGGTGTTAATAGAAAAGGCAGACCTTCTTGGTTAGCAATTTCCAAAAAAAGGGGTTTGGTGGACCTGCTGCCGAAGTCGCCATAATGCAAAAGATATGACAAACTTGCCCTCTTATGCCGCGTACACACGAGCGGACATTCCGCCAGCAAAAGTCCGATGAGAGCTTTTGGTCCGAAAATGCGACCGTGTGTATGCTCCATCGGATTTTTGCTGGCGGAATTCCAGCCAGCAAAAGACTGGGAGCGTGTTCTCAATTTTTCGGTCGGAAAAAGTACCGATCGTCTGTAGCAATTCCGATGCGCAAAAAATTCCTACGCATGCTCGGAAACAATTCGATGCATGCTCGGAAGCATTGAACTCCATTTACACGGCTCATCGTAGTGTTGTACCTCACCGCGTTTTTGACGGTCGAAAGTTCAGCGAACTTTTGTGTGACCGTGTGTATGCAAGGCAAGCTTGAGCGGAATTCCGTCGGAAAAATCTTGGATGGTCTTTGAAATTCTGCTCGTGTGTACGGGGCATAAGAGTTGGTAAGCTGCAATTTTTAAGGAATGTTTGCTTTTGGGGGTTAATACTGCTTTACGGGCTAAATCGCACAGTATTTAATTCAACACAAGTGACTTAGATATCATCTACGTAACTTCCTGTATGCACTTTCCTGTTGGCAGCAGAAACAGCACTGGACCAAAGTGACCGTCACCACAGATCACTTCTAAACTTCTGGAGAAGAACATCTCTGATAACATTTTAATGGGAAACTCCACTGAACATTTAGAACAATTACCCTTGGCCACTTGATATTTTATGTGGTTAAAAATCACCCTTTCAAAAGGGCAAAACCGTCAAAACACACCCAGCCCGCATAAACACTCTGAGTATACTGGTGGTGAGGAGTTGGTGAATACACCTGTCTTGGAGGGCTGTGAGTCTGCTGGGGGCTGCTAAAATAATCAACAAGGACTTGTTACCTTGGGATAAAGACCCATCCACAAACTGACCTATGGAATGCATCTGTACATGAGGCTTTTTATATGGTGATGACGTTGGGAGCATTGACGCGCTGTATAGAGACCCAAGGCGGGGGAATAAGCCACAAGCGCATTTGATCTCCCGTAATAGATCACACATAGCTGGTAAGCGGCAGTGTGTACAGAGGTGGAGGTACTATCCTATTCCCTGTTGTGTACTTTTCTTGTGGTGTTATGCTTGTGTACCACTGTGGAGGAATATATTGATGCACCATTTTTAGCATATGAACTTTCTTGGCTCTTTTTTCCATCAAGGACTTATTAGTGTGTGTGTTTGTTTGTTTTTGTTTTTTTTTTTATTTTATTTTATTTTTTTTATTTTAGTAAATGCACCATTTTGCATCACTTTTTGTTTACAGGACTGTTCATTCTTTTGTTTCACTCAAATGGCATTTTCACTTTGATTATTAGTAATCAGCGCAACCTACACTTTTCGAATTTCGATTCGTACTGCAATATACGTTCACTACAGGGATGTACTTAAAAATAAGAAATAATTTTTAGAAGGGGACGTGCAAAGTCTCCTACCAAAAAAAAAAAAACCTCTACCACTTTGCATTTTTAGTTTCAGACTTAACCACTTACAGACCAGAAGATCCCCACCCCCCCCCCCCCCCACCACCACCACCCCCCCCCCCCACCATTCCTAACCAGGCCATTTTTTGCGATACGGCACTGCGTCGCTTTAACTGACAATTGCGTGGTTGTGCGACGTGGCACCCAAACAAAATTGATATCCTTTTTTTTTCCCACAAATAGAGCTTTCTTTTGGTGGTATTTGATCATCTCTGCGGTTTTTATTTTTCTTCTATAAACAAAAAAAGTCCGACCATTTTGTGGGACTGCGACATTGCGGCGGACAGATCGGCCACTTTTGACGCTTTTTTGGGACCAGTGACATTTATACAGCGATCAGAGCTAAAAATAGCCACTGATTACTGTGTAAATGTCACTGGCAGGGAAGGGGTTAACACTAGGGGGCGATCAAGGGGTTAAGTGTTCCCTAGGGAGATGTTTCTAACTGGGGGGGGGCACTAACTGTGTGCAGAGAGATTGCTGTTAATGATCTCTCTCTACTCCCCTGTAAAAACGGGGATCTGTCTGTTTACATTGACCGATCCCCCCCCTCCCTTACTCCAAAATTAAACTTTTTTTTTTTTTTTTTTTTTTTGCCTATAGTTCTTCTTTTAAAGTGTTACTAAACCCACATCAGTAAAATCAGTCTGTATATGCAGTAAAGCATGCTCATTATACTCACTGTGGTAATCCTCCTGCATTGCGTTAAAAAAAAAACGCTGTTTGATCCGGTCTTCTCTGTTCCTCCCCTTCTTCCACAGTCCCCAATCCATCTCCGCATAGAACAGAGCCTTGGGGGCACTCTGCACATGATCAGTTTGGTACGTATTGCTAGAGAGATTTTATTTTTTTTTTATTTCTTGGGAGAGTTCATGTGATCAGCACAAGACCAGTCGGCTCTGTCCAGATAGAGGGTCAGGGGCCCTGCAGCCTCATGGGACAATCGGAGGAGAATGAAAGCTCCTCCTACAAGCTTTAACCAGACACTGATAGAAGTCACAAGACTGCTATATACTGCTGATGAGAAAAGGTATTTAGCAGTTTATATTTACTAAAACAATTGCATTTCTATGTTCTGTGTTCAGTGGGGGACCAGATATAGTGAATGCAGAGTCCTGGGTTTAGTAACACTTGAAGTTCCTCGTTTTTATATCTATATCATAAAACCAGGTAAGGTTGGGGGGTTTATTTTGCGAATATTCTTGCATGTAGTTTTCTTGAAATGAGACTGCTGTCTGGTGTGTCCTGTCACTTTCCTCTATGCAGGTCTCAGCTGCGGCTCCTGAGCTGCTCGGAGGGTTTCCATTATCTCTTTCATGATGTTCTTTGTTCTGTCGGGTTTATCATTGCTGAAGATGTACTGGGGAGGGAAGGGGGTGTTGGACTTTGGCGTTCCTCCTGTGCAGGTTGGGAGCTTTTGTTGAGATGGGTAAGAAGGAATGTTAGATTTTCTTCTCATATAAAACACCCACAGAGCCGCACGTCCCGCCAGCGGCATCAATCAGGGATTTTACATTTAGATTGCACCACAGTGCTGGGCAGCGTTTTTCTTGGTCATGACACGCTGACGCTTTCGGTTATTTTTGATCCAGTAATCTAACAGGCTGGGAGATGTAGTAATTCTATATTGATTGCTGGACCTCAAATAAACGAGAGCTATAAGGCGCTGCTTGCTATATGTTCCCGGCACACCTTTAGTGGATTTCCACTTTTGCAGCCAAATGGGGACAACGCCTACCGTATTTATCGGCGTATAACACGCACTTTTTTCCCCTGAAAATCGTGAGTGCGTGTTATAATGTTATATTTGTTTCTTGTACCACAGCTCATATTTTAACCAATTTTGTCAATTTTTTTCGATACTATGTTCCAAATAAAATACTCAAGTAATTATACTTTATGTAGCATTTTTTTAACTCCTTTGCTGCCTAGAAAACCCCATGGGGGGGACAATCCCTTTTTCTGATATTACCCGGGGTGTGCAGCTATTTTTCTTCTCTCCTATGAGTGTCTTCGTTTCCTACAATTTTAATTATAATTTTTTTTTTTTTTTTGGCTGGTGCCATGCGGGTCGCCAGCAGAGCCGGTGTATCTGCCCCCACATTGCATACGGGTAAGCAGATGCAATCTGACAGGAAGCATTAATACAGCGCAGTGGTAGTTCATTGGAAACTACAAGCTGACAGCCGCAAAGGCTGCTGGACCTTGTAGTTTTCCATTGACGTGACTGTCATTCAGTGACCTGACGTGGCTGGGGGGCAGCCGTGTGTGTTGTTGTTGTTTTTTTTTTTTCTCCCACAAATAGAGCTTTCTTTTGGTATTTGATCACCTCTGCGGTTTTTATTTTTTGCGCTATAAACAAAAGAGTGACAATTAAAAAAAGAAAAAGAAATAACGCAATATTTTTTACTTTTTGCTATAATAAATACCCCCCCCCCCCCAAAATATATAAAAAAAAAGTTTTTTCCTCAGTTTAGGCCGATATGTATTCTTCTACATATTTTTGGTAAAAAAATCGCAATAAGCGTATATTGATTGGTTTGCGCAAAAGTTATAGCGTCTACAAAATAGGAGGTAGTTTTATGGCATTTTTATTAATTATTTTTTTTTTTTTTTTTTATTAGTAATGGCGGCGATCTGCTTTTTTTTTTTTTATATCGTGAATGTGACATTATGGCGGACACATCGGACACTTTTGACACTATTTTGGGACCATTGTCATTTATACAGCGATCATTGCTATTAATATGCACTGATTATTGTGTAAATGACACTGGCAGGGAAGGGGTTAAACACTAGGGGGCGATCAAGGGGTTAAGTGTGTCCTAGGGAGTGATTTTAACTGTGGGGGGGGGGTAGGCTACCACTGACATGACAGTGATCACTGCTCCCAATGACAGGGAGAAGTGATCTGTCATGTCACTAGGCAGAACAGGGAAATGCCTTGTTTACATAGGCATCTCCCTGTTCTTCTGCTCCGTGACATGATCGTGGGCACCCATCAGACAGAGTCCGTGGGACCTGCGGTCACAGAGCACGCGGCGGGTGCCCACAATGCCGCTTCTTAAAGGGGACGTACCTGTACGCCCATTTGCCCAGCCGTGCCATTGTGCTGACGTATATCGTCGTGCGCTGGTCGGCATGTGGCTAAGGAGCACCACTGAATCACAGCTATACTTCATTAAAAACATCACTTTTATGGCACATGCACACAATCCGAAAATCAGACGAAAAATACCGCTTTCGATGTGATCGTGCAATAATCTGATCGTTTGTACAGAGCTTTTCAAGAGCTGATCACGACAATTTATCCGTCCATTTTTTTTTTTTTTTTTTTTTTTTTTTTTACTTCGATTTGGACAAGCACAAAAATTTTTCCTCGTTTTTCGTTTAGTCAGTACAATTGTCATCCGAAAATACAAATACATTACAACACATAACATCACTTCCGTGTGTGTGGTTTTTTTTTTTTCTGTTGTACGAGAATTTTCGTGACTTTAGTAACCTATTCAATTTCTACTTGCAACTATTAAGCGAAAAAAGTCGTACGATCTGTCGTATGATATTCGGATCGTGTGTACAGGCCAATAATGTAATGGTGCATTTAGTAATTTATAAAATATCTCCTTTTTGAATACCATGAAGCATTGTAGAGAGGTGTTCTGGAAAATTTGTATATTGTAGGTATGGAAATAAAAGGAACGTGTTGATCGATCTGTAATCTGATTGGAACAGGTCTCGGCCCGGCTCTCCTCCACCTTTGCACACATCTGCCTTTAATCTCAGGTCTGCTTTGCATATACTCCACTTGTGCCTAACGTGAAATGCATGCAAAACAAAATGTTCTGATTTCAGATAACAAAATGGTTATATTAAGTGGAAGTTTGGATTTAGGGTGATACCATTTATTCGCTAAATAAATTGATTGTAGTGCAAGCTTTTAAAGCACGCTGGCCTCTTATTTAGGCATAGAGGCTTAATGCATTGTAATCTATTTAGTTAGGAAGTAAATTGCATTGCTCTAAAGCAAGTTTGGGGTGGAGGAACTTGACTGGCCTGCACAGGGTCCTGACCTCAACCCAATAGAACACCTTTAGGATGAATTAGAGTGGATACTGCGAGCCAGGCCTTCTCGTCCAACATCAGTGCCTGACCTCAGAAATGCGCTTCTGGAAGAATGGTCAAACATTCCCATAGACAAACTCCTAAACCTTGTGGACGGCCTTCCCAGAAGAGTTGAAGCTGTTAGAGCTGCAAAGGGTGGGCCAACTTAATATTGAACCCTACGGACTAAGACGCCATTAAAGTTCATGTGTGTAAAGGCCAGCGTCCCTATACTTTTGGTAATAGTGCAGTGATTCTCAACCTCAGTCGTCAAGTACCCCCAACGGGCCAGGTTTCAGATTCTCCTTTACTTTGCCCAGCTGCTTTCGATCAATATCGATGACATGGTATTGATAAGAGCTATTTTATCTAAGGGAAGTTCTCAAAACATGGCCCCTTGTGGGTACTTGAGGACTGAGGTTGAGAACCACTATAAAATAGTGTATGTGGATTGTGTACAAGTTATTGTAGCCAGGGGCGGAACTACCACCATAGCGACCGCTATGGGGCCCACAGCCGAGTGGGGCCCGGTGAGGATGAGAGCACCGCCGGCACAGTCTCCCAGCCAGAGGAGGAGAGGAAGAGGCGAGCTGTATGTATCAGCAGAGAGCTGAATTGCCCGATGTAAGAGCTTTCATTAGAATGCCCAGTGTTCCTGGGACTCGCGTCACATAGCTCCATCTCTTGGCCCGTCACCTTTGATAGACAGAACGCCGATCCAATGCATCATCAAAGGCGTCGGGCCAAGAGGTGGGGCTATGTGACGATGAGCCCCGGGAAGACGGGAAATTCAAATGAAAGCTATTACAGTGGGCAATCCCGCTCTCTGTTGACCCGGGTGGCTTGCCTCTTCCTCTGCACAGGTGAGGTTGTATGTGGCACAGGTTGCGCTGTATGTGGCACAGGTTGCGCTGTATGTGGCACAGGTTGCGCTGTATGTGGCACAGGTTGCGCTGTATGTGGCACAGGTTGCGCTGTATGTGGCACAGGTTGCGCTGTATGTGGCACAGGTTGCGCTGTATGTGGCACAGGTTGCGCTGTATGTGGCACAGGTTGCGCTGTATGTGGCACAGGTTGCGCTGTATGTGGCACAGGTTGCGCTGTATGTGGCACAGGTTGCGCTGTATGTGGCACAGGTTGCGCTGTATGTGGCACAGGTTGCGCTGTATGTGGCACAGGTTGCGCTGTATGTGGCACAGGTTGCGCTGTATGTGGCACAGGTTGCGCTGTATGTGGCACAGGTTGCGCTGTATGTGGCACAGGTTGCGCTGTATGTGGCACAGGTTGCGCTGTATGTGGCACAGGTTGCGCTGTATGTGGCACAGGTTGCGCTGTATGTGGCACAGGTTGCGCTGTATGTGGCACAGGTTGCGCTGTATGTGGCACAGGTTGCGCTGTATGTGGCACAGGTTGCGCTGTATGTGGCACAGGTTGCGCTGTATGTGGCACAGGTTGCGCTGTATGTGGCACAGGTCGCGCTGTATGTGGCACAGGTCGCGCTGCATTGACACTAGGGCAGCTGGGGGGGGGGGGGGGGGCGCTGTTTGTAGGGGGGCCCCATACAACATTTTGCTATGGGGCCCTGCTATTTCTAGTTACGCCCCTGATTTTAGCAATTGGTTATATACTAACATTTTATTTTGGTTGGGATTTTGATGGTTTTTATACTAAAGAGCACTTTTTCCTATGGTGTATTTCTAAGTTTTGGAACAAAATTCAATCTTTGGCTGTTTAAACTGCTTTTTAGGGCCTTAAAGGAGAAATCTATTTTGTGTTTTCGCCATGAACTTGAATATCATGGGGTTCAACTGGATGCCAAGCGTCTTGTGTCACTGACCATTGCGTTCTCCATTAAGGGTGTTGGAAACGTCAGAGGACAGATCTTGTTCAGATCTTGAATGTGTAGATATGAGAACCCTTGCTTTAGTGCAACCTTTTTAACCTGGAGGGACCCTTTGAAGATAAGTTTTAGGTCTCCCCAGCTAAAAATGAAGCCCCTCCAATGATTCTGCTGCTGGCACCCAGCCACAGTTTGTTTGCTTTGCTAGGGACGAAGTTTATAATTGGAAAAGTGGCTTGTTAAAGGAGAGCACTTGGCACTCACTCTAATGCTTGCTTTGGTGGCTGGGCCACTATTGATGGTGAACAATAAAGCCATTCTGCTACGATAGATGTTGTGTTTTTATGATTTGGTGCCAGCTCTTGTAGCAGATGCCAATAGTTTTTTTTTTTTTTTTTCTCCTGCTTTTTAGCGGCCTCACTTTTGCTCTGGGTCCTCCTCCCCTCCATGTGTCTGTTTTGTTTCATTATCAACTTTTTATTTTTTATTTCCCCCCCAAGCGTCATGTCAAGGCCCAGGAGAGGAGTTTTATTTTTCCCACAATATGAACTTGAAATGATGAACCAAAACAAAATGACATTCCTTCTGCCAGGCTGACGTTGGTCTGCAAGAGGTTGTTGTAAGGCAGCTCTGGGGATAAAAGGGTGGGGGGCATCAGTGTGGAAAGAGCGATGGCAACTCTAAAACAAGCAGATGACGCCTGATGCTGGCAGATCTGCACAGATGAACGAGGATCTGTTCACTTGGTAGTTAATTTCTTAATATTTTAGCATGCATGTGTGCAATCACCAAATGCCAACGCTTGCCTGATTAGCCTTTTATGTACGCCGCCTGTTAAGTAGACTTTTTTTTTTTTTTTTTTAATTTGTGTTCTCAGATTAGAAAAAAAACTAAGTCTTATTTTTTAAATGGTGTAAATAAACATTGCAGTTATAGTTTGTCAGTTTTGGGGCAGATAAAAAAAAATCTTGTATTTAGGAGCCTTATATCCTTTAACTGCAAAAGTGTCTATTTTGTGTTGCATATAAAAACTTTTTTATTAGTAGTATTATTATCATTATTTAGTTGTTATTGTTATTATTATTTATTATTATTATTATTGTTATTATTATTATTATTTTATTTTTATTTTTTTTATACTCATGCATTTAATTCTCTCTTCAGATCTGAACTTTTGCTTGTATATGTTTTATAATTCCAGATTTTTTGGTGGAGATCTTTCTTTATCCTTGACACTATACTTCACTGTTATGCTAGAGGACTCTATCTATATAGACATGCAAGGAAACCTGCATACCGAGAGTAATAACTGGTTGTCCTGTTAATGTGATAGTTTTAATTCTTTGAGACCACAAGCTGGAACTTTGTTTTATTATTTATTATTATACAGGATTTATATAGCTTACGCAGCGCTTTACAACATAAGGTTGGACAGTACAATTACAATACAATTTAATACAGTAGATATCAGACCTGCTCGTTTGAGCTTACAATCTAAGAGGGAGGGTCAAGAGATACAAAAGGTAATAACTGTGGGGGATGGGCTGATGTAGAAAATGTACAGTTGGGGGGGGGGGTGCAGATAGACTTCTCTGAAGAAATTAGTTTTCAGGGGTCGTCTGAAAGTGGATAGCATAGGAGATAGTCGGACAGATTGGGGTAGAGTTCCTGAGGATGGGGGAGGCTCTAGAGAAGTTCTGGCGATGGGAGTGTGATGAGATTACAAGGTAGCTGGAGGCCTTGCGAGTAATGAAGTGAATGATTTGGTTGGCATATCTGGAATTCTCAACCTAGACTTTCTGAATGTGTGATCTACGTCTCTGGTTGGTAAGATTCAAAGCCTGGTACATCCATATTTCACTCAACCATTTTCCTTTTCTTTTTGCACTGCTTGCCTGTAATCTAAACACTCCTTGGAATCCTTTGGGGTCCCAAATACTTGGAAATCCTGAGATAGCAGTAGGCTACTGCAGGCTGTTGCCCTGTTTCCCTTTGTGGATTGTTGTGGCCGGCCATGCCCTGGGATGGTCTCCTCTATTGGGGGTTCTAAGTATTTCTGTTGCCCTGGTAGTGCACCTGCATTTCCCCTTCCCCTTTTGGGGATGACCACTAGAGGACCGCACAGACTGGGATTGCGTTTTGAAATTTTCCTAAGCGGACCGTCATAAGTCTTATCCAGTTCTTTGCCCTAAGGAAGGAAACTTGAAACGTCTTGGGCACATAGGTATTTCTAATGCTATTTTAACGACTTATAATAATGTCCTCTTGAATTAGGGACGAGGGGGGGAGTAGTGGGAAATTTTTTACCTTAATGCAGAAGATATATTAGGGTAAAAGTTTTTTCTTTAGAACCAGTTTTAAGATCACCAGCCTGGTTATACGACCTTGCAGTCTTATATCAATCTTTATTTAACCCTGGTGCATGGTACACCGGCGGTTTAATGTGGGAGGAAGTGCGCTGTCCGGCCCCGCTGTCGACAGCCTGTAAAAGACTGAGAGCCTGACATCGTCTGTGGCTACATAGTTAGTTCACCAAGTGGTGCTAACATTTAGGGCAGCGTGTGCCCAGGGACGAATGCCCAGACTGCTTAGTTTCTAGTTGCTTGTCCCTGGGCATCTACTGCCCTAAACTTCAGTACTGCTCGGTGCAATATCCAGCTCGACTTTAAGCTGCTTTTATAGGCATTTGAGCTTTTATTTCTTTGCCTAAAAAAAGCTTGAAGAAGCTTGTGCTCTTTCTCACATTATTATTGCACTTTTTTGGAGCTTTTTCAAGCATGAGCGCTTTATTTTCACAAACCCTCCCCTCGGCTCATTTTTTAAATTTATTTTAATTTCTGTGTGCTTTTTCACGCGTTTTTGGGTGCTTTTGGCATCCTTTTATGCCAGAGGTTCATGCATCAGGGCTAAGCACCCAATGTGCATGGGGCCCTTAGCTTTTTCCTGTGGATTGGTGGTTTAAATTGAATTTGTGGTGTAGACCCATAACTGTTTATAATTTCTTTGCCTACATAACAGACCTGTTGATTGACACTCTGCCATACTGTATTTTTTATGGTAATCTGACTCTTGTGTCTGTAGTTATCTATTTTTACATGTCTGCTGGGCGCCTTGACAGCAGCCCTTTCATCGCTGACTTTTTGTTCACACTCCTGTGAATTTGCAGAGTCCTTTTCTAAATATACATACTGAATGTAGGTCAACAAGTTGACAGGCTTAGAGTGGCAACAGTTACTTGAGATCTACGCGTTGGGTGTAAATTATCATCTGGGGTCTGTGAAGGCTCTGCCAACTTGTGTGGAAAAGACTTTGTTTAAAACAAAAATTTGCATTGCCAATTATGATTTTCTGATGCAGCCCTGTGCTGACTGTTGCGAACATCTTGACTGTAAATGCGAAGAGTCAAAGCGCTCAACACTTCATGGAATTATTCACGTGTAACTGAAAGACATTGAGACGCTGCAAAAGCGCATATATCTGACTTGGGTTACCAGAGTTTAAAGCATAGTCTTCCTTTTTTTTTTTTTTTTTTTTTTTTTTTTTTTTTTTTTTTTTTTGTGCAAGTCCACCTTTTTAGAGAAAAGTGAAACAGTGAACTAACACCCCACACCCTCCCTACCCCGCAGTCCCTGCTGTACTTACACAGCCAGTGCAGCAGTCGGGGTTTTTGAAATCTCCTGTTCTTCCCTTTTTCTCTGGGGCTTCTGGGATGGATCAAAGTGGTTCTGATTGCTCAGCATCAGCACATGACTGATTTGACCATTCTGAATTCCTATAATCTGTCCCAGAAGTGCTAGAGAAAGAAAGGGAAGTAGAATGGGGATTTCAAATCCCCAGGCCGCTACATTGACTGTGTAGGCATGGACAACTCATCGCCCACAGAGGTAAGAACAGCGAGGAATGGGCGGGTGTAGGGTGTTCATTCTCATTCTTCATTTTTTTAAAAACTTTTTTCTGTAAAGGTGAATTTTTTTTTTTTTTTTTTTTTATTTCTAAATAAACTGAAAAATGTTATAACAATATTACAAATGAGCGTGAAGAAAAGATTTATTGCTCTATCCTAAATGGCATCTGGAGCAGTGCTAATCTCCTTCTCCTCTCAGTGTTGTGCGCGTTTCCTGTGCCCATGCGATCTGAGTGGAGGTTGTCCTCTCCCCATTCCTCCCTGCAGTCTTCTGGGACATGTCCCAGAAGACTGTGGGACTATTCACAAAGCACAGCAGGCAGCCATCTTTGAAGCCGCAAGCAGCACAGCCAGCTGCCCACAATTAAGGTACCAGCACTGGGAACCGATAGAATAGTGAAAGAACTATCCCAAGTGAGGACAGTGCGGGATCCCTGGATAGGTTCGTGTCCTATCAGTAGATACAGGAAGATTCCCTGCCTGCACTCCTGGCTCCTCCTACCTTCTAAGTTCCCCCCCCCTTCCAAACTCATGCGGGCTAGATTCTGAGCCGCACTGTATGCGTGTATTGATGCACACAGTGTGGCTCGAACACCCACCCCACCATTCCCTTGTCTTCTGATTTAGATTGACAGCAGCAGAAACCAATGGCTCCCACTGCTCTTGTTGAGTCCAGTGAGGAGGAAGATGGAGAGCAGCGCTAGATCGACATCAGGCACATGTAAATAGTTAGGAGATGGCGGGGGCGCCGGTGCCGCACAAAAAGGTGTTTTTTCACTTTAATGCAGGGAATGCATTAAAGTGTAAGTAAACCCTCCTATCATTTCAGCCAAGGAAGCTGCCATCTTTGCCTCTATTTAATCTACAACTGCCAGGATGCTGCACATTAGAGCTGCACGAATCGCCAAGAATCGTTATCGCGATCTTGACTAAAGTGTTTCCTGATTCTTTCTATGCAAAGAATTCTCTCTGCTCTTCTGAAGCCACAGCAATCAAAAGAAAGGAAGGAAAAAAACGGGCAGTCTGCCAAGAATCACAACATTTTTTTATCAGTTTAACTTGAGTATAAACATTGTAACAATTTGTCAATGGAATAGACTTTGTGCCGGTTCACACAGGGGCGACTTGTCAGGCGACCTAGCCGCCTGACAAGTCGCCTCCCGTTCTGTACAATGGAACCGTTCTAATAGGATCGACGCAAGTCGCTCCGACTTAGAAAAAGGTTCCTGTACTACTTTGGGGGCGACTTGCATAGACTTCTATACAGAAGTAGTTTTGCAAGTCGCCGTGGCAGTTGTGTGCGAGGCGACCTGCAGGTCGTGCCGCCCCTGTGTGAACCGGGGCTTTGTGTGTAAGTGGAAAAAGTTTAACCACTTTAACACTAACACTAAACCTTTTTCTGACATTTGTTGGTTTCAAGTTAAAATCATCTTTTTCTAGCAAAAAAAAAAAAAAAAATTACTTAGAACCCCAAAACATTGTGTATGTGTGTGTGTGTGTGTGTGTGTATATATATATATATATATATATCTATATATATCTATATCTATCTATATAATCTTTAATGAATTAAAAAAAAAACGTAAACTTAGCCCATTTTTTTTTTTTTTTTTTTCTGTATAATTTGAAAGATTTTACGTTGCAAGAATCGTGATCTTTTTTTTTCTAAGCAAAAAAATTGTGATTCTCATTTTAGCCAGAATCGTGCAGCTCTACTGCACATGTGATCAGTTATGACACCAGCCGTTGGATGGTTTGACAGTTTGGTTGAGAGCACATCCAATGGAAGTGTTACATTTCCGGCACGTGCTTTATGGGTGGGTTTACTTCCGCTTTAAAGAGAAAAAAAACCTTTTAGCCTTTGCAGCCACTTTTGTTTTTTTTTTAACATTGTGTTGGCTTTGCTGCAGCTCGGTCAAGAGTACATGCAATATGATATATGAATACGGGGGGGATTTTTTTTTTTTTTTTTTTTAAGTAGTGCTCCTTTAATTCTGATGAATTTTATATTGTAAATGTTTCACCTGCTGCAGTGTTTTAAATGTACAAAGAGATCTGAAGTGATGCCAAAGAGTCAATTTTTTTTTTTTTTTTTTTTTAATTGCTCTTAATAGTTATGAAGAACAGTTAATCCAGGCATGCGTGCATAGACAGGTTTTCTAAGGAATCCATTCAGGCAAAGTTGTATTTTGCCTATACTGTACTCGGAAAGTAGCAGTTTGCTGAATTGCAGGCACCTGTGGTTACCAGTCCTATGCTCTGCAGTCTGTTGTTAGATCGCCCTGGTTGCTTTGATTCAAGTTCCAGTTGAAAATCATAACCTGTGTAGGGCTCAGAAAGCTCATTTCCACCCTCATGTGACGGCTCCTGGGCTAATTGACTGTTTTGGCACCCGGGGCTGCATTATGGGGAGGGAGAGGGCGGCGCTGTGTGCTCGCTTCCGAGCCCCTCTGGCTGTGATTGCAAACAGCTGTCTGAGTCAATGAGAAGGTAGAGAGCAGACGGAGCCACTGCTCTCATGCATATCGCTGGATCGATTTCGGGGAGAGGTAAGTATAGGGGGGGGGGGGTGATGGGTGGAAGCTACATGCAGAAGGTTTTTTTCCTCCTAAGGCAGAGAATGCAAAGCCTGAGTTTAGAACCACTTTAAGCGTACAATTTCCTTGTGTAGATTTTTTTTTTTTTTTTTTGTATTGATTACTATGTATTGTATTAAACCTCTTCAGATGTCATGTGACAACAAACCTCCCTTCTTCGGAAATGTTATTTCCTGTAACCTGAACGGTATTACATCTCTAGTGTGAGGAAATATTTCACAGTATTTATATATGCTTTGTCATTTTGTGTAATCTGCAAATATATGTTTTAACAAGGTCTGTTTGGGTCAGTGCGATCTTTTATGGAAAATGGTTGCAGCTCATTTGTAACTTCCTTATTGATCTGTCCTAACATCCACGCAGACTTGGTACAGTCACAGTAAAGATGTCCAGCATAATGAATAGAGGAGGTGTACAGGGCACCAGAACTCATTATAAATATGCAGTTACATTTAAAGTGTAACTACACCCAAGAACAGCAATTTAATATATTTCTGGATACCAGTCCTTAGATGTGGTAGCTGCATTTTGTTTTGATTTAAGGCAAATTATATATTTAGCAAATGAGGAAAAATTCCTGTTCATGTTTTGACGTTGCATGTTCCTGTGCAATAAACTGCAACCCCAAAAATATCTTCTGCCTTTCCCGTTCTCTTCTGTGAACTACAGAACATCTTACTCCTATGTTATGGTGGGGAGAAGAGTCCAAATCAGGAGCGCAGCCTATGGGGACAACGCTGTGTGTGTGTCTATATAGATCGATATATTCCTATATCTAATTCTATTAGATTTTTTTTTTTTTTTTGCTTAGAATAAGAATCACAATTCTCATGATGTAAAATCTTTTTCACATTATACCAAAAAATTGGACCAACTTTACTGGTTAGTTTTTTTTTTTTTTTTTTTCCTTCCAAAAAAAGTTCACTTGAAAGACCGCTGTGCAAATACAGTGTGACATAAAATATTGCAACAACCACCATTTTATTCTCTAGGGTCTCAACTAAAGAATATATATATATATATATATATATATATATATATATATATATATATATATATATATATATATATATATATATATATATATATATATATATATATATATATATATTCTATATTAGTGTTTGAAAGTTCTAAGTAATTTTTCTAGCAAATAAAAATGATTTTAACTTGAAACCAACAAATGTCTGAAAAAGGTTTAGTGTTTAAGCCCGGTTCACACTGATGCGAGTTCATAACGAATGCGATGTGTCAAAAACACTTTAAATTCGCATGTCATCCCTAAAGTCATTGTTTTCAATGACGGTCGTTCACATACATGCTTTGCGATTCCTCTATGAATGCGATGCGATAAAAAGGGTCTTGTGCGAGTTTACTGCGTTGCAAATTTAGTCTCCGTAGACATCAATGTAAATCATTCTTGAATCGCATTAATGGTTCACATATGTGCGAATTCCACCACACTACTCTCAACAAAAACAGGAAGTACACAGGAAGTTAACACGTCCCCTTTTTTTTTTTTTTTTTTTTTTTTTACATTATGGTTCCATTGGCTAGAATATCAATCGCAACTATGTCCAACTCCTGAAATTCGCAGTAAATTTGCACCTCACACAGGACAAAAAATGGAACAAATTCATAGCGCATCAGTTTGAATCGGGCCTAAGTGGTTAAACTTTCCTCAGTTACACATGAAGTCTATTCTATTGACAAATTGTTACAATGTTTATACTTAGTTCCACTGCTAAAGAATGTTGTGATTCTTGGCAGACTGCCCATTTTTTTCCTTCTGTTCTTTTGATGGCTGTGGCTTCAGGAGAGCAGAGAATGCTATGTATAGCAAGAATCATGAAACCCTTTTGTCAAGACCTCAATGGGGGGGAAAAAAAATTGCGATAACTATCCTTGACGAATATGCATGTATATGTGTGTGTGTGTGTGTGTGTGTATATATGTGTGTGTGTGTATATATGTATATATATATATATATATAATTTTTGTGTGAGAGTTGTCACCCTTTTCACGCTACAGCGCTAAAAATGGCGTCTGCAAAGCGCCCTGGAAGAGCCGCTGCTGTGTCTCCAATGTGAAAGCCCCGAGAGCTTTCACACTGGAGCGGTGTGCTGGCAGGCTGCTAAAAAAAAAAAAAAAAGTCCTGCTAGCAGCATCTTTAGAGCGGTGAAATCAATGGGACAGTGCGGCTATACCACCTGCTTTGCGGTGGTTTTAACCTTTTCTCGGGCACTAGCAGGGGGTAAAAGCGCCCCGCTAGTGGCCGAATAGCGCCGCGTAATTGACGGTAAAGCGCCACTAAAAAAAATGGCAGCGCTTTACAGCTGCCACACCCACTACCCAAGTGTAAAAGGGGCCTAAGACAGGAGGTGTTACTGGCTAGATCAACAGGTGAAAAAGTTGTAAACAAAGTCTAAAAAAACAAAAAAAAAACAATGCCTCCACCACATCGAAGGACTGGTAACTGCAATATTACATTTAGGTTTTTGGATTTAGATACACATTGATGAATATACACTCACCGGCCACTTTATTAGGTACACCTTGCTAGAACCGGGTTGGACCCCTTTTGCCTTCAGAACTGCCTTTATTCTTGGTAGCATAGATTCAACAAGGTGTTGGAAACATTCCTCGGAGATTTATTTTGGTCCATAGTGACATGATAGTATCAAGCCGTTGCTGCAGATTTGTCGAGCTGCACATCCATGATGCGAATCATGTTCCACCACATCCCAAAGGTGCTCTATTGGATGAGATGTGGTGAGTGTGGAGACCATTGGAGTACAGGGACCTCATTGTCCAGTGGTGAGATGATTGGAGCTTTGTGACATGGTGCATTATCCTGCTGGAAGGAGCCATCAGAAGATGGAGACACTGTAGTCCTGCAAAAAAATCAAGAGTTGGTGTTGTGCTCCAAAAATAAAGTGCTAGGCTAAGTGACAATACATATTACTAATCAACCAACATAGATCATATTTCAAAAAATGGTGGTCAATAAAGGTGACTATGGTGCAAAAAACTGTTCATAAAATGGCATAAAAGAAGTGTGCATACAGCAAAAAGTCCATATATATCAAAGTACAAAAGGTGCAAGTGAATCACAATCCAAAAAGGTCTTCCAACATTAAAAAGTGTAGAGTGCAATTCATAAGGTGCTAAATGGCATCAAAAAGTGGTGTTGTGACTTGAGTGGTTGTGGTTTCTTCGGTGCTAGATAACACCCTCAGGTGTCCTAACGTCTTACCTTACTGCTGTAAGGTAAGCAGCATTTCAAAGCAAACAGAGGAATGAATGACCGTCCTAGGGAAAGGGGGGTCTCATATCAGTGACTTCTTCCTCCGCAACCAGATGAATGGCCAGATACCGCTCAGGGCATAAAACCAAGTGGGATTGGGAGATATAAAAGAAGCTTCTATGGTGTAGTATGTTTTAAACATTGTAGTCCCAAAGGGATGGACATTGTCAGCAACAATACTCAGGTAAGCCATGGCATTTAAACAATGCTCAATTGGTGCCCAAAGTGTGCCAAGAAAATCTCCCCCACACCATTACACCACCACCAGCCTAAACTGTTGATACAAGGCAGGATGGATCCGTGTTTCATGTTTATGCCAAATTCTGACCCCACCATCTGAATGTTGCAGCTGAAATCGAGACCCGTCAGATCAGGCAACATTTTTTTCCAATCTTCTATTGTCCAATTTTGGACAAGTCTAGATGCCTAAGGCTGGGTTCACACCTAATACCGATGTGACTCTCAGCAGGGGTCCAGTGCATTTCAGGTGGGTTTCAGGTTTCCTATTCAGCCCGAATTTTCGGCTGATTTTGGACCTGAAACTGACCAAAAGACGCACAGGACTCCTGTGCAAATTCGCACCGGAGCTGCAGTGGAGATATGTGAATCGGCTCCATATGGAGCCGGTCAAAATCTCCTGCTATTGCAAGCGAGGAACCCGCATCCAATTCACAATGGTGTGAACCCAGCCTAAATGCATTGAGTTGCTGCTATTTGATTGGCTGATTAGCAATTTGTGTTACCAAGCAATTGAGCAGGATGTACCTAATAATAAAAAGTGGCCAGTGAGTGCATATTGTATACATTTTGTACATTTTTCCTGATGCATGTAATTGCAAATGGTGTAATCCTGTATATTTTTTTTTAAGGATGTTTGTAATTGCACTAAGCGAAAGATATTTTAGACTTTTTAGGCCTACTTGATAGGACAAAGCCCATTTTATGGGTATGAGATGTATTTTCTTTACCCTTGCCCAAAGTTTAAAAACTAGAACATTGTTGTTTTGACCATATTCACTGACCTGCCGTTAAGGAATGTCTTATCTCCACCAGGAGACTTTAATAAAGAGGTTCTTCAGTCTGCCCCCAAAAAATGAAAAGTAATCTACTAATAACTGTAGCTGCTGAAGCTTAATAAAAGGACACTTGCCTGTCTGGAGATCCAGCACTGTCCTCACCCACACCGGTTCTTTGGGTTCCTGGTGACGCCATGCTAACTTTGGCAGGTCGGCGGTGATTCCTTGTGACTTCACAGCTAGCTGCCCCACTGCACATGCAAGAGTCTTGCTGTGCCCTGTGAATGATCCTGCTGCCTCCTGGGAGCTGTGACATGCCCTGAGAGGCTGCGGGCCTAGGTGATTCGGATGGGTGTCGAAACCAGGTACTTTCCCCCCAAATAAAAAATGCCTGGGGGGGGGGGGGGGGGGGGAATAAAACGTGGAACTTCATTTTAGGGGTGAAGTTCCTCTTTAGCAATGTCGTCTGTATAGATCACTCTTCTGGATTTTATTCCACTAGTTTGTATAGCAAAGCTGACCTATCAAAGTATGCCCTGGAGGGTTGAAACATTCAGCTTGTCAAGGCATTTCATGGCGCACTATAACTGGGAAAGCACAGCCTTTTATAGGTTACCAACTGTAAGTAATATATGATGGGTTCTTCTCCTGCAGCCACTTATGTACTGTCAGGTTCTTTTTATTAGTTTTGGTGTTTGTCTCCATTTACGTTATTCACAAGAGGTCATTTGACAGCCCCCTGCCCCAGATCTCTGTAAATGCATTGTAGTGTTTTAAATAGCTTCCAAAAATAACAACTGCATGCAGCTGCCACTGTCCAAGAGTGAAGAATTCTCAATGATGACTATTGCCGTGATGGGAAACTTTTGAGGCTGAACTCTAGCCACAAATTAATCCAGCTTTAACGTGCCAATAAATTTTGGGGTGGTTTTTGTTTTTGGTTTTTTATTTATTTTTTGGATGCAAGCAGTTGCACATACCTGGTTTTAGCCTCTTGTAGTCCAATGTACAGCAGGTCTGCAGTGAGAGCAGAGGAAGCGGTGCAAGTCACCAAAGCAGTTCATGTTGTGACCAACTGTATCTTGATAGGAGAAAGCATAAAGATATTGGTAGATGGACCCATCACTGTGCTTCTTCTCCATTCACTGCCCAGTCACAGGCTGGGGTGGTTCCAGAGTTCAAAGAACAATGGGGTGGCCCCTAAAAGTCACACATCTAGGTGTCCTAGAGTGGTAACCTCAGCCTGGACTCCAACCAGGCCATGCCCCCAACACGTTTCACTCCGCCCCACCAAGCTTAGGCATGGTTCCAGGGTTACCTGGGCTGAGTGGAAGTGTGTTGAATGAAGCTGGTCATCAGATCTAGTAGCATATAAGTATTGTAGGGAAAATGTCTGGACTCTAGGTAAATATTTCTGGTTTTAATATTTTACCTTTTTCAAAGGACTATTCTTTTCCAGCATATCTTATTTTTGGCTAGACTTCCGCTTTAACATATTGGGACCCTCACATCTTGTTGTTAAAGGCTGCCATCCCACCCGGGTCTAATTGGGTTCACGTGTTTTTTCAGGGGGACCCTACAAGTAAGACAACAAGGCACTCCCAGGCACAAGCAGGGATATGGTAAAAGCAGGTCAACCTTCTAACCATACACAATGATAATTACCGTATATGATCGAGTATAAGCAGAGTTTTTCAGCCCATTTTTTTAGGCTGAAAAACTCCCCCTCGGCCTATACTCGAGTGAGGCGTAGCTTATTACTAAAACAGCGTATGTCGCCTGCTGTGTAATGCATTCTGTTCAGCCGTCTATTGAAACAAAGCTTCGTTTCCTCCTCGTCTGTTATAGGCGGAACACTGATAGTTTCCCAGCATCGTATCAGTGTTCCTCTATCACGGACCGACGAGGAGGAGGAGGCGGGGCGGGCTTTGTTTAAATGGACAGCTGAACAGAATGCATTACACAGCGGGAGATGCACGCTGTTTTAGTAATAAAACTTGTGGCTGCAGATGGGCACGGTGTGGCTGCAGATGGGCACGGTGTGGCTGCAGATGGGCATTGTTTCCCGTTAGCTGCTGTATTTTCCTACCCTCAGCTTATACTCGAGTCGATATGTTTTCCCTTTTTTTTTGTGGTAAAATTAGGTGCCTCGGCTTATATTCGGGTCGGCTTATATTCGGGTCGGCTTATACTCGAGTATATACGGTATATAGCATGGATAGGAAGTGAAAGAAATGGTAAAGGAATAATGTTTACCAGTTGAATTTTAAAAAAAAACATTAAAAAAATGACAAAGTGGTTAATGAATGTGAATAGTCCAAAGTAAAAGTCCATTTGACCTGGGTGTTAACCTCAGGAATAGTAAAATCTGGAGATCCACACTGGAAAGGCAGCTAGCTGAGGAGCTGAAGTTTCTCTGGTAATAGGAACAAAAAAGACAAAAGAGCAGCGCCAATCTGAATGAACCAGAAATATTGTGTTAAGGTTGGCTGTGTTGCACCCCACCTTTTATGATAGTTTGCTCCTAGATGGGGCATCTGGGTGTGGGGTCAATACCCATACGGATGTACTAATACTTATTGTTTAACATAACTTGGGTCACGCTGTACAAATTCTATCTTGCTAATATTTTCATACCGAGGTTGAGAGAAGAGTGACAGATGAGTTCATCCCCGTGCTGCTTCTCCTTTCACGGTTTAGTCTGAACTCGACTCGGAGAAAGTGGGTTGAACGATGCCGGCCATCAGACTGAGGCCATCTAGTGGCAGAAAAAAGTATTGTGGTGGAATTCTTTGGACTGAAGCTGAATATTTCAGTGAAAATTGGGTTTGTCATCTTTCTTTTACTAAGCTGTTCATTTTTCTTGACTTCAGATTTGCTTTTAAATGTACTGTAATATTTTTTTAGCCACTGGTTAACACTCTAGGCCAGGGGTAGCCAACCTTGGCCCTCCAGCTGTGGTGAAACTTCAAATATGGGCAGCACAGTGGTGTAGTGGTTAATACTTTCGCCTAGCAGTAAGAAGGGTCGCTGGTTCGAATCCCAGCCACGACACTACCTGCCTGGAGTTTGCATGTTCTCCCTGTGCCTGCGTGGGTTTCCTCCGGGAACTCCGGTTTCCTCCCACACTCCAAAGACATGCTGGTAGGTTAATTGGATCCTGTCTAAAAAAAATTGTCCCTAGTATGTATGAATGTGAGTTAGGGACCTTAGATTGTAAGCTCCTTGAGGGTAGGGACTGATGTGAATGTAGAATGTATATGTAAAGCGCTGGGTAAATTGACGGCGCTATATAAGTACCTGAAATAAATAAATCCCATCATGCCCGTGATTGTCGGGGTCTTGCACAATGTCTCATGGGACTTGTAGTTTCACCACAGCTGGAGTGCCGAGGTTGGCTACCCTTGCTTCTAGGCTCTTTTTTTGTTGTGTTCTTTTATATATGGCTTTACTTCTTTTTGAAAGGCATTTTCCAGACCTAAGGAGTTCCATTTCAAATTTACACACAGAACTGAATGTCTCGTCAGCAGTGACGCATCCCTTATCACACAACTCAATCTGAAGTTGCTATCAGACAAACTGAGCCTCCAAGTTGGTGGCACTTTGTCATCTATTAAATGCCTTTTGTAAAACAAAGATGACGATTGTGTGTATTTATGTATAATGTAATTGACCGAAAAACCAGTTTAGTTTCCTTCTTAATGGAAGGCAATTGAGTTATGGTCTGCAATGATCTCTTGGGTTCTAAATGAGCTAGTTAACCAGTTTTTCATGTTTTAGAATCAGGAAGTTGTTTCCAGTGAATATCTTCAACTAAGAGCATAATTACAAGGCCCTGTGTTGCTCACCTAATCTTAAACCAATTTGAAGGCTATTAAATTGAGCTATAGAGGGCAAAGGTGAAACCCTGGCAGCTAAAGCTTCTTTAACTCCTTATTTATGAAGTATAATTTTCTTTAGGGATCCATACATTAATCTGTAAGTCTTACACGGATCACATTATGTACTAGTCATTCTAGGTAGTTCTTCATACAGGTATTTATTTATTTTTTCATACTGTCCACTTTGATTTTTGGATTCCACTCAGTTATTAGTGTTCAGGTTTACAGCGTCCTACAGATGACATACTGTCAACCAAAAAAAATTTAGTTTTAGAGTAGTAAAGTACATTGGGCTTCATTAATTCATTATATATAATTTATGTTAAATGGTTGACCTCAACTACAGTGTAACAGAAGCAGTTCATAACCCCTGCAAGAGAAGCAAAGATATGCAGATCTCCAGGGCAGCCACCAAATCTGTTCCCTGGGGGGGTGAAACACTGCAACACAAAGTATAAAAACTGTATACGTTTCCAGCACCCAGTTGTGGTGCTAAGGGGATAAATAGATAGAGATAGATAGATACATATACAACACGGCACTGTATTAGGTATACCTGTCAATTGGTAACACAAATTTCTAATCAGCCAATTACTTGGCTGCAACTCCAAGCATTTAGGCATCTAGACGTGATGAAGATAACTTGCTGAACGTTAAACTGAGCATCAAAATGGTGAAGAAAGAGGATATAAGTGACTTTGAATGTGGCATGGTTGTTGGTTCCAGAGGGGCTGGTCTGAGTATTTCAAAAACAGCAGATCTAATGGGATTTTCACACCCAACCACCTCCTAGGGTTTACAGAGAATGGTCAGAAAAAGAGAAAATTATTCAGCGAGCGGCAGGTGTTCCAAATAACCACTTGTTGCAACCAAGGCATGCAGAATACCGTTTGTGAATGCACAACACCTTGAAGCAGATGGGCTGCAGCAGTGGAAGACCACACCGGGTGCCACTCCTGTCAGCTAAGAACAGGTAACAGGCTACAATTAGCACGGGCTCCCCAAAATTGGACAATAGAAGATTGGAAAAATGTTGTCTGGTCTGCTGCGTGTCTCGATTTCAGCTGCGACATTCAGATGGTAGGGTCAGAATTTGGCATAAACAACATGAAAGCATGGATTCATCCTGCTTTGTATTAACGGTTCAGGCTGGTGGTGGTGGTGTAATGGTGTAGGAGATATTTTCTTGGCATGCTTTGAGACCCTTAGTACCAATTGAGCATTGTTTAAACGCCACGGCCTACCTGAGTATTCTTGATGACCATGTACATCCCTTTATGACTACAGTGTACCCATCTTCTGATGGCTCCTTCCAGCAGGAATAATGCACCATGTCACAAAAGTCAAACCATCTCAAACTGGTTTCTTGAATGTGACAATGAGGTCGCTGTACTCCAATGGCCTCCACAGTCACCGTATCTCAATCCAATAGAGCACCTTTGGGATGTGGGGGAAGATTGGCATTTTGGATGTGCAGCCGATAAATCTGCAGCAATTGCGTGATGCTATCATTTCACTATGGAACAAAATCTCTGAAGAATGTTTCCAACACCTTGTTTAATCTATGCTACAAAGAATTAAGTCCGTTCTGAAGGCAAAAGGGGTTCCAACCTGGTACTAGCAAGGTGTCCAAAATTGTGTAGGCAGTACTGCGCTTGTGTAATTGTCAAACAAATAATAAAAGAAAGCTGCAATGTTAATTGTGAGACATTAAACACATATATATAAGAAAGGTAAATATGTTGCGCTGAATAAACTAAAATTCAAATTTATTTCTTAAGTCCTCAAAGTCCATATAGCACATGGCTTAATGACTAGCCAAAAAAAAAAAAAGGGGGAAAGATAAAACAACATAGGAGTGCTTGTAAATGTAGATTCGGAAGAAAATACTCCACCATGTGAAAAATCACGGACACAGAGGTCAAGATGTACTCTTACCACAGAGTATGGACCCTCTAATAATGGAAGGCCACATAAGCCTTAGTGAATCCACCACTGATAATCCAAGGAAGACGAAAGGCGATGGTATACAATACATCACACCCACAACTCTTGCAAATCTGGTTTCTTCCTTATTTCACTTCCCGTATGAATCAAGGTCTCAATGTGCTTAATGCCCCACCATGGGCTTTTGGGCTTCTGTGACCTTTTTTTTTGGCTAGTCGTTAAGCCAAGCGCTATATGGAAACAAAGAGGCTCTGACCAGAAGTAGTAAACAAGAAAGGTATGCCACATCCCATGATATAGAAAAAAGAACAATTGGGTTCCCCTGGGGTGGGATTTTAGAGGCATTACCACAAAAAAAGCATAAATGGTAAAAAAGATATTTTTATTACAAAGTGTAAAAACATAACACACAATACACCAAAGTAAAAATGATTAACAAACATAAGTGATACATATAAACAATTGCATCAGGAATAACATGTATGTGACAAAAAATATCACACAAGGCAACAAAAACAGACCAATGATATAGGATGAGGTAGATCTCACTGAACCGACGCGTTTCGGAAAGTCCTTCGTCAAGCGCTATATGGACTTCATAATTTTATTTCTTATTTGAGTTTATTCAGCGCAACATGTTTGCCTTTCTACTGGCAATGCGTACCTAATAAAGTAGCTGGTGAGTGTATGTTGAAAATTGTATTCAGGGTGTTTGGGGAAAACAAATTCTAAGCCGCCTTGTTTATTTGCTAAGGCTTGTTCACTCCTTATAAACACATCCTCCATCTTCTTCTTTTTTTTTTTTTTTTTTTATTCTATTTTTTCCCCTTTTTTATAGCAGTAGGTGGTTATGCTGTTTGAAGATTTTTATTTTGTTCAAGGTAAAAGGTCAACAGGCCTACTCTAAAGAGACACTTTAGTCCAATGTAGGCCTTTTGGCATGACATTTAAAAATACATTAAAACCTCTGGTGTCCAACCTGCAAAGAGCCATATGTGGCCATTTACTTTTTTGCTGTGTAGTTCTTTGGGCCCCAGCACTCAGTTGTGGGAACATTGACTTGTAAAGGGGTCTTCTTAATAGCAGTGATCTCTAGCAGTCTCGTGTAACATGTCTCTAAATGTCTACTACAGCATGACTCCAGCCCTTTAGAACGGTCTCTGACCATCTCCTCCTTCTAGTAAGTCTCCAGATGGTCTTCTGTTGCATGATATAATAAATATATATTGATCTTTGACATCAGGGGCCACATATAAGGCCCCCCCCCCCGCCTCATAGGTTGACTAGCACTGATTTAAACCTTCACGATTATTAAACTCAGTCAGTGTGTCCCACTTCCCTGCATCTCCACCGCATTATCAGGAACTGTGATACAAGAGCTCTTTAAACAAGCTAATCGTGACATGCTTGTTAGGAGCGATCATCCCCAATTCTTTAACTTTGACTTTCCTCATTATAAAATTTATTGTTTTTATAAAGGAACATCATCTCCCATAGGGCTTTACACAGTAAATAGAGCATACTTTCCATTGTAGCAATTACAGAACTGTAAAATTTGCACAATAAGAAAAGCTATTGCCCAAAGGAGAGGTAATTGAAATAAAATATGTGGGAGTAGATTATATAAGTAATGCCGCCTGTTTAAAAAAAATAGAGAAAAAAAAATGTTGCAAAATTATCTGTTAGTGGTCCCCATCATGTGGCTCAAGGGCCGCATAAGGCTCTCATTTTCATTTGATTTTGCTCTCGACACCTTTTACACAAACTCAGTGGTGCTTTACATGACCTCCTACTGTTTTTATAGATTTCCCTTATGCTCGGTTGCTGAGTTGTGATTGCCTTCTTTATATAATTATGTTTTAAGAGTGACAACTTCTTTCTAAGGAAAAACTCAAAAAGAAGTCTGTGGGTCTTATATACTTGCCCTTTGAGATATTGCTGCGCTATTCCACTGGCTTCCTTTTCTCTTTAATACGAGCATCCAGGAATCCACCTGCTGGTTTTGCTGGATCACCCAATAGGCTGCTTTTTTTTACACACAGATTTGGAAATGATGAGCTGAGGGTTTTGTCACACGATTCAAAAATCGGATGAAAAATGGGGCTTTTGAAGCCATCGTGCGATAATCTGATCGTTGGTATACAGCTTTCCAGAGCCGATCACAACAGTTCGAAATTATCCCAAGGGACAAACGCCAAAAAATTTTCTTGTAATACGTTTTTTAGTAGTACAGTTTTCGTCTGAAAAAAAAACAAAAAAATCATAAGAATTAGACTACGAATGCTTGGAAATGAGAGAATACAATACATTACTTCCGAAGTTGTATTCTGTCATACGAGAATTTTCCTAAGTTGAGTAACCTCTTCATTCTAGATATAAGACTAGCACTGGAAAAAAAAAAAAAACCCTGAAGATTATTCGTCCGATTATTCTCATCATGTGTATGAGGCTTAACCAATTGGTCACACCCCATGGCGTAGCGTGGGTTGTCAGCGCCCGGGGCAAGGCAAGTAATTTGTGCCCCAAACCTGTAGACTTTTAGCACTCCCTGAGTCCCTTCCCTTCCTACAATAGTACTGACCAGCCTGATCCTATACTGTGAACTACCTGACCACTACACTAACCTACCTGATTCCTACACAGACCGCAACACTAACGTACTTGAGTTCTACACTGACCTACACCGTCCAATACACTGCACTGTCCTACCTGACCACTACACTAACCTACCTGATTCCTGTACATTGTCCACTACACACTACATTGTCCATGGCACACTGACCACACCTGCCATTGAGACATGTCATTTAGTTGGTGATGTAGAAATTGGAGGAAGTGGCCCTCCTCTGGAACCTGTAAATAGATAAATAGCGCTCACAAACATCATATAAAAAAAATATGTATTGGAAAATGGCAAACATTAAGTCCATAAAAAGTGACTATATAGTGCTCATATCCACTGTGAAGAAAGTGCAAAATGCTTCAGAGATTTTCAAGTGTACAGCGACACCCTCACATGTATCCCCACTCACCGGATCAAGACGACCCCCAGCTTTTCAGTCTAGGGGTCACTTCAGACTTAATAATGGTATCCAGAGACGGCGGATTCAGTGTCAGGTCATCAGATCAATAAGACACAAGGCACAGGGCTTTGATGCAATTTCCGGCACGACTGAAGTCACTTCCGGTCTCGTGGAACAAACGCCAGGGATGACATTTGTTGTACTTCCAACTCCATTTCATGCCTGTTTTTAACTTGCCTTTTGTAAGAATGCATCCCCATGCGCAATAAAACTGTGTGTGAGATAGAGATATATATATATATATAATGCTTTTTTTTTCTCAAACAATAGGTGCTGGAACTCAGTTACGACCCCCCAAAGCCCCTCCCCCCCCGTACACACCCTCTAAATCACATCAAATAGTGGGTGTGTTCATATTTCACAAACAGTAGAAGGGTCTTAAAGGGGCATTACATATCAGGATTGCATTACGTACAGAGTGCATTGTTGATGGGGGTTACACACGGAGTGCAGAGCTTTCACTTGTAAACACAGAAACCAGACTTCTATGTTTACAAGTGATTGTGGTGAGCAGGCACCAAAGGGTCTGAGCCAGAGGTGGTGGAACTGAGTTCCACCAAGTTCCCCCATAAATATATATATATATATATATATATATATATATATATATATATATATATATATATATATATATATATATATATATATATATATATATATATATATATATATATATATATATATATATATATATTTATGGGGGAACTGGGGGAACTATATATAATATAGTATGTGTGTGTGTTTTGTGAGCGCTGTATTTATCTGTTTACATTTTTCAAGTGTTTAGCAGTTTGTGTATAGCAGCTACATTCACTATCTTTTTTTTTATATTTAGAATATATATTTTTCCACTCCTCCAGAACCTGTTGGCCTGTGTTGCTCATTTTCCATGGGATTATGCACAACTCGGCTAAACGTGAATTGAATTAAATTTCTTACTATTTAGTAGAGTTGTTTACTGGATACTAATACTATCCAAGATGCAGGTTATAAAACAAGAGGCTTCGTGGAATTTGGAGCAGAGTTAAAGCGGAGCTCCACCCCCAAAAGGGAAGCTCTGCTTGTTTGCCTACTCCCCCCCCCCACTTCACTGCCACATTTGGCACCTTTCGAGGGGGGGGTACCTGATTTTTGACAGGTACCCGCTCCCACTTCCGGTTGATCTCCCCACGGCGAAGTCACCTGGAAGTTTGACCCCCCTCCTCCTTTCCCCGCCACCAGGCCATTCACAAAGCACAGCGCGCTTCATGCATGCGCAGTAGGGAACTGGCTGAGAAGCCGCAAGGCTTCACTGCTGGTTTTCCTTACAAGAAATGGCGGCAGCAGGACCCGAGAGTCGATTTGAAAAATTGAGTGGGGTAAAGGTGCCACTGGATTCATGGACAGGTAAGTGTCCCAATATTAAGTCTTTAAGGCCTCATGTACACTGCAGCTGGTAAATGGATTTTTAGGAGCAGTTGGGCATTTTTTATTTTTCACCTCTGTGATCTTGTTGGTACATGTACACAGGGTCGTTTATAGGCAGTTGAGTTTGGAAAGCAAAAAAATGCATTCAGGATGTATGTTCAGAGGCATTTGAAACGCCAAATGCCTATAACCGCTTGTAACTCGCGTTTAGCCGCGTTTTCATTTCCACGTGTTTTTTACTTTTTTGGCCATTTGCACTTTTTTTTTTTTTTTGAAAAGCTTCTAAACGCGGCATGTAAGTGCAGCAAAACCGTCATTTCTTTTAAACGTGGGTTACTATCTGTCAGGTTAAATCATTCAGGAGAGGTTTTAAAATGTCCCGTGTAAATTAAGCCATAATTTCTTCTGTAGGAGCCCAGATCGCCGCTTTAATTTGTCCATGATGATCTTGATTACGTGGCACCAACAATTTTTTATGTATGGTTCAAAGCTGAACTCTAGGGAAATGTAAAAAACTACCCTTGAACATGCGCCCCATAATATTACCTTACCCCACCACCCTCCTCTAGCCCATACACCTTTTCCTCTTGTCTTCTCTCCTTCCTTCCTGCTTCCTTCCTGTGTCTTTCCTTCCTTCCTGTGTCTTTCCTTCCTTCCTGTGTCTTTCCTTCCTTCCTGTGTCTTTCCTTCCTTCCTGTGTCTTTCCTTCCTTCCTGTGTCTTTCTTTCCTTCCTGTGTCTTTCCTTCCTTCCTTCCTTCCTTCCTTCCTTCCTTCCTTCCTTCCTTCCTTCCTTCCTTCCTTCCTTCCTTCCTTCCTTCCTTCCTTCCTTCCTTCCCTCCTGTGTCTTTCTTTCCTTCCTTCCTTCCTTCCTTCCTTCCTTCCTGTGTCTTTCTTTCCTTCCTTCCTTCCTTCCTTCCTGTGTCTTTCTTTCCTTCCTTCCTTCCTTCCTTCCTTCCTTCCTGTGTCTTTCTTTCCTTCCTTCCTTCTTTCCTTCCTTCCTTCCTTCCTTCCTTCCTTCCTGTGTCTTTCTTTCCTTCCTTCCTTCTTTCCTTCCTTCCTTCCTTCCTTCCTTCCTTCCTGTGTCTTTCTTTCCTTCCTTCCTTCCTTCCTTCCTTCCTACCTGTGTCTTTCCTTCTTTCCTTCCTGTGTCTTTCCTTCCTTCCTTCCTTCCTTCCTGTGTCTTTCCTTCTTTCCTTCCTGTGTCTTTCTTTCCTTTCTGTGTCTTTCCTTCCTTCCTTCCTTCCTTCCTTTCCTTCCTTCCTTCCTGTGTCTTTCCTTCCTTCCTTCCTTCCTGTGTCTTTCCTTCCTTCCTTCCTTCCTGTGTCTTTCCTTCCTTCCTTCCTTCCTGTGTCTTTCCTTCCTTCCTTCCTTCCTTCCTTCCTTCCTGTGTCTTTCCTTCCTTCCTTCCTTCCTTCCTTCCTTCCTGTGTCTTTCCTTCCTTCCTTCCTTCCTGTGTCTTTCCTTCCTTCCTTCCTTCCTTCTTTCCTTCCTTCCTTCCTTCCTGTGTCTTTCCTTCCTTCCTTCCTTCCTTCCTGTGTCTTTCCTTCCTTCCTTCCTTCCTTCCTGTGTCTTTCCTTCCTTCCTTCCTTCCTTCCTTCCTTCCTTCCTTCCTGTGTCTTTCTTTCCTTCCTTCCTTCCTTCCTTACTACTTTCTTTCCTTCCTTCTTTCCTTCCTGTGTCTTTCCTTCTTTCCTTCCTTCCTTCTTTCCTTCCTGTGTCCTTTCTTTCTTTCTTTCTTCCTTCCTGTGTCTTTCTTTCTTCCTTCCTGTGTCTTTCTTTCTTTCTTCCTTCCTGTGTCCTTCCTTCTTTCTAACCCCTAAACTCAGCTTTACCTAGATTTACCTCTTTCTGCATTGACCTACTTTATCTCTGCTTCCTTTTCCTCTCTACAACAGCTAACACTGACACATTTTCCCATCTCCTACACAGAGAAACATGGGCCAACGGTGTGGCACCTCAACACATTTTCAACAAATCCTCTGTTCTGTCTCACCACCTGGTGAGCTTAAATGATTGTAAAGAGCAAACCCTTTTTTTTTTTTTTTTTTTTTTTAATAATAAATATATGTGGTTTTATAATGGCACAGCAGGAGTGATTTGAAGCGGATGGGGGAATAGGCACACTTCTTTCTTCTTCCCTATTTATTTTTTAATATTTATTTTTTATTTAACCCACTATTTGAACAAAGTATGATGTTTGGCATGCCTTACATACTTTTGTGGAGATAGCAGGCAAAGTATGAGTGCTAGATACCATTCCTATATTTAAAATCTATAATCCTGTACATCAAATATAACCTGTTTCAGGCACGAAGTACGTTGTAGATTTGGGGTTGCTGAAGATTGAGGGGGTCACAGTAGACAAGCGCACAGGGGGGACTTTACATTTAAAAGAGCGGACCTTCAGTAATTTTTTCATCTTCCATCTATTAAATCTTCTGCCCTTTTTGTTTTTTACTTTTGGATAGTAAAACTTTTTTTTTTTTTTGCCAGTAAATCCCTTATACAGCCCACTTTCTGTTTCTTGTCTGGTCATTAGCCTAGGCTTATCACATGATGCACAGCTCTCTATCTCACTCTTGTGAGAGTTTGCCAGGAAGGGAGTGGGGGTGAGTCATAAGAGGCTGAATGAGAGCTGCAGAGCTGGAGGTGTGCCTCCTGTGTAAATCCAGGAAGTGAACAGGCAGCAGCTTCAGCTGCCCACATTTAAAGTGATTGCAGCCAGACTCAGTGGAGGGAGATTTCTGCAGCATATTTGGCAAGTACAGAATCACAGTATATATAAAATAATATGCAAAGTGGTTGGAGGGAAGCTTCAGAATGGCAAAAATGTTTTTATTACAAATTATGTGAGCAGACTGCAGTTCCTCTTTAAAGAGGAAGTAAACTCTGATGGGTTTACTTCCTCTTTGTTTCCCTGCAAAGGTAAAGCATAATGGGCTACTATGCATCGCATAGTAGCCCATTATGTGTCCCTTACCTGACAAGGGAGCCTGCGATGTCACTGCTGTCCCTTCTACTACGAAGTGTCCATCTTCGTTCCGGGCATCGTGGCTCTGGCGCTCTGATTGGCCGGAGCAGTGATGACGTCACTCCCGCGCAAGCGCGCTCATGCCGCCACTAACGGCATGGCCGCCGTTGGAGAAGGCACGCTCAGTGCGCCTGCGCGCCGTTGTCTACAGCGCATGCGCCGTAGACATCGGTGCCTGTCTTTTGGAAATATCTCCTAAACTGTGTAGGTTTAGGAGATATTTCTTGCACCTACAGGCAAGCCTTAATCTAGGCTTACCTGTAGGTAAAAGTGGTCTGTAAGGGTTTACAACCACTTTAATTAGTAGGAAGAGCGGTGACAACAGAAGCTTTGTATAGTGTAATACTCGTGTCCCTATTCTGGCTTTATGGTGTGGCGAGGTTCTGTTACAACGCCAGCTGATCAGGTTTGCAAATCTTTGTTCATATAAGATGTTGGTTATACAGTATATACTTTTGTATTTATATACGCTCTGTATTTAGTGATTTGGCTGGAGTTTTACTTTTAAAGTGACCTACAGAAAGGCTGTGCAGGAGATCTGCCCAGACTCCGATCAGTCCGGACTTTGCCTCTCGTGGGATGTCCTTGCAAAGCTAATATTTGGTAGCAAAACTGCTCCGGTTGCCCAAAGGAGTGAGTTTGTGTGGTGGGTTTTATTTTTTTATTTTTTTTGTCTGTATGCATTTCTGATGCCATGCCAAAGGCAGTTTCCATCACATTGGTCCCGAGCAAGTGTTTAGAAAACGTGCTACAGAAACCATTATTTTCCCCGTTCCTGACAGTTCTTACTGACATATTTTGCTGGAGTCTGCAGACACATGAGGGGTGTTTTTTTTTTTTTTTTTTCAGTTTTATTTTATCAGGGGAGATTGTACTTTAGATACATCTTCCTTAAATGTGCTCTCTGAATTGCTGCTCATGTTGTGACCTTTTATGTCATTTTCTTTTGTGGAACAAATAACATATTTTCTGATGTGTCATCCTAACCACATTACTTTTATCCATCTAATAATACATTTTTCTCCCTACGCCGTCTCCTGTTTTTAGCCCTGCCTGTAGTTCCTTTATAGGGAATTTTTGTTTTTCTCATCCTAATGAGGGGCATTTATCCAAATAGATGGTTTACAATGACCTGCCCATATTATGTTTATGTGAATAGTCAGTAAATTCTGGCAGAGAATTACCGTTTTCTGGGGTGCTTCGTTCCTAGCATAACTCTATTGCTTTTATTTATATATTTATATATCTTTATCTCTAGATATAGATATCTTATATATCTATCTCTCTTTTTTTTTTTTTTTTTTTTTTATTAAAGTCCCCTTTTTTCTTTTACTTGTGTGCTCTGTGTAATGGTATTGCACAGAGCAGTCTGAAAGAAACATAAAGTGGTGGCAGAAAAAAGATTGCATCTGTCTGCATTAATTTTATTTTTTATATGTTTTCTTTTTTTTTTTTTTTTATTTATTTTTTGTTAAAGCGGAGTTCCACCCAAAAAATGAAACTTCCGCTTTAAGGGAGGTGACCCCTTGACATGCCACATTTGGTATGTCTTTTTTTTTTTTTTTTTTTGTGGTGGGGGGGCGGATACCCTCTTTTTAGAGGGTTCCAGCTCCCATTTCCTCCCGGCGCATCACGGCATCGGAAGGAAGATCACCTCTTCACACCCCCCCCCCCCAACCCCCCCCCCCCCCCTCGGCAATCATCTGTGACATGTCACGGATCCCAGATGATTTCCCGGCCAGTCACGGCTCGTGCATGCCCGGCTTTGAAGCCACAGCCGGGCACCCACAGTGACAATGCCGGCGCCGCAGAGAGGAGGGGGAGACGAGCGGGGCTTCGATCCCCCGCATCGCTGGACCCTGGGACAGGTAAGTGTCCAATTTTATTAAAAGTCAGCAGCTGCAGTATTTGTAGCTGCTGACTTTTTTTACTTTTTTTTTTTTTTTCTTTAAGCGGAAATCCGCTTTAACTTTTTATTTTTTTGTCTGACTATAGATCTATGTTTATCCCAATGTGTTTGAAGCCATTTACTGTTGACTGGCTCACTACCTCTGCTGGAAGTCTTTTAAGTATCAATTACCCTTTCAGTAAAAATAATACTTCTTAAGATTAGTTTTGAACTTTCCTCCATTTTAGTTTGAGTACCTGTCCCCGTGTTCTTGATTTTGGTTTCATATTTTAAAAAAACTGCCTTCCTGAACCTTATTTACCCCCTTGATGTATTTAAAGGTTTCAGTCATGTCTTCCCTTCTTTCCTCCCAGAGTGTACATCATTTCCTCAAGTCACTCTCAATTTTTGACCCCCACATCTTTTTCACCATTTTTGTTACCCGGCTTACCTCTTCTTCTGGAGTGCCCTCCCGCTCTCCGCTCTTTCTTCTGAGTGGCCCCTCAGCAAGCCCTGTGCGGAGGGGGGCCACTTGCGCGGGCATGCTCCCAAGCCGGTCGGCTCAGCCACGCCCCCCGCTCCATCCTGACATGGTTTGACTGATAGCAGCGGGAGCCAATGGCAGGCAATGGCAGATTTGACACGTGATCAGGGATGGTGTATCCTTTTTTATTTTCGTTATATACTTAGTGATTGTAATGCTGGCCATACATGCACAGAATTTCAGCCGAAACTGGTCGTTTTCGGATAGTTCGAATATCGTGTGGTTAGTGGACCCAACTTTACCGACGATTTTGACCGTGGGCCCGGCTAATGTCGATGGATCCGAAGCAAAAACTTTATTTTGTTTCCACTTAAGTGTGTATGTTGTAATCAAAATGATTCTCCTTTTATACTTGCCTCCTCTGTGCAAGGGTTTTGCACAGAGTGGCCCTGATCCTCCTCTTCTAGGGTCCCCCCCGTGGCGCTCTTGGCTCCTCCTCTTCTCGAGTGCCCCCACGGGGAGACGCTTTCCATGGGGGCACTTGTGCGGGCGCGCTCCCGAGTCCTGCTGCTGCGTCCATTGACACAGACAGCAGGACTCTGCCCTGACCCCCCCCCACCCCCCCCCCGGCTCCTCTGTCACTGGATTTGATTGACAACAGCGAGAGCCAATGGCTCCTGCTGCTGTCCCATGAGGATGGAGACATCGGCTGGAAAGATCAGGTTCAGGTAAGTAAAAGGAGGGCTCTGGAGGGCTGCTGCACTACACAAGGTTTTTCACCTTAATGCATAGACTGGATTTACAACCCCTTTAATTTGGATTCACCAGATTTGTGACCGGGTTACTTTAAATTATTTTTGCTGCAATGGTAAACAGATTTTTCTGAAAAGCTTATTTGGCTGCAGTTTTATTACCCGAAACCTTTTTATACTGCAGGCAAATGATGGTGTTTTTGGTCTGTCTCTGTTGCTCCTAAATTATTTGTTTCCATGCTAAAAGAAGCAGTTATATACTTTTCTGTAAGCTTTTCCAACCTTGGATGTCCCCTTGTCCTATGGTGTCAAGGCAATTTTTAGCTCTTGCTTTTCATTTGTGCTCAGATGTTTTTATTTGTCTTTAGTAGTGAGTACTTAAACGGCAACTCTGCTTTTGTGTTTTAAATACATTTTTATTAATTTTAGCACAGGGTTACAAAATACAAAGCATCATAAAAAGCTAAAGCAATGTTCATTCAATAGACTTAACATCTCAAGCACAACACAACATAAATACAATAACAAAATAATTATAAAAGGTTTATCTCCTAGGACCTTATCTCTATAACAATATATATATATCTTAGTAAGAGGTACCCCACTTATAAATGCAAAAACTCCACCCAAAAAAAAAAAATTAAAATCTTTTAAGTGTACTAATCGTTACTCCCCATACCCCCCACCCACTTATCCCCCCCCCCCCACATCCATCCTTCCTTCCTTCCTTCCTTCCTTCCTTCCTTCCTTCCTTCCTTCCTTCCTTCCTTCCTTCCTTCCTTCCTTCCTTCCTTCCTTCCTTCCTTCCTTCCTTCCTTCCTTCCTTCCTTCCCCCTCTTCGTCCTCAGCCCTCGTCCCTCTTCGTCCTCGTTCCTCCTCCCTCGTCCCTCTTCGTCCTCGTTCCTCCTCCCTCGTCCCTCTTCGTCATCGTTCCTCCTCCCTCGTCCCTCTTCGTCCTCGTTCCTCCTCCCTCGTCCCTCTTCGTCCTCGTTCCTCCTCCCTCGTCCCTCTTCGTCCTCGTTCCTCCTCCCTCGTCCCTCTTCGTCCTCGTTCCTCCTCCCTCCTCCCTCTTCGTCCGTCCTCGTTCCTCCTCCCTCCTCCCTCTTTGTCCTCGTTCCTCCTCCCTCCTCCCTCTTTGTCCTCGTTCCTCCTCCCTCCTCCCTCTTTGTCCTCGTTCCTCCTCCCTCCTCCCTCTTTGTCCTCGTTCCTCCTCCCTCCTCCCTCTTCGTCCGTCCTCGTTCCTCCTCCCTCCTCCCTCTTCGCCCTCGTCCCTCGTCCCTCTCCCCTCTTCGTCATCATATATATATTACATTACACACAGCATGTTCAATTGCTACACAGACCAAATTGTAATTTAACGTAGGTTCACGCTGATGCGATGCTGGAAACCCAGTGAATCCTGTGAGTTTCCCCACACTACATTGAAATCACATGGCGTTCATGCCATGATGTGCTGTGAGTGTCCATGTTTATTGACCCCCCAAAACGGCTCGCAAGACGCAGTGCGATTACCAGAATCTGATTCAGGTGCAACAAAACAAAAGAAAGGGTCATGCACCATTTTGGTGAGGATATGTTGCGATTTAGGCCATACAGTATGAGTGGCTCAAATCGCACCGCACACACATAGCATGTGATTTGCAGAGGAATGCGTTAGAATAGAAACAGAGTTCTGGACTGCAATGGGCAAATAAATTAGGACAGTAACTCTACTCCTAGCACTTCTTGTAAAAACTCAAAGCCTTCAAGGCCCACCATGGATCTGTGCTGGATAGATCTCTGAAAATGGGGTTAATTGTCAAATAAGCTTTTTGAATTGATAGGATTCACATGTCCCCCCTCAATCCGTTTCCAGTCTGTGCAGCTTCAATCTTCAGTTCTGCTAAGAAGATTATTGTTCCTTGATAATTTCGGCAAGCACCTGGCCTTCTTCCACCACATGACGTGGGCACATTTTAATCTGTTCCCATGTTAAGGTTTTCAGCGTTTTGTATATCCTTCTCTCATATAAACATCCAAGAATAGAATGTTGAAGTCAGGAAGAGAAGATTTTCTAGCGTAGCTCAGAGCATGAATCGCAGACTGTGAACTTGCACTTTCTATTAATCCCTAGATAATTATCGGTGGTATTTAGCCATCCACAGATGGGCAAAATCTGATGTGCAGCTGCATAACCTATCCCAACAACTGCACTCTTTGTTCTCGTTTTTTTTTTTTTTTTTTTTTTTAATTGCAAAGTTGTGTTTTTTTTTTTTTTGGTGTGATTAAAGTAGAAGTCCACCCTAACACTAACACTAAAATCCCAGCATCCACTATCTAACACTTACCTATCTGTTACCCTGTAAAGAAGAAATACATACCTTTTTTTTGAAACCCGATCCCACGCTAAGCTGTCAGCTGCGGCTTCGCTGTGCAGGAGGGGTGCAAAGGACACAGCTGACAACGGAAGCCCCATAGTAACTCTATGGGGGACGTCTCTTCCCATTCATTTCACAGCCGTTGTCGGCTGTCTCCTCTGCAGAGCTTCCTGCACTGGAGACCGGATCAGATCGGCTTCAGAAAAAGGTATGTATACTGATTTCTTTTTTTACAGGGCTAGATGGGTTAATCAGTATACATACCATCTAGCCCTGTAAAAAATAAATCAGTATACATACCTTTTTTCTGAAGCTGATTTGATCCGGTCTCCAGCGGCGGAAGCTCTGCAGTGGACACTGCTGACAACTGCTGGGAAGTGACGTCACCCATAGAGTTACTATGGGGTTTCCATTGTTGGCGGTGTCCTCTGCACCCGCCCATAACAGCAAAGCCGCAGCTGACAGCTCAACATGGCATCGGGTCGGAATGGGCTTCAAATAGTGTGTATACTGATTTCTTCTTTACAGGGCTAGATAGGTTAGTGTTAGATCGTGGAGGCCTGTAGATGCATGGATTTTTAGTGTTTGGGTGGACTTTTACTTAAAGGATTCCTACCCCTGCCAAATAGTGTAGTTACATATTGATGGTAAGGCAAAAGTCTGATACTTTGGGTCAACATAAGCTGATCATACAGACAGGTTGCTACCCCCTAGAATGCTTCCTGTACATCAGCCATTACCAGCTATACAGCTTTCTTCTTCTGTAGAGTAGTGGCTCCCAACCATTAGCTTGGAGGCCAGTTGTGGCTGTAGACTTCCTATGCTGTAGGTCTCCTAAAATCCTTTTGATGTTCACCTAAAAACCTGCTGCATAAGGCAAGGCCATACACGGGTCTAATTTCGAAATAGTTTTCTTTCGAAAAACTCATCTAAGAATTTTTGTTCGTATTTCGCACCATTAGTGGGCTGCAGCAACAGCCGATTTTTCGTGCAGCTATCGAATTTGAGTAATCGGACATGTTGGAAAATTTTTTGAAAAACGAACGATTTTCTAATCAATGAGGGGAGAATCGTGCGAGAAATGTAATCGAAAAAGAAATGCATGTGTGCAAAAAAAGAAAAGTCCCGGAAAGATAAGAAGATTCCCATACCATCTAGCCGGACCGTCGGAGGCCCAGGCGCGTCGTTATGACGTCACGCCCGGGTACCCGCAAATAAACGAAGTCGCGATCGCGGCTGTCAGCATGAGATCGGTGACTTTTTTTTTTTTTTCACACAATCTCATGCTTTCCAGCCTGAAGGAGAGATGTGGGGTCTTATTGACCCCACATCTCTCCATAAAGAGGACCTGTCACATAGATTCCTATTACAAGGGATGTTTACATTCCTTGTAATAGGAATAAAAGTGATTAAAAAAAAAAAAATGTAAAAAAAAAGTGTAAAAATAAAAAAAAATTAAGTAAAATAAAATTAAAAAAAAAAAAAAGTAAAACGTCCCTGTCCCTGGTAGCTCACGCTCAGAAGCAAACACACACGTAAGTCCCGACCACATATGTAAACCCCACTCAAACCACACATGTGAGGTATCGCCGCGTGCGTTAGAGCGTGTGCAACAATTCTAGCACTAGACCTTCTCTGTAACTCTAAACTCGTAACCTGTAAAAAAAAAAAATTAAATCGTCGCCTATGGAGATTTTTAAGTAATGAAGTTTGGTGCCATTCCATGATTGTGTGCAATTTTAAAGCGTGACATGTTAGGTTTCTATTTACTCGGCGTAACATCATCTTTCACATTTATAGAAAAAAAATGGACTAACTTTACTGCTTTTTGTTATTCTCCAATTCATAAAACTGTTTTTTTTTTTTTTTTTTTTCCAAAAAAAAGGCGTTTGACAAATGATTACGCAAATACCATGTGAGATAAAAAGTTGCAATGACCGCCATTTTATTCCCTAGGGTGTCTGCTAAAAAAAAAAAAAAAAAAAAAAAAAAAAAAAAAACATATATAATGTTTGGGGGTTCTGAGTAATTTTCTAGAAAAAAAATTATGATTTTTACATGAAGGAGAGAAGTGCCAGAATAGGCCCGGTATGGAAGTGGTAAACATAATGTAAGTATGAAGCCCATCGAATGTGGTCTGTCTATCAAATCAAATCCTTAAAATATTATGGCTTTTTGATACTTATCTAGGGGGCAGTAAGGTATCGTAAAGCCGTAAAGTTGACATTCACTCTTTAGGTACTTTACATAAAGTTTAGACCTGAAAAATGAATTAAGCATATCTTTCTATAGCACATGTGTCATACACCAGGCTCGCGGCCCCCCATAGGTAACGGACATGAATCCTAGTATAACATCCAGCACTTCAGGATCTTCCTGTACTTGAAATAGGATTGAGCTTTAGCAGATCAAAGAGCAACATTTTATATAGCAGGAGAAGAAATTGTAAATTTCTGCTCCAGGGACAAGTGACTTGCCCTGGTGAATCCAGATAATTCTTTACTGCAATAGATTACATGGTTAATTATCCCGAGCAAAAGGTCAGACAGCACATACTGTAAACATATCATACGTTACAGCGGCAGAGCCTCGGCTGCTTTGTGCATGTGGCTTTCCACGGTGCAAAACCTGATAAGATAGAATTCCTTAAAGGAAAAGCCTAACGCACGAATGACCTGAATACAGGAAGAATACATCCTTTTTATTTGCAGAGTGGTAAGTCAACACCTATAATTACATCAACCAGCTTTTAGAATGTTCTACAGATCCACGACTTTTGGTGGTGATAGAAGACATCCCTAGTTGCTAGGGTAAAATGTAGTTTACTTCCCAGGGATAGTGCTTCTATTTATTCATGGAATTCTATGGAAGATTATAGGCTTAAATTACAGGTACATTGTACTTATTTTACACCTACAGTGAAGCCTGTACACAATTTGATTAATATTTGTTGTCCAGATGTTATGGGCTGGTTATTCAGAGTATGGGAACGAGGAGGCGGTAGATCAAGAAAGATATTCTTGCCAGAGGTGTGTGCGCTTTACTTTAATGGAGCCTATGGCAAAAAAGTTTTTAGGCCCCTTGCACACTGGTTTATTGTAAAACCAGTGACGGCCCGTCCATTAAGTGCGCCCCCCCTATCCATGCGTCTAGGCTTCAAAAAAGGGTGGGCTTGGGGCGCACAGCACTGCGCCTGAAGCCCAACCAGTTGTGACACGGAAAAAAAAAAACTTAAAAAATGATATTCAAATGAATTGCCTGAAAAATGCACTGTCGCATAGGAATTGCACAGGAACGCTAAGAATGTACCCGTGCAATTCAGGTGTGAACTGGCCCTTGATGTCCTCTGGAATTTGATAGTTGATCCATTTCCATTACACTCTCAACTTCTCCAAATAGCTTCTTTGCCTGTAAGACCCTTCGTTTTCACAGTGGAGATGTTTGCAAAGGGTTCTGTCAAGTTTGCGGCACATTACTGACACGTGCAGTACACTAAACTGTTGCATGTTTTGCTGTTTCGGATATTACTGGAATACCGATTTTCTACAACGCTCTATGGGGTGCATTTACTAAAAACAAATAGACTGTTCACTTTGCAGGTGCAGTTCTACTTTGCAAGGGCATTTGCTCCAGATCGTAGTAAATGAGGAAGCTCTGCTGCAGGGGCGTTGCTAGGTCTACAAAAGATCTGGGGCTAGAGCCCATAGCAGCGTAGTAAAGAAAGTCATACGCTTGGGCAGGTAGATAGATAGAGAGATAGAGATATATATAAGATAGAGAGGTAGAGATATATATAAGATAGAGATTAATATATATATATATATATATATATATTATAGAGAGCGATAGAGAGATATATATAATATAGAGAGATAGAGATATATATAAGATAGAGAGAGATAGAGAGATAGAGAGATATATATATATATATATATATATATATATATATATATATATATATATATATATATATATATATATATATATATATATATATATATATATATATATATATATATATATATATAATTATAGAGAGCGATAGAGAGATATATATTATAGAGAGAGATATATATATATATATATATATATATATATATAATATAGAGAGATAGAGATATATATATATATATATATATATATATAATATAGAGAGATAGAGATATATATATATATAATATAGAGATAGATAGATAGAGAGATATAGATATAGATATAGATATAGCTATAGATATAGCTATATATATATATATATATAGATATAGATATAGCTATATATATATAGATATAGCTATATCTATATATATATATATAATATAGAGAGATCGATATATATAAGATAGATATAGATATATATATATAGATATATATAATAGAGAGAGATATATATAATAGAGAGAGATATATATAATAGAGAGAGATATATATAATAGAGAGAGATATATATAATAGAGAGAGATCTATATATAATATAGAGAGATATATATAATAGAGAGAGATCTATATATAATATAGAGAGATATATATAATAGAGAGAGATATATATAATAGAGAGAGATATATAATATAGATAGATAGATCTAGAGATAGATGGATAGATATCTAATCTCTATCTCTATCCCCATAGAGCCCCTCACTTAAATCAGGGTCACCAGAGAGCCTCCCCTTGGGGACCCCTGCAGAGACTCTGGGCCCCAAAAGCCACCCCCTAGCGACGCCACTGCTCTGCTGATTACCATCTACTAATCATGTGCCAGCAAGTGTATATGCATTTGCAGAGTGCACATTCTATTTGCAGTGGCGGTGCATCCATTAAGGGCACACGGGCACTGCCCCCTCTCTCCAGCCACCACCCTCTATGACTAATGGATAGATTCATGCATTGCATGAATTTATCCATGGTCGCCGCCACCACCCCCTATTCAGGCGTCCGACCCCTTTTTGGATGCAGGGCGCCTGAATTAGTGGCAGGGGTGTATTTTTTTTTTTTTTTTTTTTTTGAAGCACCTGATTGGAGCCATAGGCTCTACTAGGCTGCGGAAAAGGTGAACTCTGAGCGCAAAGCATTGTGCTCGGGGTCCACCCAGGTGTGTTTCGCAAATTGAATATTCACTTTTCTAACACTGAACCACCAATCAGGAAGTGCGGGTCTGTTACCCGTCACCTGATAGGTGTCCAATACTCTCAGGAGGAGGGGAGGAGACGCATGGAGGGCACAGCTTGCTGCTGTCTGACCCGCTGCAAGGTCCCACAGCCTGCCGCCATCACCCGCTGCCTGACCCGCCACCGAGATGGGGTAAGTGCCGGGCAGACGGCGAGGGGGCACAGTGGCGCTGCAATTCATGTTGGTGTGTTTTTTTTTTTTTGTTTGTTTTTCCAGAATCTTTAGAAATTAGTCTTGCTGTAATATGACAAGCTAAGGTGACAGAATGGTTGCAGACATCTCCAGTAAGCTCGGAGGCAGGGTTTTACAGGCAAAGAAGCTATTTGGAAAAGTTGGGAGAGTCATGGGAAATGTATTAAATATCAGTTCCAAAGAACATTAAGGGCTGGATCACATCTGAATTGCATTCCTGTGCAAATCTGTGTAGTGCGATTTCTGTGAATATGTTTTATATATGCAGCCAACTTTATGTAAACTTTTCCTTGATAACATAAATAGGGATTGTGTGTGTATGCTTTTGTCCACTTGTAGGTATATCATTGCCCACGTTTTCCCCAGATTTTAACTTGCTATCTCTCTCTCTATATATTTTTAATTCAGGAATAGAAGAGTCGGCGTGTCAAAACTAACACTTTGCCTGCAAATTGAGATCCTAATACTGAGCGAGTAGCTAGCTAAATGGCAGCTTGTGATTTGAGGTTAATGGATTTCAGTTTAGACAGCGATAAAATGTTCGGGAAAATCCTTTCCTTTATCTGGATTACCAGTCTGTAATCAGAAATGCAAGGAGGGGTCTCTTTTCGGGTGTTAGTGTAAAATCCGGCTTGATTTCTGCAGTTATGCTCCCTTTTTTTTTTTTTTTCTTCTGTACAATTCACACTGTCACTTTAGAGAAGGATTGGATAAAGTAATGCAGAAGATAGCAGTAGAAGAAGAATAGTGTTTACCGTCTATTCTCACTTTACTGCATGGGAACTTTTGATTTCCCTTTGCTATTATTATTTTGAAATGGGCTTCTTTATCATAGTAGCAGGTCACTATATGGCTTTTTGGATTTCATAGATGGCTGCACATTATTACATTGGGACTTTTACACCTTTTGTGCTTTAGGTGCATTTTAGCTGTGGTGTTTGTTTTTTTTTGTAAGTTTTCACTACTACTTCTGGGATGCCACTAAAGTCCACATGCGTGTAAAGGCAGGTGTCCCAATGCTTTTGGTAATATGGTATATGTATGTACTGTGTGTGTGCATGTGCACACACTATTACCAAAAGTATTGGAACGCTGCCTTTACACACACATGAACTTTAATGGCATCCCAGTCTTAGTCCGTAGGGTTCAATATTGAGTTGGCCCACCCTTTGCCGCTATAACAGCTTCAGCTCTTCTGGGAAGGCTATCCACAAGGTTTAGGAGTTTGTCTATGGGAATGTTTGACCATTCTTCCAGAAGCACATTTGTGAGGTCAGGCACTGATGTGAATGAGAGGGCCTGGTTTGAAGTTTCCACTCCAACTAATCCCAAAGGTGTTCTATTGGGTTGACGTCAGTACTCTGTGCAGGCCAATCAAGTTCCTCCACCCCAAACTCGCTCATCCTTGTCTTTATGGACCTTGCTTTGTGCACTGGTGCGCAGTCATGTTGATACAGGAAGGGGTCATCCCCAAACTGTTCCCACAAAGTTGGAAGCATGAAGTTGTCCAAAATGTCTTGGTATGCTGATGCCTTAAGAGTTCGTTTCACTGAAACTAAGGGGCCAAGCCCAACCCCTGAAAAACAAAACTACCCTATAATCCCCCCTCCACCAAATGATTTGGACCAGTGCACAAAGCAAGGTCCATAAGGACATGGGTGAGTGAGTTTGGGGTGGAGGAACTTGACTGGCCTGCACCTCAATCAGATAGAACATCTTTAGGATAAATTAGAGCAGAGATTACGAGCCAGGTCTTCTCATCAGTGCCTGACCTAACAAATGCACTCCTTGAAGAATGGTCAAACATTCCCATAGACACACGCCTAAACCTTGTGGACAGAATAGTTGAAGCTGTTATAGCTGCAAAGGGTGGGCCAACTCAATATTGAATTCTGCGGACTAAGACCAGGATGCCATTAAAATTCATGTGCATGTAAAGGCAGGTTTCACAATACTTTTTGGTATGTATGCATGTTAAATCTTTTCATATGGCAACACTGAACAAATGACACTTTGCTACAATGTAAAGTCTGTAATGTCTAAACTGCTGGCAACAAAGTGAGTACACCCCTAAGTGAAAATGTCTAAATTGGGCCCAAAGTGTCAATATTTTGTGTGGCCACCATTATTTTTAAGCACTGTCTCAACACTCTTGGGCATGGAGTTCACCAGAGCTTTACAGGTTGCCACCAGAGTCCTCTTCCACCCCTCCATCACAACATCACGGAGCTGGTGGATGTTAGAGACCTTGCACTCCTCCACTTTCCGTTTGAGGATGTCCCACAGATTCTCAATAGGGTTTAGATCTGGAGACATGCTTGGCCAGTCTATCACCTTTACCCTCAGCTTCTTTATCAAGGCAGTGGTCATCTTGGAGGTGTGTTTGGGGTCGTTATCATGTTGGAATACTGCCCTGTGGCCCAGTCTCTGAAGGGAGGGGATCGTGTTCTGCTTCAGTATGTCACAGTACATGTTGGCATTCATGGTTCCCTCAATGAACTGTAGCTCCCCAGGCACTCTCACCACCATGCTTGACTGTAGGCAAGACACACTTATCTTTGTACTCCTCACCTGGTTGCCGCCACACACGCTTGACACCATCTGAACCAAATACGTATATCTTGATCTCATCAGACCACAGGACATTCCAGTAATCCATGTCCTTAGTCTGCTTGTCTTCGGCAAACTGTTTGCGGGCTTTCTTGTGCATCATCTTTAGAAGAGGCTTCCTTCTGAGACTATAGCCATGCAGACTAATTTGATGCAGTGTGCAGCGTATGGTCTGATTAACAAACAAATGGCCCCTGCCCCCACCTCTAACTGGCCTTCACAGCAAAGAGCACATGGAAGGGCAAATGCATGAAAGACAAACAGAACATTCCATAGCTCAACTCGCCAACCAGTCTGCCAACCGACCAAATGAACCTGTCCAACAGTCTGCGGTAAAAACAGGGGTTTAGTTAGCACGCATTTGCAAACGCATGCGTAAGCTGCAAGGCCTCTTCACGGCACCCTGTGTATTGCTTGCAGTTCTAACGCTACTGAATTTATAAGTGTATCAACAATGGAAGCACATGCATTAAATGGATAGATGAGGGGCAGGTGGGCCTGGAGGCAGCCCAATCCCCCTTAAAGGAACAGGAGCACACTGGACACCCACCAGTAGCACATGTGACAGTGGACCATATTTACACCAGTAGCCTTTCATGCGTTTGCCCTTCCATGTGCTCTTTGCTGTGGAGACCAGTTATAGGTGGGTGCAGGGGCCATTTGTTACTGGTGTAAATGTGGTCCGGGGACACACTGGGCACCTTTGCTGCCATTGTGCTACTGCTGGTTAGCACAATGAAAAGCTACAATAAAATATTTACAAAAATGTGAGGGGTGTACTCACTTTTGTGAGATACTATATACAGTATGTGTGTAGAGAGATGGAGAGATAGAGAAATTCATTGGCATTATTAGGTCTATTTTGGACAGGCATGGTTAAAGTGGCATTCTAGGCATGGTAATCTATACAGTTACAATGGTCCAGCTTGGACAAATGTAATGATGCAAATACCATACCTGGATGATGCCCCCTGGAAGCTGGAAATCACTAATGGTGCTGCTACTACAGTGATCTCTTCTAGCTTCCAGGTCCCTGAAATGAGCAGCTGCCCTGCTGCATTGTGTACACAGGCGGCATGGGTGCCATTCAAGGAATGCTTTGTCTTTTCTTAGAGCATGCAAAGCATTCCCTGACTGGATGAGATGGAGAAGTGGGTGAATGATTTGACGTCGCAAACACTACCTCATCCAATCAGAGAATGCTTTGTGTTCATTGAAAAAAACAAAGCGTTCTCTCAATGGCACACGTGTTGAGCAGGCTGACCTGTTCAGTAAGTAGCTGGGCAGACACTCAGCATGAGACACGAGTTAGAGGTGCCTACAACAGTGTTTTCCAGCATCCAGGGGGATACCACGGGTATGGAATGACTGTGTAACACTGTAAAAATATCCATACCTGGAATTTATCTTTAAACTAACATGAAGTTGAACAGCCATAAAGCACGAATCATGCAAAATCTCAGTAATTTTTTGCAAAAGGCTACATTATTGCAAGGTCTAATAATTGAGAGAATGCTTCAACAATCTGTATTGCCATAAGGGGATGAGTCACATAATGAATAAACTTTAAACAAAATTTATTATGCTGCTATTTATTATCAAATCTGTAGAAAATGTTCAGCAGTAGTGAGTTTTATATTAAACATTACGTAAAACCCACAATTGAGTAGATAAGAACTAAACACGTTGGGTTCTGTTTGCTTCTATTCAGCAGTAGATAATTTTTTTTTTTTTTTTTTTTTTTTTTTTATCCATTTCCTGTTTTCTAACTGTCCTCCGGACTCCTTTTTCCACAGTGTTACTTGGTTTGATTTTGCAACTACAGTTGTGGTTCATTTAAAAATATTTTATACTTCACAGGAACTGCTCTTGTAAGCTGAATTTCTTGTCGACATTGTGCACCTGATGATATCCAGACCTGTTCTCAGTTTTCTTTTCTTCTGTTGTTCTTGATCACTGGGGTTTTACTGAGAGCGGAGCAGAATAAAGATTATTCCAGTCATTGCCTGCTGTTGCTGCTTTCTTATGTCCTGCATTTTATCTTCATAACTATTGTAGCAAATGAGGCAGAACGGTGCAGACATTTTCCATTGTTTATGGGTTCAGTTAATCTCACCTTTGCTTGAAATAACATTTCATCTTTGCCTATTTTTTTTTTTTTCTATTGAATAGATATCTGAAAATAGTATATATATTCCAGGTATCTATTAAATGGAAAAAAGGGTGTGTGTGTGCATATGCGTATATTGTGTGTGTGTGTGTGTGTGTGTAAAAATATATATACACACAACACACATATATAGAGATATAGATATAGATAGATATATATATTATATATATATATATATATATAGATAGATATAGATAGACACACACACACACACACATACACATATATATATATACACACAGAAAAACGGGATCAATACAAATCTTCCTTTACTTCAAAATATTTCAAAAGTGCATAAGTACAAGCCACTGTACAGTATTGCGCATCACTGCTCTTCATCAGGCTTATCTGGCTGTATTATACAGCCAGATAAGCCTGATGAAGAGCAGTGATGCTCGATACTGTACAGTGGCTTGTACTTATGCACTTTTTGTATCGACTTTTGAAATATTTTGGAGTAAAGAAGATTTGCATTGAAGCATTGGTCCCATCTTTTTCTTCTAAATACCGGTGGAGGATCGGGATTCCACCTTGACCGTGCTTTGATATCACAGAACATAAGAGAAGAAGGTAACCCACCCATAGATGGAGATATAGCTATATCTATATATATTTGTTATTTTCAGGTATCTATTCAATAGTAAAAATAGGCAAAGATAAAATGTTAATTCAAGACAGAGGGGAAAAAAAATATGTGTGTGTGTGTATATGTGATTTTTGCTCTACCACTTCCTGCAATTAAAAATATCAAAGACAAAATCAAAGTAGAACTGTACTAAAGCAAAAACAAGATACCAATGTGTTGGAGCACCAAAAGCTAAATCGGAAATGGATTGTGCAAAAAATTGTTTTTTTTTTTTTATATTTAATAACACCACATGGAGCAGATCTGGGGCAGTGGTCTCCAAATTGGGCCCTGAGGGATGGATGTGGCCCTTTGCTAGCCTTTATCAGGCCCTTGGGGGCACTAATCCCCCCACTGGTACCAATGGGTGGGGCATTACCCCTCCACTCACTGACCACCAACCCTGAGGCAGTGTTTATTCTCAATGATGCTGGGCTTGGGATATTTTCTACCCCCCCACCCCCAAAGTCTGAAGGAGGGTAAACTGGCCCTTTGTTTTAAAAAAGTTTGGAGACTCCTGTTCTAGGGTATTCAGATACCATTTCTTCTGGACTCTCAGGCTTGGAATGCAACCATGTATGTATGCTCTAGTCTAGAGTCACTGTATGTACAGGCTTACATGTTATCTAGTAAAGCAGTGGTCATCAACCCTGTCCTCAGGGCCCACTAACAGGCCAGGTTTGCAAGATAACTGAAATACATCACAGGTGATATCATTTGCTTCTCAGTGATTGCAGTATTCTAGTCTGCATCTCCCCAAGGTAATCCATAAAACCTGGCCTGTTAGTGGGCCCTGAGGACAGGGTTGATGACCACTGAAGTAAAGGAAAGTAGTGTGACTAGAGTGGAGTTAATCCAGTGCCTGGCATTCTGTGTCTAATGGGGCAAATAGAATGCCAGCTGCCCGACTAACCTCTTGGAGTGCTTTCTTCCATGCAGACAGACTGAATCTACAATAACATAAACAGATTACCACATTGTACCAGACCTTAAAACATTCCAATCCAGTGCCAGCAGGTGCACTGGACTGATGAGTTCAAATTTAAAATAATTGACTTTAACAGAAGACCGTTTGTTTCCAGAAGGCCTGGAGAGCAGTAGGACAAGTGCCTGCTGGCATTAGTGAAGCTCATTGGAGGTTCCTTACAGATGTGGGGCTGCGTTTCTGCACATGGACTTTGGGATTTGGTCAGAATTGATGATATGCCTAATGCTGGAAAGTACAGGCGGATGCTAATCTATCATGCAATACCATTGGGAAGCCTCTGATCGATCCCTAATTCATTATGCAGCAGGACAATGACCCCAAACATACAACCATAGTTGTGAAGCATGATCTTCAATGTAAAGAAAAACCAGGCGCCTTGAAGTAATGGTGTAGACCCTATCGTGCTGAGCATAGTTGAGTCTGTCTTGACTACATAGAGGCAGAATCATCTGAGACGGCCTACATCAAAATTGTAGTTTGTTCTTGAGGTTTAGAATGACCTACCAGCTGTGTTCTGTAAAAACTCTGCCAAGTATACCTAGGAGAATTGATGCTGTTTTAAGGACAAAAGGTGGAAAAACCAAATATTGATACTTTTTTTTTTTTTTTTCTGTACATGCACTTTGTAGATTACTTGATAAATAGAAAAGATCCATTGACGCTCCTTTCCAAATATAATCCCAGACACTGTTTCTTCTTTTTTTTGGAAAAATATTTATTGAGTTTTTTCAAAATACAGTCGTATAAAACATGGTACATAACGATCGTAAGGCATGAATATACAAACATTCTAGGCACCAAATTCGTTTTATACCTAAACACAGGTAGGGGAAACATGGGGAGAGGGGAAGGGAGGGGGGGGTCAGCAATTCACATTTACCATCTTGTCAGGGTTATTTGGCAATAAACTGCCTGAGAAGCTCTACAGACACTGTTTCAAAAACCTCTACAATTTTCCTCGAGGATAAGTAAGGCCACCATGTAACAATAAATGGTGCTTCAATTTATTTATTATTATTTTTTAATCACTCGTATATCTTCACAACGCTCCTACCTCTTGGGCCTAAGCTTTCCTCCTGCTAATGGAATGTGGACATTTGGGGGCAGACATCTACCATGCATTTTGGACCTGCCCCAAGATCAAATTAATTGTGGGCAGTTGAGGTCCACCTAAACTACTTATACCCATATATGTAAATTCTGGCATTGTGAGCTTTTTTAGTACTTAAATTTCTAAAGGCTGTAAACGATTATTTTCTCTGGAGACTAAAAAGACTTTTTTGCATAAGTGGATTCATCCTGATCTTCCCTCCTATTTCACTTTTTTTTTTTTTTTTTTTACGGAAGTATTCCGCATGAAGTAGGTGGAGGCCTTTTTAAACAAGAACGTTCAAGTTGAAAAATGTTTTTAATGTTTGGCAATCCTTTATACAAACATGGTCTACAGACAATCAATCAATAGCACAGGGTTTTTGGGAGCTGTGGAAGGAGCCCGCAGGAGATGGACCAGGTGCACAAAACCTCATCCCCCCATCTTGCGAATGAGGTTTTGTGCACCTCCTTCCACAGCCCCCGGTACAGACAGTTTGGACAGCCTCTGATTCCTCGTCCCCCATTTTCCAGACTTCTCATGATGTAAGTACTTCGAGGGATGAGTAACTCTCTCCCTTTTCTCTTGCACACATTCTCCCTGTTGAGGGGTATATTGTTTGATCATACTGGACAACTACCATTACTAGTAAAAAAAAAAAAAAAATATAGTACATAAATCTATAAAACCAATCAATATACACTTATTTGAATTTTTTTTTTTTACCAAAAATATGTAGCAGAGAATACATATTGAGATATATATATAGAGAGAGATATAGAGAGAGAGAGATATAGAAATATATATATATAGAGAGAGAGATAGAGAGATATAGAGAGAGAGAGAGATATATATATATATATATATATATATATATATATATATAGAGAGAGATGTCTCTCTCTCTATCTATATATATGAGAGATGTGTCTATAGCGCTCTCTCTCTCTCTCTCTCTCTCTCTCTCTCTCTCTCTCTCTCTCTCTCTCTCTCTCTCTCTCTCTCTCTCTCTCTCTCTCTCTCTCTCTCTCGAGAGAGAGAGATTATTTTGTGTGTGTGTAATTTTTTTTTTTTGGATATATTTTATATATTATATATATTTTATCTTCTTTGTTTTATAGCACAAGGAATAAAAATCGCAGAGGTGATCAAGTACCACCAAAAGAAAGCTCTATTTGTGGGGGGGGAGGACATACATTTTATTTGGGTACAGCGTTGCACGACCGCGCAGTTGTCGGTTAAAGTAACGCAGTGCCGTATCGCAAAAAAAAGGCCTGGTCATGAATGGAGGTAAACGTTTATAGATGGTTAAATCCTATTGCTCTTCACAGAACACATGCTTGAAAATGTTTAGTGTCCCAGGTGAAGGGGTTAAAGCCAAGCAGAGCGTTCAATACTACTTACAAACAGGATTTGTTCCCTGTTGCTCTAGTACCGCTGGGAACAAGCAGGTTTAATTAAGCTTATCAGCATAGACACAAAACTAATAATGCTTGGCCGTTGTGCTCACAAGGGAGGGCTTTGGCACTGAGACAGTTCTTCTAGAGAGGGCTCCCCCGTAACGGAATAACATGTAAAATACCAGCACATTTACTACAAAGGAGCTTTCTTATTTGAGTCCTTAACACATCTCTGACTTTCGCTCTAGGATCTACTGACCTGTCCTCAATTGTGTGTATGTATTCCTCACCGGTGTAAGGTCATCAGAGTTGTTCCTCATGACTTCCTCCTAATAAAGGTGCAGAGATTGGGAAAACCTCCTCTCATTGTTTCTTGGTTCCTTGGAACAGTCAAAACCCATAGGTGGGCAGAGTGGGGCAGATTTACTAAAACCGGAGCACTCGGAATCTGGTGCAGCTGTGCATGGTAGCCAATCCGCTTCTAATTTTAGCCTGGCCAATTAACCACTTCAGCTCTGGAAGGTCCCTTCTTCATGACCAGTACATTTTTTGTGATACGGCACTGCGTTACTTTAACTGACAGTTGAACGGTTGTGCGATGCTGTACCCACAATTTTTTTTGTTTTTGTTCTTTTTTTTTTTCCTCCCACAAATAGAGCTTTCTTTTGATGGTACTTGATCACCCCTGTGGTTTTTATTTTTTGGGCTATAAACACAAAAAGACCGACTATGTTTGGGGAAAAAAAAAAGATTTTTTACTTTCTGCTATAAAACATACCCAATAAAAAAAAAAAAATCTAATTTCTTCATCAGTTTAGGCCAATATGTATTCTGCTACATGTTTTTGGTAAAAAAAAAAAAAAAAAAATTTTGTTTTACACTTTTTTTTTTTTTTCAAAACTGTCGCTCCCTTTTTTTTTTTTTGTTTATAGCGCAAAAAATAAAAACCGCAGAGGTGATCAAACGCCACCAAAAGAAAGCTCTATTAGTGTGAAAAAAGGGACATAAATTGTACAGCGTCGTACAACCGCGCAATTGTCAGTAAAAACAATGCAGTTCCGTATCGCAAAGGTCAGGAAGTGGGTAAAACCTTCTAGGGTTGAAGTGGTTAATACTTAAAATACTTATTAAAGCTTAAAAAACTAACTTATTATGTTAAAGCTTATCAATTCTTTGATGTGATGGCTGCATTTGTTTGTTTTGTTTGTGTGTGTGTGTGGGTTTTTTTTTCCCTTGTTCTCAATTAGCTGTGTACTCTGATAACATTTGTGCCAGCAATGATAACCGATACAAATTCTGTATCTTTACTCGAATGCTGCACCTTTTTTTTATGAGCGGCTGTAAGATTTGTTTGTATTGACATGGTGGTTCCCTGATCTCTGAACGTGCTGATGAAGGTTCCATTATAAACTGGGATCCTATGACGCCTAGCTGTCGGGGTTGTTCTCAGCTCATTTTTTTGCCTGCAGATCTATACTTGGTTGCTGGTAAAAGAAGCAACTGTCAATACATATAACATATTTTCAGGTTTTCCTTTACTTTGCACAGCTGCTTTAAAACAATATCAATGACATGGTATTGATAAGAGCTATTTTATTTAAGACGACGTTCCAAAAACATGGCCCGTTGTAGGTACTTGTGGACTGAGGGTGATATCCACTAATCTAAACCAAGTGGTCTCAAAACTGGGCCAAGGGCTGGATGTGGCCCTTTGCTTGCCTTTATCCAGCCCTTGGGGCACTACTCCTCCTACTGACACCATTGATGGGGCACTATCTCCCCCCCGACAACCATTGACGGGGCACTGTCCCCCCCCCCCCCCCCCCCACCCCCGACAACCATTGATGCATTGATGGGGCACTGTCTCCCCCCCCCCCCCCACTGACACCATTGATGGGGTACTGTCCCCCCCCCCCCCACTGACACCATTGATGGGGTACTGTCCCCCCCCCCACTGACACCATTGATGGGGTACTGTCCCCCCCAACTGACACCCATTGATGGGGTACTGTCCCCCCCCCCACTGACACCCATTGATGGGGCACTGTCCCCCCCCCCCCCCCCCCCACTGACACCCATTGATGGGGCACTGTCCCCCCCCCCCCCCCACTGACACCATTGATGGGGCACTGTCCCCCCCCCCCCCACTGACACCATTGATGGGGCACTGTCCCCCCCCCCCCCCACTGACACCATTGATGGGACACTGTCCCCCCCCCTCCCCCCCCACTGACACAAATGAAGGGGCCCTATTCCATCCATTAAAACCAACAATGGGGCCTTGTGTACCCCCACTGCTCGAAGTACGGCCCCTTAAAAGCCTGAAGGACTATAAAGCGGCCCTTTGCTTACTGTGTGGGGATAACATAGGAGCCCCTTTTGTATGCTTTCATCTTCCTTCTAAACCATCCAGCATCAGAATTCTTTTATTTGGCTCATATTAAGAGACACTTTATTGTCCATATGTTAATTGAGCAGATCTGAAATGGCCAACAGTTGGCTCATATACACACTGTATTAATTCCTGTGTTAATTATATTTCTAATATAGAAAATATAGCAATCGCACTGCTATTTTGCATGTGCAATGTTCTCCCAAGACATTTTTTACTGCCACCTAATCACAGAAATATACATCTTAATGTCAAAGTGAAAACTGCAAGCATACAAGCTCCTCTACAACATACTTATGTAACTTGTACAACCCAATTTTTTTTTATTCGTTTTTTTTTTTTTTTTTTTTATCTCAAAGTCACATAAAAAGTTAAAAAAAAAAAAAAAAAAAAAAAAACTCGTGTGTGTATTCAAGAAGGTTTAAGTGATTTGTATTATAAATAAACGTGTATAGCTGAAAGAGTCAACATCTTGGAAGTCCGTTTTATGATGTAACCTACACCATGAACACTCAAACATTTTGAGAAAATGGTATTGATGAGCTCAGGTTAGGGGATGTTGCTACATATACTTTTTAATAAGGTTATATCGGCCACTAAGCAATGAAAATGTTCGTGCAAGGAGGAGACTGGACTGGTAAGGGAGGCCACCAAGTGACCTATGACGCTTTGTTCTGAAAGCCTTGGTTGCCCAGATTGCATACATCTGTTGCTGGGGGTGATTCGCCAATCACAAAAAATTGTATATCAATAGTACTGTCCATAACGAAGTGCACGTGTTAACGTGCATAATAGTTCATTAGTTCACCTTAGTAATCAAATGGGCTTTTGGTTGCATATAGAAATAGTCCCTCCATCGATGTCTATCTGGTCCTGTTCCGTTGGTTTTATAAATCTGGAGTGATGGTTGCTTTTAAAAAGAGGGGAAGTTTGGGGCTTGAAATGAGGTGTGTGGGATCACACAGCTCCATCCCCATCTATATGCAAGAAAGAGGGTTTAGGACTTTAAATGAGGTAGATCTAGCATGGCTAAAAGATGAGTCAAACAAGACATGACTCCTCCTAGCCATCTACCTCATTTAAAGTCCCAAACCCTCTTTTTCTTGCATATAGATCGGGATGGAGCTGTGTGATCCCACACACCTCCATTTAAAGTCCCAAACTCCCCTATTTTGATGGGGACGTGGTGTCAGAGACCTTGTTTTTGCTGAGAATTTGATCTACTAGACCCAGGGGTAGGCAACCTCCGCCCTCCAGCTGTTTTGAGACTACAAGTCCCATGAGACATTCGAAGACCCTGACAATCACAGCCATGACTTCTAAAGACAGAGGCATGATGGAATTTATAGTTTCACCACAGCTGGAGGGCCGATTTTTTGCCTATCCCTGTACTAGACCCTAAGCAGTTTGTTTTTAATTTTGGCGCTGGGTTTCTCCTAAAGAACTATTCCAGACTCCAAGGGCCTGGTATTGTCAGGATCAAAGTCTGATCCCGTTCATTGGAGTCGGACATGAGGTCGTAGGGCAAAGTTGGATCCACAGTCGTACCACTGTCGTGTTGTACTAGTGTGAACCCAGCCTTAAAGTGGTTGTAAACCCTTACAAAACACTTTTTGCTACAGGTAAACCTATAGTAAGGCTTACCTGTAGCTACCCAGGATATCTCCTAAACCTGAATGGTTTAGGAGATATCCCCTGTATTTGCATGTGCCAACGTCATTGGCACATGCGCACTGAAGCATTGGCACGTACGTGCCGTTGCTTTAGTTAAACTGTGCCGTCACCGTCGGCTCCCGCGCTGGAATGATGTCATCAAGGCTGCGGACAATCACAGCGCCAGAGCCTGTGATACCCGGAAGTAACTCCGGGAGCGATGTCGCCGGTCGGATCGGTGAACGAAGACCTCTCTGGGGACTTCGATCCAAGGTAAGTAATACATAATGAGCTAATAGGCTATGCATACTAGCTCATTATGCCTTTGTCTTGCAGTTTTTTTTTTTTGCTAGGGTTTACCACCACTTTAAGGACCAAAAACAAACCTGCAATTTAGGGGTTCTGAATTGCTGGCATGCGTTTTGTTATTCTGAACTAATTGATGTATTTTGATAGATGGATACATACACATACATACACACCAATTGAAGCAAGAGATAGACATGTTTTTTTAACATGTCTAGGATTTGTATGGCGCAAGTCTGATGATTTTTTTTTTTTTTTTCCTTGACTTTGACCTCTTTTAACCTGTTTTAAGCATTCTATTTGATTCTGGAATTAGAACGTTCTATCCCAAAAACTGTGCAGTAATTTCAAGTCCTTCATACCTGGTTTGCTGCTTATCCTCAGACAACAGGCTTAGAAATTTTAGAGCCAAACAATATGGCTATTCTAATAGTTTCCCTTGACAGATTATCTGTATTAATAAATTTTAAAATGAAAACATCTGCTGGGAATGAGTCTGTCCTAGATTCATTTGTGGTGACCTGGTTTGCCATCGTTCCTGTGCTCCACTTCCTAGTTATACATTGAGGTAGTTGTCCCCATGGACAGTCTTTTTTTTGACGATGGTTAATTGGCTATAGCTTTTGTTTTCCCAGCTGTGGGCTTTTGGGTTCATACTTTTTAATTATCCCAATTTTGAGTATATTATTTATACACCACTAACCAACAAAGGAGTGTAAATATAGAATAATAGATTTGCCAGTTTCCATGGAACAAAATCTAGGACTTGAAAATCTATAGCAAAGAAAGAAGGCTGCTGCCCCATTCTGCCCAGAACACTCTTTTCAGTTACACATTAGATACTGGCCACCGAAACTGGGACACACTGGAGACCTTCACACTGCCCCAGTTTCTATCCATTTCTATTTGTTGTATAGGCTTACTTATTGGAATGGTGTATTGAGCTGTAACCTTTGATAGACCGAAATATACTTTCTGTAACCTGTTAATATGATTATTTTAATTTTACCTTCTGATTGGTTTCCTTCCTTTAGTATATGCCCAGGCTTCTTGCTCTGTTATTAAATGGCACTCCTGTCTTGCGTAAACCGCATCATTGATAACGCTACTACAGGAAATGTATATTTTATTTTTCTTACTGTAAAATTAGACTTCTGTTCATTTTGTGTGGCCTAAATTTCAGAATCCTTCATAGTACCTTTCCTGTTGTAGAGTCAGGAGGCCCTGTAATAGCTAGGAGTACTCTAAATTGCTTCCTATACTCTAACTTCTTAGGCCTCATTCACTAGGGTGTATAGAACAGACCTTCACTTTTTGAAGCTTTCCAAAGCCAATGCTTGCTCTATAATGTAAAAGAAAATGGTTTAGAAGGCCTCCCAATAAAAAAATATGTCCAGTTCACCTTTTCCTTTTTTTTTTTTTTCTCTTTATATCACCTGCAACATTTTATAGGCGTTGGCAACCTGAAAAATGCCAACTTCCTCAATTCAGCTCAATGTTGGCAAATGTGTTCTAGATGCCCATCAGGGGCATATTCATTGCATATAGGGGGGTGGAGTGGAGAGAGGTGGTGGCGCCCCTAATGGACGGGCTGCCACTGGTAGGAGGATTGGTTTCATATCTGTGTATCTGTCTAGCTGCAGCCCTCTCTTCTCTACACCCTTTTGAAAGTACAGAATTTACACAATATCTCTCAGCTCTGAAAAGCAAGGGGTGGGAAGCTGGATTTACACTCTGCAGAGCTCAGTGAGGGGAGTTCTGAGCCCTGATTGGAGGCACCTCCCTGCACATAAAAACAGAGCTGAGTCTGTGGGGTGTTGGGAAAACTTGCCAAAAGAGACTTGTGCAGATAGCAAGGAGAAATGACACAGTGCTCTGCACTGAGACGCGTACACACTATAGAGGGATATGCTTTGTTCATATTTCATTTCAGAGCTTTACAGCCACTGTTTTAAAGAAATGAAGGGTAAGGAAGTCTGTTTGGATGACCTCCACTAAAGTAGGCTAATACTGTATGTATGTAAGTTTTGATGTAATGCTGTGGTAATAAACAATGCTAGGTGTTAAAGGCAGGCCTTTCCTCTAGTCTAGTGTATGGACAGCCACTTTTTTTTTGTTTTTTTCTCTTTGCTAGAGGACAATGGAACAATATACCGACCTAACAATTGGCTACAACAGTGTTGTGAAGAGGGGTGAATAGGGGGTGGTTGTCATTTACAAGCAAGTTGTGGTGTTTTTTTTTTTTTTTTTTTTTTTTTTTTTTTTCTTTTTCTTGATTTAAAGCTCTCAATAAACAGTGTCCAGATAAAAGATTTTATGTTGTTGATGTTGCAGATATTTATTTTTTTTTTCTCTACAAATGCTTCTTTGTGCTTGCTGTAATGACCTGTCGCAGATTATTGCAAGAAGCTTGTCACTGTTAAACCCGTCAAAAGAAAGACAAGGCTGCCTAACTACTACCCAATCTGCAGTATATACAACTTTAATCTAAAAAAAAAAAAAAATCCTGCATAAAAGGCCCTCTTTTCAAAATCAACCATATCCAAAAGAAAATTTGCACTCCAGTTAATAATATAAAATAAGTGAAACTTTATCAGAAAAACTTTATAACTAAATATACAAGTTAAAGTACCATGATAATTGCATAGGCAATTAAACCTGTCATAAACCTGGCCAATTTAATCTTAGCATAAAATGTGAAAGATGCCGAAGCCAGTATCAGTGACAACTGTATGGGACCATGTTTAACATACCAAATATTGGCAGATACAATTTTACAACCTTTTTATGTATTTTATTTATTTTTTTATTCAATTTTTTTTTTTAATTTTTATTTTTTATCTGTAAAGCCGGCCATAGATGATTCGAATCTCGGCCAGCTCAGCCGGCATGCAAACCCTCTATGGGCAGGCTGAATGTACTCAAGTCGATCCATCGATCAACTTGGGTAGAGTCAGCATGTCGGAGTTTCAAGGTGTAATTGACAGTGGTTATAGCCGCTAGCAATAATCCCTTAGTTCTACTGGCAGGAGAACACGATAGCTCAGCGGGAGGGATCTACTCATTGAAACTGACCTGTGATTGTAGGGAAGAAAATCGCACCGCCCTCACCCCGCCTTGTTAAATTTATAATGCTCATTGTGTTAGGCAGATCATAGAAAATCCCTCTTGTGGAGCTGTTGTGTTCTCCCGCTGGGGGTGGGCGTCTGGGGGGCATCCCTGCTGGGAGAACACTGATTATTGCTGGCGGCTGGCAATAATCGCATGCCGAAAATCTGACATGCTGGCTTTAACCAAGTTGATGGATCGACTTGGATACATTGACTGCCTATAAATGGTTCAAATCTTGTCCGGTTCCTGCTGAACTTGGTGGGTCTCTGAATCATCTATGGCTGGCTTTAACAGACCAATAGGGAAGAGCTGGGCCCAGGTGTGGCTTTTATTAGGAGAGTTCGGTTCAGGAGAGAACTTCATATACTTCTAAAACTATTACATTTTTGAAGTGAATGGACACAGAGATGAAACAAATCATCCTCCATATGTTGTACCTGTCTACAGCCTTCTTTCCCCTACATCCATTCAAAGTGCAGAATTTACACACGATCTCTTTGCTCTGAAAAGCAGGGGGCGGAGAGCTGAAGTTACATCAGTAAGGAGAGAGTAAGTAATAGCTGATTGGATGGGAAGGGACACGCCCCCTTCACACAGCACACAGGAACATAGCTGAGGCTGTCAATCACAGACCATTTATCTCTTGGTGTCAAGAAAGCTTGTCAGAAGTGACTCATGCTTATAGCGGAGGAACAAAGCAGCAGACAGAAATAACAGTAATGCCCCGTACACGCGGTCGGATTTTCCGACGGAAAATGTGTGATAGGACCTTGTTGTCGGAAATTCCGGCCGTGTGTGGGCTCCATCACACATTTTCCTTCGGATTTTCCGACACACAAAGTTTGAGAGCAGGATATAAAATTTTCCGACAACAAAATCCGTTGTCGGAAATTCCGATCGTGTGTACACAAATCCGACGGACATAGTGGCACGCATGCTCAGAATAAATAAAGAGATGAAAGCTATTGGCCACTGCCCCGTTTATAGTCCCGACGTACGTGTTTTACGTCACCGCGTTTAGAACGATCGGATTTTCCGACAACTTTGTGTGACCGTGTGTATGCAAGACAAGTTTGAGCCAACATCCGTCGGAAAAAATCCATGGATTTTGTTGTCGGAATGTCCGAACAAAGTCCAACCGTGTGTACGGGGCATTAGTGTGCTGTAATGAGACAGTTGCACACTATAGAAGGATATGCTTTAGAGGTGAAAATAATCGAATCGCGATTCAGCCGTGAATGATTCTGCAATCGATGCAGAGAATGGCTGCATTGCTATTCAACAAATGACGTCATCCCGGCCGCCCCGCCTCTCCTAGGACAGCCCTACCAGCGTACTCCAAAGCCTCATACACATGGTACGATTGTTGGCCAACCGAACGTCCGATTTTTGTCCGAAGGGTGTGTGCCAGGATCTTGTCTTGCATACTAACGGTACACAATTGTTGTGCCACAAACACAAATGTAGTGACGTGCTACGAGGAATTTCAGCTCTTGAGCGCCACCCTTTGGGCTACTTCTGCAAATTTTGTGTTTGGTGTGCATTGATTCCGAGCATGCGTGTTTGTACTTTCGACTTTTGTGTGACGGATTTGTGTACTGTCCATGCGGAAATCTGACGTCAAACCGTTGTCCGCCGAAAGTTTACTAGCCTGTCAGCCAACATTTGTTGGCGGAAAATTGGACAACAATTGTCAAAAGGAGCGTACTAACGGTCAGATTTTAGGACAACAATCTGTCAACAGACAATCCCCTGCCAACAATCGTACCGTGTGTACGAGGCTTTAGGTTTAAAAAAATCACTGCCAGCCCCTTCTCATAAGTCCTTCCTACACTGTGTCAGAGTCATTGTAAAACAAAGCCTGTAAATACCTTATTAGCTCCGTTCTTTCCGGCCACTCCCCCCCCGCCCCTCCTCCGAGTGTGGCTTTAGATTGGAGGAGAGCAGTCACATGACCAGCCATGAAAGATCGGAGGAGAGCGGTCACATGACAAGCCGGAAGGAATGGAGCTAATAAGGCATTTACAGGCTTCGATTTACAATGACACTGACAGTGGAGGAAGGATCTATGTCTATGTGAAGGGACTGGTAGTGATTTTCTTTTTTTATAACTTTAGAGTACACTGGCAGGGCTGTCCTGGGAGTGCAGGGGGGCTGTGCAATGTAAAGGGCTCTATGTACTGTGCAGGGGGGCTGTATAATGTAAAGGGCTCTATGTAATGTGCAGGGGGGCTGTATAATGTAAAGGGCTCTATGTAATGTGCAGGGGGGCTGTATAATGTAAAGGGCTCTATGTACTGTGCAGGGGGGCTGTATAATGTAAAGGGCTCTATGTAATGTGCAGGGGGGTTGTGTATATTGTAATGTAAAGGGCTCTATGTAATGTGCAGGGGGGGACTGTGTAATGTAAAGGGCTCTATGTAATGTGCAGGGGGGCTGTGTAATGTGCAGGGGGGCTGTGTAATGTAAAGGACAGGGGGGCTGTGTAATGTAAAGGACAGGGGGGCTGTGTAATGTAAAGGACAGGGGGGCTGTGTAATGTAAAGGACAGGGGGGCTGTGTAATGTAAAGGGCTCTATGTAATGTGCAGGGGGGACTGTGTAATGTAAAGGGCTCTATGTAATGTGCAGGGGGGCTGTGTAATGTAAAGGGCTCTATGTAATGTGCAGGGGGGCTGTGTAATGTAAAGGACAGGGGGGCTGTGTAATGTAAAGGACAGGGGGGCTGTGTAATGTAAAGGGCTCTATGTAATGTGCAGGGGGGCTGTGTTATGTGCAGGGGGGTTGTGTAATGTAAAGGGCAGGGGGGCTGTGTAATGTGCAGGGGGCTGTGTAATGTAAAGGGCAGGGGGGCTGTGTAATGTAAAGGGCTCTATGTAATGTGCAGGGGGGACTGTGTAATGTAAAGGGCTCTATGTAATGTGCAGGGGGGCTGTGTTATGTGCAGGGGGGTTGTGTAATGTAAAGGGCAGGGGGGCTGTGTAATGTAAAGGGCTCTATGTAATGTGCAGGGGGGCTGTGTTATGTGCAGGGGGGTTGTGTAATGTAAAGGGCAGGGGGGCTGTGTAATGTAAAGGGCTCTATGTAATGTGCAGGGGGGGGCTGTGTAATGTAAAGGGCTCTATGTAATGTGCAGGGGGGGCTGTGTAATGTAAAGGGCTCTATGTAATGTGCAGAGGGGGGCTGTGTAATGTAAAGGGGACTGTGCCATTTTGTATTTACTGTTTGCTGTGTTCAGACTTTGCTACATGCAGAGTGTGTGTGTGTGTGTGTGTGTGTGTGTGTTTTTTTTTTTTTTTTTTTTATTTAAGAGCAGATAATATAAAAAAAATCAAGTTCTGCTGACTTCTTGAATTTTTGGCTGAAAACCATGGGCAGTAATCCTGATACATCGGGGAATTAAATCGTTGACAGTATAATCAAATCATGAAGCCAGTGAAGATACCAACCTCCTAATATGCTTTGCTCACATTTCATGTCTGAGGTTTACAACCACGTTAAGGGTTTAGGCACCAACTGAAAGACTGACTATTTTTCCTGAAAGGTCAGATTTTATTTAATTTGACGTAGGTATTGACTTATGTACAAAATAAATAAATAAATAAAAGCTTAAGCTTTGTGTGGTGCTTTTTAGGGTCATGATGAACTTGATAAAAAAAGAAAAAATTGCACAACCATGACATTATAACTATTATCCCAAAGCAGTATGGTGTTTTTTTTTTTTTGTTTTTTTTTTCTTTTTTCTTCAACATGAGGAGTTAAACCATTTTCATCCAAATGGAACCTAATTTACCAATACTAAAAAAAAAAAAAGAGAGCTTGTAAAACGTGATTCTGAAGATACATTTGCAATGTTTGCATACATGAAGACTTTTTCAGAGAAACCAAGGCAAATACTGTATGCATGACATCTGTCTGCCTTTTTCCTTACTGTCCCCTGAGCTCAGGGCATGTTGTGTTCTTTAGTCTGGAGCATCTGCTCTTTTGCTGTTTAAGGAACAGATAGAACTGTTCCATGAGCCATGGTAATGTGCCCCGTCTGCCTTCCCCCCGGTGTAATGTGTCTGAGGGCACATATAAATTGGTGAGGCTTAAAATTGAGCAAGCCTTCACCCAGGGAACACAACCAACAATGTAGACATCAGCCTTTTATTTATCTTGCGCTTAAAGACTAGACCATATAATTTTTGAACTATCCATTAAAATTATCAGAGGATCTGAGGATTCTGTGTGGGGTCCTAGCTCCATGTTGGGCTGTAATCCAGCAAACATTTTTTTGCAGTTCCGCAAGCGAGCCTTGCATGTCTCCCTCAGTACTGGCTTCTTTGAACCTATTAAATCAATTTTTTAATCTGCTAAATAAATTCCAGATGCATTAACACAAATAGCTGTTCATTTTCTTAATTGACCACGGAGTAGAAAAGCCTGTCCCTTGGCAGCAGATGCAGAGAAAAGCTGTTGTTTCTTGTGTGGAAGCAGTGGTCTCATTGCAGAGGTCTGACATGTCCACTGCTGAGTCAGACCTATAATTTTGCAATCAACAAGGTCATGCTCCCTGCTAATTGGAGAGCTCTAGCTGTGACTCGGGAAAGTCTGACTTTCTGTGAAGAGATCACTGCTTCCTTCAAAGGTCCCGCTCTGCAGCATGCTGGCAGGGTGCAGGCTTTTCTATTCAGGCTGTAGCTGACTTTTTAAAGAAAACTTGCTGTAAGACTTTGCGCTTTTGGTCTGATGCACCTGGTATGTGTTTTGCTCATTTAAACTGATAGTTTAAAAATCAAGAACATAAAATTGATCTAATTTTTTACCTTTTAAAATACGCCCCTTTTTAACCAATGAAACCACCAAGCTACTCGTTCACTCCCTTGTTATCTTTCTCCTTGACTATTGCAACTCCCTTCTAATGGTCCTCCCTCTACACAGGCTATCCCCCCTTCTGTCTATCACAAATCCTGCCAGACTCCTCTACCTTACTAATTAATCCTTACTGCCTATCCTTCCACTGGCTTCTGATTGCCCAACAAATTGAATTCAATTATAACAACATCATACTAAGCTAGTCACAACTCTGCCCCAAGCTAAAATCTCCAGGCTTGTCTCCCAATATCACCCAACCCATAGTTTCTGCTCCTCCCATGACCGCCTTGCTCTCTAGGTCCACTTGTCTGCTTCAATACTCGCTTCTAGGACTTGTCCAGAGCCTCTCCCATCCTCTGGAACTCTCTACCTCAATCTGTCTGACCGTGTCCTTCTCTGTCCACCTTCAGGCCATCCCCTGATGGCTCCTCTCTTCAGGAAAGTCTATCCTGCCTCCACCTAACAACTGAACTTTAAATTAGTCCATCATTTCATCCCTCATAGTTATTTCCTTTTTTACAACTTTCTCCACCCTAATGTAGTTTAAGCTCTTAATGAGCATGGCCATCCTAACCCTATTGTATTGTAACTGTATTTTCTCCCATTTACGGTATATTGTAAAATGCTGCACCGTATATACTATATAATGATTTTGCTCAGTCTTACAGGTTTTTATGCTGTTGGAGTTGTAGATGAAAAGGCTTCATAATTACAGGTTGATATACGTTTTTGCAGTGTAAAGAAGACAGGGGACACGCATGTAATCGGTCATTTGTAGCTATTTCTTTGTTAGCCTTATTTATATAGAATTAGTCATTTTGGTGGAAAGATTATTTGATCAACAACGCTCAAAAAAACAGGCACCGACCCGTCCCAAGGACTTGTTGAGCCCTGCATTGCCTTGTATAGTTGAGGTGCTTTTACTGCAGTAATTAAATATGTTGTCTGCCATTGTTTACCTCCTGAGAATATTAAGCCTGGTACACACTACATTTTTTATTTTTTTCATGCAACCCGACTGCTTCGGTCGGGAGCCACTGTACTAACCATGTGAAGTTAGTCCAGCGATCTCCTCTGCTGAGCTGTTTGTGTTCTGACAGGGGGATTGCCCCCCTCTAGAACACTCTGATCAGAGTTCTCTGCCATTGGCTAAGAGGGCTAATCGGGAGTCGGTCGGCTGCTGGTTTTCCAGAATGTACATCTGACAGAAGACGGCCAAATGGTCGGCTTCTGTCAGACAGATAGTCATACAGACGGGCAGAATGTTGGCTGGTATTTCTTTGTACCGGAAAATGTCCCCTGACATTCTGCCCATGTGTATGGGGCTTTAGTTTCTGGCTTTCGTACCTCATGAGTAAATCCTGGTATACACTAGTAAAATATTTGCAATTTTTTTGCATTTTAATAACGGTTAGATTTTCTAGCGGTTAGTGGGGTCATATCGATGTTTATTTTCGACCGCAGTGACAAAAAAACTCCTCCTGGGGATGTCGCATCAGGGGAAATTCCTCCTGATAGTCACGTGACCTGTGGGGAAACGCGTAGGGACGGGGCTCACTGGATGCCGTCATCACATACAGGAAATGGTGAAGGACTGGTAATAGTATTGATAAACCACAGTTTGCAAGGAGGATTGTCCTGAAACTTATTTTGACTTTGGTGCATGGGAGCACCCTTTTTTTTTTTTTTTTTTTTTTTTTTTAATGTGAGTTTACTACTTGTATGTCAGAGTTGGTGAATAAAAGGTATTTAATAAGGTTGAGCACTATGGAGTGTTTTCTTCTTGTATGGGGCTGAGTGGAAGAGAGAGGGGGGGAAAAAAAGATTGAGTTTTTTGTAAAGGGGCAAGTACCTGGAATAATCTGTGAAGGCATTGGATTGCAAATCCAGTATAAGCTGGAGCTGTTGATACCAGGAAAAATAACCAGCGGAGCGATGGAGAGTATTAGAGGTCTACTAAAAAGGAATACAAACCTTATATGATTCTACCTTAGACGATTTATAGATTCCAGGTGAGGACATGGCTGGTGGTGGTGACGCAGAAGTGTGAAGTGTTGGATCACTATCTGGGTGAATTTAAAAGAAGCACAACAAGAACAATTTTGGAGATTCTTTTTATTTGTAATTTCACTTGTACGTATGGTTTGACATGGTTTTCGAAAAAAAAAATTTGGAGTAATTTTGATCGCACATGAACGTAAAATAAGCGCTTCACTCTTTAGAAGGTATAACTCTCCTTCTTCGAAACATTCGATAAGTATAACAACCTGGCATTTAAACATTTTTATAAAAAAATCAATACTGGAAGCCCCTTCCTTTTTTGGTTTCCTTTCAGCATTTTTCGTGAGAGCTACCATGTCGGTGAGATAAAATGGTGGGTGACATTTATCTTTTCTCGGTACCGCTTGCTGTCTCGGGCTGTTATCTGGCATGATAATGGTTTGCAGCTGACTGCTCATTTGGAAAATCATGTTTCTTGTCTTTCTCCTCCCTTCTTTTTTTTTTTTTTTTTTTTTTTCTTTCCTTTAAATGTACATTAGGGCTTGTAAGACCTATTCTGCAAGAGTTGGCAGCAGAACAGTTCTCACATTCAGCCTTGTTAGGATATTTTTGCTGTGGGTGTGTATGCTAAATGTCAACTGCCTGGCCTCTTCCAAAGTTATTTAAATTGGTCAGAGATCAAGTTTGATGTTTAACTCGAAGAATTACATTTATTCTGAGGATAGAAGCCGAATTCACATTAGGAATGGTTTGTGGCTGTAATTAGGTTTTTTTTTTTTTTCGTACTTTCCTTATCTTGGACACATTTACAGCTTAAAACCAACCAACTGGAACGTTCGGAATGGCATTTCATAGTAAACTAGCAGATTCAGGTCTTTTTTTGCATTTTTTGGTAATTTTATTATATAAACACTTTAACATTTACAGTCCGTTTCCCTGTTGCTGAACATTGCAGAAAGCTCCCCCCTCCCCAAGCAGGTGTAGCCTACCAAAATCTCAAATTAACTAGATCCCGCGCTGTAGCCGTAATTTTGGTTATGGCCCGGTCAGCAACTGGTTAATAGGAATTTCAGTTTTTTGTTGAGAGACTCCCCGGGGTAACTACTTCTAAAGGGATGCAGACACTAAAACTTTCCTCATTAGTAGACTATAAGTGCATCAGCTGATTAAAATGGGTTCAGACACTCCCATTCAGGAACCAGACTTCGAAGGGCATCGTAGAACATACTTTTTCTTTAGAACAAAAACGGGTTGAACTCTTCTACAAAGTTTGTTTAAAAATCCTTGCGATAGATAGATGGATGGATGGATATCATGCAAAGGTGTGTGTGTGTTTTTTTTTTTTATTTCTCAACAGAAGTGGAGTTACTCTTTAAAGGTAGTTCAGTATGGTGGGATTCAGCTGTATCGAGCCATGGTCTTTGTATGCCTGAGTATATGGAGAACCGCTGAACACCATCTGCTTGTTTGTGGTGGCTGTAGAGTGTAATGTGCTCTTTCTGGAGATGGTTTACTATAGTCCTAACGTTGGCACATGTATGGTATGTCGAGAATAGCAAGTGTTTGGAGTGTTGACAGATTCTGTGCATGTGGTGCTGTACCAAACAGCATCTACATTCTTTATTACAAATTTGACAAAGTGGCTGATTATGCTAAATGTCTTTAGCAAAGGGCACCTGTCTTTTTTTTAGTATCTTGCTGAATATGTTGGAGTTTGACTGCAAATGCTGCCATCCATCACTCTAATGCAGCGTACACATGAGCGGACTTTTCGACAGGACTGGTCCGTCGGACCGAGTCCGGCGGACAATCCGATCCTGTGTGGGCTTCAGCGGACCTTCAGCGGACATTTCCAGTCGAAAATCTGACGGACTTTAGATTTGAAACATGCTTCAAATCTTTTTGACGGACTCGAGTCCGGTAGAAAAAATCCGCTCGTCTGTATGCTAGTCCGATGGACGAAAACCGGCACTAGGGCAGCGATTGGCTACTGGCTATCAACTTCCTTATTTTAGTCCGGTCGTACGTCATCACGGTACGAATCCGTCTGACTTTGGTGTGATTGTGTGTAGGCAAGTCCGTTCGTTCAAAAGTTCATCGAACCAGTCCGGTCGAAAAGTCTGCCCGTGTGTACGCGGCGTAAGTAGTAAGATAGTACCTTGTGATACTGAATGAAAGATCTTCAGTAGTCCTTGTGTATGGCCACATTTTGGATAATGGATGCAAAGCAATGATGCTTGCATCTGTATTTTATGGGAGTACTGTAGGACGGAAGCTGTGTGTTGAAAATTGGGTTTCTAGCTATCTTGCAACCTAATTAAGTATAATTGAGAAGATGATCTGTAGTGCAGCTTCAGCGTGTAGTGTTGTTGTTTGTTTTTTTTTTTTTTTTTTTTTTTCTATTTTGTGTGACAGCATACAACTTATCCAACTGCATCTCGTTCCTCTGTAATTAAACTGTCCACCCACTTGGTACCATGCTGCTCTTTTTTATTGGGTCTGGAAGTCATCCCAGCTGCAGTCAGACAAGTTTAAATGTATCAAAAAGTTTGATCGGCCCACACTGGTGACGAACATGAATGCTGAACTCCAGGCACAGAACTTTAATTGAAATAAATTCCTCAATAGCTGTCATGTTTTATATATCTACTTTATGCACACCACTTACCTTTGCAAATCTACTTATTACCTTGTAAAGTTAATAGTGACATCATCAACTGTGTTGCACATACAAAGAGCAGCAGACCTGCAGATTGCGACAGGAGGATCACATGAGCAGAGACTGCCTGCGCTTGCCCAGGACTGGCATTGCGCAGACTCAAATGCGTCGTGACCTCCCCCCACCAACCTCCGGTAATGTCATCTGCATGCTCTGTGGTCCACGCCGCGGTCCAGCGTCATCCCCTCTCCTCGGCTTTCCACCTGAGGACTTCCATCTGGCTTCCTCCCACACAACAGCGGACCCTGGTGGTCCACATCAGACATCCAGCGCTGACATCCCGGACTCTTCTTGATTAGCTTGTTTTACATCACTCCATGTGGTTTGCCCCTTGTATTTTATTGCACCTAATAAACCTGAAAACTGCACTTAGAGGGGCTTTTTCTTCTCTCTCCTGCCTCACTTGAGTGTGCTGACCAACGAAAAGCACTTTTCTTCTGGGACACCTTACTGGAAGAAGCTTCAGGATTGGTTCAAACCTACAAGTGCAGTGAGCGCGAGCCCATTTCTGCGTGTCCTATGTAAGGCACCCTATTAATTTCAGTGGGTTGCCCTACGTGTGAGGAACTCCAAAATGTCCCTAACTCTTTTTACAAAAATGCCATGCACTGAACCTGATGGTTTGCAAATGTTAAGGTGCTACAATTAATGACAACGCTGCATGTCTTATGTGCAGCACATTTTCTGCATGTCAGGTAAGTGCGCAAAGGTCTGAACTTGGCATCAGATGTGCTTTTCTTTGATCAGGACAGTCCAGTAGTTGTGCTGACCAATGACTTCTTGCCTTTTTGAGCGTTATGTTTTAAAACCCACTCTAGACTTGTGTGCTATGGTGTATGGACCTCGCAGTACAGGGCACCACGGCCACTATGTTCAGCAGGGTCTGGATAGATATATTATATATAAATATAAAAATGTTCTTTTTTGTAAAATGTGATTGAGGATAGACTTTAGGCTCCACTTGCTGGCTAACAAATATAAATCCCCCTGAAGAAGACCACGACTGCATGGGTCGAAACGCATTGGAGTTTTCTTGTGGCTGTAAACTTTGTAATGTACTGTCAACAATTTGCTCCACTGTTTGATATTTTCCAGTTATGATGGAATATGGTTTATCTAGGTCTGTAACCGGAGCTCATATTTTAAACTCTTGCATGAATTTGTATTTCATTTTGATACAATAACAAATTTTTTACTAAATTCATTTTTTGACCTAATTTACTTTTCTGCTAAAAAAAAAAAAAAAAAGCACAGTGGGGGAGTTATCCCATTTTTAAAGGCAGAGGCTTTAGCTACTAGTAGGGCCATGGGTGTTAGATTGAGGCTCGGTTCTCACTGCTGCAACATGGGATCTGATTAGAGTTGCCACCTCATCCCTTTAAACCCGAACACATATGAATTACACAGGTTCTGGAGCTAATTAAATGCAGATAAGGCAACAAGTGAGTTTAATTACCACCTTAATCGGCCACAGAACCTGTGTAATTAATATGTGTTCGGGTTTAAAGGGATGAGGTGGTAACCATAGATCTGATATGAGATCCCAAGTTGCATGCCATGTCAAAATCATTGTTTCCCTATCAGAGCTGTCTTAACTGATACTACGCAAGTCACTTTGACTTTATAAAAGGTTCCTGCACTACTTTGGTCTGACTTGGGTGAGATTTCAGCCCTTGTACAGGCTCCTAAATAGTATCCAAATTGGAAGGAAGTCACAGGTCAAAGTAGTGCGACATTTTTTTTATTTTTTAATCCTGAACGGAAAATGTTGACAAGTCCATTCCATATTCTATTTAAACAGGATGGAAAAAATGTAAATTCTTCTTCTAATCGTAAGTTTGAGCTTTAAGTCAGAATAACTGCTCAAAACAAGCGATCTGCGCAGTCACCTTTGTCCTTGTACATTTCGTGAGTATTTTTGTCTTTCTCTAATCCTTTCTGTAGAAAGGCACACTTTCCAGGCTTGTGCTTCCTTACTTGGTAGAATGCTTTGTAAGGCTTCTCACACTCTGCTTTCCAAACAGTTTGTAGAAGAACCGTATACTGTGGTGATCCTAAATATAGATATCCTCCTCGAGAGGATGGGGATCAGCATTTGTTTACTGCAAGCCTTCGTTTTCAGAAATCATTTCTTCCCCAGAATGAAATGTTGAAGTCCAACCCCAGCATGAAGCGTGAGATAAATGAAGTTAGTAAATGCAGTTTACGGGTAGGACCAGGCTTGGCATGCCTCATGCTCCACTCTTTTTATATTCAAGACAAATTTATAAACATTTCCCTTGCGCTAATGCTGTAGGTCCAGAATACCATTGTTAAAGAATGTGTTCAGTCTTTCAAAATTGTTCTGTATTTATTGTATTTTGAAGATTTACTTTTTTTTATTTATTTTATTTTTCAATAAAAATGTGTTCCTGTTTATTTTAGTAACTAATGTTAAGAGTATCCTCTCTAACTGGATTTAACAGCGTAAACCTTCCTTCTTTTTTTTTTTTTTTTTTTTTTTTTTCTCTATGTGAGGAAGGATTGTTACAAATTTCAGTACTTCATAGCAACCATGGGAAATGGGAATTCCCTTTTTAAGATAACAAATTAGTTCACCTTGTTGTAAAAAAATATATTGTTGGATACCTTGGCCTTCCAACTCTCAGGGATATCTAGCTTTAATTCATGATGAGCCAGGGTAGGACAATTCCCAGGAGCCAAGTAGCCTAGTGATTACGGCAAGTGCGCAAATATAAATTCTAGACAACATGAGAAAAGTGTTTTTATTTATAAAAAAAAAAAGTGTTTATTAAAATGGTGTTGCACCCAAAAAAAAATTGCATGAATGTGCCTAAAAACAAAAAAAACAAAAAAAAAAAAATTTAGATTTTTTTTTTTTTTTTTTAAACTCCCCTCTAAATGGCTGTTGCTAGGGGGTCCCTCGTAGTCTGCCTCCTTCAGTGCCTGTGCTGGTGACATCACTTCCCCTCGGCCTAGGAATGGCTCAGCTCTGCCCCCTCCCTCTTGTCAATCATCTGGGACACATTACAGGTCCCAGATGACTGAGCAGCCAATCACGGCACGCGGCGCCACTCACGAATGCGCAGTGGGTGCCCAGCTGTGAAGCCACAGCTGGGCGCCCACAGTTGCAATGCCGGCGCCGCTGAAAGGTGGGGGAGATGAGCGGGGGTTCTATCCCCTGCTTCGCTGGACCCTGGGACAGGTAAGTGTCCGATTTATTCAGCAGCTGCAGTATTTGAGCTGCTGACTTTTTACATTTTTTTTTCCTCTTTAAGCCCAACAGTAAAATCTCTGTATATGCAGTAAAGCATGCTTGCTATACTCAATGTGGAACCTGACGTGTTAATTCTCTGCATTGTGTAAAAAGGCTGTTTTGATCCTGTCTTCTCTGATCATCCCCTTCTTCCACAATCCCCAAACCATCTCTTGATAGTACAGAGCCTTGGGGGCAAGCTGCAATGCTCAGTTTTGTTTGTATTGCCAACGTTTTTTTATTTGATTTTTTTTTTTTTTTTTTTGGAGGGGAGGGTGCTCAGCACAGGGCTTATCAGCACTCACCAGACAGAGGGGCAGGTGTTATGTAAATTAATTTTTATCCAAGGACAGGGGTTCTTATTGCCATGCACCACCTCCCCATAATAAAGATATTACAAGAGAAAGGTAGAAATGGGAGTTTTGAGGTGCAAAATTACTCAAATTGAAAACAAAATCAAACTTGCAAAATGTTGTTAACCACTTCCCACCCGGCCACTGCACATAAACGGCTGAGTGGGCGCTCTCTGCTTCTGAGTGGACGTTCAGGAACGTCCCTCAGAAGGAGGCGGATCACACGCGTGTGCACATGCAGCGGCGTGATCCCAGCGCGCTCATGTCACCCGGACGTGGCGCATCTCCGATCGGCAGGAGGGCTCTGTTGATTGGCCCCCTCCTGATCACATGACGGCCGTGTCCAATCACAGCCGTCATGTGATGTAAACAGAGAGCTGGTTGCTAGGTGATCGGCTCGCCTTCTCCTCACACAGAAGTTGTCGGTGAGGAGAGGAGAGCGGATCGCTGCAGCTGGCTGGTGATCAGTGAGTATGAGCTGTTTTTTTTTTTTTTTTTTTTTTTTTTTACACCTTTTTACAGACTGATCACCAGTGTAAAACGCACGTGAAAAAAATGTACACAATCTAAAACACATGTTCCCACATAGTAAAAACACCTGTCCCCACAGATTTAACAGTAAAATCACATGTCCCATCTACACACACATGTCCGTGATCACATGAACAAATTATTATACACTTAACGGGATTTTTTTTTTTTTTTTTTTACCAAAGACATTTAACAGAATACATTTTGGCTTAAATTTATGACAAAATTTGATTTCTTGGATTTCTTTTAAAATAGAAAGAAGAAAATATTGTTTTTTTTTTTCCAAATTTCCGCTCTTTTTTCACTTATATCGCAAAAAATAAAAAACTGAGTCGTGAATAAATACCCCCAAATGAAAGCTCTATTTGTGTGCACAAAATGATAAAAATGTCATTTGGGTACAGCGTAGCATGACCGCGCAATTGTCATTGAAAGTGCGAGAGCGCTGAAAGCTGAAAATTGGTCTGGAAAGGAAGGGGGTAAAAGTGCCCAGTATTGATGTGGTTAAATAAACATTAAAAATGTTAAAATCCAACATATGAAAATTTATACGGTCAAGTTTTTTCTGTACATAAGGTTTTACTAAAGCTCCCGAGGAAGCAAGCCATGTTTATCGAAAATCATTTGTACCACGACCGTATGAATCTTCACATGTTCATTTTTAACATTTTTAATGTTTGTTTAAGAAAATTTAGTAAATTTAGAATTTGTTTTCAATTTGAGTAATTTTGCACCTCCAAAATTCCCATTTCTACCTTTCTCTCTTAGGGTCAGGCGTTTAGTTCACCTTTTCATTTTTTTTCATTTCCCAGTCCCTGCCTCCATGGGTGATATTTTCACTTGGAACGATGAAATGGTCCTGGGGTTTGAAAACCACGCCGTCCTTTCTCCGGAGTTGCCTCAATGGATCCCGAGCGGTTCTGATTGCTCACGCTCCGGTGCTTTTGGTTTTCAGTCCCTGGTAACAAGCTGAATTAATTAAATTTTTTGTTAAAACGTGAAAAATGCATTATGCTTCAAAGCACATGTGAACACGAGAATTATGTGGATTGGAAATTGCTTTAAAAATGCATAGACATGGTAACCTTGCCAGTCTGTTTGGGAAGCATCCTCCAGCTTTGCAGAGTTGCGGCATCAGTTGGTGGACCGAACAGTCATGAAATATCCAAAATCATACCATTGTTTACCAGAACAGGAGGTGGGGATCTACCACTGATGATTCCTGTTCATGTGATATCTAAGAGGGCATTTCATCTCAGTTTGGATAGACTTCTCTCACTTGGCCTCTCTGGGAAAGAAAGTGAGAAAAAGCTCCATACCATGACGAGAACAACAAGAAAATAAAACCCTGACAGGAGTTCTGACTATGGATATGAACATTGTGCTTGTTCCAAACCAGGTTTGGTCAAACCCAGAAGTCAGCTGTCATTTCCAGGCCAACAAACTGCACTGCTCTCCTGTCCCAACCAGGGAGCCCGGGACCGACGCCGGCACCAAAGAAACTGAACGGGACCGCCGGATCTTCCCTGATCAGCTCTATGGTGAAAGAAACCTGAAGTGATGAGTATTTTGTCACTTTCTCCAAAATGAAAACCAAGCCATTTTAAGCTTCTGGTCAAATCGATCTTGGTTGGATCAGATGCTTTTAAGAGAGATCTGGGGTCTAAGCGTCACCTATTGAGATTTTTAAGTACTATAGTTTGGAGCCGTTACACGAGCGTGCACAATTTTTAAGCGTGACATATTCACGCTTCACCTATATATAGGTATATATTCCGCAGCGTAAAATCATCATTTTTTTTTTTCCCAAACAATTTGGGTATTCTATAAGGTATTTATTTATTTTTTAATTTTTTTAAATTGTGTTTGAAAAACCACAAACGCAAACACTATGTGACTTAAAAAATTTAAACGCCCACCATTATATTCACTAGGGCTTCTGCCTAAAATATTAAAATTTATAATGTTTGGGGGTTCTAAGTTATTACCAAAAAAAAAAAAAAATACAGATTTTTACATGTAGAAGAGAAGTGTCAGACTAAGCCTGGTCTTCAGGTGGTTAAGTGGATGACTAAAGACACAAAGAATTGCCATACCTTTTATTTTTCCTCCTTGATCCTTGCATGGTGTATGGAAGGGATATGCAATTAGCGGACCTCCAGCTGTTGCAAAACTACAAGTCCCATCATGCCTCTGCCTCTGGGTGTTATGCTTGTGGCTGTCAGTCTTGCTATGCCTCATGGGACTTGTAGTTCTGCAACAGCTGGAGGTCCGCTAATTGCATATCCCTTGGTGTATGCTCTCCAGAGGCCTTTTTTTACCACTTCACGCCTGGCCTATAGACAAATGAGGGTCGTGCGGTGGCTTTGTTATCCTGAGTGGACGTCATATGATGTCCTGTCAGGAAGCGCCAAATGCGGGGCCACGCAGCGGCACGATCTGTCACTGGCGGTTAACTGATCAGAGTACCGGCTCACTGCTGGTACCATGTGACCGCCGTGACGAATCACAGCAGGTCACATGACAGTTGTGTGCAATAGATGGCTTTCTTTTATGCCATCCCATGTGTACAATGGTGGTGTTAGCTGTGATTGGTCAATTTGACTAAATGCTACAGACAGGGCCAATCGCGGCCCATCTGTACCATTTTGATTAGCTTTGACCAATCACAGCTAACCACCACAAAAAAGATTGCTTGAATCGGTTTCATTCAGTAAAATGCTTTATAGCAATGTAATGCACCACTATAAGCAAACATAATATGTGTAAAATTCCTGATTATTTACCCTAGAGCAGTACAATGTTACTATGGTAACATTATATTGCTCTGGTCACAGTGTGCTCAAAAAATAAAAATCGTAACGGAAAAAAAGGTTTGAAACTTTTTTTATTTTTTTATTTTCGTACGGTCACCAGTCAGTGAACCTGATCACTGCCACACCAGATATATGATGATGCTGTACTGCATTAGTGACCTTTTTTTTTTTTTTTTTTTCCTTTATTTCTTCATTTTCCAAAAAATATAACCAAAAATACCCACCATGCCTCTTACTAAATACCTTGGACTGTCTACTTTACAAAAAATGGGTAATTTGGGTGGGTAGTTCTTCTGTCCTGGTATTTTAGGGCCTCAAAAAAAAAATAAAAATGCAAGGCTATCGGTACAATTTTCAGATTTATAGAGTCAACAAACATATATATATATATAAATCTCATTTTATGTGTGTGTATATGTATGTGTGTGTGATTTTATATATATATATATATAGTGTATGTATATGTGTGTGTATTCACCAAAGGAATGTAGCAGAATACATTTTAGGTTAAATTTATGAAGAACTATTAATTATTTCAAAAATTTTACAACTGAAAAACGTGTTTTGTTGTTGTTTTTTTTTTTTTTTTTTCCAAATTTTCAGTCTTTCTATTTATTTATGTTTTCCCGTTTTTATTTAGCAAGAAATAAACAACCCAGTGCTGATTAAATACCACTAAAAAAAAGCTCTATTTGTCTGAACAAAATGATAAAAATTTAGTTTGCCTACAGTGTCGAATGATCGCTCGATTGTCATTCAAAGTGTGACAGCGCTGAAAATTGGCCTGGGCAGTAACGGGGTAAAAGTGCCTGGCATTGAAGTGATTAAATGGCGCTGCAGTGTATCTGAGCAGGCTTTTGTAGCTTTTCTTTTTTGGCCAGGGAGCTGCGATCATAAATCTTTTATATTTAGTCTGTGTGTTCTTAGTGTGGCTATTCAGCTGTAAGAACCACTAGGCCAGGGGCTGATACAATGTCCTAAATATAACCTGACACATTACCCAAAACTCTTGTATAAATAAATAATCCCAACATTGTATATGAGCGTTCCACTACTGAACTCATGAAATCTATTTTTAGCACCGCTTGCTGCCAGAATTTTTTTTTTTTTTTTTTTGCTGACTGCCTACCATATATATAGAGATCATTGTTGTAGAGAAGTAAACTGCCTCTATAATGAAGGGAAATTACTCTTTTAAAGGATAAGAGAAGTCCATAGGACAGGATTTCCTCAGGAAATGACTTGCAGATCCCAACCCTCGCTTTGAACTTAATGGCATGTAAGATTGTCATGCTGGGCAAGACACGCTGCCAGTGATAGGCTACGATAGTCTTCTGGTAGCTTTATCTGTCTGACATAAACTGGGAGGACCAGCATTAACTGATAGAAGAAGAAGAAAAAAAGAAGTCAGAGAAATCTGGCCAACAAAGGCATTGCAAAGTATCTTTAGATATCAGAGTGAAGATTACATATGCTTTGGATTCTGCAATTTCCTAAACTGGGATTTGCTTTCGGGGCTTATATGAGGTGGTTCAGCTCATTCAGTTTATTTGAGCACAAGGTAGGTACATGTGCAACGTACAAAAATCAAAGTCAATGGTAGGTTGAAACACGTGGAAGCTGTATGCCAGGGGTCAGCAACGTTTTTCCACTTGAGGGCCGGATTCAGTGTATGTGAATGCATGGAGGGCCGCATTCACCTGCTAATAAATGAAGATAATGGGACACCTAACATGTCAAACTTTAAAAATTGGTAACAAATTACGGTACTTAAAAATCTTAAAAATTTCTTCAGGTTACCAGTTGAGAGTTAGAGGAGGTCTAGTCCTAGAATTATTGTTCTCACTTGAACGATCGCAATGTAAGAACACTGTTTACATTTGCGGGCGTGATATGCATATGCGTTTGCTTCTGTGGGCGTGAGCGCGGCGGGATGGGGCGCTTTCAATGTTTTTTTTTTTTTCTTAATTTTATTTTTACGCTGTCCCTTAATTTGTATTTTTCCCACACACTTTTATTGCTGTTTGAATGTAAACATCCCTAGTGACAGTAATAGACAGTGACAGGTACTCTTTATGGAGAGATTTGAAAGCTGTGCCTTCCTTGTGCCAAAAACACCAGGTTTTTCCACTGTGCAAACCAAACCGCCTATGTGCATGAGCCCTAATAATGGAAGTTTGGCCAGGCCAATGGTGTTTGGCCACACTGAAGTTTTCTTACCAAGCAATAAAATAACAATAGCCAGCTTCTCCTGACCACAACTGAGACCAATACATTGGTTGAATGCCGAACGGATTTGTCGATCAAAAAATGAAAATTTTGTGCATTTTTGTAATCCAATGGTGCCACCATTGATTTCAGAATTCGACCAACCAAGCCTTCAATTTTATGGAAAAGAACATTTGTGGCCGGGAATCTTCTTTTCTTCTCAGGTTGTGCTCCTTTTTTTTTTTTTTTTTTCGATTTATATTTCTTGCACCATTCTCCCATCATTGATTAGAAATTTTTGTTCATTTTTTTCAAAATATTTCCTAATGCCCAATCACTCAAATTTGATGTCCACATAAAAATCAACGTTGCTGCGGCCCCATCAATCGCTGTTGTAGGTTTTTTTTTTTTTTTTTTGCAGGACTGCGACATTGCAGCAAACAGAGCAGACACTTGACACTTTTTTTTTTTTGGGACCATTGACATTTTACACAGCAATCGATGTTATAAAAATGCACGGATTACTGTGTAAATGTCACTGGCAGGGAAGGGGTTAACACTAGGGGGCGATCAAGGGGTTAAATGTGTTCCCTGGGAGGTGTTTCTAACTGTGAGGGGACTGACTGAAGGAGGAGAGAGATTGCTGTTCCTAATCACTAGGAACAGCAGAAGGACTTATAAATAGATGCTTGTGGAACAAATCATTTGAGTTTCCATTATTTCTTATGGGGAAATTCGCATTGATATACAAGTGCTTTGGATTACAAGCATGTTTCCCGAACGAATTATGCTCGCAATCCACGGTTTTACTGTATTGTGAACAGTCAAATCAACCTTTTGAGTTGCATCTTTCAGAACAAAACAAATCTGTTAGAGAGATTGAGGTGCATCTATTTTTGGAGATGTAAGTGTGAATAAAACGTTCACACAAGGCTGGACAAGACGTCTATTCTCATATTTTCTCAAATTTTAGTAGGGCTTCCCTTCACTCCATAAGTTTTTTGTTAAAAGGAGGTAACACATTGATAAGCACACATTTCCATAAATTGAAGTCCAGATATACTGTGGATGTCCAGTTCAGCACCTGGCATAGAAAAACAATAGGCGTTAAAATATAAATTTTTTTTTTTTTTTTTTTTTTTGATACACTAAGGCTGGATTCACACTAGTGTGAGTTGGATGCGAGTTTCCCCATATTCAAGTCGCATGACAGATTGTGACGTCTCTCTATGGAGCCGGTTCACATATCTCCGTCGCGGCTGCAGAGCGTCTTGCACAGGAGTCCTGCGTGTCTATGCCTCCGTTTTCAGGTCCAAATTCAAGCAAAAATTCGTCCCCGATTCCTCCCTGAAACGGAGACCAGGGACACACCGGACCCCCTTCTGTGAGCCACATCTGTCTTAGATATGAACCCGGCCTATGGTTTGAGTCTCGAAAAAATACCAGACTCCAGATTAGGTTACAAATGTTAGGAGTATTAAAATACGGAGAAGTGTAATCCTAGGCTTGCAACCAAAGGGAGGTTGGTTGGTCAGTCGTCCAGCCCTGCACTTACCCCATCTAGGTCGTGGGTGGTAAGTTCCATCGCGTCTCCTCCTTCTCTGCATCACGGCGGCTTCCACCATGCGTCTCCTCCTCCTAGGCGTCCAATAGGATCATCTGTTCTTTCAGCCAATCGGGTGACGGGTTTCGGGACTTACTTCCTAATTGTCAGGGAGGAGAATCGGTGTGACGATAGCGAATAATAATTTGCTATTGTCACACAAGCGGGTGTGCTGGGGGCACAGTGCACTGTGCCCCCCGAGCCCACCCTTTTTTTGAAACCAGTTTGAGCCTCCGGCTCTAATCGCATGCTTAAAAAAAAAAAGAAAAAAAAAGAACATTGGAATCCATGCGTCCGGTCGCAGCATGTAGATTAGGGTGCCGGACACATGGATGGATGGGGTGGGGGGGGCGGTTTTTTGGTTGGGCCGTCGCTGCACAGTAGTGTATCCCAGGGTTTTTGTTTGCTGTTAAAAGAAGTGTAAAACTCATGTAGGCACATAGCAGACCAGCAGAAGGTGTAAGGCCTTTCTCGACCAGCTTTTATTCGGTACAAACCAGTATTGCATTGCATACAAGTCCATGGGATTGCACAATCCACTCAAAGTGGGTCAGAAAGAGGTCAACGGCAGATCAAATGCAACCATCAATGAATTTTGAATGATCTCAGTCGCTTCTTAAATTGATGTCAACATGAGGCCATCAACACAAGCCGAAAGCCCATAGAAACGGACCATTAACTAGAAAAACCAACCCACAGGAACACATTAAAAAAGCCTGATACAAATTGACAGAGTTGGGTGCTCAGTATGTAGACATCTAATATCTCGTTACGGCATCATTTACTTTGCAACAAATTCATTACAAGCTGGTATTTTTGGCACTTTCTATTGTTTTGGAAACAACATGGGGTAAGCTGTAATTACAATTAAACATTTTGTTAGGACAAATTATTCCCATAGTCCTCCAAGGCAAAATATACTTCGTACAACATATTGCCATTCTATCTTTTTGTTCTGCCCAAGTCACGCCGGTATCCCAACTACATTCCGCTTCGCTTTGTAAATGTGCCCCCCGTGTTGATTCTTGTAACGAGATAGAAAGAGACAGACTGCTTCATTATACATTGGCACCCCGGAGCAGATATTTCGAAATGGATAACTGCACATTTAAAACACGTTCGCTTATATAATCAGGGATATCGAGCTACTTTATAAACATAACCATAAGCCTTTACCTCTGCTTTTTTTTCTTTTTCCTATGTGCCTTAAGCTGCCAATGCAGGGCTAAGCCAGTGTAAACATTGATTTGTATATGCTGAGCCATCTTCAGTTTAGAGACCATTATATTTTAGTAGAGGACAGAAAACAACAAAAAAAGCTGTCCTAAAATAAAACCCTCCTGATGTGTGTTCTGTTTTTATTTTTTGTTTGTTTTATTGGCTAGCTGGAATCACATGGAACAGAGTGGGCAGGGCTAAAAAAAAACTCTGTGCACCGGCATTGTGTAGAATTTTCAAAAAAAATATAAGCTCTAAAGCAGGGGTCTCCAAACTTTCCAATCAAAGGGCCAGTTTACTGTCCTTCAGATTTCAAGGGGGCCGGACTGGGGCCAGTTGGAGTAGAAAATGCCCCTGCATCAGTGGGCATAAACAATGCCCCATCATTGGTTTTAGTGGGAGGAATAGTGTCTTATTAATGAAGTCAGCAGGAGGAATAGTGCCCCATCATTGGTGTTAGCTGGAGAAAAAGTGTCCCAAGGGCTGGATAAGGGCAAGCAAAGGGCCGCATCTGGCCCTTGGGCCACAGTTTGGAGACCACTGCTCTAAAGAATGTGGTGGTATTATTATTATACAGGATTTATTAGGGGTGCAACGGATCGTCATCGATCCATGATCCGATCCGCAGAGGTTGATCCGTACGGGACACCCGCGATCCGCGGAGCGCTCTGTGGCCTCGGCCATAGGAAAGGCCGCAGCTTCGGCCTAGCTCCGGAGCGGCGGCCGTCTTGGTACACCCGGTGGCCGTTTAGCACGTGATCGCTCTGTCATATGACGGATCGATCACTTGTAACAAACCGGCGTCAGGTCATGACGCCGGTTCCTCTCTCCCCTCTGTGTACTGATCTGTACAGTGGAGGGGAGAGATGGGATGGCAGCAGTGCCAATACTCTGCAATGCTCTGCTGCAATACCCTGCCAATACTCTGCAATGCCCTGCCAATACTCTGCAATGCTCTGCTGCAATGCCCTGCCAATTCTCTGCAATACCCTGCTGCAATGCCCTGACAATACTCTGCCATGCCCTGCCAATACTCTGCAATGCTCTGCTGCAATACCCTGCCAATACTCTGCAATACCCTGCTGCAATACCCTGCCAATACTCTGCAATGCCCTGCCAATACTCTGCAATGCCCTGCCAATACTCTGCAATGCCCTGCCAATACTCTGCAATGCCCTGCCAATTCTCTGCAATACCCTGCTGCAATGCCCTGACAATACTCTGCCATGCCCTGCCAATACTCTGCCAATATACCCTGCAATACTCTGCCACACCCTGCCAATAGGGAGATTGTGGATATTACAGTGGGGGAGATTTTTTTTTTTTTTTGTTGATCCGAAAATGATCCGACCCGTGAGTCCTGAGGAACGATCCGAACCGTGAGTTTTTCGATCCGTTGCACCCCTAGGATTTATATAGCGCCAACAGTTTGCGCAGCACTTTACAACATGGTGGCAGACAGTACACTTACAATACAAATCAATACAGGAGAGATCAGAGGGCCCTACTCCTTAGAGCTTACAATATAGACAATATTAACACTTTTTCAGAATATAGTTTAATAATAGTAAAACTGCAAATAAAAAATATGCATCAAAGGAAAAAAAAAACAATAATGCAATGGCAAAACAAAAAAGTTTTAAGAATAATGAGAAAGAAAATACTTAAAGCGGAGTTCCACCCAAAAGTGGAACTTCCGCTCATCTGTCCCCCCCCCCCCCCCTTGGTGTCACATTTGGCACCTTTCAGGGGGGAGGGGGGAGCAGATACCTGTCTACTACAGGTATTTGCACACACTTCCTGGAATAGACTCCTGCGGGAGTCACGCCCCTTCCCGCCCCCCTCGCTGTCTCCTGGGAAACACACAGGTCCCAGGAGATAGCGGGGACCACTTAGGATGCGCAGCGCGACTCGCGCATGCACAGTAGGGAACCGGGAAGTGAAGTCACAACGCTTCCCTTACTGATACCCTCACAGAGAATGGCGGCAGCAGCAGCTTAGAGCCGAGCGATTGATCGGCTTCGGGTGCTGACATCGCTGGACTCCTGGACAGGTAAGTGTCTATTTATTAAAAGTCAGCAGTTACAGTATTTGTAGCTGCTGGCTTTTAATAATTTTTTTTTTTTTTTTTTATGTTAGGTGGACTCCCTCTTTAACAGAGTCCTATCAATAATAAGCATAAGATGGTTCATGCTTAAAGTGGTTGTAAATGGACAAGGCATTTTATGCATGTAGATAACAAACCTGTGTGCGGCGCCCCCTTACCTGAGCCCCCTCCAGATCCAGCGATGTCCACGAGAGCCTTGCCACCCTGGGGACCCGCACTCCTGGTTGGCTTTTGGCAGAAGTGGGAGCCATTGGCTCCTGCTGCTGTCAATCACAGCCAGTGAGCCAATAAGGAGAATGGAGGGTGGTGTGTGTGAATTGACGCATAGCCACGGGTTGGGAGCCCCCACAGCAAGCTGTTTGCTATTGGGACACCCGGCAGGAGGGAGGAGCCAAGAGCACCATTGTGGGACCCGAGAAGAGAAGGATCCGGGGTGCTCTTTGCAAAACCAACTGCACAGGGCAGGCACGTATAACATTTTTTTGTGGTGTGTTTTTTTTTTTTTTTTTTAAAGGCTTTACTATCCTTTTATTACAGCTTATTCTTCTACCCCCAGACTTAACAAGCATTTAAGCATACCAGTTTGGGGGGTCCCCACTGAAAGGATGTTTTTGTGTATATCCCAGCGTTGTTCTTCTGGTGGCAACTTAAAATGTTGGCTTTCTCCTCCCTTTCATTCTTCCAATTGGGGGGAGAAACAGGAACTGAAAAAAAAAAAAACTGGCAATGGTGCTAAACTCTCACCACTCTGTCCAAATCTAGAAAAAAAAAAAGAAAAATAAGTTGCCTTCTATTATACTTTTAATATTAATCTTCTCCTTTCAAATTTATCTAGGAGAAGCGATCAGCCGAAAGGCTTTTTTAATAAAATATGGCATTGGGTGTTCCTGGCACTCTGAATCTTGTCTGCTGGCACTGTAGTGACAGACGTTTCTTGTCAACAAAATGCATTGGGAGGAGCTTACATGTAACGTCATCACGCACGCCTATCTCGGGGTGGCATTGTGAGTTCTGCCTATCTTGATTTTAATTTTAAGTACTGTACCTTAGTAGTGCAAAATATGATTGCATGAACGTACTACATGATATGGCTGCTTTGCTTCTTTTTTTTTTTTATGGCTATATTAATCATTTAAGACGAGGGAAGGGTGTTGCCCCCTAGGGTGTTTTTTTTATTTTATTTTTTATAATTGCTAAAGTTCAGCTTTTAACAGTTTTTGTTTTTTTTTAGCTTTAGTGTACCCTTGCATGGTTTATCTCGGGATTTTTCTGTATTGGTAGAAACATTTGCCATGCATCCTATTGCCCCGTACACACAATCGGACTTTCCGCCAACAAAACCGTGGATTTTTGTTCGGAGGATGTTGGCTCAAACTTGTCTTGCATACACACGGTCACACAAATGTTGGCCAACAAATACGAATGTGGGAACGCGGGTGACGTACAAGATGTATGACGAGAAAAAGGAAGATCAATAGCCAGTGCGGCTTCTTCTGCTTGATTCAGAGCATGCGTGGACTTTTGTGCGTCGGACTTGTGTACACACGATCAGAAATTCCGACAACAAAATTTTTTGTTGGCGGAAAATTTGAGAACCTGCTAGCCAATATTTGTTGGCGGAAAGTCCGACAACAAATGTTCGATGGAGCGTACACACGGTCGGACTTTCACCCAACAAGCTCACATACAACATTTGTTGTCGGAAAATCCGATCGTGTGTACGGGGCATTAGCCTTTCTGCTTTTCTGAATGGTAGCTCATGTGAACCCTTTTAAATAAAATCTCCTATTTTAGTGGGCGGTTTTTAGTGAAGGAACTTGGCTTTTTAATTGGACTTGTACCCCATGGCATCAGTTTTTTGCAGTGCTCCTGTCTACTCTACTACAAACACTTTGTTCTGGTCCTTTTCTCTTCCCAGGAGTTTTCTTCTCTGATTTGATGCTTGATGGAAGCAGAGCAGCTGTAGCGGTGCCTGGGCCAGAAATGCACAAAAAGGGATTTTAAAATGATGGCTGTCGGCTACAATAACACACATGCAAATTTTATATTAAATTGCAAAGCTCTCCTCATTTTATGTCCTCTATGTAAAATGGTTAACTTAACCACTTAAGGACCAGCCTCGTTTTGGATTTTAGGTGTTTACATGTTTAAAACAGTTTTTTTTGCCAGAAAATTACTTAGAACCCCCAAATATTATATATTGTTTTTTTTTCGAACACCCTAGAGAATAAAATGGCGGTCATTGCAATACTTTTTTTTGCACCGTATTTGCGCAACGGTCTTATAAGCGCACTTTTTTTGGAAAAAAAATCACTTTTTTGAATAAAAAAAATAAGACAACAGTAAAGTTAGCCCAATTTTTTTTATATTGTGAAATATAATGTTACGCCAAGTAAATTGATACCCAACATGTCTTGCTTTAAAATTGCGCCCGCTCGTGGAATAGCGTCAAACTTTTACCCTTAAAAATCTCCATAGGCGACGTTTAAAAAATTCTACAGGTTGCATGTTTTGCGTTAGAGGAGATCTAGGGCTAGAATTATTGCGCTCACTCTACCGGTCGCGGCAATACCTCACATGTGTGGTTTGACCACCGTTTTCATATGCGGGCGCTACTCACGTGTGCGTTCGCTTCTGCGCGCGAGCTCGTCGGGACAGGGCGCTTTAAAAATGTGTTTTTTTTAAATTATTTTATTTTATTATTTTTTCACTGTTTAAAAAAAAAAATTTGGATCACTTTTATTCCTATTACAAGGAATGTAAACATCCCTTGTAATAGAAAAAAGCATGACAGGTCCTCTTAAATATGAGATCTGGGGTCAAAAAGTCCTCAGATCTCATATTTAGATTAAAATGCAAAAAAAAAAAAAAAATAAAAATTAAAGTCGTTTAAAAAAAATGACACAAAAAAAAGTGCCTTTAAGAGAAGTGGGCGGAGCCGACGTAATGACGTCGCTCCGGCCGTCCTATGGTATAGAGACGGGTGGGCGCCATCTTAGCCTCACTCGTCTCTATACTGAGGAAGGGAAAGGACCCGATCGCCTCTGCCGCTACTGACGGCTCCGGTAAGCGGCGGAGGGCGCGGGAGAGCGGCGGGAGGGGGGTGGCACCTCTCCCGCCGCCGATAACGGTGATCTTGCGGCGAACCCGCCGCAGAGACCACCATTATCGTGTACAGAATTGCCGGCCCTAAAGATGGATACCTCGGTTGTGGCAGCAGCTGCTGCCGTTACCGAGATATCCATCTTTAAAGTAATGACGTATATATATACAGTGGCCGGTCCTTAAGTGGTTGTAAAAGTTTTTTTTTTTACCCTGTTGTATTTTCTGCTTTAAGGAAAAAATAAGCCTTTAAGGTGTAGAACCCCCATAAATTCTTACCCCGATCCAGCACTGTGCCCTCGTCACTTGACTCAGTGAAAGCAGCGGGAGCCATTGGCCAATTCACCTTTTTTTTTTTTTTATTTGTTTTTTTTTTTTTTTTGTTTGGTACGAGCTGGAATTTAGAAGAAAACAAACAAAAAAAAACAAAAAAAAAAAAAAACAAATAAAAAAAAAAAAGGTGAATTGGCCAATGGCTCCCGCTGCTTTCACTGAGTCAAGTGACGAGGGCACAGTGCTGGATCGGGGTAAGAATTTATGGGGGTTCTACACCTTAAAGGCTTATTTTTTCCTTAAGGCAAGCCTGTGTAGAATTAATGGAAAGTGGTTTTATTTTTGCAAAAGAAGTACATTAATGCTACATTGGTACGAGCTGGAATTTAGACGAAAACAATGTAGCATTAATGTACTTCTTTTGCAAAAATAAAACCACTTTCCATTAATTCTACACAGGCTTGCCTTAAGGAAAAAATAAGCCTTTAAGGTGTAGAACCCCCATAAATTCTTACCCCGATCCAGCACTGTGCCCTCGTCACTTGACTCAGTGAAAGCAGCGGGAGCCATTGGCCAATTCACCTTTTTTTTTTTTTTTTATTTGTTTTTTTTTTTTTTTTTTGTTTGTTTTCTTCTAAATTCCAGCTCGTACCAATGTAGCATTAATGTACTTCTTTTGCAAAAATAAAACCACTTTCCATTAATTCTACACAGGCTTGCCTAACTCTCTTCATAGCTTTTTAAACGCACTGCTCCATGACTTCTGCCTTACTTCCTGGACAGACTTTAGGTCATGACACAGGAAGGAGTTGACCAGCTGAGGGTAGATAATGCAGGGTGTGTGCCAATGAAATCAGCTGGTCAACCCCTTCCTGTGTCAAGTCTGACCAGGAAGTAAGGCAGAAGTAATGGAGCAGTGTGTTTAAACAGCTTTGAAGAGCGTGAGGTAAGCCTGTGTCGAATTAATGGAAAGCTGTTTTATTTTTCGTAAAATAAGTACATTAATGCTATTTTGGTACAGCAGGCATTTAGAAAAAAAAAAAAGATGAACAAAGGTGAATTTGGCCTTTTAGGCCCCTTTCACACTACCGCGATAAGTTGCACGATCTTACCGTGATTTTGCCGCGATTTCAGGGAATGCCTGTGTAAACTTGAGGTATATGGACCTCAACTCACAAAAATCGGACCAAAGTAGTACAGGGACTACTTTTGAAGTTGCACATATATGAAAGGTTATCATTGGAAATCATGGGGAATGACTTGTCATGCGACTTTGCAGTCCCAAAGTCGCAGGACAAGTTGCACAAGTGCGAAAGGGGCCTTAAAGTGATATTATACTAGCGGAGAAACAAACTGCACAGTCCCCTTACCACATGAACAATTATTTAAATTTGTGGCTAATCTCTTTTTGTTAATTTCTAGAGAACGTTTCTGTCAGCCTTTCACTAAATCTTAGTCCCTGGCACTCATTTACAAATGTGGGCCTAATTAAAGGATTACTTCTTGTTTACAAGAAAGTAAATTGCTTACAAAAATCTATTAAAATAACAGAGCTCATTACTCATTTGCTAAATAGACTGCCAACTCCATTATGCCCTCACCCGCTACACCAGTGGTTCTCGACTCCTCCTGTCTTCGGGACCCACTAAGAGCCCATTCACACAGGGACGACTCGTCAGGCGACCTAGTCGCCTGACAAGTCGCCTCCCGTTCTGTGCTATGGAACCGTTCTAAGGGGAGCGACGCAAGTCGCTCCGACTTAGAAAAAGGTTCCTGTACGACTTCGGGGGCGACTTGCATAGACTTCTATACAGAAGTCGTTTTGCAAGTCGCCCGGGCAGTCGTGTGCAGGTCGCCTCGGTGAGGCGACCTGCAAGTCGTGTTGCCCCTGTGTGAATGGGGTCTTAGGCTCGATTCACACCTATGCATGTTGCTTTTGAGCGTTTTTGGAGTTTTTTTTTTCATGCTTGCCACGTTTTTGAGTAGCGTTTTTGCCGCGTTTTGCGTTTTTTTTTTTTTTTTTTGTTTTTTTTTAGTTTTTTTTACAGTCTAAAAAAAAATTAAAAAAAAAAAAAACGGCAAAAACGGTGCACTTGCGTTTTTGATGCTTGTCCATTGAATTCTATTACATGCAAAACGCTGCATTTTGCATGAAAAAAAGTCCCTGACCCTTTCCAAAAATGCAGAGATACAAAAAGGCATTGATGTGAACATGTTCCATAGGAACCCATGTTAAAAAATTCCCATGCATTTCTGCAAAATGCATCAAAAAACGCGCTAGTTTGAATGGAGCCTTACAGGACAGGTTTTCAAGATAACTGAAATACATGACAGGTGATCTCATTTGCTGCTCAGTGATTGCAGTATTCTAGTCTGCATCTCCCCAAAGTAATACATAAAACCTGGCCTGTTAGTGGGTCCTGAGGACAGGGTTGATGACCACTGCGCTACACAGTCATTCCGCATATACTACATACAATGCTGCCTTGTAATGATATGGTGACCCCAGGCTTAGTGATACTAAATATAGAAGTTTTAATTGCCGAAATTTATACACCTAATTCTTATATATCATGCCACTATCCTGTTCTTTGCCATCTGCGGGGAAAGATCTTTGGGAGGAGCTTCTATTACTCTGCTGATGTATGCTCTCTACAGTGTCGGTCTGATCAGCCCTGATTGGTGCTGTGCCGGTCACATGACTTAAAAAAAAAAAGTTTCAGAAGAGCAATTCAAATTAAGTTTTAAATCTCTCAAAAACTGTTTTTTATAACTCCCTATAAATCTTTATTGAACATCAGTTATGTAATTTTTGGGGGGGCAATAATATGGTGTAGGCAAAGTCAGAGATGAACACTGGCTTTCATTTTGTTCAGATGGCTTTTTTATCCAAGGGTTTTTTTTTTTTTTATCCAGGGTAAAGCTGTCCACATAGACCATCCTTCGCACCGCCATCGACGTCGTCCCTTCCACGCTGCGCTCCGCGAATGGGTCAAGCCTCGCTTTCAGATCGCTCTACTGCAGGGTGGTCTTCCTGGGCACAATTGCAGACCGACAGTGGTGAGAGCCGGCGGTGCGGAGGACGGTCTATGTGAACCGCTTTCCCCCGGATGCCTCCATACTTAGATGTGCCTCTTTTAATCATCAACCATGTGAATTGCTAAATGTTGTACCTTCATTAAATGTAACACTTAAAGGCGCCTCTCTTCTCTTTTATACTCTGGAGCTCCTGCTGGATTTTGCTTCTAATCCCCTTGTGGAGGCTTCCATTTGTAAATGGACATTTTATGGTTACACAACCTATCACATTGCTATAATCTTTTTATATGGACTATAAACTGAAGGACTTATGAATAAATGGTTGTGTAACAAATGATTTGAGTTTCCATTATTTCTTATGGGGAAATTCGCTTTGATATACAAGTGCTTTGGATTACAAGCATGTTTCTGGAATGAATTATGTTCGCAATCCAAGGTTTTACTGTATTACAAACCTGAGTCTCTTTTTACGGCTTGCTCCCATTTTGCTCCTCAAGGGAGGAATAAAGCACTTCAAGCTACGTGCAGAAAGATCGCAAGGTTTAGCAGCTGCTTCAGATGCATTTCTCTTCGAACAATCATACAGTTTGTAGTGTACATAGATTTGAAAAACAATGGGATGCAGAAATATTCCTGTACTTTGTTTCATCTCATGGTTACTGTGAAATGGTATGAATGCATCAATGCTTTGCATGTTATCTTAGCTTGCAGAGCTTGGATTCATTGAATGAGTTTGGAGGCCCCCCCCAGTTTCCTCAGAACTACATTTCCCAATTGGCCTTTCCCTACACATAATGTGTAGTTAAGGTGGTAGCATTGTTTTGTTGGGGATAAAAAAAAAAATCAATATATGAACTTAGACCGCAACATAAATGGGTGGGAATAGGCAGGGCTCTGTAATCCAGCAGGCAGGGCTGGTTGAGATCTCGGTGCAGCAAAAGGAACCGTGGTGTAAACCCAAACTGGGAAATAGGAGCAACTCCGGGTTTGTAGAAGATTGACAGGTATGACCCAACTTTTTTTTTTTTTTTTTTTTTTTTTCTTATTGTCTTTCTGTTTTCAAGGTAAAATAATACTAATAAAATCATGTTTATCATCAGACACCATTTATAAGTATAAAATAAATACGTTGTTAAAACCAATGCAGTTGTGTTTTTGGCTGTCCCAACACAAATTAAACATGCACCGAAAAAGTAAAAATTCTAATGGAAAAAAAAGAATGTTACTAGTGTATCCACATATAAACACCGAACCACAAATCTAAACTGTATAGTTTGGCTTTACCACATACTTCAGAGCTGATTTGTTTTGTTGTTGCGCTAAATGTATACATTTTTGGAGTGGTTGCACTGCATCTTGCGACCTGAACTGTAAGATTGTAATTAAACTACGTTGTTCTTTACACGTTTGGCTGTTGCTGCCCAATGCGTATTGGCAAAGCTATGCTTTTTAACCACTTCTCTACTGGGGCAATTTTTTTTATTATTTTGCATGTGTTATAATTTTTTGCTAGAATTTACTTTAACCACTTAAGGAATGGAAGATTTGCCCCCTTAATGACCCGGCCATTTTTTGCGATACGGCACTGCGTCGCTTTAACTGGCAATTGTGCGGTCGTGCGGCGCTGTACCCAAACAAAATTGATGCCCTTTTTTACCCCGCAAATTGAGCTTTTCTTTTGGTGGTATTTGATCACCTCTGCGGTTTTTATATTTTTGCACTATAAACAGAAAAGACTGTCTATTTATGGAAAAAAAAAAAAAATTTTTTTTACTTTTTGCTATAATACATATCCAAAAAAAAATGTAAAAAGAAAAAAAAAATCTTCATCATTTCAGGCCAATATGTATTCTATATATTTTTGGTAAAATAAATAAATATCACAATAAGTGTGTATTGGTTTGCGCAAAAGTTATAGCATAATACAAAATAGGGAATAGATTTATGGCGTTGTTGTTGTTTTGCTTTTTTTTTTTTTTTGTTTTTTTTTTTTTTTTGTTTTTTTTAAATGTGAGTATGTTTTATAGCAAAGTAAAAAAAAAATATATTTTTTCTTTTCAAAATTGTCTTTCTTTGTTTATAGCGCAAAAAATAAAACCTTCAGAGGTGATCAAATACCACTAAAAGAAAGCTCTATTTGTGGGAAAAAAAGGAGATCAACTTTATTTGGGTACAGCGTCGCACGACCGTGCAATTGTCAGTTTAAGTAACGCAGTGCCGTATCGCAAGGGGGGGGGGGGGAGTAAATCACCTGTAGCTGAAATGGTTGGAGAGCAATTTTGGACAAAACTAGTAGCGATTTCCAGTAAATCGCAGCTGTGCTAAAATCAGAAAGTTTACTCAAGTTGGCTTAATCTGTTTAGCCCTGGTTCACATTGATGCAATTTGGCGTGCGTTTTCGACATGTCAAATTGCATGCCAGCGGCTATTTCCCGCAATGGAACCCTCTGAAGCGGTGGGACGCCGACTTTGCTGCGCCGCACCGATTCCCAAAAGTAGTTTCTCTACTACTTTTGGTGATTTCAGGTGCGATTTTTTTTTTTTTTTTTTTTTTTTTTCAATTGACATCTGTGTGGTTTCCTGCCCAGATCGACGGACTGACGTGCGGGAATGAAATTTCAATCCCGCAGCAGTGTGAACCTGGGCTAAATCCCCTTAAAGCGGAGTTCTGCTTAAAAAAAAAAAAAAAAAAAAAAAAAAAAAAAAGTCAGCAGCTACAAATACTGCAGCTGCTGACTTTTAATAATCGGACACTTACCTGTCCCAGGGTCCAGCGATGCGGGGGATCGAATTCCCGCTCGTCTCCCCCTCCTCTCTTCGGCGCCAGCATTGTAACTGTGGGTGCCCAGCTGTGTCTTCTGTGCATGCACGAGCTGCGCGCCGTGACTGGCCGGGCAATCATCTGGGACCTGTGACGTGTCACAGATGATTGCCGAGAGGGAGGGGGGAGAGAGGTGGTCTCCCTTCCGGCGCCGCGGTGCGCCAGGAGGAAGTGGGAGCTGGGGGGGTATCTGCTCCCCCCCTCAAAAAAGTTACATGTTAGGGGGTCACCTTCCCTTAAAGCGGAAGTTCCAATTTTGGGTGGAACTCCGCTTTAAGAATAATCCTACACACCTACATGCAGTGTACTTCCTTGTGGTTTTAGCAGACATTGGGACCAACACGCAATTCAAATTTATTTATTTTTTTTTTTTTTGCAGAAGTCAAAACCATTAACAGAGTGATGCACTTGTAGAGTGCCTCCCTTTTCTCTGTGCTTATTCTGTGTGACCTTTTCTGTCTCGGATTCCCGCATTACAAGAAATATTCAAAGCAGGTGTGACTCTGATTGCTAGGAGAAAAGCCTCAGTACTGACAGTTATTTATATCAGGCTTACTGCATAGAAGAGGCTGCGGTCTTTGTGTGTGTGTGTGTGTGTGCTCCGGGGTTCCCAGAAGGTTTGATCCAGGAACACTAAGTTACAGCAATTCTACTAAAGCAATGCTTCAATAAAAGTAAAAATTAGTTGAAAAACTATGATTTTTTTTTTTTTTTCTATCTTTTTGTTTTCAGTACTGCTTTTCAGACTATCCAGCTGTTCTGTAATATGAAGGAGAGCCCCGCTGCCTCCGTATCCTGTAGTTTTTCCAGCTTCTTCTGATTAGCATACGTTGTTTTTTTGTTTTTTTCCGGTGAATAAAAGGGACTTGGATTGTTGTTCCCTGTTTTTTGTGCTGTGAATTTCAATGATGGTTTGACGTAACGCGTAGAAGACCAACCAGCTTTCTTGGAGCCCAAAATGTAGGAAAGCGTGTCAAGGAACTTCCTCGCCCTCTTCTAGTTTTCTTGAGAAAGACGTCAAGGGACTACTAATGGTATCCTGTTTGTAAAAAAAAAAAAAGTATCGGTCTATTTTCAGGCGTAGGGAAAAGTGTGCCCACCCTGGGCACAGGAAGAATAATAATTTCCAGAATTCAGCATTTGTACAGAAAATTGTTTATTTTGCCTTGAGTGAAGTAGGTCACTACGACCCTGGATCATAGGGATCAGTGGGTGAAATGTAATAAAGAGTAGTCCTCCTGGCTGCAGCTGGGTTAGGCAGAGAATGTGACCGTGTTTTTTGGCAGTGTTATTTTTGGCAGAAAATTTCGATTTAGTTTTAGGACCAAAATGGCATTTTAGTTTTAGTCCAATTTTTAGTCTTCTGCAACTGTTTTTAGTCGTATTTAGCCAACTAAATCTCCAGTACATTTTAGTTGACTAAAATCGAATGTGTTTAGTTAAATGCATTATTTAAGCATTTCTCTAGAATTTCAATTATAGAGTCCTGGAGTAAAAAACAAAAAACAAAAAAAAAAACAAATCTGTTTTTTTATGGTATTAAGATTGAACAAACTCAGATTCGTATTTAGCCACTCTGGACGGTGGTCTGAGGAGGCCTGTAATGCTGCACAGTGCAATGCATGAATCTATCCATTAGTCATATAGTGGGGGGTGGCGTGATGGAGGGGGCGACGCGCATACTCCCTTAATGGATGGGCCGCCCCTGCCAGTAAGATATTAACCATTTAAAGTGGAGTTCCACCCACTTTTACAAAGTTCAGCATCTCTCACTAAACTGTGCACTGTAAACAAATTGGATATTTTTAAAAAAAATTTTCTCAGCACCTACTGTATATCTGCTGTATTCATTTTTCACTTCCTCCTCCCTGGCCGCGGCCCATCGCATCATTTCCTGTTTGCAATGCCTTCTGGGAAGGGGTGGCAACATCCTCTGACACTGCCGTTGCTATGGAAATCTGACCTGAAACCTATTACACTGCTTGTGCTGCACTGAGCATGTGCGAGATCTGCAAGGATGAGATCCAGGAAGAAATACAGTCTGGCTTCAGATGCCCACACTTAAGATGGCCACGGCCTGCTGTAAGTTTATAAAATAACAAACTACTGCTATAAACTAACAAAACAGACCTTAGTTTACAGACTAACTTTACTAGAATACATTAAGCTTGTGTATTATAGGGGTATTTTTATTTAAAAAGTATAATTTCGGCCGGAACACCACTTTAAGCCCTGGACCATTTGGCTGGCCAAAGACCAGATCACTTTTTGTGATTCGGCACTGCGTCACTTTAACTGACAATTGCGTGGTCGTGCGAGGTGGGTCACAAACAAAATTGACGTCCTTTTTTTTTTCCCCCCAAATAGAGCTTTCTTTTGGTGGTATTTGATCACCTCTGCAGTTTTTATTTTTTGCGCTATAAACAAAAATAGTGAAAATTTTGAAAAAAAAAACACATTTTTTTTCTTTTTTGCTATAATAAATATCCCCAAAAAATATATAAACATTTTTTTTTTTCGTCGGTTTAGGCTGATATGTATTCTTCTACATATTTTTGGTAAAAAAAATCTTAATAAGCGTTTGGTTTGCGCAAAGTTATAGCGTCTACAAAATAGGGGTTAGTTTTATGGCATTTTTATTAATATTTTTTTAACTAGTAATGACGGCGATCTGCGCTTTTTTTTTTTTTTTTTTTCATCGTCACTGCGACATGGGGGACAATTTTGACACATTTTTGGGGCCATTGTCATTTATACAGCGATCGGTGCTATAAAATTGCATTGATTACTGTAAAAATGACACTGGCAGTGAAGGGGGTTAACCACTAGGGGGCTAGGGAGGGGTTAAGTGTGTCCTGGGGAGTGTTTCTAACTGTTAGGGGGGAGGGGCTACGAGCGACACTTCACTGATCATAGCTCCCGATCCCAGGGAGCTATGATCAGTGGCACTGTCACTAGGCAGAACGGGGAGATGCTTGTTTACATTAGCATCTCCCCGTTCTTCAGCTCCGTGAGACAATCGCGGGTATCCCCATGGTGATCGAGAATGCGGGACCCGCGATCCAACTCACGGAGCCCCCAGCAGGGTCGCGCGCGCATGTGACCACTCGTGCCAAATTCAAAGGGACGTACCTGTACGCCCATTTGCCCAGCCATGCCATTCTACCGACGTATATGTACATGCGGCGTTTGGCAAGTGGTTGTAAACCTAGTTACACCACTTGTACCACCTACAGGTAAGCCTATAATAAGGCTTACGTGTAGGTACTGTAAATATCTAGTAAACCTACGTGGTTTAGGAGATATTTGCTAATGTACGCTTGCGTCGAAATCATCGGCGCATGTGCACTGAAGAAACGTCCCACTTTTATAATGAGCTAGTATTTTTTTTGGTATAAATGTGAAAGATGATGATACGCTGAGAATCGTGATCTTTATTCTAAGCAAAAAAATCGTGATTCTCATTTTTATCCAGAATCATGCAGCTCTATAGCACATTATGGCTTAAACTGCCCGGGCCCAATTTAAATTTTTTTGCAGTTTTAAGACTCGTACTGTGTGTGTGTGTGTGTGTGTGTGTGTGTGTGTGTGTGTGTGTGTGGGGGGGGTAGTCTCCCCCTGACAAAACAGCCCGCTGCATTGAACGAAAAAAAACTTTTGCCATGTACCTAGCGTTAAAGTTGAACTTCGGGATAATCCAATCGTGTCTTCTTTTGCTTCTTCGCTTTAGACACTTCTTGTAGTAAGAACAGTCACTGCTGCTCTGTCTCCTTGTGCAGGGTGGCTGGTCTTGTGCCCATACCCCTGTAGTTTTTTTGCAGGTAGCCTGTAGTGTGTATGTATAAATGGTTTTTATTAGAATTTTTTTTTTTTTTTTTTTTCTGTGTACGTGTTTTTATACACATAATTAAAAAAAAGATGCAGCGCTAATAATAAATTGAGCAATAATGTGAAAAATCACAAAGGAAAACTACAAGGAGAAAAACTAAAGCAATTATAAAAAATACATAAGAATATACATAAAGTGCCATGTATCATAAACAGCGCCACAAAGTAGTGATATGTTAGTTCACCAAAACAATCCAAGTGTAAAATTAGTGAAAATAATCATATTAAATGCCAAATACTATCCAAGTGATATTAATCACAATAAATGAAAAAAACAGATGTATGAAAGTCCCATCACACACACTGCAAATAAAAAGAAAAAAAGTCCATAAGCATAATAAAGAAGCTGATCCAAGAATTGTGATGAAAAGAATCCAGTCTCCCAATAGTTAAATGCACCCAAGTGAGTAATGAGGCTCCTTACCGACTCAAATGACCACACAGGTGGTCTCACCAAGCATAGGGGATGTTAAAGTGTTTGTAAAGGTGTTTTTTTTTTTTTTTTAAAATAACAAACATGTTATACTTACCTTCACTGTGCAGCTCGTTCTGCACAGAGTGGCCCCGAACCTCGTCTTCTGGGGTCCCTCGGCGGCTGTTTCAGCTCCTCCCCGCAAGCATTCACCACCTTAATGCGAGCTCCCTCGCACGGTGGTGAGTGCTTGCGGGCGCGCTCCCGTGATACAGCCGGCGGCTATAGCCGCTCGCTGTATCACTCGGCCCCGCCCCCCGGCGCGCCGCGTCATCGGATGTGATTGACAGCAGCGCGAGCCAATGGCTGCGCTGCTTTCAATCCATCCACTGCAGCCAATCAGCGGCCAGGGTGAGCGGAGGAACAGATGTCGGGAACGCGAAGCTGACTTTCGAGGCGTCAGGTAAGTAAAACGGGGGGGCTGGGGGCGGCGGTTCTGTCAGAAGTTTTTTCACCTTAATGCATAGAATGCATTAAGGTGAAAAAATTTTTACCTTTACAACCCCTTTAAGGTCTTCCAACAACCTATACCGGCATCTGTAATGTTGGCTAGATCGGAGGAACTGTGGTAATGAAACCTTGATCTAGGAGGCCAGAGGACTCAATGTAGATCTGCAACTTGGGCTGCCATCTCCTGCCCCTTACTTCTCACTCAAGCAGGCTTCCTCTAGCACATGGTGGCAACGCCTCCTCAAGTGTGTTCTTCAGATATTGTCTGTTTAATTATTAGACCGCAAAATAGCTATTCCCTATGGGGAAATAAGCAGATGCTATTAAATTGGCCAGGAGCCAGAACAAAAAGGACCGTTTTACTAGTTAATTTTGTCAAAATATTGCTGCTAATTACTTGTCATATTGGCAGTAAAAAAATGTAATGTAATTGCAGTCGAAGTTGGTAGTTTTCATTTCTACAGTGTATATAATACAGCTGTGGACAAACTCGTTGGTACCCTTACAGCTCATTGAAACAATGCTTCGTTCCTCCTGAAAAGTTATGAAACTTAAAGCAATTGTCTCATCATAGGCATGCGCACAGGTTGTGCCGGGTGTGCCTGGGCACACCCTAATCAACTTATACACATTAGCATTAATGCTCTGTGTGCCAGTGGGAAAACAGGAAAGATCTCCCTCTTACCTGCTCTGCCATAAGTGCTTATGCACTTCTTTCACTGTGCCAGGGAGAAAATTTTTTAGAGATATAGAGGGAGAGAGAGAAAATATATATATATATATATTGTATGTATATGTGTGTGTGTGTATAATATATGTGAAGCTTATTCTACAAACATGTTCTGAAATGGCGTGGACAGAGTTGTTAGTACCCCTAGAAAAGATGTTAAGTGGATTATTATAGTGATATTTCAAACTAACTGCAATTAGTATCTCACATCTTGAATCTCGTACGCAGTCAGTCCACTTATTTAAAAGGAGAAAAGTAGTCATCCAGCTGTTGTGTGCACTAAAATGAACATGGACAAGAGAAAGCAAAGAAAAGCATGACTGAGGAGATCAGAAAGAAAATTGTAGGCTAGCATATCAACAGTACAGTCTAAGAAAATCTTCAAGCAGCTTGATTTTTTTTTTTTTTTTCCTTTTGAATAAAGTTGCAAATATTAAGATCATGGTCCATGCGAGTGTAGACATGGCCACAAGAGGAAAATCAACTCCAGATAGAACAAAAGGAAAGTGTGCAAGCTATACAAAAAAGTTAAGAAAAACTTCCCAAGAAGTACAGGCTAAACTCCAAGGTCAAGGTACATTAGTGTCTGTTCACACCGTCCATTGCGTTTTGAGTGGCAGTGGGTGCAAAGGAAGAACCACCACGAGGACACCATTGCTAAAAGAAAAACTGAAAAGCCAGACTGGAATTTGCTAAAATTTATATTGACAAGCCACAATGGTTTTTGGAGAATGTCCTTTGGACAGAAGACAAAACGGGAGCTTCTGGCAATTCACATCAGCGCTTTGTTCACAAATGCAATAATTAAGCTTTCAAAGAAACAAACACTATACCTACGGTGAAACATGGAGGAGGCTTGGTTATGTTTTTCAGGTTGCTTTGTTGTGTCTGGCATTGGGTGCCTTGAATCTGTGCAGGGCTTAAGACTATCTTGGAATAAATGGAATTATGGAACAAAACATACTGCCCAGTGTCCGTTGCATATCATGGTTCCTCCAAAAAAGATAATAACCCAAAATACACAGCTAAAAGCACCCAAGAATGGCTAGGAACAAAACATTGGACTAATTTGAAGTGGCCTTTTATGTGTCCCACTCTGAATTCTGTCGGACATCTATGGAAAAAGGCAGAAGCCTGCAGTCTGGAGAAGGCACCCTTCAAACCTGAGATGGTTTGGGACCAAACTACCTGTTAGCAGGTGCAAGAACTACAGAGATCTCTTGGCGGTGGTTGCCTCTAATGCCGCGTACACCAGATCGGAATTTCCGTTAGAAAAAACTTGGCTGGTTTTTCCGACGGAATTTCGCTCAAGCTGGCCTTGCATGCACACGGTCACACAAAAGTTCTCTGAACTTTCAACCATCAAGAACACGGTGTCGTACAACACTATGACGAGCCGAGAAAATGAAGTTCAATGCTTCCGAGCATGCGTCAAATTGTTTCCGAGCATGCGTGATTTTTTTTGCGCGTCCGAATTGCATACAGACGAACGCATTTTCGGATAGGAACTTTTCATGACCGAAAAATGGAGAACATGCTCTCAATCTTTTGCTGGCTGGAATTCCGCCGATGGAGCGTACACACTGTTGCATTTTCCAACAAAAAGCTCTCATCGGAGTTCTGCTGGCGGCATTTCCGATCGTGTGTACGCAGCATAAGGGTAGATGCGCATAAGATGTGGTGACGCTGCCTTGAGCAGCTATTCCAACACAGTTCCATTGCACCCCTTCCAAAAGACAAGGCAAAATGCCTTGTGGCTGGTTCACAGCACTGTTTTGGTGGTGTAAGGGAGTAAAGCGCTAAAAAACGTAACCGTTACTCATGCAGTTCATTAAAGTTAGAAAAAAAAGCCCGGCGCATCGCACTGTTTAAAAAAATAAATAAATAAAACAAAAAGTTAAAGTAAAATTAAAGGTAAAACTTTTTTTTTGGAGGCAGTTTATATCACCTGCCAGATGTGTGAAGTTGAAGGAAATCTCCGCAAAAGGGACAGATGGGGCAAAAAAAACATGACGGGTTATAAATTTCCCTTATCGAAAATGAAACAAATGTTTTGCCTATAGTTCTACTTTAATCTCTAAAAATTTCCACTGACTGGCACAAGCCCAGCACATGCTGTGTTTTTGGTGTGCCTTCTCAGGGATGCTTTCATAAATGACACCTACAACGCTTCTTAAAAAGGGATCATTATGCTGTGATTAAAGCAGTAGAGAGTATTGAAGTTCTATTTCATCATTTTGAATGACAGCGTTAGACCAGAAATTATATGGGAGGACCATGTTGCAGGTTTGCCCCCCTCTGTCTCACAGAGCGTTTTAGTGACATTTCTGCCGGGGCTTGAGGGTGCTTATGATTCAGTGATTTAATCACATTTAAATTTTAACTGAGAATTTATGCATTGTAAAATGAATTCTGCTCAGGGAGTCAGAAACTATGGCAACGAATGGATTATAATCCATAGCCAGTTAAAGCTACACAACCACTTGCCATTTTAAACGTCCTAACGCAAGGGCAAGTTTTGTATAATGGACTAGGACAGTGATGGTGAACCTCGGCACCCCAGATGTTTTGGAACTACAGTTCCCATGATGCTCATGCACTCTGCAGTCTAGTTGAGCATCATGGGAAATGTAGTTCCAAAACATCTGGGGTGCCACAGTTTGTCATCACTGGACTAGGAAGTCACAATCGAGGACCGAGCTCTGCATGACACAAACCTTCTTTAACTCATATGATGCATTGATGGAAAAAGTAAATCAGATGACACTAAACATTGTATATTGGATCTATCTATAGTCTTATTTCTGATATAAATGTGCTGACACCCACACCTAGGACTATTTACTTCAATATTGTTTGAGTGGTGTAGTTGCAAGACAATATATGCCAATGCATAGGTCCTTGATGAACTCTATTTGTTCACTGTATGCTCTGAAAGTTTTTAGGGTGCCTTGTATTTTTTTCCCCAATATTTTTTTTAGCCCTGATCTGTTATGCATGAAGCCCAAGTCAAATTAGTAGGCTTGAACTTCTCATGTATGGCCAACTTTAAAGTAATATTCCTTGTTGACTGAACTTTGCCTTTTTTTTTTTTTTTTGTAGATCTTTTAGGCTGGCCATACATGGTCGATTTTTGAAAACATTTTATTTTGAAAATCAGAAAATTTGTGCGCGTTTTGTGATCCGATCCACCATTGATTTCGAAATTTGGCCAACCAAGCCTTCAACTTCCTCAGGTTGCTAAAGAAAAGAATTTTCGTGGCGGGGAATCTTTCTTTCCGGGAATTTTCTTGTCTTGCACGTGTGTATTTCTTTTTCAATTACATTTCTCGCACGATTCTCCCTTCATTGAATAGAAAATCTTTGTTTTTCAAAAAATTTCCATTATATCTGATTACTCAAATTTGATTGCCGCACAAAAATCCGCTGTTGCTGCAGCCCAATAATGGTGCGAAATATGAACGAAAATTCTTAGATAAGATTTTCTAAAGAAAATTCTTTCGAATTTCGACCCATGTATGACCTGCCTTACTCTGGAAAGTTTAAGAACCTTTTCTTTTTTTTTTTCTTTTTTTTTTACTGAGCCAATACTTCAATACTTGATCCAAAACTCTTCAGCTCCCATTTACACCTGAGAGTTTTGTCGCACAATTCCCGATGTGTGACAACACTTAAGATGATTAATCTCATTATTCTAAATAGGACCTGAGCGTTGAGACACTTGTCACCTGCTGTGTGAAAGGCATGAGCTTTAACTAGAACAGATGTGATAAAATTGAGGTAGATGTCTCAAGAGGAGCCCCATGTGAGGACGATCGTGCAATTTGAAGTAGTCTGGAGCATGTGTTTTTCAGTGATCAGAACAGGTACACGATTGGCTTGTGTCACCTGCAATGGTGTGGTTTTTTTTTTCCTTTCAGAAATAATAGAACTTGTCTGATACCTGATGATCATTCCTCAAAGGAGGCTCTTAGGACTGTATGAGATGTCTACATAATGTCCAAAGAAGAGGGACCACTAGATCATGGAAAGTCAATATATTCTTCCAAGTCAAACACATTTTACCTTTACAGCCACTTTAACATTGGATTTTAGACTATATACAGTAACTTGTGTGTCCAGTTTGCTCTTTGTACATACTGTAAACGTTGCTAGTAGTTAGACAGGGGTGTCCTTCCTTTCTTCCTTCCTTCCTTTCTTCCTTTTTTCTTTTTCTTTTCTTTTTCCTTTTCATTTCTTTTTCCTTTTCTTTTTCCTTTTCTTCTTTTTCTTTTTTTTCTTTTTCTTTTTCTTTTTCTTTTGTTTTCTTTTCTTCCTTCCTTCCTCTTTGTCAGCTAAATAATTGCTGAGTACTGCACCAAGCCGTGTGAAGATACCACTTGAAATAATCAACGTTTATTATGAAATGTATTAAATGCTATAGATATCAGTAGAAGAGAGACGGTATTGATTTTCGGTGAGGAAACCAAAGGGGTGCTGAAAGACACATGGGGGGGGACCCAAGCTACTGCTTTAGATTGCGTACAGTTCAGTTTAGCAAATATCTTGAATCTCTCCCACCATACCACTTCTTAAATGGATAAAACTTTGCTTTTAAAATTTCTGCTTTTCTATGAAAAATGAGGCTTTTTCAGTTTAATGTGAGGGCGTTTCCATCATTCTAAGCTCTTCTGCATTCAGCGTGCTTGCTATGTGCATGCCTTTCTTGTTGAGGAATTCTCCATAGTCTCATACATATTCTGATGAACAGTGATTATTTTCAGGCTGGGTAGGAGCTCAGGGCTGTGAAGCAAAGCAATATTTTCTGCCTTTTTTTTTTTATAGTAATGTACCCTGGCGATGACATTTATGAGCCATTTAACTCCCTCAGTACATAGTGCACCAACATTAAACACGCATTTTATTATTTTTGTTCTGTAAAAACAATTCATCGTTATCATACCCTAAGAACTGTCCCTTGCTCAGGCAGCTAAAATCGCACCCTCACCTTCGTGTGCCAATAGGTGGTCTAGTTATTCTAAGCAGTGCTCTTAATTTAATCATTGCTTACAATGATTGGACTTTCTGTGGCCTCCTTAGTGGGTAATAATGGGCAAATATATCTGTTGGACACACTTTATCACATAATTAGATTTTCTGGCTTGTTTAAAAAAAAAGACTGATTGGGCTAAATCCATCCCTCTCTTATGGAGAAGAGGGAGACGTGAAAAGTTTGGCGTGTATGACACGTTCACGGAAGATGCCACGTGGGTTGTTGTACTTGATTGATCTGTTTGAGGATGGTGGTTGCCCAAATTTTTTTTGAACTAAACACATGTACAAGTTTTTTGTTTTTTTTAAAGGGGGCCAAATGCATTAAAGTGACACACCTTGAGTTGGTTTCACGGGTACCTGACTGCATAATTTGTGGCCAGCTTTTTTATCCTCAATTAGTATTTGTTTTTGTAGTCTTTTAGCAATGCCAATGTTGGACATCTTAATTGGTGGTTTCTTTTACTTTATTGGAGTTTAGGTAAATAATCAAATTGAAAAAACAAAGACAAATGTCCATAGAGTTGGGGGGGAAAAACAAACAAACAAACAAACAAACAAAAAAAAGATAAATATAGTAAAACACTTTGCAGCATATGTACCCTACACCTGCAGTTGATCCAGAGGAAGACGAAAAAGCCTTATAAGAACGTTACAATCTGCTCTAATTAAAGCTCATTTATGCCTAATGCATGATGACGTTATTCCTGATTTAAAATGTGCAAAAGACCATTTAATGCATGGAAGCAAACACTAGCAAATCCTGGCACTACTAAAGCACAGATGAAAGAGAGACCTGGTCATCAGAACATGCATTTCATTTTCAACAACAATTTTCCTGTATGTTTTTTTGTTTAGTTATTTTAAGCATAATTTATGTATTATTTTACCTGTAAAGAAAAAGCCTTTGAACTTGCTAAAAAATTCTTCCAAAAGCCTTGAGACTTCTGTTAAAGTAGAATTAAACTCCACTTTTGAACTTGTAACTACAGGTAAGCCTATAAAGAGGCTTACCTGTAGTATAGTAAATTATTTCCTAAATTTGCACTGTCTGAAATAAAATAAATAAATAAAAAATAAAAAATCCATACTCCTGTTTTAAGTTTCATATTTGGGTGGATGCTGCATCTGTCCCCAGCCGTCTCTTCACTGAGAACCGAGCCACCGAACACCGCCAATGGCTCGGTTCTCACAGCTCCCTGAGAGGAGAACTGCTTACTGTCAGTCAGCGTCTCTCCTCTGCTCCTCCACGCTCATTGGAGCGATGAGATGTGGAGGAGGGGGGAGCGGCCGTCTCAGCGGCTCACCGAGACTGGATCTGCCAGCTGCCTTGACTGATGGCCCACTTCGGAAGTTGGGATGACGCGCTGCTTCAACTGATGGCAGTGTGTCAGCGGAGAGCAGACTTCAGACCGCTCTCCACTGAAAACAGGTCATAGGAGTGCAAAATGAACTGTTGTGATCCAGAGGAGAAGCCCAGACTAAAAAGCTCAGGCTGGACTTCTCTTTTTTTAAGAGAGAGTCACGCAAAATGCAGCTGATGTCACCCTGAGCATGCGCTCTGGAGGGATGGCATATGGTGCAAGACCTTCAGAGCACAATGGCGGAGACGAGTGACGTCATTGCAGCCCCAGCCGCTCATACAGCCAGAGCCCTGTAATCTGGAAGGAAGACTGGGTGAAGATGGCAGCATCAGGGAGCCAGGACAGCGCTGCACTGGAGGGCTCCATGTACAGGCAAGTTTGTCCATAATGTGCTAGTCTGCGGCGTATACTAGTACATATTATGGCTTTAACCTGCTGGGGGCCCATTGCTTTTTTCTGGAGGTTTACTACCGTATTAAGTGTCGCCATCATGTAGCTCCAGCAGGCTCCCAGCTGTCACAAAAGTGACCCTTTTATAGTATTCATCTTTTGTTCCTCTGGCAATTACGTAAAAGGTCTTGTAGGGAGGTGGAGGAGTTGGGCCAGGATAGAGGCGAAGCAGACGCATACAGAAGAGGAGAGTTCTATGACATACAAGAAGGTAAGGGACTGTGCTAGGGGGAAGGACAAGTTCTTGGAGTACATTTTATAGCAAATTCAAAGGCACATTACAATTGAATAAAAAATTATTTATGTTGCAAGTAATTTAAAAAAAAATTTTTTCTGCTTTTTTTTTTTCCTGCATATTTTTTTTTTTTTTTGTTTTTTTGTTAATGGAGTCTCATTAAATAGAGCCTGTTTTAAAAGTAAAGGCTGAACTTTGCCAAATTTCTTTAAACATTGCTTCTCTAGAAAAGCAGGTAGTAAAGTGCTATGGAATCTGTAATACTTCAGAAGCAGCACCCTGCACTGTCAGTAAATATGTGATGGTATTCTTAATTCTTACAGTATTACGGTATTTGGTAGGGCAGGGAGGTTGTAGACCATGATAGTGTTGGTGTTGTCAGAGTTTATTGTGAGGCTGACAGCTTACAGCACTCTCACCCTTTGAATGACAATTGTGCGGTCATGCAACACTGTAGCCAAATTAAAATGTTATTTTTTTTCACGTAAATAGAGCTTTCTTTTGGTTGTATTTAATCACTAGTGAGTTTTTTTTTTTTTTTGGCTAAACAAACAAAAAAAATGGAAAATTTTTGAAAAAAAAAAAAAAAAAAATCTGTTTCATAGTTTGTTATAAAATTTTGCAAACAGGTAATTTTTCTCCTTCATTGATATGCACCGATGAGGCGGCATTGATGGGCACTGTTAGGCTGCACTGGTGGGAACAGATAAGGCGGCACTGATAGGGTGGCACTGTTGGGAGGCGCTGGTGGGTGGCACAGGTGGGCACAGATGAGCTGGTGGCTGCTCTCCTTGATCAGGACCGTTGTCCCTTTGACAGCCACCGCTGATCGGCTTTTTTTTTCTCCTTGCGCTATCAGAGTGAGGAGAAAAAATAGCCGATTACTGGCTCGGTTTACATCACATGATCAGCTGTCACTGGCTGACAGCTGATCACGTGGTAAGGGGTCGGGATCTCATAGACTCGCTGATCACAGAGCGCGCCCTGCAGGGGGCGCGCAGGCCGCTCGAGGTGGGCTGCTGCACACTGAAGGTTTTTTTTTTTTTTTAATCTTATGGCATAGAATGCATTAAAGCGGAGCTCCACCCAAAGGGGGAATCTCCACGTATTTGCTTCCTCCCCCCTCACCTGCCACATTTGGCACCTTTTTGGGAGGGAGTGGGTACCTGTTTTTGACAAGTACACGTCCCTACTTCTGGGGGGACATTGCCCACCGCCGCCAGGCATTCACATAGCGCAGTGTGCTTTTGCATCTGCAAGGCTTCACTGCTGGTTTCCCTTACAAGAAATGGCAGCAGCAAGCGAGAGCCAATTGAAAAATCATCTGGGGTGCTGACCTTGTGGGATCTCAGGACAGGTAAATGACCGTGTATTTGTAGCTGCTGATGCGGACTTACATTTTTTTTGTAGGGGGGGGTGGGGGGCTGGAGCTCCGCTTTAAGATATAAAAAAACCTTCTGCTTTTACAATCACTTTAACTGAACATCTTCCCACATTGGTAAATCATTGCTGTACATCATGGTTTTTAAAATGTTGATGTTTGAGCAGAATTTTCCATCTGTTGGTAGGCACCTGCTAAAACATTTTGGGCATTTTTGTTTTCCAAGTGTGTACCTTAGAAGAATCCCCCATGTATTCTAGCTGGCTGCAAAAAATAATCTCTAAAGATGATGAAATTACCAATTTAAATGACACCGCGAACAACCTCAAATAGCCTGAATCCGTCTGAATAATCTAACAAGAGAGCCTCAAAAACTTGCTAAATTAGTAGTGACTGCTGCTTTTTTTTTTTTTTTAATTAATAAAATGTGTGGTATGTATATTTTTATTGTTCACATGGGAGCTTTACTATAAACATTTTTAAATAGGATTTGGGGTTTGTGTTATGGGTTTGCTGTTTGAAGACCTCAGGCAAACATTGAAGTGAATTTTAGGCCAAGTTGTCTTTTGGTGAAAAAACATCAGATGATCTAAAGTTTGTAAGTAATGTAAATTTACAGCACTTGGACCTCGGCAAGTATGAATGTTTATCAGTCCTTTCTATATGACAAATCCTCAGAGAGGGAAATGCTACGCAAGGCTTAAACGATCAATAGGCTTAAAGTCAATTAGGCCTTGTGACAGGAGGGCCCCTGGAACCAAGAATCCCTTGGAAAAGTTGGGAAACCCATGTTTCAGCTCCCCATGCACCTCTTATGTCTAAGTCATCCTGTGCCATCCTGGCACAGGGTGACTGAGAAAATATATCTTGGATTACTTAAAATGGGACAGTAATATTTATCCACAATATCTCCCAGGATATATGTAAAGACTATTCTTGGTTTCTTTGATTCTGAACTCAACATGTTAGTTGAGAGAGCTGATCACATTGGCCTCTGTACAATGTAGGAGACGGGGCGACTCCTGCTGGAGCTCCTGCTATTGTGTGAAGGTGTCCTGTGTTTATACTTTATGATAATGTATAATCTACTGTGTGAAGCTTGGTGACAAGAAGTCTGACCTGTAGGGAAATCCTGATTAATCATAACAATGTTCAGGAGGGCACGGAGTCACATCGGCTGCTTTAAGGAATTAGTTAATCAGCTCATGTTAGGTTTCTGGTTACCGGTGTATTGTTAGAGTAATATGAGCAGGAGGGGGGACCTCCTCTTCTACTGTATATAAGACTTGTATGTTGGTTCTAATAAAGAGTCCATGTTCGGCAACTAAACAAGTATCGTCTTGTTTTGTGCTTGTGAGCGGTTGGAATATCTGATATCTATATTCAGACTGGGAGGAAGCGGTATATGACGAAAGCACTCAAGCGGAGTGTGGGATGTTTCGTTACACATCGAACAACCTCAGCCTGAATCCATCTGAATAATCTCAAAAACTTGCTAAATTAGTAGTGACTGCTTTTTTTTTTTGTTAATGAAATGTGTGGTATGTATATTTTTGATGTTCACATGGGAGCTTTTTAAATAGGATTTGGGGTTTGTGTTATGGGTTTGCTGTTTGAGGACCTCAGGCAAACATTGATGTGAATTTTAGGTTAAGTTGCTTTTTGGTGAAAAAACAGCAGGTGATCTAAAGTTTGTAAGTAATGTAAATTACAGCTCTTAGACCTCGGCAAGTATGAATGTTTATCAGTCTTTTCTATATGGCAAATCCTCAGAGGGGGGAAAAAAAACACATGCTCCGCAAGGCTTTAAAGAGTCTTAAACGATCAATATGCTTAAAGTCACTTAGGCCTGGTTCACACTTATGCATTTTTTTAGTGCATTTTCGGTTTTGCAGAAACACACTACAGTCCATTTAACATTATTTCCTATGGATGTAGTTTACATCTGTGCATTTTATGGAAAGGTCCAGGAACTTTTTTTTCTGGTTTTTGATTCCATAGACTTCAATGAATAAAAAGCGTGTATTGAAAAATGCAAACTGCATAAGTGCGAATCAAACTTTATGCTCTCCATAGGTTTTCAGCAGATTCTTGCCAAATTGGATGAAATTTGAGCTATGAATGGTCCTGTTGGGAAATTCTAGGCTGAACAAGGACTGCTGTCCATCAGATATAGTTACTGTCCAGGTGTTCAGACAGCCGCCATAACAGCAGCTGTTGAAATACAATAGCCGGCAGGGAAGATTCCGTCATCCATGCGGTTCACTGTGAATGTGGGAGTCTGTTGATTTCTCTGGTTCAGAGCATACGGTGCAACGAGAGAAAATCTTGACGTGTATGGATTGACATCCATATAATTATCCAACATTTCATTGTTCATTTTTTGACTGCATTAAAAGTTATCTTTGACTCGGATACCCTGTTTCCCCCAAAATAAGACCTAGTGAGATTTTCGGGGATTGCTACTATATAAGCCCTACCCTGAAAGCCCTAAAGTCCTTGTAAAAACATGTAATAAGTTTTGTAAAAAGATTATATAATGTGCAGAGTGTGTCTCCTCCTTGTGTAACTTTTTATTTTGGAAAATACCTTATTTACAGCGCCGCTGGGTGCTCACGTGACCCGTAAATAATATCGTAGATATATATAATAAATATACCGCAAATAAATAAGACATCCCCTGAAAATAAGCCCTAGTGTGTTTTCTTGTAGCCATGAAAGTGATTGTAAAGTCTTGTGTGTTTAATTGTTAAGAAAAAAAAAAAACCTGTTCTACTTGCCTCCTCTGTGCTGTTGATTTTGCACAGAGCAGCCCAGATCCTTCTCGGTTCCCTCTTCTGTGCTCCTGGCCCCTCTCTCCTATTGAGTGCCCCCTCAGCCAGCAGCTTTCTAAGGGGGCGCCCGAGTCAGAGCTCCGTGTATCCATTCAGACACGGAGCCTATACCCCGCTCCATTCTCCCCTAATTGGCTGATTGACATTGATCGACAGCCGCAGGAGCCAATGGCACCGCTGCTCTGTCTCAGCCAATCGGGAGGAGTGTCCTGGACGGCCGAGGGACTGTGGACATCGCTGAAGAAGGATGGGGCTCAGGTAAGTAATTAGGGGCTGCTACACACAGAAGGTTTTTTTATCTTAATGCATAGAATGCATTAGGATAAAAAACCTTCTGCATTTACAAATCCTTTAACTGCTTGCCGACCAGCCGCTGTCATTATACTGCAGCAGGTTGGCACGGCTGCGAAGGTATAGTTTGATTCATTGATGTAAAAGCATCACACATTAGGGGATAGATACTATATGTGTGTGTGTGTGTGTGTGTATATGTATGTGTGTGTGTGTGTGTATATATAATGTCAAATCTTTAGAGACTTAAGAGATCTGAAGATAAGCAACAAAGTAATTTAAGAAAGAAATTGCTAAGCACAGGTCAGATTCTGTCTGCCAATTGCTTCAATAGGCAATGTAGAGAATGTTTTCCACTAAACTATATGTATAGCGTGTGTGTAAAATATATGAATAAATATATAAACGCACACCAATTTGAATATATATATATATATATATATATATATATATATATATATATATATATATATATATATATATATATATATATATATATATATATATATATATATATATATATATATATATATATATATATATATATTAAAATAAACTGAGAGCCTTTCTGATTGCTATGATGGTGAGTAGTGTTCTATCTTGCTAGAGGAATTTCCTTTTGAAATGGCAATTTAGAAGCCCGCTTTCACACTGAGGCTCTTGTAAACCGGCAGTAAAACACTGAGCGCTTTTGAAGAGCTTTTCAGGCGCTTTTGAAGAGCTTTCCATTCATTTCAATGGAGAGGGGCGTTTTTTCACCACCATGCCAGCGCACTTCCCCAGTGTGAAAGCATTCATTGATTTGAATGAAAATAGGTTTTCGTGAGCTTTTGAGGCACTTTTTTTTAGCGTGCAACCACCTGTAAAGCTCCTCAGTGTGAAAGGGGTCAAATGGTTTTGCTTTAAAAACAAAAAACAAAAAAAAAAAACCTGATATTCTCTTTTGACAAGGTTTGAACAAGGTTTAATGTAGGCCCCTTTCACACTGGGGCGTCGGCGGTAAAGCGCCGCTATTTTTAGAGGCACTTTACCGTTGTATTTGCGGATGTATTCGGCCGCTAGCGGGGTGCTTTTAACCCCCGCTAGTGGCCGAAAAAGGGTTAAAACCATCTGCAAAGCGCTGCTTTTCCATTTTATTTTTATCAATGGGCAGGAGTGGTATACACACACCACTCCTTCACCGCTCCAAAGATGTTGCTAGCAGCACTTTTTTTGACCGTCCTGCCAGCGCACCTCTGCAGCGTGAAAGCCCTTGGGCTTTCACACTGGAGAGACAGGAGCGGCTCTTTCAGGGCGCTTTGCAGGCGCTATTTTTAGCGCTGTAGCGCCTGCAAAGCACCCCAGTGTGAAAGGGGTCTTACAGGTTGTACCAAGATTGGAAGGATAGTGGCTAACCAAAGATTGAATCTTCTGTGCCGACTATGGCTTCTTTCACACGGAGTCGCTTTACAGGTGCTACAGCGCTAAAAATAGCGCCTGTAACGAGCCTTTCCTGTCTCTCCAGTGTGAAAGCCCCGAGTGTTTTCACACTGGAGCTGTGCGCTTGCAGGACAGTAAAAAAAAAAAGTCCTGCGAGCCGCATCTTTGTAGCAACACTTGCGGGCGGGTTTAACCCTTTTTCGTCCGCTAGCGGGGGTTAAAACCGCCCTGCTAGCAGCCAAATAGCGCCGCTAAAATGATGGTAAAGTGCCGACGCCCGCCCCAGTCTGAAAGTAGCCTAATTGTAAGGTGATTCCCTTTCATAAATGGGGACAAGTTTTGGTTTGGCAAAAAAAAAAATTGCTTCTTTTTGCAACAGGTTCAGGATTACTTTGGGGGAAAAGCAGCAACTGTGAAATGAAACTTGGCCCATTATTAATCCAATCCTAAAACACCTTCCCTAGGAAGAACGGAATAATTGGTAAATTCCTATTGAGACAGAAATTGTGTGGACAGTGTTATGAAGCTAAATGGAGCAAGTTCTTCCTGCATGTACAATAAAGGTAATAGATTTATACTAGGATCACAGTTAGCACTGATTTGGGAGAGTTATTTTTGAGAACCATCAACCTACATCTCGTATTGAAAGCTATAATACAGGAGATATTGCTTGAAATGTGGTTTGTAATCTCCTGATTTTAAATCATATGCTATATGAATGCTGGAAGATTAGGAAAAGTTGGAATAAATGAGCAAAATGACTTGAGAAGTTAACTGAACTGGTTGTACTGTACTGGAAATTGTGTTTTTGAACCTAATGCAAGGTCTCCTGATATGGATATAACAAAAAGTTCAATCCTGGTGGCCCTGAAAATATTGAATAGGTAATTGAGAAAAGGTCCCTCCCCGGGTCATGGATGTCCAGAGGCATTTGTCTCATTATATTATAATATATTGGAATTTTCTGACTGTGTGAAGCCCCAATCAAGTAATTGAAAGATAATTAAGCGTTGGTGTATGTTCTTGTAGAAATAACTGTAGCTGCTTCAGCAAAAAGCATAACGTTAATAAAGTCCTATGTGTTTGATGATGCTTGGGGAGTAGGATATTTTTTCTGTATGATGGATGAGTTGCCTTTTAATCTTTTTTTTTTTTTTTGAAAATGTAGAAAATACCGTATAAAAGGTTAAAATGGCTTTGCTATGAAGCTCAGTCCCACATCGTTATGACCCTACGAAATGGGTAGCATTTTGTGGAAGCAAAAAAAACCCTCTAAAGTAGTAGTGCTTTAAATATGATTCCATAGTCCATGCTAATCGATAAACCTCATAGAAAATGCAGTAGGTTGAAAATATAAAAAATTAGCTTTTTTTGGTGTGACTCCCTCTGCCCCATTTGTCTTCAACACAACTACAATCCTTATAGGTGATCTTGCTTGCAGTTGTTGAAGGTACTTGTGTGTCATGTTTTTCTTGGTGAACTTGCCACAGTCTCAGCACACTTTATTGTGTTACCACCTCCCGTCTCTAGAAGTAATTACTGAATGATCCTACAGTCTTGACATTAGGGTTCTGTGGGGGCCATACCATCTGATTCCTTGTTCGTTTTTTTGTGTTTTGTTTTTTTCCTGAAGATGGTTCTCTAGATTTTGGCTGCATGTTTGAAGGTCATTGTTCTGCTGCAAAATGACCAGATGCTTTAACGGTTTTCCATGATGGATAAAAGATAGATATATGGATAGATGTGGAGTTATTTTGATTTTCTACATTTCTATGTTCTGGTCAGGATTAAAAAAAGAAAATGAGTTAACCACTTTTAAGACCAGGCCTTTTTTGTAGCACCCTGAAGTTTAGTCGGAGAGATCCTCACAAATTTACTTGCCAAGAATAGTTATCTTGGTCGATTGATAGAGATCTATTGATTTCTCCCTAAGTTTGGCCTTGTTGCACTTTTCTCTTCTACCACTAGGTGGCTGGGTACTTGGTGGTACTAGATACGAGAAGGGCAACCCAAGGTCAGGTTATGGGTATCTCAGTCAATGGGCTTAGGTTTTCTTGAATCCCTTGGCCTGCTGGGAGGGCCTATATATTCAGGTGATCTATGTTCTGTGCCACCTGGATGGCTGTCTGGGTGGACGTGTGTCGTACACCCCGGGCTGCTAGGTCTGAGATTTGGCCTATCCCGGGGGCATCTGGCTGCTAGGCTGTGTGAGGCCTATCCAGAAGTGAGAGAACAGCGCAGGGTTGGAATTGCAGCTTGCAGTCCAACCAGAAGTGACGGTTCTGCCGGCTGGAGAACCTGTCAGTGGTTGGAGTTAGAAGGGAAGCTGTGGCCATGAAGGGACCAATCGCCTTTACCAGGGACCACAGTGAGTCACTGAAGTAAGTACCGGAACCATATTCTCACCGAAAGGGCACGGTGGAGAATCGGGGAAACTTCAGATGGTGATCAAGTCAGGGACCCAACTAGCGGAGGAGATGCTTACAGAGCAGCCTTGTGTGTCAAGCCAGGGACCGGGCTGGTTAGCAGGGTTGAAGCTTAAGAAGTATCTGGAGTACCAAGCTATGGACCCAGCGGAGAAGCAGGGGGTGACGCTTGAGAGAGATACCACTGCGAACCTTCGAGGAGCTCAAGGGATTCGTAGTGAATCAGTGGGTCTAGTGAGAGACCAGGTGCTCAGTATTGAAGGATTACAAGGAGCAGTTGTAGTGGAGCTGAGAGAACTGTTACGTTTGAGTTAGGAACTGTTAAAGGACTGTTACTGTAGGCAACAGCAATCCTGCATGTGCAGAAGTGGCACCTTGCTGGGGCCTTTCCCTGCACTGCTGTCCTCCTATTGAAGTCTGAGTCTGCCAATTGAGTTTGCAACTATCTAAGGGTATCCTGACCCTGACTCTCTTTCCCCCCAAAAATATGTAAAAAGGACTTTGAAAAGAAAAAAAAAAAAACCTTTTACATACAAGAAGTGTCTGGCGCCCAATTACTTTCCCCATGTTTTGCACCCACTATGCCTCACAACCCACCACATATTGAAGGATGTCAGCTATCTTTGGCTTTGAAGGTTCTCATTAGGCCAAAAGAGGCAAAAGACTTTGCTATATTTACAAGTTTAAGGTCACTCTGTTTCTCCAAGGGCATAGAGCCGAGTGGGGGCCATCTTGCCCTCACTCAGCTTCCTGCCCAGCCAGCCACACAGAGCATCGGCTCGGCTCCGGGCTAACCACAAGATCTGGTAAGCTCAGAGACCCCTGGGAAGTGGCGGGGGGGGGGGGGGGGGGGAGACACCTCTCCCGCCGCCTATAAAAGTGATCCCGTGGTGAATCCGCCACCGGGACCACTTTCATTAGATGCCGAATCGCCCCCAGTTAAAATTATACCGGGGCTATGGCCGCTTGCTAGCTGCTGCCATAACCCTGGTATTTTGTCAAAGTAATGCCGTCTATATACTGTGGGCAGCCGGCAAGTGGTAAGGTAAATATTACATTATTGCATTTTGCTTCCTACCCCAGCTGGTAGAGCTTTAGGTTCCCCCTCTCGTTTTTGCCTGTCCTTTTTTTTTTTTTTTTTTTTTTTTTAATTTTTTGCTTTCAAATATAAAAACACTGTCCTTCCTTTTTTCTTTTTTTTTTTTGTTTTCTTTTTGCTAATCCATAAAAAAAAAAAAATATATATATATATATATATATATAATTTTTTTTTATATAGCGGTATATAATATATTTTTTATACATATATTAAAATTAGTAACTATGTTATTGGTTTACCATTTACTTATTAATATGCATGTAATGACTGAAAATTGCAGTTGACCTATAGGTAGATACTAGGAGACACGTCACCCTGATCCTTGCACACTGGTAAGCCAGCAATTTTTCCTTTACAATACAGATTGCAGGATTGCAGTTATTACACGTTCTGCAGAGTACAAAGAGCCAATCTAAAGTCTCTACCATTGCCAGGTAAGCACACATACAGTCCATGGGCACTTGGAGCAAAGCCTACTGATGTATTCATGTAGTGTGTAAATACACTTGAACAGCCAGCAGAAACCCATACCAAGCGTATGTCGGAATATTTAAAAATTTTTTTTTTCTGATGCACGCACTCTTGCTGTGCCACAAGGGCTTCACAGCATAAGGAGGGTGTCAACACTTTTCAGAGCTTGCCATTTTCTGCAGACTTTGCAGAGCTACTCCCTACTTAAGCTACTAGGCGATATCTTCATGCTGGAGACACCCATAATTGTTCTCTCACCATTGTAGTTCCCCCATCCTGCCAATCGTCTTCAAATGTGGGTACTAATCTTGTAGCTCTGACTGGCACTTTTTGCTGTAATGCATAGTGACTTTTGAAGACTTGTGTAATTAAACCTATTTTTTTGTTTTGTTTACTTTTAACTTTTTTAAGGAGCTTCTTGATTAAAATATATGGTGTAAAACTGCACTTTACCTTTTTAGTGCCCTTCATAATATATGGTCCCTTTTTAAGGGTATCTGTCTTGGTGAAAGTTTCTATTAACTTCACCAGTAACCATACTATATCGATGAAAGCATACTCTATTAGTTCGCCTACAAATATCTATAGATAAACATAGACTGATTGCAGAAAAAGAAGAAGTTCATGGTCTGCAGTTTAGGAAGGATATATGTTTATTCCAAACATTCTAAATTCAACTGTATTTTTATACAATACCAAAAAAATAAATAAAAAGGGCAAAGCTATATAAAATAAAACCATTACAATGTCATAATGAATGGGTGTTGGATCACCAAAAGTACTCCATACTCACTACCCAAACTCTTCCAGTCCCTACGGGTGCAACTTCATTAATTGCATAGAGCAGCATAAGGACTTGGATTTTACACATAGTGGTTGACCATAGGACGACAGGGCCAGGCCAGGGAAAATGCAGACAGGGCACCTACCTTGGGCACCATACTGAGATGGGTGCGGCTAGGTTTGGAGGCACTCCTGCCTCTCCATTGCGAGGCAATCTCCTGCATTGTGATAGACTAAGCTGTCATACGGGTAGCTTAATCCTGCAAATTACAGAGGGAGTCAGGCTGGTACTGGCTATGAGTTTGACAGCTCGGGTCCTGCTCTACATTTATTTATGAATGAAAGCTACTATTCTATATATTATAGCATTTCATTAAAAAATTATGTGTGTGTATGTATGTATGTATGTGTATATATATATATATAACATTTTAGCACCTTATTAACTACTTTAGCCGATTTCCCCCCCCCCCTTAAAAACCAGGCCATTTTTTGCGATGCGGCACTGCGTCGATTTAACTGACAATTGCGATGTCGTGAGACGACGTACCCAAATGAAATGTATGTCTTTTTTTTCCCCCACGAATAGAGCTTTCTTTTGGTGGTCTTTGATCACCTCTGCAATTTTATTTTTTTTTTTTTTTGCGCTATAAACAAGAGTGACCATTTTGGAAAATTTTTTTTTTTTTTTTTTTTCTTTGTTATACATATCCAAAAAAAAAATGAATTTATTCATCAGTTTAGGCCAATTATATATTCTACATATTTTTGGTTAAAAAAAACCGCAATAGGTGTATATTGAATGGTCTGCGCAAAAGTTATCGCGTGTACAAACTATGGGATCTATTTAGGGACATTTTTTTTGTGTTTTTACTGGTAATGGCAGCGATCTGCTATTTTTAGCGCGAGTGCTGCATTGCGGCGGACAAATCTGACCCCAAATGACACTTTTTGGGGACCAGTGACATTATTACATTGCTCAGTGCTATAAAAATGCACTGATCAATGTATAAATGACACTGGCAGGGAAGGGGTTAACACTAGGGGGGAGATCAAGGGGGTAAATGTGTTCCCTCAGCCTATTCTTAATGTAGTGGGGTGGGCTGCCTGGGACAGGACGGAGATCACTGTTCCCGATCACTGGGAACAGCAGATCTCTGAGATGTCCCCTGTCAGAACGGGGATCCACCTTGTTTAGAATTGCAGATTCTCGTTCTGCCTCTGTATACCACGATCGCCGCCGGTCCCGCAGGTGTGCGCCCGCTATCTCACATGCACGGACCAACATACAGGTATGTCGGTTCGTGCAGGAGAGCCGACCTGCCGCAGTATAAGTACAGCGACTGGTCGGCAAGTGGTTAAAGGATAACAAAATCATAGAGCATAAAATGCAAATTATTGAGACTCTTCGACATAGTGGCTGCGTTGGTTTTCAAGCTAAGAACATTTTCAGCAAATACAGAAAATACCTGTTGATCTTGGTAGAAACAAAGGTGTGGTCAAATTTACTGTGCACTTTTGAAAGAGCAGTTGCTCCAGAGCTTAGTTAAATGAGCAGAAGCTCTGCTGACTTCCATCATCCAATCATGTGCAAGCAAAAATGCCGTTTTTCTTTTTTCCATGCATATGATTGGGTATTCTTTTGTAAAGTGAAGCTTTATCTCATTTACTAAGCTCCAGAGCAACTTCACTTGCAGAGCGCATCTGCACTTTCCAAAGTGCACATTCTTTATTTTGCTTTAGTAAATCAGCCCCAAAGTGTCCTTGTCACTTTTTTTGGGTTGCACTGATGTATCTAATGTAAACTGCCAATTACCCTGCCTCCCCGCAATGTAACTGAGATGGAGACAGACAAGGTTGTAGTCCATGTAAGGAGAGCCTAGGTTGGCAACCATGGCTTCCTCCATAGATACAGTGGAGGAGTGATGTAGCCACCCAGGGACAGGAAGTGTGGTGTTTGCCAGAGTACCAGGTGAAAATAAAGCAAAAGAAGCTTGAAAAATGGAGCAAATTAACCCGCCACACCCTCACCAAGGACTAGTAAACTGCTTTTTTTGTGCCTTTTATAAAAGGGACAAATCTGAGAATAAAAGTTGGTTACACTGAAACCTCGGATTGCGAGTAACGTGGTTGAAGTAATTGGTAAAGTAAATAATATTCAAGGGTGGTTATGGATTCCCTCTATTTATTGCATATATGTATTAACTTGTCTATTCCCATAGTTAGCTAGTCTATTAAAACATTGATAAGCACAATGATATAAGGTTAGCTATGAAACCAAGCACACTGCTTAATAAAACGTCTTATTTATTTCCCAAAAGAATACGAAAACGCTAACGTGAAAATACTATAGAAAATTATACACAGTATATGACAAAAGAACATCAAAGATACTTTTCACAATGCTTTCCTCGAGATATTGTTTCGTTGGCTGGGCTCAGGATGGCAAAAGAGGGAGCCATGCGGCTCAGAGAGCCACCAGGCTTGAGCCAAGAGCGAAAAGGATAGAGAGAGGAAGCTCTCCCAACTCATTCAGTCCTTTTATACTTCAATCATACACAATCCAGACCCAACCCCATTGCCATCCCATCTAGACTTTTGACGAATCACAGTACTTATGGGGCAGTCCTCTTCAATTATATTATATTATGGTTCATCCTGCTTTATTGGCCTCTAGGGGCAGCATTGTCCATGTCTGTATCCTGGTCAATCTTCAATGCCTTTTGATCTTCTATAGCAGGACATTCATCAATGATCTTGTCAGCTATGGTCCATTTCAAGTTTGCTTGCATAGCGTTATAACAACAGACGGTCCGGAGCCAAGCGTTGTTCAGCCTTGGAGGCCTGACCTCTTCTTTCAGATATGCTACAAAGCTTTGATGTGCAACCTGTTACATTCCAGACCGCCCCCAAGAAAGCAAAAGCTTGGTTGTATCAACCAGAATTAAACTCCAGAAATATGATCTTAAATCATGTTGCCTCCCAACAGTGGTATGCGAGCGTTTCGCAATTCAAGCTATTTATTTTTATTTTTTAAATGCTGACTCGGTTTGCGAGCCTTGTCTTGCAAGACTAGCAGGATTCAAGCCGCTGGGTTGTGCAGTACCGCATTTGGCCAGGGGTGCGGAGGCGCCGGTGACGCTCGGACTTTCGGAAACACTCCATTCCCGAGTGTCTCCGAGCGCCCTTGCACCTCTGGCCAAATGCGGTACTGCATACAACAGAAGTGACTGTAGAACCAATTAATTGATTCCCATGGGGAAACTCGCATTGATATACGAGTGCTTTGGAATACAAGCATTCTTATGGAACTTATTATGCTCGTAATCTAAGGTACTATTGTAGATCCAATTTAGTTTTTTAACACAAAAAAAAAAAACTGTTCACAAAGATGAGGAAAATTACTTTATTTTGGGGAGGGGGGTTTCTCTCACTGTCAAGGGAACACACTGTTTACTAAACTGCATTACAGGATAATGAAACACAATAGCTGTCTGTTTTTCCAAGGTCCTTTGCAACAGTTCAAAGATTCCTTCTCAATAATAATTCCAGCAATTAAAACTGTAATTACAGCTGGCAAGCTACCCTAATATCTACTTCTGCATGTTTGTGCATCTTTTTAAAGTGTTTCTTTATATAGTAAATGTGCTCGTATAATAATCCTTGCTACATTCTTTATGAAAGCTGCCTTGTGTTTTATATTTATTGTTCAATTTTAGTTATGATTATTCAAAAACAATTTGGTTCCTAAATACTTAGAACCATTCCAGGCAACAGGAGAAGCCAGCTTGTAAACTGTTAGTTTAACTTGTACGTTTAATTGCCCTTGGAAATCGTCTGTTTGGGACAGGCTGGCTCAAACCAACAGGTGCGCTTGCTGGGCATTCTGTAATAACTTTATGTAGCCTCAGCTGCGTGGTCCAACAGTTGGTCAGGAACTGCCTAACAAAATGGTAGCTATCATCCACCAGCTCCTCAACCTCAGTCAATCAGAGAAGGCTTTGTATTCATTTGTAGAATGCAAAGCTTCTCATGAATGGCTGAGCAGTGCTCAACCCGACTCGATTTTGTCCTGGGAGTCAGGGCCATCTTAAAAGCATCATGGGCCCCTGGGCAAAGTAATGCAGTGGGGCTTTACCAGCCTGCCCCAATCTACGCACCTACTTTCAACAATTAAAGTATAAATAGTTGACAGAATTAAACATATATTTATTACTACTTTCAATAAAATTGTAAACTATAAAATGTTAAACAATAGAAAACTATGCCATAAATCAAAGGCTAATCTACACAAAGGGCACGGTACAGGGGAAGGAGAAGCAGAAGGGCGCGGTACAGGGGAAGGAGAGGCAGAAGGGCACGGTCCAGGGGAAGGAGAGGCAGAAGGGCACGGTCCAGGGCAAGGAGAGGCAGAAGGGCACGGTCCAGGGCAAGGAGAGGCAGAAGGGCACGGTCCAGGGCAAGGAGAGGCAGAAGGGCACGGTCCAGGGCAAGGAGAGGCAGAAGGGCACGGTCCAGGGCAAGGAGAGGCAGAAGGGCACGGTCCAGGGCAATGAGAAGCAGAAGGGCACGGTACAGGGGAAGGAGAGGCAGAAGGGCACGGTGCAGAGTGGGTCAGGAGGGCACAATACTGGGATCGGGGGGGGCACTGTGCAGGTTCCAGGATGCTGTCCAGGACACGGCCACCCTAAGACAGCTTAGTAAAAAGCATGACTGTCCCAGCAAATCCTGGATGGTTGGCAAGTATGATGTGATGCAAGATTATCATAGGGCTCCATTCACCTGGGGCCCCTGGGCATGCATTAAGACTGTTCTGCTGGGAGTAGGGATGGGAAGTCCCAGTGGGAGACGCAGAGCTACATACTGTATTTAGCTACATACCGCAAATACAGCGTGCCCAGCAGAGCATACTTGTTGGTGCAATAAGTAGTTTGGTTTGGGCCAGCTTGGTCCGCATTAAACGTGGAGTTAGGCTTTAATACTCTGCAACAAATGAAGAATCTGTGCTGAAGTTAAAAGAGTTCTTATGCTGGCCATACACAGTTCAAGTTTAGACTGATTCCTGTTGAATTGCACCCAAATTAAGCTGGGATGGCCCTGTTGGCATCAACCAGCAGGACAAACTTCGGTTTGTAGATTGAAGGGTTTGGGTGTAAAAAAGCAGAATAATAAACAAGTGAAACTTATGTAGGGTTATTTGTTTTAGCTCTGTGTATCATCTGAGGCTGTTCACTTCACTGGGTATAGGAGAGGGTTTACATCCACTTTAATCTTGCATCTATGCTCTCTTTTTGACTCTAGAAAGCTACTTTTTGATGTTTTCGGCTTCCAGAAGTCTGATATATCACAAGCTGGTTTGTGACGAACACATTACTACGCCTCCTCTCCACCTTATGTAATCAGAGAACACCTAGTATTAATTGGAAAAAAATGATGTATTCTGTGAATGATGGCAGTATCAAGCAAGCGAAAAACCTTCTGCCTTGTCTCTGTAGAAGCTTTTGGTGTTCTGCACTGCTATGTAGCAGTAGGCAAGATGTTAAGGAAGGGGGGGAGCACAAGCAAAATCCATTGAGTAGTGATAATCAAGACTCACTAAGCTAAAGCTGGGTTATACACAGTTGGGCGCCTTTTACACTGGGCTTTCCAATCAGGTCCGCCTGTCGGTTTTTCAGGCGGACCTGATTGGACACTCCATCCACCCATATGCAGCAACGGATGTCAGCGGTGACACGTCCGCTGACATCCGCTGAAAACCGATCCTGTCCATGAAATCCAGATGGATGGTGACCCTTTTTTCCATGCATCTGGAGGATCGGATGAAAAACAGACCGGCGGTCTGTTTTTCATCCGATCTCCCCATAGAGGAGAGTGGGGCTCTGACAGGTCTACAAAATGAGCGGAGAGGGACCTGTCATCCACCTACTCAGTGGATCGATCCCCCGCTGAGCAAAGCCCCCCTGACGAACTGCCTGTGGGAAAGAGCCCTTAGATCCATGTCATTTAACCTGCAGGCTGAATGAAAATCCTCTAAAAAGATTCCTCCACCCACACTATACAGCAGGAATCTTCAAACTATGGCCCTTCAGCTGTTGCAGAACTACACATCCCATGAGGCATTGTAAAAATCTGACATTCACACACATGCCTAGGCAAGATGGGAATTGTAGTTCTTGAACAACTAGAGGGCCGTAGTTTGAGGACCCCTGCTATACAACGTGGCTGGAGGAATTTCCTGTAATAGCAACTGTATTCTGACAGCCACAGCCAGCACCTGTAATGCCCTGTACACAGGCCTCATCGGACTTCTTTTTTTCAAAAATTCTGACTGACCTAGAAATGAAACATGTTCCTAAATATTTCCGACGGAACCAATTCCTATCGGGAAAACTGATAGTCTGTATGGTGTTCCGACGGACCAAAAACAATGCATGCTGTGAAGCAAGTACAAGACGGAAGCTATTGACTACTGGCTATTGAACTTCCTTTTTCTAGTCCCGTCGTAAGTGTTGTACGTCACCGCGTTCTGGATGGTCGGACTTTGGGTTGACTGTGTGTAGGCAAGACCGCTTGAATGGAATTCCGTCGGAGAAACCTTCGGAGTTCCGACGGCAAAACTGGTCGTGTGTACGTGCCATTAGAATGCCTCAATTTTCTGTTGAGCTCCCTTAAATTTTTAATTTTTTTTTTTGAAGGATGTCAGGCAGGAGGTGGCCTCCAGGGCCATCTATGTCATGAATGTTGGTCCATTCCTTCGGCTAGTTTTGGTTGCCCTTTTCAGCCCTTCCTCCAGTAATCCAATATCCCTCACATGCCATTTGCCATTCCTTGGAGTTTAACTACGTAAAAACGTGTGCTGAAGTGCAAAACTGTAAAGTCTGATACAAAACAAAAAAAAAAAAGATTCATATTATCACATCTGCATGTTTATCTAAAGAAAAAAAATACAAACGTTAAAATCCTATGGATTCCCTTAAAGCGAAACTACGCATCATTACCGCGCCACAAACTTACTTTGAAAAACACCTCCTATCATTGCTGGTCATGGCCATTCTGAGTATAGGCAGATGATTCTCCTTTTAAGAGCATTGTGCAGAAGTGACGTTTGACGTCGCTTCCACCAGTCGGTGCTATGGAACCGAGTGGGGGTCATCTTCCCCTCACTCGGCAGCCAGCCAAACGGGGGAGAGGACGCGAATGTCTCCACTGTTACTGCTATCTGTTGCCATAACATTGGTGTTCCTCTAAAAACAGCCGACGTATATCCACGGTGGGTGGTCCGTAAGTGGTTAAGCTGAATGTAGCAATCTGTATTTCGTAGCAACTGCTGTCTCCTATAGCAACAATTTTACACAGTAGTATCCCACTGTAGATCCTCAAGCGTGGCTCACAGATACTTGCTGTGTTCTTCAAGCTTCACCCACAGCTACCTGCTGGGTTCCTCAAGCTTTACTCACAGCTACTCGCTGTACTTCCCTTCAAGCTTTACTTAAAACTACCCACTGTACTCCTTCAAGCTTTACTCACAGCTACCCGCTGTACTTCTTGGATGAGTTCTTTCCTGAAGCTTTCCCACTTATTTCACAGTTCCAGGCTGATGAAGACTCTCCTCTGGTACTTCTTCAGAACTCCATCCCTTTACACCTGCCTCCTCTGGCAACAACTTTCCCAGCCTTGCCTCCTGGCAGCGATCGGGCTTCTTTCAGGTTGAGCCTCTTTACACGTGGCTAGGCCCCAGATTTCAAGCCTACACCTCTGCTACTGCTCCACATGCACCCACCCAGGCCGCAGCCCGGGTATAAAGAACCCGATCATCTCTCCAAATAGACTATTCCTGCAGCCTCAGCTGCCAAAGAAACTCCTGCTGATTTGCTGAGAAAAGCATATTCATTCATAACCTGAATTCCCTGTAAATCTATCATTCTAATGTCAGAGGCAACAGTGCCACCTATTGACAGAAGAGAGAAATCAGTTAAACTCAAGCTTGGGAGAAATACATTTGATCAAAGACTGCCAATTAGCCAGGCTAGTTACCACCTAGCGCTACTAAGTTTACGAGCAGCCCTGTTTAGGACAAGGGTGTTGCCAATATACTTTCCTATTGGTTTCCTAATGTTTGCAGCATAATGATTAAAAAGTCAATGTTGATTGAGAGAGTGAAGTTCCACTTTAAATCACTTTTTAGGGCACATAGCAAACCTTTGACATATCGTTCTTTTTTGTTTCTTCCATTGCGAACAAAAGTTTGTTGGTTTCCATTATAAGGAAATAAGCAAACCAAGATTGAAAACAAATTGCACTGGTTGCTCAACAATGGTTAGTTTATATTTAGTGCGGCAGTTATTTATTACAATGGAACAGTCTCTTGCTGTTCGGTGAAAGAGGAGTCTCTCTCTCTCTATTATGTCTGTAGAAATGTGCAGTGCTTGGGGAAATACAACCTAGCTAAACAGGGTGTTTCACTGTATGGAAAGAGCCAAGAGGCTTTCGTTACATCAGGTTCCTCGGGAACTGGGCCAGCTTGGTATACCTGAAGGACTTAATGTTCCGTAGCTACCCTCAGGCTAGGAAACACTTGGTAATTATTCCAAATACAGCTTGCTCTATGCAGTGCTATCCCAGTCATTATACATTGGCAGGATAATCCTGATTTATTTTGATACTAAATTATGTCATTTTGTGTTATGGTCTGCATAGGGATATTTTTATCTGCACTCTGTCGGCCTGTGACTCTCGTAATAAGCTGAAAAAAAAAATGTACGTTCCTGGGAAGATGACAGAGTACAGAGATTTAAAGCTGACCCCTGTGCAAATCCACAAACCCCCTCCTACTTGTTTTACTCTAAGGGAGAGGGCAGCAGAGATATACTTACCTGATCTGCCGATCATCCCTGCACAAAACTGGTCCGACACCCCTGCGGTTTTAAAAAATGGACAGTTCCTGACCAGCACGCTACATAGATGCACTATGTTGTCAAAAGTATTGGGGCACATGAACTTTAATGGCATCCCAGTCTTAGTCTGTAGGGTTCAATATTGATTTGGCCCACCCTTTTCAGCTAGAACCGCTTCAAATCTTATGGGAGGGCTGTCCACAAGGTTTAGGAGTGTGTCTATGGGAATGTTTGACCATTCTACCAGAAGCGCATTTGTGAGGTCAGGCACTGATGTTGGACAGGAAGGCCTGGCTCACAGTCTCCGCTCCAATTCATCCCAAAGGTGTTGTATCGGGTTGAGGTCAGGGCTCTGTGCAGGCCATTCAAGCTCCTCCACCCCAAACTCGCTCATCCATGTCTTTATGGACCTTGCTTTGTGCTCTGGTGTGCAGTCATGTTGGAACAGGAAGGGGGTCATCCCCAAACTGTTCCCACAAAGTTGGGAGCGTGAAATTGTCCAAAATGTCCTGGTATGCTGACGTGTTAAGCGTTCCCTACATTGGAACGAAGGGGCCAAGCCCAACACCTGAAAAACATCCCCATACCATAATCCCCCCCCCCCCCCTCCACCAAACAAAGCAAGGTCTATAAAGACATGGATGAGCGAGTTTGGGGTGGTGGCACTTTACTGGCCTGACCTCAGCCCGATAGAACACCTTTGGGATGAACTAGAGCAGAGACTGCGAACCAGGCCTTCTTGTCCAACATCAGTGCCTAACCTCACAAATGCACTTCTGGAAGAATGGTCAAACATTCCCATAGACACACTCCTAAACCTTGTGGACGGCCTTCACAGAAGAGTTGAAGCTGTTATAGCTGCAAAGGGTGGGCCAACTTAATATTGAACCTTGCGAACGAAGACTGGGGTGCCATTAAAGTTCATGTGGGTGTAAAGGCAGGTGTGCCAATACTTTTGGTAATAGTGTAGGAACAGTCCATCGCTGGACCATGGAGGAGCCTGGTTTTCCAAGCAGTGCAGGCACAGCCCCACTGCATGGGGAAAAAACATTTTGCATGAAGATGAGCTTTAAAGGTGAATGCGACTTTATTGCTTAGCTACATGGGTCCAGCTTGGACCAACGTAAATCTGCACATGCCATACCTGTACTACTGCTGTGGAAGTAGAAAATCACTGTAGTCTGTTTCATGTTGAGCATCTGGCCTGCTGCATAGTAACCGCAAGGGGTCAATTGCTTCAGCGCGAGCACCATTCACAGAACACCTTGCATTTTTCTCAATTAATGCAAGAGGTTTTCTGATTGGACTAGGTGAGATTGCTAGGTCACAATCTTCACTTCATCCAATCGGAGGATACAAGGTGTGCTTAATTGTTCTCAAATTAGATCAAGAACTCATACATGCAAAACAGCCTATGACGGGAGTACAAACATGGACAGAGTCATCATAAAGCCAGCAAATTAGCACCGTGGAGTAGAACTAGAGGCAAAATTTGTTTTTTTTTTTCTATTTTGGAAAGCATAAGGGAGGGTTATAACCTTTTTTTTTTTTTTTGTTTTTTTTTGCTTGTGTTTTTTTAAACCCTTTGTGTCCTGTTTGGGAGGTTTTCCTTCACTTCCTGTGTCATAACAAAAACAGGAAGTGAGAGGAAATCCCTTCAAAGTGAAGGGATTCCTTGTTGTCACCTGAACAACTGCCCCCATTGTAAGATTTCCCCTCTAATCCTGTTCTGGTGACAACCCAAAATTTTTATATTTTTTTTCACAGCAGATTATTATTATTATTATACAGGATTTATATAGCGCCAACAGTTTGCGCAGCGCTTTACAACATCGGAGAAGACAGTACAATTACAATACAATTCAATACAGGAGGGATCAGAGGGCCCTGCTCGTTAGAACGTACAATCTCTAAGGGAGGGAGATGATAGAAAACAGGACAAACAGAGGATGAATCTTCAGAATGGGCGCACAGACTGCAATAATGACCGGACAGATGTTCTAATCCCTCCCCACTCCTATCCAAAAGTAAAACAAACGTTTTTTTGCTTTTGGTTATACGTTAAATAAATCATCTGTTGCATAGGAACGTTCTTTCCTCTGCACTGTGATCCTGGGGGAGTGGCTGTACTCACATGAATGATTTAAGTTGTAGATTTTTTTTTTTGCTTTAGGAGAAATGGAGCGCAAACATGTTAAGCTTTTAGTCCTGAAAGACTGAATAATGTGAAAAGACAACATTGCGCTTAGGTTATTTTATTTTTTATTTTTGTTTTCCAATTTGTTCTGCTTTCATATTATTGCCTAATAAATGTAATGCAGATATTACAGTTTAAACGATCTAATTCCAACTGCCATTTTTTTTTTTTTTTTATCTTGCGTTTCAAAATCCTGTCCGCGGATGGCCTTTTCCTGTGTAACCTAGCAATGACTGTTCACGTTCAAAGCTAGTGTGGTTCAGCATTTAAAAGTTATTGAATGGATTATGTAATCAAAACATCTTCATATACAGGAGCTAGAAAAAATATTGCAAGAAAGGATGTTGAGACTCATACCGGCATGACTATGTAGTAGTAACATTGCTTCTTTCTTTTGTTTGTTTCAGACAGAAAATTTACAAAAGAATTGGCTGCGAGAATTTTATCAGGTAAGACGTTTGTTTAAGCGATACTAATCACGCACTATTTAATTTAAATTGTCCCTTCTATTTCTTTGCATTGTTGATGGTACTCTAATTATTTTAATTAAAAAAAAAAAAATCCTAATCCTTTTTCCTAATTGATATACAGCGGTCACATGACCCAGATCTTTCCCAGCCTGTCTGCAGGGAAACATGAGCAGCAGGAGCCTCTAGTCCTCTGCTGCTGGTCATATGTTCAAAAGATTAAAAAAAAAAAAACGGCCTTTGGAATACAAAGCAAAAATAAATAAGTTAATATCAATCAGCTGGTTTAAATTGTCATACAAATATATATTTGAGATCAAATCTTTATAATTTTTTTGCAATAACACGGTATGGGTGGATTTCTGCCAGTCGCAGGCTGTGCCACTCCCCCTCAGCCTGTGCCGTAGAATAAAAGGGAGGCGAAGCCTCCATCAATCTGCATGTAATATCCCACCCCCATTGGGTTTAGCTGGTTAGCGGACATGGTGGAGGAGGGAGGGAGTGGCTATCATTTATCACTGTGTATATACCCACATGTGTGACTCTCTAGCAGTGTTAATGTTGATGTCAAATTTCAATTTAGTTTTAGTTATGTGTCAGAAACCATGAAATCAGGCCAAGACAGAAGTACAGTTAACTCACACTTGTTTAATAATAAAAGTAAACAGAACAAATGTAGTCAAAACATAGCCAAAGTTCAGTAACCGGAGCGGATAGTCCATAACTCCCAACTGGTATCTTGGGACACCTATTAGCAATAGTGTATAGGCATAGGACACCCCCTTCTGCCATGCCCCCTTAAGGGCTCTTTCACATGGGGCGGATTAGTGATGATCCGCCCCATGAACACCCGCTTGCTCAGCGGAGATCGCTCCGCCGATCCCCGCTGAGCAGGAAAATGACAGGACGGTCTCTCTGCACACTGTACAGCGACGGACCTGTCAGAGCGCCGCTCTCCCCTATGGGGGAATCGGATAATGACGGACCGTAGAGTACGTCGTCACCCGATCCGAAAACGGATGGAAAAGTAGGGTTTTCCTGCGTTACGCTTTTCGGATCGGAGCGGAACGGATGTCAGCGGACATGTCACCGCTGACATCCGACGCTCCATAGGGATACATGTATGTCCGTTTTTCATCCAAAAACGGAAGGATGAAAAACGGACATACGGATCCCCCGTGTGAAAGAACCCTAAAGGAGAATTCTACAAAAAAAAAAATTGGTTAAACCCACAAGTGCCAAAATGAGGGACAAATGAGGATGAAAGTGGGACAGGGGTCCAAATCGGGGACAGTCCCTCAAAATCAGGGACAGTTGGAAGCTATGGATAGTCAGCCAAGCCAGAAGTCAGGGATCGATGTAGAGGAACTGCAAGCAGGATCTGGAGCCCGAAGGGATGTCATCAAAGCAAGTCTTGAACAGGATCGCAGGAGTTTCTGTGATGTTAACCAAGGCAAAGGCAGAGCTTCTCTGGGCTGGTCGGCTTAAGTAGACAGGACTGACGAGCAGGATATCATCAACAGCTGAGTAACTGTGGAGAGATAGGAGCTGGCAATTAGCCAACAGCTGAGCGGCCAGCTCAGAGAAGGAAGGGCTGAGCCCAGCCCTGACATGTCAACTGTTTTGGTTTTAGTTGTATTTCGTCGACTAAAATCATATTAATTTAGTAGATTTAAAATATTTTAGTCGACAAAATGAACACTGCTCTATAGTCACATGGGCTGCACAGATGTGATGGGGAGGAAATGCTCTGCGTAGAAACTCACTGAAAACTGAGCATGTGCAGAGCTGTCAACACTGCTCTGCGAAATCCCCAACTGCACTGGGGACTTGGAAAGAAGGGGGGAAATGGAGAACAGGATCAAGCAGGTTTTTGTCAGAATAGAGAAATTGAATCTCATAGTGAGTATGAACAGCATGTAATACACCATTTATTGATAATGCATTTGCGTAAAATTCAGTTCAGTTTTTCCTTGAATGAATAATGTAATGGTATAATAGCATTGCACCTCTTATCTGGAGGCATGAAGTACACAAAAAAAAAAAAGTTCTGGGATTTGGAGAAAGGCAGCGTAGATGGTGAACTATGATGTCAGCAGACCAGCTTTTGCTTTTATTACCTTATCTAATTTCTTCATGTAAAACTTAATCTGCAATAAATGAAAACGGAGTTGAACTGGTTCACAGGTGGATTTTCAACTCTATCAGTGCAAAGGCAAATTATGGTTATCATGCCTGAATATTTGTAATCACTTTGCAGGCAGGTTATTTATACTGGGGACTGATATCACTTTACCAGATCAACCACACTTTGTCTAGCGCAGGGGGTGTCCAAACTTTTGACCTTCCTGGGCCACATTGGAAGAAGATGAATTTTTGTTTGGCCACGCTTAAAATACACTAACAAAAAGGATAGCTGATGAGCATAAAAAGCTGGACAGATCACAACCGCTTCAGCCCCAGAAGATTTTACCCCCTTCCTGACCGGTGCATTTTTTTGCGATTCGGCACTGTGTGGCTTTAGCTGACAATTGCGCGGTTATGCGACGTTACACCCAAACAAAATTGATGTCCTTTTTTTCCCCACATATAGAGCTTTCTTTTTGGTGGTGTTTGATCGCCTCTGCGGTTTTTATTTTTTTCGTTATAAACAAAATAAGAGTGACAATTTTGAAAAAAAAAGCAATGTTTTTTACTTTTTGCTATATTAAATATCCCCCAAAAATATATAAAAAAAAACCCCTATTTTTTTCCTCGGTTTAGGCCGATATGTATTATTGCGATTTTTTTTTTTTTTTTCTTCCTACCAAAAATACGTAGAAGCGTATATTGATTGGTTTGCGCAAAATTTATAGCGTCTACAAAATAGGGGATAGCTGTATGGCATTTTTATTATGATTTTTTTTTTTTTATTGCGATGGACTGCGACATTATGGCGGACAGATCGGACACTTATGACACTATTTTGGGACCATTGGCATTTATACAGCGATCAGCGCTATAAAAATGCACTGATTACTATGTAAGTGACACTGGCAGTGAATGGGGTTAACTAACCACTAGGGGGGCGATGAAGGGGTTAAGTGTGTCCTAGGGAATGATTCTAACTGTGGGGGGAGGGGCTACAACACACATGACAGCGCTCGCTGCTCTCGATGACGGGGAGCGGTGATCTCTGTCCTGTCACTAGGCAGAACTGGGAAATGCCTTGTTTACAAATGGAGAGCGCGGCGGGTGCGCCCACCGCGCCGCTTCCTAAAGGGGACGTACATGTACACCCTTTTGCCCACCAGTGCCATGCTGCCGACGTAAATCGGCGTGAGCTGGTCGGGAAGTGTTTTAAAGTGGTCGTCAACTTTGTTTATTTTTACCTACAGGCAAGCTTCTAATAAAGCATACCTGTAGGTAAAAGAACACCTCCTAAAACGTGCACCGTATAAGAGGCATTCCTTTTTTTCCTTTTTGTGAGCAGCAGCCAGTGACGTCCCCCTGACGCATGCTCTCTGAAGGAATAGCATTCCTGTGCCATTCAGAGCTCTGTGCCACGGTTGTGACTCCCCGCGGGCATGTGCAAGAGTGATGCCATCGCGGCTCGGCCATTCAAGAGGCCGCAGCCCGCAAACCCGGAAGTTAGACCGGGTGAAGATTGAAGGACACTGAAGCGATGACAGCATGCCGCTGGAGGGCTTCATTTCAAGTTAAGTCTTTCATAATGTGCTAATATGCAATGCATTTTTGCACATTATGCCTTATACATACAGAGAGAGAGAGATACACATAGATATATAAATAAAGTTGTGTATATAGATCGATTTTGTTTTTTTTATATATATAGAGAGAATCTCTCTCTCTCGATCTCTCTCTCGATCTCTCTCTCGATCTCTCTCTCGATCTCTCTCTCGATCTCTCTCTCTCGATCTCTCTCTCTCGATCTCTCTCTCTCGATCTCTCTCTCTCGATCTCTCTCTCTCTCGATCTCTCTCTCTCTCGATCTCTCTCTCTCGATCTCTCTCTCTCGATCTCTCTCGATCGCTCTCGATCTCTCTCGATCTCTCTTGATCGCTCTCTCGCTCTCGCTCTCGCTCTCGCTCTCTCTCTCTCTCTCTCTCTCTCTCTCTCGGTCTCTCTCTCTCTCTCTCTCGGTCTCTCTCTCTCGGTCTCTCTCTCTCTCTCTCGGTCTCTCTCTCTCTATATATATTCTCTCTATCTATACTTTTTTGTCTTTTGCTTAAATTTTAAATTGAATGGACTGGTTTACAAGGTGATTGTTTTACAATCTTTTTAAGCTGGGTAGTACACTACAGGAATTTTGTTCAACAATTTTTATTTTATTTTGGTCAAACTGACGTTCATTATCGACCATAGTGAGGAGAAAATTTCAAAGGCGCAACAACATTTCTCTCTACTGCTTGAATTTCTTACTGTGTATGTGTTTTTTTTTTGTTTGGGAAAGTCCATTCGTTGGACTCCTTTGAAACGTCATTTGAATGTTCTGAAAATTTTTGTTCCACTTTTTCTATGGATTTTCATTCCACTTTTTCTATGAATTTTCGTTCAAGTTTTCATTTGAAATTCCACTAGTGTATACCCAGCTTTAGTAGGTTAACCCAATAGAAATCTATCACTGCGCTCCTCTAGGAGTCAGGATCTTGTTACAGGAGCTGCTGAAGGAGAACCAAGGGGAGGGGAGGACAGGCACGCTGGGATGACACCCCCACCCTCCCCAATGCGTGTGTGGCACCCGGCAGGGCGGACTGAACCCCGTTGGCACGGACACCCTCCTTTCTCGCACACCTGCCACAGGACTGCGAGCTGCCACAGCCTGCAGGACGCGGCTGCTAATGGGAACGATGTTCCTGTTGTGAAAAAAGTGCAGGAACTTCCCTGAATATAGGTCGCTTTATCTAAATTGTGTCTGTAAAGAAACCATTTATCTTTATGGCCTGACCCACCTGACACTCCCCATATTCATTGAGCTCACATAACAGATGTTCTGATGAAGCTCCTAGTCTTCTGTCAATTAAATGTACACCTTTAAACCACCATCTTAAGATGGGCTTCACTGGCCTAGGTTTTTTTTAGCCAATAGGCCTTTCCCCAAGACCAAAACTGCGCTAGATTTTGGGTCTTTTTTAAAAAAGAAAAAAAAAAAGGTAAATGTTGAGCAGTTGGATAACTTATTTCACTTGTCTTGATGATTATTCTGCGTCTGGCATATGTTTGATTTACTGTATGTTTGTAATTTTGAGTATCTGCCCAGAAGACAAATATATGTACTTCTGTTTAGCTAAACTTTGCATGAACTTCTTTCTGAACCTTTTTGTTATTTGAACTAGAGATACTGTCATAGTGTGTGTATGTACATTTTATGCATGACTAGAGTCATGGGTTAGCGGAGGAGACGGCACAGCAGAACACCTTGCTTTGCAGCTCCTTTTGTCTAATTGAAAGCTCGGGCCTCTGATAAGGATGATTTATTTGCTGCTGCAATGATGGCGTTCAGTTCCCAACAGACTCTTTTTCAGCATGTGTGAAAGTGATACAATGTTTCACATGTCAGACCTCCATCGCTTTGTCTCCAAGGGAGATTCCGCTTACCTTCTGTTCCAAGATCTACCTGACATGTCTTTGATATAACCTGACAGCCAACCTTCTCAGTGAATTCTATAAGCTGCTCTTAGTCCAATGCAAGGTAAATAGCCTCTTACCGTGTTCTTTTCAGTTTACTACAGATAAGCAAATTAAACTCTCTGCAAAATATTTTTCTTGTGATAATTCTGCCATTCTTTCCGAGCAATGGCCCTTGTGAAAGAATTCTTTGTCTCCAGCAATTAGGCAAAAAAAAGTTTTCCTTTTGCAACACACTTCTGAGATGAACCCAAAGCACTGGAAAATAATTTTGCAAGTTTAGCTTTTTATCAGTGTATATAGGACAGACCACAGATAAACCACAAACCGCATCTTTTTCCACCACCACTGAAGACTTCTGTACTTCTTTTTTTTTTTTCCTACATGCCCTCCTCTGTCATGAGGTTATTTGTATAACTTTTAGCAATTGAAATAAATGAATTGGCTCTTCTGTAAATAGGAACACCCTTGGAATTTGGCAGTCTTCTCTCCTCTTTAATGTTCTCACATTTCTAGGTAATAACTTGTCTAATATGCCTTTAAATCCTAATTCTTAACATTTGGTGTCACATTCATACACACATACACACATATATTATACACACTGTCTGAAAGTTTTCTGAACAGTATAGAATTTGTTTGCATTTGGGAGCATTATGTACTGATGCGTTACACTGCACCGTAGGTAACTAATAATAATTTATATAAGGTGAGTGCAGCGCTAGTATAATAAAATAACAGCATGACAAATTTTTCAAATATTCAAGTGAAAAAAAATGTAAAAGGAAAACTAAGGTAGAGTCCCAGTGGAAAAATCAGTCCATGAATAAAGAGAAAAACAAACATCCATCCATGTGGGATAGCGGTGACAAATTGTAAAAAAAAAAATCGTGAAAGATCCTCCAAAGAATGTGCATCCAACTCCACACATCTGGCCAGTTCCCAGATGACGTCTGGTAGTGACGAAACGCATAGGGTGGCACCCTCAAGATTTTGATGGGCAAATGGACAATTAAGTGAACTGAAGCCTGAGGAAACGCCGCCGACCTCATTGATGAGACACATTACTGTATTGCCTCTGATACGCCATATATCCTGTAAGTGCAACCCACTTATTATAATGAATTGAATTTTAAAAAGTACTGCACTATGGAAGCACTTTATTTTATATTTGTTGGATGGACATTCGTTCTCTCACACAGATGTTTGTTTTCCTCTTTATTCTTGGGCTGTTTTTTTTTCCACTGGGACTCTGCCTTAGTTTTCCTTTTTTACATATTTTTTTCACTTGAAAATTTTGATTATATATATATAATTTTTTTTTTACTTTTTTTAGACTTTTTGTGCTGGCAGCTTGTCATATTCACTATATTTCATATATAGCATAAATTTCTTGCTTTTCTAGCTCAGTGTTGACACACCTGGGCTTCCTTTTTTTCACAACTAATAATTATTCTTTACAGATTGATAAACAGCAGAATTTTTAACAGCCTGAGCAATAGATGTATTATACCCAAATGGTTCGGACTACCACAACTCCAGTTAATGATACTAATCTCACCGTTTAGTTTTACATTGTCCCTTCTCTTTCTGTATATGGATGATGGCACTAATTATTTTAATTTAAAATATCTTTTTCTTAATCGATATTCAGTGGTCACATGACACAGCTCTTTCTCAGCCTGTCTGCAGGGAAACACAGGCAGGAGGATATTCTAGTCCTCGTTTTTGCTGATCACATGTTCAAAAGAAAAAACAGCCTTTGGATTACAGAGAAAATAATATTAATATTTTAACTTGTCATCCAAATATATATTTGTAATCAAATCTTTATTATTGTTTGGACTGACATGGTGTGGGTGGATTTTTGTCAGTCACAGGCTGTGTTGCACCCCTCCAGCCGGTGTCTTAGAATAAGAGGGAGGTGAAGCCTCCATCAATCTATATGTAATATTCCCCTCCATTGTGTTTAGCTGGTTAGTGGGCATTGAGGAGGGAGGGGGTGGACTGTCATTTACCACTGTGTATACACCCACATGTGTGACTCTCTATAGTCACATGGGCTGCTCTGATGTCATAGGGAGGAAATGCTTAGCATAGAAACTCATTAATAACAGCATGTGTAGAGTAGCCAACACTGCTCTGCAAAATCCCTGGCTGCATTGGGGACTTGGACAGAAGGGGGGGAGAGAACAGCAAGGATCAACCAGGTTTTTTCAGAATACAGGAAATGAATCTAAGGATGTGGGTTGACACCTTTTAAGTCTTTTAAACAAAACTTATAGTAGCATGCAGGTACCAGCTATTGTACAGACTACTCAGGAAAGGCCCCTAAAAATCTTTTCTTTTTTTTTTTTTTTTTGGGTAACGACGACATTGATCCAAGCTGATGCAATACAGCACAGTTATATTGGCTATAAAGCTTTGTATACATGATTGATGTGTTTAGAACTATCTGGCCATAGAAAGGGTAGGGAAATAATTGGCGTAGACTTGCACTCTTAAGTGCACTTGACACAAGACATGCGTTGTAAACGCCAGTTTTATTTCTCTTTTCATGGTACAGAGAATACCTGGGGACACTTCAAACACACATATCAACCTATGATTTAGGTGTTGATTTGTATTTTGTTTTTGAGCAGCCTTGGTTTCTTCTGTTTAGTGTCACAGCTTTGCAACAGGCTCAATCCATAAAGTAGAGCTATAGGCAAAACTTTTATTTTTTTGAAATTTGATTATAACCGTCAGACTTTTAATTTTTTTTTTTTTTTTGCCATCTATGTACCATTGCAGAGATTTTTCTTCTCTTCCTGCCCCATAGCCAAACAGGAAGTGAGAGGAAATCCCTGCAAATTAAAGGAATTAATTCCTTTGTAAGTCCAGGGGTCACCAGAACTAGTATCGCCTTTGGAAGATTTCCCCTCTAACTTTTCCGGGGACAACCCAAAATTTGTGATTTTTCTTTTACTTTCATTGATCGTAAACAGGACAATTAGAGAGGGGAAATCTCCCTAACTGGGACACAGCAATAACAGGTGTTCTATTCCCTCTTCATTATAAAACTAAAAAGTTTTTTGCCTTTTTAATTTATACTTTTAATGGAATTCTATAGCCACAGCATACTTAAATTTTATTACAACTGCATTGTAATAATACGAGCAGTAGATATTATTGACGATCCAAACATAAGCTTACTTGAAAAATGCTTTATGTTGCAAGTCCTGCCTGTCTGCTGGCCATCCCTTTCCACAACTTCCTGGATTCCCTGCATGCTTTGCAGCTTCCCCTCTGCTGCTTTACGTTTTAGATTCTAAGGACTACATATCCCATGGTACCTTGCGGTCTGCAAGCAGTGACTCCTGTACTGAGTCTGCCTCCTAAAACATCAGCACTTCTGTAATTCAGAACGCGGGCTCTGTAAAATGTGACACAGCAGTGCCTACCAACAGGGTGCAACAGAATTCAAGGAAGTATATGAATAGTCACAAAGTAAGTTTACAAACTTCAAGATTGTTCCAGTTCATAGGAGTAGGCTAGAAATAATTTAAATTCAATATGGAAATATGATTTTTACATTTTGACCATAGATAAAAGGGAAGTATTGGCAAAGCTTGTTTAGTTATACTTGTTTTGTGGGTACTACTTTGTGCTCTCCTGTGACGCAGAGCCATCTGACAATGGGCTTAAGCCGACTCTCGACTGATGTCACGAAGCCGCCCAGGCTTTGGAAGGATCCAGACAATGTTGGGATCCACCTAGATTCCTGATTGGCAGCTGGCTCAGCCTCTCAGGGCACAGTTGAGAGCCTGAGCCAGCTGCTCCTGGCCCCTCTCCTGCCCAGTGCTCCAGTGAGCGCTGGAGGGGTAGAGCAGACTGGAAGCAATGCTGCAGCCATAGAGGCGAGTATCAAAGTTTTTCCTTCGATTCCCACACGCCTCGTTTTAATAAGAAGGAACCCTACAGATTCCACTGGTTATTCAACATAAGGGTTTTCACTTCAATCATTGATCTGATTGTTAAAATTATTTGGTAAGAATTTAGTAGATGATCATTTTTGGAGACTCATTCATACACCCATTCATACACCCCCATCAAATCATTCTTTGCAGCTATTACCTTTTGTACCACCACCCCCTTTAGAATGTAAGCTCTACGAGCAGGGCCCTCCTGTACCTTTTGTATTGAACTGTACTGTAATTGTGTTGTCCCCCTTATACATTGTAAAGCGCTGAGTAAACTGTTGACGCTATATAAATCTTGTATAATAATAATAATACACAAACCTGTTTTTTTGCATGAAAGTAATGCAAAGTGCTTATTCAAGTATTTACTGTATTTATTGGCGTATAACACTCACTTTTTCACCATGAAAATCGGGTGCAAATAGCGTGTGCGTGTTATATGCCAATACTTCAATTTTAGCTGCCTCGGAAGGGGCAGGGAGGGGGGTGGGACGAGCGCTGTCAGATTACATACAGTGAGAATTTTCCTGTTTACTTGGCGGCCTCTGTAATAGGAAGTCCCATCTCCTGGGCCGCCATTGGACCACTGTTCTGTCTATCATATGAGATTCTCGCTGTATGTAATCTGTAAGTGCTCGTTCCACCCCCCTCCCTGTCCCCTCTAGGCTGCAGATGGGCATTGATCAGGCTGCATTGAAGGCAGTGGTGAGGCTGCTGCATTGAAGGCAGTGGTGAGGCTGCTGCATTGAAGGCAGTGGCGAGGCTGCTGCATTGAAGGCAATGGCGAGGCTGCTGCATTGAAGGCAGTGGCGAGGCTGCTGCATTGAAGGCAGTGGCGAGGCTGCTGCGTTGAAGGCAGTGGCGAGGCTGCTGCGTTGAAGGCAGTGGCGAGGCTGCTGCATTGAAGGCAGTGGCGAGGCTGCTGCGTTGAAGGCAGTGGCGAGGCTGCTGCGTTGAAGGCAGTGGCGAGGCTGCTGCGTTGAAGGCAGTGGCGAGGCTGCTGCGTTGAAGGCAGTGGCGAGGCTGCTGCGTTGAAGGCAGTGGCGAGGCTGCTGCGTTGAAGGCAGTGGCGAGGCTGCTGCGTTGAAGGCAGTGGCGAGGCTGCTGCGTTGAAGGCAGTGGCGAGGCTGCTGCGTTGAAGGCAGTGGCGAGGCTGCTGCGTTGAAGGCAGTGGCGAGGCTGCTGCGTTGAAGGCAGTGGCGAGGCTGCTGCGTTGAAGGCAGTGGCGAGGCTGCTGCGTTGAAGGCAGTGGCGAGGCTGCTGCGTTGAAGGCAGTGGCGAGGCTGCTGCGTTGAAGGCAGTGGCGAGGCTGCTGCGTTGAAGGCAGTGGCGAGGCTGCTGCGTTGAAGGCAGTGGCGAGGCTGCTGCGTTGAAGGCAGTGGCGAGGCTGCTGCGTTGAAGGCAGTGGCGAGGCTGCTGCGTTGAAGGCAGTGGCGAGGCTGCTGCGTTGAAGGCAGTGGCGAGGCTGCTGCGTTGAAGGCAGTGGCGAGGCTGCTGCGTTGATGGCAGTGGCGAGGCTGCTGCGTTGATGGCAGTGGCGAGGCTGCTGCATTGATGAGGCTGTATTGATAGCACTTGTAAAGCTGCAGATGGGCAATGATCAGGCTGCATTGATGGGCACTGACCCTTATTTTGCTACGCTGATAAATACGGTATTAACTCAAGAGTACCTTCAGCCTCATCCAAATCTGTAAATTATTTTTTATTTTTTTATTTTTTTGCTGTGATTTAACTTCCTTTTTAGAGGGTGGCTATGTTCATTCCTCATGGCTCCCACTATATGTAGGAACGTAGCCACCTTCTCTTGCCCAATCCTGAGATGGACTAGACTAGATATACTTAATTGCCAAAAATAAAGTGGAGGATTATTCACTTCCAGCTTCTGGTTTTTGATATAGTTTGGAAGAAAATCTTAAAATTGTTGGCCTGCAGCAAGAAGAGATAACTGTCGATAGCTTGATGCCACTCCTGTGTAGGCATTGCACAAATTAACTATTAGCGGTTGGCAGTTTGTTTTACCAGTGGGGGGTACCCTTTAATGTACAACTGTCATATAGTAAACCAGCTGTTAGGAGCCTGCTGCTTACTATCAGTAATGGCAAGTACATATAATCTGGGTTTAAATAAGGTTACTGGTGACTTATAAATTGACGACTTTCCTTTTAAATCATGGAATGGAGTATTCCCGCATACGGCAATCAGGTTTGTTTCATCCTCCAGCCCTTATTGGAAAAATTGCAACAGGATATTGAATGCTATCGGTAAGATACTTCTTTCCTGTTCTTACAGCAAAATATTACTGCGAGAAAGGAAGTACTATCTTCCAACTGTAATCACATTAAATAAAATATAAATGTTTTGTAGCTTATGTCCGTTTTTGGCAAACACATGATTGCACAGCCCCCGTTGCTTTGTTTTTCCCCTTAGGGGGCAGGGGCGGTGTATCTATTATATAGTGGGTGGGAAGAGTATGACCCGGCTACATGACTTTGTTAGTATTGTTTTTTTTTTTTGTTTTTTTTTCTTTTTAGACCATATATTTTTTTTATTGAAGTTTTCATCATACAAATTCACAGAAAAGAAAAATAGAGAGAAGACAAAGCTTGGGAAAATAACTGAGCCCATAGATACATAAAAATATAATTTGACAACATGGATATGGCTCTTGGTATGCATTGCTATAAGCGTGTTAAAGGATTGCAAATTTTGGAGCACGTGAGCGAGTTAAAGCGTATAAAGCCAACAACAACAAAGCCAAAAAAAAGGATATGTTGGGTACCAAAATCAAATGTATAAAGTGAAGGCTCAAGAGAGAGAATGAAAAGAAGAAAAAAAATAAGGGAAGAAAAGGAGGCTTGTTGGCGAGGTAGCCAATGCTGTGTAAAGAAATAGGGGTTAGGAGGGTTCGGAGGCCATATAGGTGAGTTCTAATACGTTAACACTTTGATTACCACTGCTGGTATTGCTTTAGGTGGGATGAGAGAGAGCTTTTTATTTATCGATTATGCAAAGAGGATGACCTGACAAACAACGGGGAAGAACATTCCCTGTCTGTGTGAGCTGCCTTGACGGCGTGTCTTCTGCGGGGAGCCGCTGTCAATCAACACAGCCAGACTGGACGGGGCATGGCAACCAAACAGATAACAGGAAGTACAGGCACACATTTGCAGATAAAGTGTCCTGTACAGGGGCGGACTGACCACTCGGGCACTGCCCGAGGGCCCCTTGCATCTAAGGTGCCCCATCAGGGTTGCCAGCCTCAATAAAACCAGTGACAGCATGTAAAAATCTGTGTTTTTTTTTTTTAATCCAAAGATTATAGCTGCCCCGCCTCTCCAGTACCTTTTCCGTGTGTGTGTATACTGTGTGTGTATATATTGTGTGTATGTGTGTATACTGTGTGTGTATATATTGTGTGTATGTGTGTATACTGTGTGGCCCCATAATCTTATTGCCCGGGGGCCCCATAATCTTCTCCTATTGCCCGGGGGCCCCATAATCTTCTCCTATTGCCCGGGGGCCCCATGAGTTGTCAGTCGGCCCCTGGTCCTGTATCTCTATTCAGAAAACATAGATAAACGCAAAGTCACCACGCCAGCACGGATCTGCTTATGTGCTTGGCATGGTCAAAATGAAACGGGCAGAAGGAGAACTAGCATGTGTTTCAGAAGAAATCAGGATCTCCATAAAGAACAGGCTAAATTTACCCAAAACTACTTGGTTAAACAGACACACGCATGTGATTTTCACTTCCACTAGGTTTTTATTGAAATATTTTAAAATACAAGTTGTAATTTACAAAAACATGTGGATGTAAGCTTAGCCAGGGGTCTCAAAACTTTTAAATCAAAAGGCCAGTTTACTGCCTTTTAAACTTTTGGGGGACCAGACTGTGGCCAGCGGGAGTATAAAATGTTCTGGCACTGGTGGGCATAAACAACGCCATAGGCTTTGGTGTTCAGTGTGAGTAAATACATTTACATAATTGGTTTCAGTGAGAGGAATAGTGCCCCATCATTGGTGTCAGTGGAAGGAATGGTGCCTCATATCAGTGGAAGGAATAGTACCCAAGATCCGGATAAAGGCAACCAAAGGACCACAGGCTACAGTTTGGAGACCCCTGAGCTAAGCACTGATGGCTTCCAAAACTGTAGACCTCTGACATGCGTCCATGTGAGACTATAACAAGTCTTTCTTGGTTATAATGCGAGGGTTTAGGCGAATAGTGGAACACTGACCAGGATGCTCAATCCAGGTGGAAAGTTAGGTCTGCTTCAAGGTGGAGATAAGAGTACAAGAGCCTTCACAGTAGGGAGTTTTAAGGGAGGTATCTTGGGGGAGGTGGAAAAGGAATGGAGTAAGGGAGGGGAGGGGGTGGGAGATGGAGGACACCAAAGACACCCGGTGCAGGACCCTAAGGCATGGCTCCTACAGAGGAAGAACTTGCCGTAGACGTTTAACACATACAGGCGATTTTAATGTTTTGAAGCTCTTTTTTTTGTATAATTAACCAGCCCATTTGATGTATTTATAGTATGCAAAGCAGTTGCTCAAAAGCTGCCACGCAAAAGCAAAATTAAGAAATCTTGGGTTACTTTTGTTTTGATCATAGTGAATTGCATTACACACTGTTTTTAGTTGTTTGAATAAATTGCATTAAATGTCAATGTCACACAAAAGTTAAGTTTTTCCATTGTTGAGAGATAAGCAGTCTATTGCTAAATGTTAGATACTGCCTGATTTGTAGTTTGTAGCAGGCTCCAGGAGACTACGAGTCAAAGCTTCGACTACAAATTAGATACAGCCCCTCCATATGTTCAGAAGCAGAATAGTTTATATTCAGGGATAGTTGATTCAAATGTTTAGCAGTGATGCTTTGTTATTATGGTGGCAGCACAAAAATAAGGGTTTTAAGGAGTTTCACATAAATGACAAAGACTTTGTATAGGCAGCTCATCTAAGAACGTAATTATTTAACACATGGGCTGTACCTGATGCCAGGGTGATTTATTTATTTATTTATTTATTTTGGATTTTTTGCTTCTTTACAAAGGAAAATTGAAATTTCAAGTGACGTACATGCTGGTCTGTCATAATTTCCTTCTTTACGTTTCTTATGAATTTCCTTGCTGATATTAATCATGACTAACAGTGTAAACTTGTGTTTTAGAGTGGCTTCTTTCATTTGATGCACGTCGTATAACATTGGTGTTTCCACACTAAACAAACTGCTAGTATTGACATGTAAGCCTGCCTAAGCCTAACATGCTGCAATTGTGGAATTAAGCCATTTTCTAAGAGTGAAAGACTAATCAACCACTCCTTTGCAGGTAAGCAAAGTACTTTTGAAATATTTGGTGTAAAGCCATCCATAGTTAGGCTGCTTTCACACTGGGGCGGTAGGGGGCGTCGGCGGTAAAACAGCGCTATTTTTAGCGCTGTTTTACCGCTTTGCGGTTTGAACCACTCGTATAGCGCGGCTATAGCCGCGGTATAGCCACGCTGTCCCATTGATTTCAATGGGCAGGAGCGGTGAATACACCGCTCCTTCACCGCTCCAAAGATGTGGCTTGCAGGAGATTTTCTTCTCCTGCCAGCGCACCGATTCAGTGTGAAAGCCCTCGGGCTTTCACACTGAACAAACAGCGGAGGCTGTTTTGGGGCGGTTTGCAGGCGGTATTTTTAGCACAATAACGCCTGCAAACCACCCCAGTGTGAAAGGGGCCTTGATGCAATTTTCTTTCCTGCAACCATGGGTTGATGAGGGAATCCCTCCCGTGGAGAAAACACAGTGATTATTGCTAGCGGCTATAGCCGCCAGCAATAACCACATGATAAATCTGGCATGCCGGTTGTACCCGTTCTGGAAATTTTTTTTAGATTGGCAACTCCTATCCACATATTGATCAGTGGTTCCAAATTATTAACTACTGCAGTAGGGAACAGACACACAAAAAGATACACTCAGCATCTTTCCAAAATAACTGTTCTGTTTATTCGACACAATTGAAGGTTTTTATACACATGATTACTTGGGTATCACATTAATATTACAGTTTTACTTTTATGGTAACAAGGGGCGTAACATAGGCTAAATTCTAATCAGGACTCGAAAGATTGCAACATGTAATCAAAACATTGTTAGTGCCATGTGCACGAAGAGTGCAGTGTGCAATACATAGGCAAAGCATACAAAATGGAATACAATTTTATACAGAATTTCCAATGTCCTTAACATACCCAAGTCGATTGATGGATCCACTTGGGTACAGTCAGCCTGTCCATATATGGTTGAATTTCAGCCGAACCGGCCAAGAATCAAACTGTCTAAGGCTGGCTCTAGCCCTTTGTGCAGGATATCTTGCTCTGGAAAAACATGGCTGCCATTTATTTACCTATCTTGCTGGGATAGGTAAATAAATGGCACTTGAAGCACTAAAATACTTATCCAAGGTATAGAATTTAATATTGGTTGGTCCTCCAGTTTAACAGAGATCACATACCCAAAATACATAGGCTTTTGATTACATTAATAACACTTTTGGTAGCACAAAGGTAGTATATTTTTCCCAGTAAAAGTACTTAAAGCGGATCTCCACCCGTTTTTAAAACCATAGATGAAGAGCATTACCGCAGTGTCCTAATGACAAAACGGCCCTTTTTTTTTTTTTTTCTACTGTACCTTTGTTGCTGTTAGTATCTTTGTGTCTTCCAGGAAGTCCAGCCTTCGGTTATGGGCGTGTTTACTGCGGCTAAATCGTCACTTCCTATTAGCCGCACTGGCTCCTGGGAGCTTGTGTCATTGTTCCCAGGAGTCAGTGCGGCGGCCTGGCGCGAGTTATCTCGAGATCACGCCATCACAACGGGCGGGACTTCCTACGACGCCGCTCGTTGTGATGGCAACCAGAGCTGTTGACGGCGCTCCGATGTCAGACTACTGCGCATGCGCGAGATCGGTAATAGAACGGGCGGTGCATGCTGGTCGATCAGCAGCACCGTATCCCGGAAGAGGATGCCTGTGGGCTTCACATGCCCACAGGCAAGATGACAACCGTCTCTAGCAGAATTTATAACTTTATTAAGAGAAAACGGGCAGCACTGATCCTCAAAAACGGAACAAGTGAGTTCTATATTCGTAGATCCTAATCTTTGTCATTTTGCCAAAAAAAAAAAAATATCCGAGATAGTGGAACCCCGCTTTAAGCCAAGCACATGTCCACTCTAACACAGTGAAAAAGCCCACGTGTTTGCATATTGATTCAGATAGGGAAAAATGTATGTTTCCTGTAATTTATTACACTTTAGTTTAGTGAATAAACTGGAGTCTTTCTTTCCCAGCTCAACTAATGGATCTATTTAAACACACCAGATTAATTCTTCTTTTATGGGGATTAGAGCAATCATTTATGAGCAGAGATCTTTGAACATTTTGAAAAATTACTGCATAGAAATAAATGTAAGCTTATTCTTCTCTTGGTTGCTATAGGTATTTTTTTTGAAAGTCACACTTTTTAATTGCCCAGTAATCTCGGTGCTTTTTTTTTTCACATTACTTGTATTATGATGGCACTTGTTCTACAAGTCAGAAGCTTCTAGGTTTATTAACAGAGCGAACTATGGGCTGGGAAGATGTATAAAAGCATATACGGAGCATTTTTGCAATGCGTGCACTTTGTTGTTGTTCAGTCCTTTAGTCGTGTCCGTGTCCCGGAGCTTTATCATTGTTTGTATGATGCTTTCTATCCATCTTGTTTTCTGTCATCCTTCTTCTTTTCCTTCCATGTTTTCCAGCATCAGGGTCTTTTCCAATGAGTCCTCTCTTCGCATTAGGTGTCTAAACAGGCCCGGATTTACTCCCTTTGCCGCCCCAAGGCCGGGCCCTTCAATGCCGCCCCCCCCACACACACACCACCAGAAAGAGCCCCCAGACATGATACGGTCAAAGACTGCAGACATGATACAAGAGATGGTCAGAGACTGCAATCATAGTACAGGAGATGGTCAGAGATTGCAGACATGATACAGGAGACGGTCAGAGACTGCAGTTCCTATGGACATTAGTAGATAATGGCCGATAGGCCCTCTCACCTGACCCAGCGATACAGCAACGGTTCCCTCTGATCAGGAGTCAGCTCACTCTGAATTGCCCATGGCGAGTCTGTTGGGTAGCACCCAGATCTGTATTCCTGCAATGACTCCATTCCTTTCTCCGCCAGGGATGGCGCCAGGCTGTGTGGCTTTCCCTCTGGTGGTGCAGGGCAGCGGGGTTCTCTCTCTGATGGTGTTCCCTCAGCACTGCCCTCTCCCTCTGGAGTCCTGGGTGTACTTTCCTGGGTGTAGACCCCCCCAGGACAAACCACCCCCCTCCATTAGTACAGACCCCCCCCAGGACAAACCCCCATCCATTAGTACAGACCCCCACCAGGACAAACCCCCCTCCCTTCATTAGTACAGATCCCCCCAGGACAAACCCCCCTCCCTTAGTACAGACCCCCCCTAGGACAAACCCCCCTCCCTTCATTAGTACAGACCCCCCCAGGACAAACCCCCCTCCCTTCATTAGTACAGATCCCTGCAGGACAAACCCCCCTCCCTTAGTACAGACCCCCCTAGGACAAACCCCCCTCCCTTCATTAGTACAGACCCCCCCAGGACAAACCCCCCTCCCTTTATTAGTACAGACCCCCCCAGGACAAACCCCCCCTCCCTTCATTAGTACAGACCCCCCCAGGAAAAACTCCCCTCCCTTCATTAGTACAGACCCCCCAGGACAAACGCCCCTCCATTAGTACAAACCCCCCAGGACAACCCCCCTCCATTAGTACATACCCCCCAGGACAACCCCCCCTCCATTAGTACATACCCCCCAGGACAACCCCCCCTCCATTAGTACATACCCCCAGGACAACCCCCCAGGACAACCCCCCCTCCATTAGTACAACTCCATTAGGACAACCCCCTCTCCATTAGTACAAACCCCCCCAGGTCAACCCCCACCCCCTCCATTAGCACAGACCCCCCCAGGACAAACCCCCCTCCCTTCATTAGTACAGACCCCCCCAGGACAAACCCCCCTCCCTTCATTAGTACAGACCCCCCCAGGACAAACCCCCCTCCCTTCATTAGTACATACCCCCCAGGACAACCCCCCTCCATTAGTACAAACCCCCCCTCAGGACAACCCCCCTCCATTAGTACAAACCCCCCCTCAGGACAACCCCCTCTCCATTAGTACAAACCCCCCCAGGTCAACCCCCACCCCCTCCATTAGCACAGACCCCCCCAGGACAAACCACCCCTCCCTTCATTAGTACAGACCCCCCCAGGACAAACCCCCCCTCCATTAGTACAGACCCCCAGGACAACCCCCCCTTCAATAGTACAACCCCCCCAGACAAACCCCCCCCCTTCACTAGTACAGAGCCCCAGGACAACCCCCCCCTTCACTAGTACAGAGCCCCAGGACAACCCCCCCTCCCAGGACAACCCCCCCTCCCAGGACAACCCCCCCTCCCAGGACAACCCCCCCTCCCAGGACAACTCCCCCTCCCAGGACAACTCCCCCTCCCAGGACAACTCCCCCTCCATAAGTGAACAGATGGAACAGATTGAGACAGGCTTGGGCGGGAGTGAGAGACACAAGAGAACACGCGCCCCCCCCCCCCCCGCCCCCCACACAGAGACCAGCCGCTCCGATCTCCGGCGGCTGCTCTCCTTCTCTGACAGGAGGAGGGAGGGGGGACAGGCTGAAGCCTCGAAAAAAACAGCAGCGGCGGCGGTGGGAGCGGAGGGAGCCGCGTCTGGACACAGAGAGTAGGAGGAGGGAGAGGAGCACTCTAGCGCTTCAGCGCCCCCACCTCTCTGGTGCCCGGGTGCGCTGCATGCTGCTAGGTTAGTGTGGGGGGCGGCCGAGAAGTCATTGCAGGAGCGGCGCCGGGCCGCCCCTGTACCACTGCCGCCCCGAGGCCTGGCCTTGGTGGCCTTGTGGGAAATCCGGCCCTGTGTCCAAAGTATTCGAGTTTTGGCTACAGGATCTGTCCTTCCAGTGAATATTCAGGGTTGATTTCCTTCAGCATTGACCGGTTTGATCTTCTTGCCATCCAAGGGACCTTCAAGAGTCTTCTCCAACACCATAGTTCAAAAGCATAAAATTCCCTCGGCCTTCAGCCTTCCTTATTGTATAACTTTCACAGCCATAGGTTACTACTGTGAATACCACAGCTTTGACTATACAGCACTCAGTCGGTAGGGTGATGTCTCTGCTTTTTATAATGTTGTCTAGGTTGCATGCGCATTACCCTATGTTTTATATTTCACTCATCACTGCAAGTGCAGAAACATTTGCTGAATTTTATTACTATTATTTATTATAATGCCCAGACATACATTACAGTTAAATTATGAATACAAACTTCTTTTAGTTAAAGGGGTTGTAAACCCTCGCCGTTTTCCACCTTAATGCATTCTATGCAATAAGGTGAAAAACATTTTTTAATGCAGCAGCGCCCCCGAGCCCCCCTTATACTTACCTGAGCCCCGAAATGTGCGTGATGGGAACGAGCACACCAGCTCCGGCCGGCGTCTTATGTCCTGATTGGATAGATTGATAGCGGCGCAGCCATTGGCTCCCGCCGCTGTTAATCAAATCCAATGACGCGGGTGCCAGGGGGGTGGGGGCAGAGTCCGGCATTCGTGTCTATGGACGCAAATGCTGGACTCGGGAGTGCGCCCGCAAGGTAACCCTCTCAGGAGAGTGCTTCTCCTAGGGGTTATCTGATGTGGGGAGGAGCCACAAGAGCCGCCGGGGGACCCCAGAAGACTAGGTTCGGGGCCACTCTGTGCAAAATGAGCTGTTATTTAAAAAAAAACAAAAAAAACAAATCCTTTCAATCAAGTTATTGACAAATAGTACAGTTCTCTCAAGTGTCGGTAATATATCAGAGATATATATATATATATATATATATATATATATATATATATATATATATATATATATATATATATACTGTGAATAATGAAAGCGTTAACAGGGTTTGTGTAATGCTGACGTAATTGGGATTAGTTTGGAGTCTATTAATCTTCATAACCTGTATCCCATGGAACCCCTCTTCATATAGCTCTATGAGATCTCCCTTGTGTCAACATTGATTTGCTCTTTAATGACTGATGGTTTTATGAATGTTAAACAAGGGTGTTCTGTATGTACACTTGAGGAAATTCTACATCCCTAAATACTAATATTTCATTACAAAACTTGTGTTGGACATGTGACTACTTTCAGTGGTCACCTGATTCAAGAATACAGTTCATTTTTTTTGGTTAGTCATAACATTACTAACTGGTTTACTCAATCAGCATGCACATCCCAAAAAAAAAAGCCTCAGCCCACACTAAAACGAGTTTGTTGTACTAACATGCATCACTCGGGAAATGCTGATATAAGTTAACCCCTTCACGCCGACCGTACGCAAATATGCATTCTCAGCTTGAAGGGATTATACCGGGATGATGCCCGGTACCTTTTTTTAGAGCCAGCGGTTGGCTTTTTAGTGATGACAACCGATGCGGCTAAAAGCCACTCGGCTGTAATCCTAAAGGAGTGGAAGGGGACGCCCCCCCCCCCCCTGCTGCCCTTCCGCCACTCTTCCCGGGCCTCCCACTGGGAGACTCGAGCCACCGTTTGGTGCATCCGCCACTTAGGCTGAGACCCACACGAAGCCGCATTCAGCTTAGGTCGGGTATCTGATGTAATATCCCTGAAGTGACGTCACAGCGCTCATTTTACGATTTACTCGGCTTCCAATGGCGCCAATTTTATACGCTTTTTTTTTTGCTATAAAAATTACTTGGAACCCCCAAACAGTATATAATTTTTAAGCACCGGCCCTACAGAATAATTTTTTTATGCCACACATTATTTGCGCAGAGGTTTTTCAAGTGCAATTTTTTCCCCCCTAATATCACATATGACTTATTATTATTATTATTTTTTTTTTTTTTTGTATGATTTTTGGTCACGTTATGAACACATGTTGTATGGGGGTGGTTGGGAGAGATTTAGGGGGTAGAAGAAAGAGGGAAGTGGAGTAAGGATGTGAGAGAGAAGGAATAGGTAGAGAGGCCTGGTAACCTTTAGGCTGGCCATACAATTTTATTGGTAGATTTATCAAAACCATGTAATATGAGGTCAAATCTAAACACTGTAGTGCAAGGGCCTGACTGACTGCATACAAAGTTGAAGGTAAATCTTAAGGAAAATTGAATGAGAAAATTGTATAGTGCATGGCCAGCTTTAGATCTATTTCAGATAAAGATCATCCAGACTATTTGTATTCAGATATGGGGAGCCTCCGCCTCTCGTGACCTTTCACTCCTCTTTGGGGAATAAAAATAAGTATGATATGGTTGATATGATATGGAGATAGGATATGCACCTCTGTATGTAGTGTTATGTATGTGATTTTAAATATTTTTCTTTTTTTTTTTTTTTTTTTCTTGCTCAATTAATGAATGCTGTCTTGGTCTTCATTGTGATGTATTGCATTTGTAAAAAAAAAAAATCTGAAATGAATAAAAAAATGTAAACACAAATAGTTTTTTTGGGAAAAAAATATTTTAACAAATTTTAATGTACAAACACAATAAAATACCCAATCATTTGGTAAAATTATAAAAGACGATACAGAGTAAATCGATGCTAAACGTGTGTCACGCTTTAAAATTGTGCACGTATGTAAATTTTACAATTCGTAGGTGACGCTTTAAAAGCCTTTACAGGTTGTCACTTAAGAATTACAAAGGAGGTCTGGTGCTAGAATTACTGCCCAAACTGCCACAAATTATGGTACTTTAAAAAATCTCTGAACTTTAAAAGCCTTTACCACTTACCAGTTTGGAGTTCAACAGCTTCTGCAACATGTAAAAGTGATCCAGTGGATGTATAGCCGATTGGATCACTCCTACATTATTCAGCATTGCCGGCTAAAAAAAAATAAAAAGATAAAAAAAAATGCAGCTGCAGCCACGACCCTGGTATGTCGAGAAACCCGAAGGACATATGGGCATGTCCCAAGGGTGGCGAGTGGTTAATGTACACCGGAACAGTGGAATTCAAGAACATAGTTATACTGCTGCCTTTAGGATTTTGATACTGGCAAACTCAAAAGCTGTTGGCTAGCCAAGTGTAACCTTGCCCACTCCCATGATGCTTGTATAGTGCTAGTGTCCTAGGATGGACATTTTTTTATTTTTATTTTTTTATTGAGAAAAGCAAACCCAATTTTTACCAGACTTTTTCTTTACTCGAGACCATTTTTTTTCTTCAGTCAGAATTGGTTATGCTGCTGAGCCGGGATTCATCATGCAGTTACCCAGATCAGCTGGTACTCTGCGCCGTAGCTGGACTCCTCTACACTAGAGTTGTGGGACTAGCCTTTAATGTGCCCTTTAGGCACTGGACACTGCTTGTGGTGCTCTCCAAACACCTAGTGCATTGACTTGTTGGCCACAGTGCTCTTTTTACAGGTCAAAGACTTTGACGCAGCCTCTGGTATGATCCTGGTCCCAGAAGACTCCCTAGGGAGTATGTCTGCTGTAGGGGTGAAGCTTGCCTGGAATGCGAACTGACCAAGGTCTCCCTCGCTAGCCCTAGACACAGTTTAAAGAACACTGATAAATGTATGCTTAGTCAAGGGGATGCCTTTTTTTTAAATTTTATTTATTGCAGAAAGCTTGAACAGGAAACGGGTGCAGGATATTCTAATTTGGAAATTAGCGGAAAGACCAACTTTAGACAACCTCCTCTTCTAATTGCCTTTTCTGAGGGTAGGAGGGAATGGCCAGCGAATGTGGAACTTTGAGAGCAGATCCAGTCCTTAGAGCAACCTCTGACACTTACACCCCCAAGCACATGCACATCTGGGATCCATAATCAAACTCTTACCCAAAGTTCCAAGGACAGCTGTCTACCTTTCAGCCTCCATGTGACATTCTCCAGTGAGGAAGAAAAAAAAAAAAGACCAGCCTCCGTAGGTGATGCCCCCCAGGCAACTGCCTCTCAATCACATCTCCTTTTAGGCCCTCAGCCAAACACTTGCTGAGGCCCAAACAGCAAGTCCAGTACACAGACACAGAAAGCGTCTCAGGGGCAGCAGCCCCGGGCCAAGAATGCTCTGAGCAAGCCTCCCAATCATTTATCTTTCTCCTCAGCCTCTTGGGTGCCCCTCCTATAGATTGGCTGAGAGCAGATAATTATTCAGAACTTCAGTGGTTGGCCCTCCTGCTATATTCTCTGGAAGCCTTTTCTGGAGGCAAGCATGATTAATCCACAACTAAGCTTAGGGAGACCTAGAAACGGATCATCACTCCACTTAGTACAGCAGAGCCAAATACAAAATTTATCCCTACTAGGGCAAGGTGCTACAGCAGTTTTCCAGACTACGTTTTTTTTTTTTTTTTTATTGACTGCTTAAAAGAAGTGTAACAAAAAGCCTAAAACCCAAATAGAAAACCTGGGTCAGGAACATGTTTGCAATTCATTTACAAATGTTTGCCAGTCTCTTTTGCTGCTTCATTAAAAATTTAAAAAAATTAGGACATCGTAGTGATAAGAGTTTCAACCTCATCAACACAAGGTTTCAATCTCAGTGCTAAGAGTTTCAACGCTTGGAGACTATTGCTCGATCGTTATAGGTTAGGCAGATCTCCCCGCTGGTAGGTTTTGTTACAACATTTTTTGATGCACACTTTAAAAACTGAGGGAAATATTTTTTTCCCAAAGCATGCTTTAAAAATGAACATGCTGATCAGTGCATTAAGATGCATATGGACATAGCCTTCAAAAGGATGTTCTAGAAGATTGTGATTCTTACACCAGCTGATGAGCTGCTGGTTTTAAATTTAACTTTACACTAAAAAAACAACTGAAACTCATTAAGATGTTGTGTGACTGGTTGCTTTTTCCTTTTCTGTAGGTAATGCTTGGTGTGTAATATTTTATCAGTTTGTAGATCAACTCCTTATCGCTACCGCTTTCCTGTTTTTTGTTATGTGTCTTTTGTAAGCACTGTGGGCTATACTGACTACTACAAAACAAGAATGAACATGTGGCTTCCATAGTATTTCAAGACCTGTATTACCTGTTTTCACCTTTTAGAGATTGGAATATATTGAGATATATGTGTACTTTGTGGTTTTCAAACGAACACCTATTGGGAAACACTCTGGGCCTAAACCAACCCATATCGCTTTTCCAATTATAAAAGGTAATCCTATTTTTCAGGCGATGCCTGACTCATTAAAGTTTGCACTCAAGTCAAATGTGAACTTGCCAAAACTTGCCGTATCCTTGAATTATGGATAGCCTGTGACAGCGCAGACTGTCTTCCCCTGGTTTGAGGCTGACTCTACACAAGTCGTGTAAAAAAGAGGGCAGAGTTTGTCCAGATGCCCTTTGTTAAAAGCTTATGTCTACAGTGGATTATAGAAGGCTCAGGCGAAGGGAAATGAGTGGATTTGTTTTGTTTTAATGTACGGAAAAGTCTAACTCTGGCATTTATTTATTAAAATAAAATGCCAAACTAATAAAACTAAAATACTAATAAACCAACAGTTTATTAGTATTCGGAAACAGTCAACTGTATTCTGGTTGCTTTAATTTTCATTGCATGCATATTTCTATTTTTAGGACATTTTTACCATTGTGGAATTCAAGTTGTGTATTTAAAAAAAAAAAATTAAATTCATGTCCTACAAATACCAAAATCTTAATTTATCGTAATCCTGTCTGGCTAGCAGTGTGGACAAATAAGTCCCAGTCAGGGTGGGGAGAGAAAGGGGATGTGATCTCCCACCTAAAAGCAGTGGTCAGGGCTGAGCGGCCAGTCACCAGGCTCGAACGCGGTCACCTGACAAGGAGTTGTTTTGGAACTTACAAGAGGTTAGGACCCCCAGCTCCAACAGAGGAAAAAAAAATGGCAGAGGAGCATGGTCAAGGTGAGTACCACTGGGTGGGGAGTTCAGCTTAATAGAGAGACCCTGTCACACCCAAATGGGCAAAGTGCGGGGGTCTCTTGAAATGTAATCTGTATTTGAGTAAAAAATGAGCAACTTGTGTGTTTGTGTCTATTTGCTTGTGTAACCATGGATAGTTCCCCCTAAAGCTATGCTGTTTATGTGTATTAGAATATTTGTCCCAACTATTGTGTGGATTGATCCAAACCTATACCACAGGCATGGGCATGAGCTACCCTGTATGGGGAAATAACTACCTCATGGCAGTGATTCAGATGTTTTCTAGTGTTTCTATATATATCCTTACAGATCTGTACATCTGTTTATGGAAATGGTATGAATATCTCCACTGTACATTATGAAGTGCACCCTGTCAGAAGAGATGTACATTAATTGTATTTTGAATTGTAGTCTTTGTTCTGTCTTGTTTTATGTGCCTTTTTATTAGTAGTCCTCCTTAATCACTATGGGCATCTGCTGCCCTTTGCCAAGAATAGGCAACCTCCTGCATGTCTGCTACTGAGAAACTACGAGTCCTAGCACAGGAGTCTCCAAATTATGACCCTCCAGTTCAGGAACTACAGTTCCCATTGTGCCTAGTCATGTCTGTGAATGTCAGAGTTTTACAATGCCTCGTGGGTTGTGTAGTTCCGCAACAGCTGGAGGGCCATCATTTGGAGGTCCCTGTGACCTAGCACCTCACCTATGGACTTAGAGACCAAACACCCTATTGAAATTCTGACCCAAAGCCCATCTCTGGGCAAAATCCACCTTGCCTACATGGCAAAAGACTGTTAAGCCTCAGCGCTCACTCTGTTGAAGATGGTAATTTTGGTGATGCTGCAGCGGGGAGACTCCAAAAACACTATAAACAGAAAATAGGAGGGTGCAAACGCCTAGTGCAATACCTTAGACACCTTGGAAATTTTAATAAAAAGTGCCAAAAGCATACTCACAAACATAAAGGACTCTGAGGAAAGAAGCTTGCCTCCCGAAACGTGTCAGCTTTCCAACCGTAGACATGTCATCTTTGATAATGGAGTTGTATATGACTTGAGTATGCTTTTGCCATTTTTAATAACATTTCCAGAATATCTAAAGTAATGCACTAGCATTTTCTGTTAAAAAAAAAAAAAAAAAAAAGTAATGCACTAGCTATTTGCGCCTTCCTTTTTTATGTTTACCTACATGGCAGCCTGTTTATCCCCTGGGGATGGAAACGCGTGTACAGCAAGTCCCCAGGAGTGTGACTTCTTTCAAGTCTATAGGGGCCCAGTTTTCAGGCATGGTCAACGCTAAAGATTTGGCTCAGAGGACATAAACGCTGAAGGGGGACTCAGCTGATCTGTTGAAGTAAGTGGGCAGTGGCTGGGGGATTTCTAGGTTAGTTTATGTTTGGAAAATTGGAATTGGAAAAAAATGTGAATTTGTGCTTTAACTTGAATAAACCTCTTGGCGCCGAGTACATGCAAATATGTAGCCTCTCGGTGGCTGGGCCTTGGTGCTGCATATTTGCGTACATTAACGCTGACAGTGCTCTGCCAAGAGCACGCCTTGTGCGCTCCCGGCAATTGTCCGGCGGCTCACAGGAAGTTTGCGATTGGGACTTTTCCGATCATGTGACTGCCGTTACAGCCAATCACAGCGGCCTTATCACGTGGCCTTAAGCCCCACCCTTCCTCCCGGACTAGCAAACCCCTTAAAGGGCCAGCGGCAGCCAGCCACTAGGGGTTAAAGTGTTTGTTACCCCAGCATTTCCTATTCCTGATATGTGCCTGCTGTACCATGTACTTGTATGATATAGTACCGTATATACTTGAGTATAAGCCGACCCCAATATAAGCCAAGGCGCCTAATTTTACCAAAAAAAACTGGGAAAACTTTTTGATTCGAGTATAAGCCTAGGGTGAGAAATGCGCAGCTACTGTAAGTGGCAAAGAGGGTCAACAATGCCCATTTTGTATGCCTCACTGTGCCCATTTGCAGCCATAGGTCCCCCGAACTTCAAACTCGGTAGTTAAGGGTTCCTAGATGCCCCATAGCTGCAGCCAAATTCAGGGTCTCTGGACCCAAAAGGTCCTGAAATGACATTGCTGCAAATGGACACAGTTGACCGAATTTGGGGCCCCGTATCTCGGGGCCACTTGGTGCTAGGAACCCCAAATTTGGTGTGTAAACCCAATGGAACTAGCACTACAACATATCCAAGCTGGGGTTCTTAGCACCAAGTGGCCCAGAGATACGGGGCCCCAAAGTCGGCTTGGAAAATGTCATTCTCTGTTGCAGAAAAGTGCTTGACTTGAGTATAAGCCGAGGGGGCATTTTCAGCACAAAAAAGGTGCTGAAAAACTCGGCTTATACTCGAGTATATACGGTATCCTGTTTTTTTGTATTGCTTCCTTAGTGTGAAATTCCTGGTGTTCCTGCCAGTCACTCTGCTTTCCTATTAAAAACTAACCACACTCAGGAGGAGAGCACACCGTTGTCAGTTCTCTAGCTATGCTGGGAACTCTGTGTGCTCTCCAAGGATTAGACTTGTCCTGACATGCCCCTCCTGCACAGCCATTCGCTAGAAAGTTCAGTGTGCTGCTGCTTCTCCTCCCCCAGCTCTTATGCAGCTGAGAACAGAGGGAATGTCATCACTTCTAAAAAAAAAAAAAAAAAAAAAAAAAAAAAGTATAATTTTTTTTTTAATGTCTATACACAATTGTTTTTATCTTTTTTTTTTTTTCTTTTTTCTTTCAAAATTTAAACTGAATGGGTTGCTTCAAAGGTGATTGTTTACAATCACTTTAAGTAGGACATGTTACAGCACTTTCAAGATGGCTTATTTTAAGTAAAAAAAAAATAAAATAAAAATTATCTATATCGAGAGAGATGTGTGTGTGTATACAGTGGGGACGGAAAGTATTCAGACCCCCTTAAATTTTTCACTCTGTTATATTGCAGCCATTTGCTAAAATCATTTAAGTTCATTAAGTTCATTTTTTCCTCAATGTACACACAGCACCCCATATTGACAGAAAAACACAGAATTGTTGACATTTTTGCAGATTTATTAAAAAAGAAAAACTGTAATATCACATGGTCCTAAGTATTCAGACCCTTTGCTCAGTATTTAGTAGAAGCACCCTTTTGATCTAATACAACCATGAGTCTTTTGGGGAAAGATGCAACAAGTTTTTCACACCTGGATTTGGGGATCCTCTGCCATTCCTCCTTGCAGATCCTCTCCAGTTCTGTCAGGTTGGATGGTAAACATTGGTGGACATCCATTTTTAGGTCTCTCCAGAGATGCTCAATTGGGTTTAAGTCAGGGCTCTGGCTGGGCCATTCAAGAACCCTGTACTTGGCCGCATTCATCTTTCCCTCGATTGCAACCAGTCATCCTGTCCCTGCAGCTGAAAAAAACCCCTCACAGCATGAAGCTGCCACCACCATGCTTCAGTGTTGGGACTGTATTGGACAGGTGATGAGCAGTGCCTGGTTTTCTCCACACATACCGCTTAGAATTAAGGCCAAAAAGTTCTATCTTGGTCTCCTCAGACCAGAGAATCTTATTTCTCACTATCTTGGAGTCCTTCAGGTCTTTTTTAGAAAACTCCGTGCAGGCTTTCATGTGTCCTGCACTGAGGAGAGGCTTCCGTCGGGCCACTCTGCCATAAAGCCCGACTGGTGGAGGGCTGCAGTGATGGTTGACTTTCTCCCATCTCCCGACTGCATCCCTGGAGCTCAGCCCCAGTGATCTTTGGGTTCTTCTTTACCACTCTCACCAAGGCTCTTCTCCCCCGATAGCTCAGTTTGGCTGGACAGCCAGCTCTAGGAAGGGTTCTGGTCGTCCCACACGTCTTCCATTTAAGGATTATGGAGGCCACTGTGCTCTTAGGAACCTTAAGTGCAGCAGAAATTTTTTTGTAACCTTGGCCAGATCTGTGCCTTGCCACAATTCTGTCTCTGAGCTCTTCAGGCAGTTCCTTTGACCTCATGATTCTCATTTGCTCTGACATGCACTGTGAGCAGTAAGGTCAGGTGTGTCGCTTTCCTAATCAAGTCCAATCAGTATAATCAATCACAACTGGACTCAAATGAAGGTGTAAAACCATCTCAAGGATGATCAGAAGAAATGGACAGCACCTGAGTTAAATGAGAGTGTCACAGCTAAGGGTCTGAATACTTCAGTTTTTCTTTTTTTAAAAATCTGCAAAAATTTCAACAATTTTGTGTTTTTCTGTCAATATGGGGTGCTGTGTGTACATTAATGAGGGAAAAAATTAACTTAAATGATTTTAGCAAATGGCTACAATTTAACAAAGAGTGAAACATTTAAGGGGTTCTGAATACTTTCCATTCCCACTGTATATGTGTACAGTACCTGACCGCGAGATTGTGTTTCCAGCGCGATACCATCGCGCTGGTTCTCGGCGACAGGGTACTGTGAATGTCGCGCTGGCTCGCTCATCGGGAAAGGAAAACTTTGTTTTCCTTCCGCGATGAGTGACAGGCAGTGCTGACAGCTGTCTGGTATGAATCCTGAGGCGGGAACACCGCGCCAAATTTTAAATGAAAAAACCGGCGTGGGTTCCCCCCTCGGAGGCATACCAGGCCCTTGGGTCTGGCATGGATTGTAAGGGGAACCCCCTATGCCGAAAAATCGGCGTGGGGGTCCCCCCCAAATCCATACCAAACCCTTATCCGAGCATGCAGCCCGGCCGGCCAGGAAGGGGGATGGGGACGAGCGAGCGCCCCCCCCCTCCTGAGCCGTACCAGGCCGCATGCTCTCAACATGGGGGGGTGGGTGCCTTGGGGGAGGGGGGCGCCCTGCGGCCCCCCCACCCCAAAGCACCTTGTCCCCATGTTGATGAGGACAAGGGCCTCTTCCCGACAACCCTGGCCGTTGGTTGTCGGGGTCTGCGGGCGGGGGGCTTATCGGAATCCGGGAGCCCCCTTAATAAGGGGGCCCCCAGATCCCGGCCCCCCACCCTGTGTGAATGAGTTTGGGGTACATGGTACCCCTACCCATTCACCTAGGGAAAAGTGTCAATATAAAAAACACACAGTACACAGGTTTTAAGAGTAATTTATTAGTCAGCTCCGGGGGTCTTCTTCCGACTTCGGGGGGTCCCCTTCCGACTTCTCCCGGTGTTCGGCCTCTTCTCCCGGTGTTCGGCCTCTTCTCCCGGGCCCCACCGCTATCTTCTTCCAGCTCTATTGCCAGCGAGGGGCCCGGTCTGCTGCCGCTGTCTTGTCGCCGCTGTCTTGTCGCCGCTGTCTCGCCGCTTCTTCTCTTCTTTTCTTCTTCCCCGATGTTGACACGACGCTCTCTCCGACTCGAATGCTGTGTGCGAGCTGCGGAGCCATTTATATAGGCGGTAACCCCGCCCCCTTATGACGTCATGGTCCCAGCATGCGCAGGGACTCTGGCGTCATAAGGGGGCGTGACCCCAGAGTCCCTGTGCATGCTGGCGACAAGACAGCGGCAGCAGACCGGGCCCCTCGCTGGCAATAGAGCTGGAAGAAGATAGCGGTGGGGCCCGGGAGAAGAGGCCGAACACCGGGAGAAGAGGCCGAACACCGGGAGAAGTCGGAAGGGGACCCCCCGAAGTCGGAAGAAGACCCCCGGAGCTGACTAATAAATTACTCTTAAAACCTGTGTACTGTGTGTTTTTTATATTGACACTTTTCCCTAGGTGAATGGGTAGGGGTACCATGTACCCCAAACTCATTCACACAGGGTGGGGGGCCGGGATCTGGGGGCCCCCTTATTAAGGGGGGCTCCCGGATTCCGATAAGCCCCCCGCCCGCAGACCCCGACAACCAATGGCCAGGGTTGTCGGGAAGAGGCCCTTGTCCTCATCAACATGGGGACAAGGTGCTTTGGGGTGGGGGGGCCGCAGGGCGCCCCCCTCCCCCAAGGCACCCACCCCCCCATGTTGAGGGCATGCGGCCTGGTACGGCTCAGGAGGGGGGGGGCGCTCGCTCGTCCCCACCCCCCTTCCTGGCCGGCCGGGCTGCATGCTCGGATAAGGGTCTGGTATGGATTTGGGGGGGACCCCCACGCCGATTTTTCGGCATAGGGGGTTCCCCTTACAATCCATGCCAGACCTAAGGGCCTGGTATGCCTCCGAGGGGGGAACCCACGCCGGTTTTTTCATTTAAAATTTGGCGCGGTGTTCCCGCCTCAGGATTCATACCAGACAGCTGTCAGCACTGCCTGTCACTCATCGCGGAAGGAAAACAAAGTTTTCCTTTCGCGATGAGTGAGCCATCTCGGCGCTGGCCCCTGCGACGGGGCTCGTAGGTGTCAAATCTCGCCGAGAAGTGCGGCGAGATTGACACAATATCGCGGTCACCTACTGTATGTATATACAATATATATCTCCCCTGAGTGGGCAACGTTGCATGGTCTCTAGCTATCGGTCATAACTACAAGCTATTGTTTTCAATATTCAGTGAGATATATGGCTTAGAAAGGCTGTCCCTATGTGCATAAATAATTACATACTATACATAGAAACAAGGTTTTATTACATTAACAAGATTGCCTATATATTAGACTGCTAAGTATAACATGCATAGCATGCTTGCTTTAAAGTGAACCTGTATGAAAACTATTTTCTACAGTGCACCAGGAAAGTATGCACAGCACTTCCCCTTTTCCACATTTTGTTATGTTACAGCCTTATTCCAAAATAGATTTAATTCATTATTTTCCTAACAATACCCCATAATGACAAAGTGAAAGAAGTTTGTTTGAAGTCTTTGCAAATTTATTAAAAATAAAAAACAAAAAAAACCCATGTACATAAATATTCACAGCCTTTGTGCAATACTTTGTTGAAGCACCTTTGGCACCAATTACAGCCTCAAGTCTTTTTGGCAAACTCCAGGTGGGTTTTCATGTTCCTTTGGGCTCCTTCACATGGACGTGTCCGTGTACGGAGCCCGCTCTGCTCAGCGGGGGATCGCTCCGTCGATCCCCGCTGAGCAGGCAGATGACAGGTCCGTCGCTGCACACTGTCAGAGCGCCGCTCTCCCCTATGGGGGATTGGATGACGACGGACCGTAGAGTCCGTCGTCATCCGATCTGCAGACGAAGGGAAAAGTAGGTTTTTTCTCCGTCACACTTTTTCGGATCGGAGCGGGTCGGATGCCAGCGTACATGTCACCGCTGACATCCGACGCTCCATAGAGGTCTTTGGAGCATCCGTTCAGTGACAGGCGGACCTGAACAGATCGTCCATGTGAAAGAGGCCTTTTACTGAGGAGTGGCTTCCATCTGGCCACTCTACCATACAGGCCTGATTGGTGGAGTGCTGCAGAGACTGTTGTTCTTCTAAAAGGTTCTCCGCTCTCCACAGAGAAATGATGGAGCACTGTCAGAGTGACCATTGGGTTTTTCGGTCACCTCCCTGGCTAAGGCCCCCTCTCCCCCGATCGCTCACTTTTGCCAGATGGCCCTCTCTAGGAATAGTCCTGGTGGTTCCAAACGTCTTCCATTTACGGATGATGGCCACTGTGCTCATTGGGACCTTCAATGCTGCAGATCCCCAGATCTGTCCCTCAATACAATCCTGTCTTGGAGGTCTACAGACAATTCCTTGGACTTCATGGCTTGGTTTGTGCTCCGACATGCACTGTTAACTGTTGGACCTTATATAGACAGGTGTGTGCCTTTCCAAATCATGTCCAATCAGCTGAATTTACCAAAGGTGGACTCCAACCAAGTTGTAGAAACATCTCAAGGATGATCAGTGGAAACAGGATGTACCTGAGCTCAATTTTGAGTGTCATGGCAAAGACTGTGAATACTTATGTACATGAGATTATTTTTTTTTTTTTCTCATATAAATTTGCAAAGATTTCAAACAAACTTTTCACGTTGTCATTCTGGGGTATTGTTTGTAGAATTTTTAGGAAAATTATGAGCTTAATCCATTTTGAAAGAAGGCTGTAAAGGAACAAAATGTAGAAAAAGTGAAGCGCTGTGAATACTTTCCAGATACACTGTATACGAAGTCTGTAATTTTAGAATGATATGGTCAGAGCCCTACCTATTCATTCCACACTTAAGTTTTTCCACTGTGTGCTTAGCTGCTTGCCTGGATGTCCACCGTAAGGAGTTGGAGACCTATGTATTTATTTTAATAAGGTACTGCAAAATATGGCAATCTAAGCAATTGATTTAAAATATCTGCAATGGTACTGTGATCTAAACAAAATACTTTTCTATTTTTTCTGAGAGTAGAAATTGCTATTGTATAACCTATTAACACGTCTCTACATTTGTAAAGCGGAGAGGGCTATGGATATGCATGGGGGGGGGGGGGGGGGGGGTGTTTACAGTGATCAGCTTTTATTTATGTAAAACCTTTATCCCAAAGGGGGGGGGATATTTCTTGTAACTGCTTATAAAGTGGGAGCTGGTGTTTGACTTCAATTTGTTAGTGTACCTAAATCTGCTAGTACAGTTAACACTTCCCTCCCGGACTGACAATGCTGCTGTCTAAAGGTGCACCCTGTGCTCCTTCATCCAGAGTGGGGGCTATAATACAGGAGGTGTGTTACTGGCCAGATCACATCAGGTGGAAAATGATGGAAGAAAGCCTTAAAAAAACAAAAAACGAATGTAGCCACATTGGCACTATTGAGGAAATCTGCTGGGCCTGCATCCCTTTAGATGTGTTCCTACAGGGAGTATCTCACAAAAAAATGACGTTTTTGTTGCAGGCGATGCCTGAAATCTGACTTGTATCTTAGGCAGACTTATGGGAAAATTGATGAGCCAATCACACAGGCAGGAAATGTTTCTGGGGAGTAGTCAGTACACACTCTGTGTACAGAACAACTCCATGTAGCGATATTGCATTTACAGAAAGTTACAACGGCTGCAGATTGAAAAGGAAAGGTCATTTTTAATAACATTCAATTACAATATGGCTTGTGTCGCAATTGTATACGCTATATAATTTTTTCTTTGCTATTTTTTCCCCACAAAAGAGGAGTTGCCCTTTAAAAACCCCATAGTATGCTATATATTACCATAAAGTAGCATAAAATCAGCCACATAATCTCAGTGGACACCAGACTGTCATTTGGCCCTCCTTTCACACTGTATTGGTAAAACTGTTACACATATTTTTGATGCTACATTGCTAGAATGTTGTTCCTTTTCTGAACTAATTTTTCCCCTGGCTGGTTTAAAAATGTTTATTAAAATATGACCCAGACCTTTACCCACTTGGCTGGATCCTAACACTGTGTACAGTGGGGAAAATTAATTATTTGATCCCCTGCATATTTTGTAAGTTTGCACACTTACAAAGAAATTAAGGGTCTGTAATTTTTATCATGGGTATAATTTTTTTATAGTAGAGACAGAACATCAACCAAAAATCCTGAAAATACACATGATACAAATGTTATAAACCTGCACAAGGCTGGAATGGGCTACAAAACCATCAGCAAGAAGCTTGGTGAGAAGGAGACAACTGTTGGAGTGATCATTCGCAAATGGAAGAAATACAAAATAACTATCGATCGCCCTCGGTCTGGAGCTCCATGCAAGATTTTGCCTCATGGGGTAAGGATGATCATGAGAAACGTGAGGGATCAGACCTTTACTACATGGGGGAGATTGTGAATGATCTCAAGGCAGTTGGGACCACAGTCACCAAACAAACCATTGGTAACACAATACGCTGCTATAGTTTTAAATCCTGCAGCTACCGCAAGGTCCTCCTCAAGAAGGCACATGTACGGGCCCCTCTGAAGTTTGCCAATGAACATCTAAATGATTCAGAGAAGGATTGGGAGAAAGTCCTCTTGTCAGATGAGACCAAAATTTAGCTCTTTGGCACTATGTGTTTGGAGGAAGAAAAATGCTGACTATGACCCTGAGAACACCATCCTTCCAGTCGCTACAGTCGCTGTTTCTCTGCTAAAGGTACAGGCTGACTTTGCTGCATTGAAGGGTCAGTGGAAGGGGCTATATATTGTAAAATCTTGGATGAGAACCTTCTTCCCTCAGCTAGACCACTGAAGATGGGTCCTGGAGTTGCAGTTCAGTGAGTAAAATAAGTATTTGATCCCCAAGCAAAACATGACTTGGTACTTGTTGGGGAAACACCTTGTTGGCAAGCACAGCGGTAAGACGTTTATTGTAGTTGGTTACCAGGTTTGCAAACCTTGCAGGGGTTTTTGGCCCAGAGATCTTCTCTAAATCCAAGTGGACGTAAACCCAATTTATGAAATTTGACCTGGGCACCTACATCTGTAGTGTTTACTTATCTCTCTCCAAAGCTCTGAGTCCGTGTCTTTCTGCTGTTTTTTTCCCCGCTGTTATTAGCATGATGGCTTGTGACAAGTTCTCTAAGATGGGAGATAAAACCAGCCTGAAATGTGTGTTGGGGTAGGTGCTATAAATGGATTAGCAGAGGGCTTACCTTGTCACAGCACAGCTCTAAAAGTATCTTTGTTCTTCTGCCTATGTGTAGTGGGGGTAAGTGCCTTTCCACCAATCAGCTGTCGCACAGTGTATGCCAAGACTCCACTCCTACTGTTGAATGAGGAAGTAAAAATTCTAAAGAATAGAACAAGCTGAAGACAGCAGATATACATGTAAAACTTATGTATGGAAATTTGTTTCATCTCTCTGTATCATCTGAGGCTGTTCACTTCACTGGGTATAGGAGAGGGTTTACATCCACTTTAGGTTTCTTGGCTGTCGCTTGTTAACTCGAAGTTTCAGCTCCCTCCATAAATTTTCTGTAGGATTAGGCTCTGGAGACTGACTAGGCCACTCCATGACCTTTAATGTGCTTCTTCTTGAGCCATTCCTTTGTTGCCTTGGCGGTATCTTTTGGGTCATTGTCGTCATGCTGGAAGACCCATCCATGACCCATCTTTAGTGTTCTGGCTGAGGGAAGGTGGTTCTCATTTTACAATATATGATAGTCCACCCATTGGCCCCTCAATGCGGCTATGTCGGCCTGTACCTTTAGCAGAGAAATGGCCCCAAAGCATAATGTTTCCACCTCTGTGCTTGACTGTAGGGATGGTGTTCTTCCTCTAAACACGACAAGTCGAGTTTATGACAAAGAGCTACATTTTGGTCTCATCTGACAAGAGGACATTCTTCCAATCCTTCTCTGAATCATTTAGATGTTCATTGGAAAACTTCAGATGTGCTTGCACATGTGCCTTCTTGAGGAGGGGGACCTTGCGGGCGCTGCGGGATTTCAGTCCATGGCAGTGTATTGTGTTACCAATGGTTTGTTTGACTGTGGTCCCAACTAGAAAAAATACAAAACCTTGTGCCAAATGAATTACTATATATATATATATATATATATATATATATATATATATATATATATATATATATCTAAATAGCTACTCCCCGAAAACATGTAGACAAGCTACTGTGCAAACAAATGAAAAGTAATATCATTTTCATTTGTGGTCCCAACTGCCTTGAGATCATTCACGTGTAGCTTTGGGCTGATCCCTCACTTTTCTCATGATCATCCTTACCCCATGAGACAAAATCCTTCATAGAACTCCAGACCGATGGTGATTAATGGTAATTTTGTATTTCTTCCATTTGCGAATAATAGCTCCAACAGTTGTCTCCTCCTTACCAAGCTTCTTGCTGATGGTCTTGTAGCCCATTCTAGCCTTGTGCAAGTTTACAATCTTGTCCCTGATATCCTTGGACAGCTCTTTGGTCTTGCCCATGATGGGGAGGTTTGAAGGTTTGGAAGACTCTGTGGACACGTGTCTTTTATACCCATAATGAGTTGTTAGGAGCACCTTCCTAAATTGACAGGACTAATCTGTACCACATGAACACATACTGTAGTCAGTCTGTGGGAGCCAGAATTATTGTTGGTTGGTAGGGGATCAAATACAAATTTTACTCACTAGACTGTAACTCGATTTATAACACTTGTATCATGTGTTTTTTTTTTTTTTTTTTTTTTTTTTTTTCAGGATTTTTGGTTGTTATTTATGGCATTAAAATTTAAAATAGACCTATGATAAAAAAAATTATAGACCCTTCATTTCTTTGTAAGTGGGCAAACTTACAAAATCTGCAGGGGGTCAAAAAATAGTTTTCCCCACTGTACCTAAACTACAGATACGTTATTTTTTGGGGGGGCCTACTATTACTATAATTTACACTTTAAATGCTACATTTTATTTCATGGTGTAAGTTATATTTGTATAACCCTTATGATGTGCAGACTGTTACTCACTTAGTGTTTGAATCAAGCAAGACTAAAACCTTCCCGATTCTTCTTGTTATGATGTTATTAGTGCTGTCAAACACATGCCACCCAGACAAAGGACATAAGCTGAGTTTTGTAACCTGCTTCATTTTAAGCTTGGCCCTGGCACCTCCTGCTTCTCAAGTGCTTTACTCCTTACGTACTTGAATAAGTGTCAGTTATTCCTTCTCTGCTGCAATAATTCTTGTAAAAAGCACCTTGATGGCACTCCATAAAACTCCTTGCATAAATACTGTGTGTGGCCCCTGCTTGTAATGTATTAAGATGAAGTGCTCACTCTTAGAGGCAGGCCAAACAAGCTGAACAACACGTGTAATGCACTGCCTTGTTTGTATTAAAAGATTTTTAGTTCATGACAATGGGTGATTTTTCACCCTGCTTAGTCAAGTATGAACGTTGGCTCTAAATTAAGCACCTGAATATTGTGTATAAGTGGCATAGTGAATAGCGCGTAGTTTGAGCCTGCTTGGTTTACCCTTGTGTGGTTTGGTTTTCTTCAGTGCTTTGTGGTACCTATGTACCCAAAAAACACTAAATGCGTTATCTGATCAAGGTCAAACAATCAAAAGGTACCCGTTTGTTAAAAAATTGTTGGTGGGGGTGTTTCTATAAATTTGTATAATAGAATCATTTGGGAGTATATGTGTATGAAGTCGGCCATACATGGCTCGACGTTCAGCAGGGACCATGTATGGGCTAGCTGGTTGTACACAAGTCAATCTATTGATCGACCTGTGTACAACCAGTCTCTGTCCACCCCCCCCCCCCCCCCCCCGAATGATCAGTGCCAACAGCTATAGCTTGCAACACTGATCGTTGTATTCTTCTGTTGACGGGGAAGGCTTCCAAGCAGCAGAACCAAAATACAGTTGAAGGAAGGCATCTGCCAAATATGTTAATGGGGGATATTGGCACTTTTTTTTTTTTTTTCAACCCTCTGGATGAACGAAAAAAATTTATAATGGTATGGCCAGCATAACAGTGGAGAGGCTAAAGCCTAGTACACACCACTATTTTTTTTTCCCCTTAAACCCATTGGGTTCAATGGGGGAAAAAAATACAAACTTTCAGCTCAGGTCAGAACCGTTGTACTAATCCGATGTAAGTACAGTGATCTCCCCTGCTGAGCTATTGTGTAATGACAGGGGATGCCCTCCCCACCAGGGCACTCTGGTCTGAGCTCTCAACCATTGCTTGGGAGCGCTGACTTGGAGCCAGTCGCCAGACCGTTCTTGGTCATGAGCCTTCGACAGAAACCGGCTGCCATACACGCGGGCCCAATGTCGGCTAGTTTCTATTGAACTGGCCGACATTCAGCCCGTGTTTACTAGGCTTAAAGGAGGAAGACATGCCTGATTGCTGGTATTTTTGTTATAGAAAAAAACAGTAGTTGTCGGTCAAATTATCCAAGCTGTCCAATTACGCTTTATCCTGTGGTCAGTTATCTATAAGCAATTCCCTCTAAGGCTCTATGCACACTGGCTTAAAAATTGTTGCTTCAACAGGAGTTGTGTTCTGCCTGTAGAAGCAGCTCAATGTTGTCCTTATGTGTCCATGCACATTAGGACGATTACAGGCGTATTTTGAGCTCAACGTTTAGAGGCAGGGAAAAAAAAAAATCTTCTGGTTCGAGTTTCTGATTGGAACTTACGGACAGTCAAAACATTAACTCTTATAAACTTGTCTACACTTTGTACAAAAAATGCTCTATATGAGTGTTTTTTTACTGCCAAGGGAACAGACCTTTTTTTAGGCCCAGTGTGCATGGAGCCTAAGGGTGCACTTACACCTTAACTGAACCGTATCCGAGATCGATTGTCCCCGCTGGTCGGCACTCACACTTGACGTGGATATTAAGCTATACGAAATCAATCTCACCTGCGCTAATACACACCCTTTCAGTATAATACATCTTTAAATAACCCATGTCTCCCGCATTTCCCCAGTAAACAGACATAATCACCATCTTGGCTCCTTCATCTGCCTCTCTTGGGCAGAGGCTCTTGGCTTTTATTCACACACACAAAGGAAGTGACAAACAGGAAGTCCTGGCCCCAAAAGCCAATCGCTTCCTCCATACAAAATGACATCACAGAAAATGACACTACACAGGAAATGACTCTACGGGGAGGGCGTCCACAGGAGTGGCAGGGAGAAGTGCAAATATCTCATCCACTTGAGGCATGTACACTGCTCTCTGCCCAGCCACGCCCACCATCTTAGTCAGCATGGAGCCCACTCAATACTGCTCAGAATAACCAGTATCTAGTAAGATCATTCTACTTGTTCTTACAGGCTTGAGGAGATCTGTGGGGACATTGCTACTGGTGTTGTCAATATACGGTACGAGTATATTAACAAAGCAGATATGTATCCAAAAGGGATAGCATAGCCAGACACAGAGATCTAATAATAGGTTCTCGTTATGCAGACTTCGCTTCTCTAATGTGCATAGACATTTGAAGGCAAGAAGCCCAGCACTTTGCGCTTGATACTTACAAACCGGCAAACGCCCACACACACAGAGAACACATCTCCAAGCCCATGAGAAGGTTTTCATACTGATGGTTTTACTGCTGGTCCCGATTCAACCCAAGTGCGCTCTGCTATAGCGCTCCTTGGTTAAATCAGACACAGGGAGACAGATGACAACAATCCATAAAACACACATAATAAATTTCCACAACACACTGGAGTATGAGGAAATCTTCCCGGGAACACTTATGCTAACCAGCCCACAGTGATCCATGCTTCAGTATATAGACTTTTATGGAGACTTCCATACTTCGGCACTGTTTACCCTCCCACTGAAGCAATCCACTCCAGACCACAAGTGAACCTCGCCCAAGACCACCTCTTCCAAGTAGTCTCAGGCGTGGTACGCTTAACTCATCCCTGGTGCGGTTTGGAGGACTCGCACTACACAAGTCAACTGGCCAAAAGTAGTGAACCATGCCCGGGAACGGTTCCTAGTGGTAGTGTGAATGCACCCTTTCACCCATACACTGGTAACTTTTTTTTTTTTTTTTTTTTTGAAAATGACTGTTTTCAAACAAAATTCTACCTGTGTATGTGAGAAAGTGTGCATTCACACTAGGAACCGGTCCCAGGCATGGTTCACTACTTTTGGCCTGTTGGTTTAATTTTCTAATGGTCAGTGTGGTCAAATCTATGACTTTTTTTAACTGCAGTGACAAGGAAAATCTAAGTTTCCTCGTAGAAAAGTTTTCGTTCTGATCTGATTGAACAAAATTTTAACCAGTGAATGTGATTCCCAATCAGTCAGATTTAACTTTTGACCATCAAGAAATGGAATGATCATATTTTCAACATCGTGGCAATTGAACAAAATTTTTTAGGACTTTTACCTGACCTTTGTATAGTTGGTGATGGTATTATGGAATGCACTAATGAGTGATCTTTGTGCGAACTTTTGCTTGACAATCAGTGCAAGGCCAACTTTACCTATGGATACCCTTCTGCCCTGTACAAACGAGCGGAAATTCCGCCAGCAAAAGTCCGATGAGAGCTTTTAGTCGGAAATTGCGACCGTGTGCATGCTCCATCGAACTTTTGATGGCGGAATTCCAGCCAGCAAAAGATTGAGAGCAGGTTCTCTATTTTTCGGTCGGAAAAAGTTCCTATCCGAAAATGTGATCGTCTGTATGCAATTTGGATGCGCAAAAAATCATGCATGCTCGGAAACAATTCGACGCATGCTCGGAAGCATTGAACATTGATAATTTTCTCGGCTCGTCGTAGTGTTGTATGTCACCGTGTTCTTGACGATCGAAAGTTCAGAGAACTTTTGTGTGACTGTGTGTATGCAAGCCGAGCTTGAGCGGAATTCTGTCGGAAAAACCATCCAAGTAATTTTTACGGAAATTCCGCTCTTGTGTACGGGGTATGACAACCAACGTACATAGTTTTCAGCAACTCTGTCTATTGAAGCCACTGCAGTGAGCTGCATTAGTCCCGGTACAAGATTACATTCATTTCTGTGCAGATGTAGAAAGGTTTATACACGTTTGTATAAAATGGAGTATGTTTTTAGCTGTTTGCAATTTACATCTGATGACTTTTAGAGCGCTGTAAGCATAAAACCGGCAATGTTTATAGAGTGAAAGCAGATATATGATCTCAGAGGCATGAGAAAAATGTTTGTAAGTACAAAGGATAATTGAGTGAAGATCTCCAGGGAACAGGGAAGCGCTGAAATCAAATCACCAGCCAGAGTTAATATTCTGTGCAGGTAATCTGACAAGTTGCTTCCTCCAGAGTGAGAGTCCATGCACATCCACTGTTTGGTCACGTGACTCCGAGCATCGGCGAGCTGTAATTCTGAAGCTGGAGGGAATTCCTGAGGTCTCTGCAGTCAACTGACTGGGAGGATTAGTTATTTATAGTCGGCTCCAGCTGGTTTATAGACATTACACACAAGGTGATGTACTTTAAACTTTGTGCTGTCTTTATTCCAACAAACCTGCTTTGTCTGTGGATATATTTACTATATATATCATTGTGCTGTGTTCGTGGGTTTTTTTTTTTTTTTTTTTTTTATGTCTGCTTTTTTAACCACTTCAGCCCTGGAGGGATTTGCCCCCTTAATGACCGGGCCATTGTTTGCAATACGGCACTGCGTCGCTTTAACTGACAATTGCGTGGTCGTGCAACCTTTTGCACAAACAAAATTTATATCTTATTTTCCCCACAAGTAGAGCTTTCTTTTGGTGGGGTTTGATCACCTCTGCAGTTTTTTTATTTTTTGTGCTATAAACAAAAAAAGAGCAACAGTTTTGAAAAAAAAAAAAAACAATATATTTTTACTTTTTGCTATAATATCCAAAAAAAAACAAAAAAAAAAACAATTTATTCATCAGGTTAGGCCCATATGTATTCTTCTACATAACTGTTTTTACGTTCCCCCCCCCCCCCCCCCCCCCGTTATTACCTTTTTGTTTCCACTTGACCCTCCCTTCCAGATTGTAAGCTGTAACGAGCAGGGACCTCTGATCCCTCCTGTATTGAATTGTATTGTAAGTGTAATGTCTGCCCTCATGTTGTAAAGCGCTGCACAAACTGTTGGCGCTATATAAATCCTGTATAATAAAAATAAATAATATTTTTAATTTTAAAAATTGCAATAAGCGTATATTGATTGGTTTGCGCAAAAGTTATAGCGTTTACAAAATAGGGGATAGATTTATGGCATTTAAAAAAAAAAAAAAAATGTTTTATTTACTAGTAATGGTGGTGGTCAACGATTTTTAGCGGGACTGCGAAATTGCGGCGGACAGATCAGACACTATTGACACTTTTTTTGGACCACTGACATTTATACAGAGATCAGAGCTAAAAATAGCCACTGATTACTGTATAAGTGTCACTGGCAGGGAAGGGGTTAACACTAGGGGGTGATCAAGTGGTTAAATGTTCCCTAGGGAGGTGTTTCTAACTGTGGGGGAGGGGACTGACTGGGAGTTGAGAAAGATTGCTGTTTCTGATCACTAGAAACAGCAGATCTCTCTTCACTACCCTGACAGAACAGGGATCTGTCTATTTACATTGAAAGATCCCCGTTCTGTCTCTCTCAGGAGCGATCACCGGTTGCCGGCGGACATCGCGGCCACGCGCATCAGCTTCCATGTCATGCATACGCCCCCATACCCCTTAAAGCAGTTGTTGTACAGCTACGGTGATTCGCACAGGGGAGCCAACCTGCCGCCGTATGACGGCGGCTGGTTGGCAAGTAGTTAAAGTGGTTGTAAAGCCAGACCTCCTTTTTTTATTTTTTATTTGACCTTTCTGCAATTTATGCAGTAAGGTAAAAAAACACCTGTGTGCAGCACCTTCCCCAGCCCCCCCCCCCCCCCCCAATTACATTTCTGAGCACGATCTCGATCCAGCCATGTGCAAGAGAGGTTCTTTTGGCTCTCTCGCTCTTCATTGGCTTAGATACAGCAGCAGGAGCCATTGGTCAATCGGAGCCAGTGAAGAGGAGCAGGGCTCGGGAGCGAGCATGCACAGGTGTGGCTTGCTATGGCGGGCACTTGTCAGGAGGGGAGAATCCAGTAGTGCTGACGGGGGACCCGAAAAGAGGCCGGATTGGGGCGGCTCTGTGCAAAACCATAATGTGTTTTGTTATTTTAACTAAAATAAAATGAAGCTTTACAATAAATTTAAGCAAGGGGAAAAAAATGAAGTTACCGGTTTATTGTCTGAACAAGGCAAAGTAACAGGTTTGTTTGTTAGCAGCCACTACTAGAAATTAACTAACCTCCCCGGTGCTTGTCTGCTGCTTGCTGAAGCTTGTAAGGGAAGTTGGACGAAGTTCTCATAGCGGTCCTGGGTGAAGGTTATGTTGCGAAGCACAGCAGCCACTGCATAGAGACGTACTGCAGCGTGTATGTATAAAATATTCATGCCTAGAATTCTTTAAGACTGAAAAACCCCTGCCTCTATCCTTATCTCTAGAACATAGGGGTGGTTCTGTAGTCCACAGAGAGTTGTAAACTGCTTGGCATTTCAGTGCAGCAGAGGCAGATTTGTCAGCATAAAGCCTAGGAAGTTAGGAGCTCACTGAATTTCTGGTAGGATCTTCAAGCTTTTTGTTTTTTCTGTGCCTAAAGCATTTTTAAAGAGACAAAACCTGGGGAAATGTGTATGTATTGCAGAGAACTGAACATGGCTATATTTAACTGAGTTATACTCCATAACAAAGCAAGCAAATAGGGAAGAAGTTTGCTAGGGGTTGCCTACATTTTACAAAACAAAGGTACGTCTAAAACTTTTGGTTTGTTCTTTGGGAATTTCCTCAGATGGATCTCTTGCAAGTGAGGACAATGGAAAGGCATGGTGCTGCCGTGTCAAACAAGGTCACATGCCAATGTCTATTTTGAATGATTCTGTGTACTGGGCCGTTTGGATTAATGGCCTCCTCTCACTTCTGAGCGCCAAGAAGTGATTTTGCTTTGTGCTTAAAGTCACAGTAAAACATAAATGTTTACATAAAGTAGAACTAAATCCAATTTTTCCTTTCTTTTTTTTTTATTGTGTTGAATAGTGTAAGGAAGATTGTAACCCCCTAAGAGATATATATATATATATATATATATATATATATATATATATATATATATATATATATATATATATAAATATATTTTTTTTTTGCCATCTCTATCCTGTTGAGTAGGCTGTCCTTCCCTTCCTGTCCCTTTGCCATAATTGGAATTAAGGTACAAGCGCTCCAAAGTGATGAGAATCCCTGGTCACCAGAACTTGTGTCCCCATTGGGAGATTTCACCTCTTGTCAAAAAATTTTTTTAAAAAACTTTAAAATTTGGGATTTTCTTTCACTTTGACTCAGTCATAAGTCACCACAACAGATAGAGAGGGTGAATCTCCGTATTGGGGACACAGACTGCAATAAAAACCTGATATTATTATTATTATTATTATTATTATTATATAGGATATATATATATAGCTCCAACAGTTTGCGCAGCGCTTTACAACATGAGATCAGACAGTACAGTTACAATTCAATACAGGAGGGATCAGAGGGCCCTGCTCGTTAGAGCTTACAATCTAGAAGGGAGGGTTAAGTGGAACAAAAGGGAATAACTGGGGGGGGGATGATCAGATGGAGAAAATGATAATACAGTTGTTTGATGTGGGTAGGAAAGGCTTCTCTGAAGAGGAGGGTTTTCAGGGATCATCTAAAAGCTAATAGAGCAGGAGATAATCGGACAGATTGGGGTAAGGGGTTCCATAGGATTGGAGAGGCTCTGGAAAAGTCCTGGAGGCGAGCATGGAAGGAAGTGACAAGGGAGCTAGAGAGCAAGAGGTCTTAAGGCGAATGAAGAGAACGATTACATTGGTATTTTTAGACTAGGTCAGTAATGTACCTGGGGGCAGAGTTGTGGATGGCTTTGTAAGTAGTTGTTAGTATTTTGAATTTAATTCGTTGGGTGAGCGGAAGCCAGTGGAGGGATTGACAGAGGAGTAGCAGAGACAGAGTGGTTGGTAAGGTGGATGAGTCTGGCAGCAGCCTTCATGGTGGATTGAAGGGGGGGATAGACTATGTACAGGTAGGCCAATGAGGAGGGAGTTGCAGTAGTCGAGGCGAGCGATCACCAGGGAGTGAATTAAGATCTTTGTGTCATTGGTTAGAAAGGGGCGTATTTTGGAACTGTTGCGGAGGTTGAGGCTTGTTCTAATCCCTTACGCCTCTATCCAAAATGAAGAAAAAAAAAAAGTTTTGCCTTTAGTTAGACTTGTAAAGCGAAATTACATCAAGAAAAATGGATGAAACCGCATTATTTCAAGTGTTTGTGAGGCAGGCCATAGAAAGAAAAGAGAAATTTTGCATGATTCCCCCATCAACACAGACAGTGACAGGGGAATCCCTCCTGCCAGGCAATTGTCTGCTCTCAGCGGGGGAAGCCGTCCCCGATTGGAGAAGACCGTGGTTATCGCTAGCGGCTATAGCAGCCATTAGTGATGAACGCAAGAGAATCTGGCAGGCTGGTTGTACCCAAGTTGATCGATCAACATGGTACATTCATGGTACATTCCTGCCTATTAACAGTTTGAATCTCGGGCGGTTCCTGCTGAATTGGTCGAGGTTCGAACGGTGTATGGCCGGCCTTAGTGCTGTGTCCATTATGAATCTCATTGGTGATGGGTAATGTGAAGGATAAGAAGCCAGTGATGACAATTATGTGGGATTAGACTGCAATATAGTTAATTAGTTGTACTATCAGGATGATGAGTTGATATTGTTAATAACCTTCTGGATTCAAGACCTTGGGGAGTTTAGCATATTGTGAAAGGGTAGGGGTACGAAATCTGCTTGAAAAGTTTGCCACAGGAACCCTATAGAGAAATCCATAGATGGAATGAGTATTAAACCCCATTTGGAAGTTGCCATTCTGTGGGTCTTGTGCCACATACAGACACTTATTCAGTGGTGCTGAACCTAGTTTATACTACAAGTATAGTGAGTGAAAATGAATGTGCAGTCCAAGAATTGGAGAATAGCGGCATCCTTCAGAGGCTTGTACATGGAGAGTTAATGTACGAAATATCTTCTCCATAAAGTATCCGTGAGTCACCAGGTGGGCAGCGGCTCTTCTACGTAGCTTCTTCAGCTGGCCAAATTTAGAATGTAATTGTCATACTGTCACCCCTTGTAATATCAACTGAAGACTTTAGATTAAACAGGAGAGATCAAGCACTGCAGCATGACATTGAGTTATCACTATTTAACGAAGTGTTAAAAATTTTTTGGTTTGAGCTTCAAAATGAAAATCCACAGGGCCCTTTACAGTCTCCTTCAAATTTCATGTGACAGTCTTCATATGCCCTGACCAACCATTTAGTAAAATTAGACCCTTTTCAAACAAGCCTGCTAAAGAATGAGGCAGCGAATTGCAAAACTGAACAAGGGCTATGAAAGAAAGAGAGAAGCGTGTTTTGTTCTATAAAAGGGCACAAGGTCTGCTACAATCCTAATTATTGAGAAATAAAATAAAGGTTAGCTCCCCCAGCTTTACAGTCACACACACACACATTCGTGCAATTAGCTCTTATTTGGACATTTCAAGAGGCTGTTTTATTAGGAAGCTTTTTAAACAGACCCTAGCTATAATTTTAGGTTTTTATGTGCATTTTCTTTCTAGCAAAGGTTTCATTTAGAATAATTTTGTATGGTTATTTCCATCCAATGCAACCGGTGTTTTTTTTTTTTCTCTAACGTTCCCACAGCACTCTATAGTCTGCTTCCTCCTCTAGACATCTAAAAGTTGTCAACACGCTTGGTGAGTACCACATCCTGGGAAAGGGAGATCCGCCGGTTTACTGCTCTAAAAGCAAAGAACCCTTCCCCCCAAATCTAAGATTTACCCTCCTTTCTTCTGGCCTCAAATAGTGTGTACCCACTTCCGAGACCTTAAACACTGCATGAGCTAGTTTCTTTTTGCAGCTATCTGTAAATTGACCTATTCTCAGCAGTAGCTTTGGAGTCCATACCCTGACCCTACTGGACAGGATGATTTTAGGGCCTGCCTGAAATTTGACCTTTGGGCGCTTTCAGATCCACTGGATCTTCTTATCCAAGGACCAGTTTATCATCCTGCTTCCTGGTCGCTGGCATTAACAGCATAGCTGTTGAAGCCCAGGCCTTGAGGCTAAGGGCCCTCTCGGACTGTGATCTCCACAATGTTAAAAGCCATCACACTTCATTTGGTGTGAGGTCAGAAACTTTCAACTGAGAAAATACACCATAGTATGAACCATGCCCTTATTATATAATCAGGCCTGGATGAATAACTTGTCTTGAGCACTTGCAATCTTGATCCAGAGACTGCTAGCCACCCGTTTAAGATCTTCATACAGGATGTTTCTCATATGGCTCCCTCTGTGCACCCACCTTGTCTTCATGGGGTTTGAATTTTAATCACTCAGCATGTAAAAAACAGTCTTTTGAGCCTATCAGGGATAATCTGCTTTTCACACTGGCTCACACGGTTATGTTCCTTGTTGCCATCACCTCTGCGAGGCATGGGTCTGAACTGACTGCTTTGTCCCGTAAAGAACCTTTTCTGGTCTTCTACAAGGAAACAGTTGTGTTTAAGGCCAGAGCCTCCTCCTTCCCAAGGTGATTTCAGCCTTTTACCTTAACCAGGACATGTGCTTCCCTCCCTTCGTTCATTCTCATTACTTAAAAAGGAGATTTCCCTTCAATGTCTGGATGTAGAGTAAGCTGTTTGTGTCTACCTCATAGCCACTGCCTCCATTAGGAAGACAGACTTCGCCTTTTATCATTCATGATGGTCCTCATAAAAGGGAACCAGCTTCTTGTTCCACCATTTTTTGTGGCTGTCAAATAATCATTCAAGCTTATGCTCTTAAAGACTGGCCCCACCTTTCACTGTCAGGACACATTTTACTAGACCAGGGGTCTCCAAACTTTCTAAGGAAAGGGCCCGTTAACTGTTCTTCAGACTTTAGGGGGGGTTGGACTGTGGCCATTGGGAGTGGAAACTGTCCTGGCATCAATGGAAGTAAACCATGCCCCATCTTTGTCAGTGAGTTGAATTGTGCCCCTATCGTTGTCATTGAGCCCCATAGTTGATGTCATTGGTAGAAATTGTGCCCCATCATTGGTGTCAGTGGATAAAAAAGTGCCCTAAAAGCTGGCTAAAAGCAAGCAAAGGGCTGGAGTTTGGAGACCACTGTATGTGACCTTTTTAGTGGGATTTTCAACATTGGTGCACAATTTCCCACATTTGCAAAGCTGCCACCTGATTGTTTGCTCACTTGTTCTGGAAGTTCTAGATTCTGGCTATTCTGGCCTTTTCTGATGCCAACTTCAGGTCTAAGGTCCTTCAGGCCACTGCTTTGAGTTGCCGGCAGTCTTATGCCCCATACACACGGTCGGACTTTGTTCGGACATTCCGACAACAAAATCCTAGGATTTTTTCCGACGGATGTTGGCTCAAACTTGTCTTGCATACACACGGTCACACAAAGTTGTCGGAAAATCCGATCGTTTTAAACGCGGTGACGTAAAACATGTACGTCGGGACTATAAACGGGGCAGTGGCCAATAGCTTTCATCTCTTTATTTATTCTGAGCATGCGTGGCACTTTGTCCGTTGGATTTGTGTACACACGATCGGAATTTCCCTTCAATGTGATGGAGCCCACACACGGTCGGAATTTCCGACAACACGCTCTGATCGGACATTTTCCATCGGAAAATCCGACCGTGTGTACGGGCCATTAGTATAGTTTATTTGGGCCTTATAACATTTTGTCTGCTGTGTTGCGTGGACTGCTTTTGGAGATCCCAATTTTCTCTGATTACTAAGTTTTTCCATGCACAAGAAAATTGGATTTTTGTACTTGTCCCAATCCTGTTTATGGTCTGGCCCTTAACACTTCGTGTGTCAAATGAAGGCATACTGGTAGTGGTAGTTAGGCAATGTCCAAATCCTTCTGTTAGCATTAGTATAACCCTATTGTTTCTGAATCTTGTGTCCCTCAGTCAACTGCAAGAAGAGTATTTTATGGTAAGTACAAAAATTATTGCTGCCCCACAACCTCTTTTTTTTTTTTTTTTTCTCAATAGAAAATACTTTGCTGTGCACGATATCTGATTCTTCACTCTGGAACCTGAGACATAAACTCTGTCTTCCACAGAATTGCATTGTATATAGGGTTGCCACCTCATCCCTTTAAACCCGAATGGCTGTTTTCTATAACTGGTAGAACACACAAAATGCCATGTGGTCATGTTGTAAGTGTTTACAGCATTTCCCAAATCTCTCAAATACAGTAAACCTGCAAATGGAGCATAAACTATAGCTGCATTCAGCTATGCCGTGCTAACATCTATAGAATTGACAAATCAACACGCACCCATTTGTTTAATAAGCATTCGTAATAAAACCTCCGTAGTACTACCTAAATACAAAAATAGCATTCTAGTAACAATTATCAGAGTCAAATTTTATATATATTTTTTTTAAATACAAAAGTCTTACAATTTAATATGATGATCTTGTGCGTGTTCCCAGTTTCTGGTTATCTAGGGGAATTGTGCTGGCTCGTAAACTGATGGAAGGGACACCCTGACCTGTGAATAGGACTTGTATCATAGTTTTATGGGTCTTCCTGGACAGTGTGATGTTCTTCTTTGTGAACTGATATCCAAATGTTTTTGACAATCCAAAGGTTTTACATCAATCCCAGTACTTATAAACTTTTGGTCAGTGATGTCATCTAGGCCCTCATTAGCACATCTCCCATACAGTTTGTCAAATACGGTTTAAGCACTATATTCACTTTTTTGCAAAGTGCTTTTGGAAATTTTGTGCAGTGACATTATTGCTTCCAGATTTCTTGGTGGTTAAACTATAGTATATTTTAAGGAAGTATACTTTTTAAGGGATCAACATTACCTACAACCAAAAAAGGAACTGTCCTGTTTTACATTTTTATTTTTTAAGTATAAATGTGTGGGTTACATGTACTACTTTATCTTCAAACTTGCATGGCTGTAGCTTCAGATCCTGCCAGCTTACTCCCAGATCCACCATGTTTCTTCTTCTTGCCACTCTGCAGCATGCTAGGTGTCGGTAAATCCCCAGTAAAGCTTCTGTGATTCAGTACAGTATGTATGGTGCCAATTGGTGCATGGGTAGTGAAACCTTATTAAGATTCGAGAATAAGCTATGGGGACTTTTATTGGAGGTGATCTTTGACCACAGAAGTGAGTTTATTTGACACTTTCTTTCGCCAAATCTAGCTACTAGGCCTTCATAAACTTCAAGGCAAAGATCCAGGCAAGCTACTTAATACACAGTTGAAATGTGTACATTAACCAATTCACCTGCCAACAAAACCATGCCATGGTACAAAGTAGGGAACATCAGTCTGCTTCTTCTTGAATCGGCTTTATAGGTTTAGGAAGCCGAATTTCTAAATAAGGAAATAAGTTAATAAAAAAAATATATGTGTGTGTATGTATTTGGTTGTTTGCTTAAGATTAATTTGGCTATGTCACACCATGAAGCCTTAAAGTTCATAGGTGGTTGTAAGATTTGTACAATTATGTAGTTCTGTGACAACCTTAAAGTAATACAAAACACAGTGTTTAATTTACATTGTTCCTTTTATTTCTATATAATCTTAATTCTACTCTACAAGACACAGGCAACCTATTTATACATCATGAATTATAGGATCATATCCCACTCCATGAGTCCCCAGTTTTTTTGCTAGTGTCTCAAGGTGATGGACCTTTTCCTTTTCGGAGAAATCTGCTACATTAGTTAATTTTTTATTTAGTTTTTTTATTTTTATTATTCAGTTAACTCTGACTGCCTTATATTCCTATGCAGAAGCCGTACATCTGGATCAGTGCAACCTCAGTGAAGCCTTGGGAGCCGTACCCGCACCCCATGCTGTCGGGTGACATGTAACGCTGCTTTTAGGTCACTGGATCCTGCTTCACATCTGACAGACAGTACATCTCTAATAAGCTAGAGAAACGATCTGGGAAAACCTACATTCTATTTAACCCAAAAAAGCTTTTTCTTTATAAGAAAAAGTCAGTTTAATTATAATTCAGATAATATAGGGGAGAGGAGAGCGGATGAAAGCATTTAATTGCACGGCACTTTTCAGACATGTATACTTTGCCAAACAGCATCTTTTCCAAAATATGTCATTACTATGCAATTAGATTTCTAAATATAAGACTCCCTGAATACAGTTTTGGAATAAATGTGGGATGTATTTTTGTCCTGCCCTGTTATTGTTGCACTGTGATGTTTTGATTCACAGCAGTCTGTTTCAAGTAAACCTGTTGAAAACTTGGGAAATTCCAACTGGGCATAAGATGGAAAAATGCATAATCAGAGGGTTACCTTCATTGAAAACCGCATGTCACAAATGATCAGTGCATCCAGAGATACAGGCAGCTGAAATTAAATACAATTTTTCTCCCTACTCGACACCCTCCCTGTCTGCCTGTTGAGTGAGACTGTCCTATAAAGTACAATGTGTAAGTGCCACTTACACTTTAATGTGTCCCTCGGGGTCTCCGGGTTTGAATTTAGCGGACCAGAGAATGACATCCCAAATCTAGTGCACACATCAGTCTTTCCCCAGCAAGATCGCACCCCATCACACAGATTGGTCCTGCCACTATGAGATCCCACCTCCAGAATACAGATTGGTCTTTCCACAGCGAAATCCCACCTCCAGAATACAGATTGTTTTTTTGCCAATTTAGATCCCACCTCCAGCACACGCAATCTCAAATTTTCCCTCGTGAGACGCTGCACTGTGTAGTACCCACACCCCCGTAGCAATGCTAGCAGTGAGATGGCTCCTCCAGTATACAGTCTCTATCCAGTTTGTGAATAGACCCTTCAGTGGTCATTCCCCACAGAATGAGCGTTAACATTCAGTCACCTAGCCCCAACTTGTGAGCTTTAATGTCTCTCTGTGACCTCTCTGCAGTGTATGAGCATGTATACGCATTAACCACTCAGTAATGGATCTGCAGTGAATGCGCATTTAAACCCTCGGTGATCAACATATGAGCATTATCCTCTTAATGCTTAGTCCTCCATTGTCTCCAATTCCACTAACACAACTTTTGTAGTCCACAGTACTGCTGACACACTCGACACTACCTCTACTGTGCCGGAATAACCACCCTCGGTGTCAGTATGCGCATTCTCTGGATTTTTGGTTGCCGCTGCTCCTATATAAATTTCGGTACCCACAATGTTTGCATAGCAATGAGGAAAAACCAGCAGAACTCTTACTGCATTAAATCTGGAAAATAATTCAGGTTGGCATCTGGAATATTTTTTTTTCTCTGTCCTAATCTCCTTGCAACACATCAAACTAGGAAGAGAAGATTTCTAAAAAAAAATTTTGTTAACCAAAATCTTCTGAACAAGATGCAGAAACATAGATTTAGTACCTCCTGCTGACAAGATCCAGTAATGCAATCATACAATATGATTTTCCATTGAAACCATTGTTTTATTGCAAATTGTGAAAATGGCAAGAGGTGAGAAATCCCGTGGTAAAGTGGTTTTAGATAAAAAGAGAGCCTGGTGTCCAGAGAAATTCAACTTTTCAAGTATGAATCAGACAAGTCCTAAAAAGTAGCAACAAGTACATCAAGCCAACACATTTCATGGCGAATAGACCCCCTTCTTTAGGGCTATTGCTGCATACTTTTTGATGGGAATATTTCTCATGAATGGTTATGTTGGATCAAGGTTTCAGAAATCGGGATGGCAGGATTCTGGCTTTAGTTGCATAGGCAGCAATTGGGGTTCACTCCTTTTTGCCCACACGAATACCCACCCAGGACCAGTGACCAATCCAGTCAGTCCAGCGCAGTCTCCAACACAAGCTAGTGGTAAATTTGTTGTAAACTTATACCCACTGAAGTGAGCCACCCTCAGATGATGCACAGAGACGAAAAAAAAGCTCCTACATACGTTATATTTGTTTATCTGCGGCCATCTCTTATCTACAGCTGTTCAAAGTACACAGATCAAAAGCTATTTCTCTGCTCCAACAGGCAGGGAGCGGGTATCCAACTTCACACCCTGCACAGCATAGAACACAGAGCTGAGTGTAATATAAGACCTGAGTGGAGGGAACAGACAAACCGCTCCACTAAGTTTCATAGGGAAATATGCATAGCTGAGGCTGTCAATTACCTGCTATATGCTAGGAAGGGGGAGCTCATGCAGATAACAGAGATGTGAGAGCAAACCGAAATCACACCAAGTGCTTTGGGTTGAGCCAAGTACACTCTTTAGAAGGATGTGCTGTTAATTCTTTACTTCAGAGGTCTACAACCACTTTAATACTGGAGTTTCTCCTAGACAAATTGATTTCAGTTCCACTTGGAAATGCTTCTTAAAGTAGAACTGTGACCTGCTTCTAAAATATAGTTGTGTTCAAAATAGCAGTCCAACATCACTACCCAGATCAATCGCTGTTTGTGGTATAAGTTATATTTCTACATGGCAAATAATTTACTAGTAGGTGTAGTAGAGTAATGGTGAGATCATTCAGTCTGTGAAAAAACACGCGTCTCAACTCCATTTTCGGGGGGGGGGGGGTGGGGGCGAAATAGCAAAGAAAAATTGTGACACAACTCATATTGTAATTGAATGTTATTAAAAATGTCCTTTCCAATCTGCTGCCGCTGTAATTTTCTGAAAAATGCAATATGGCTACCTGTAGTTGTTCTGTACACAGAATGTGTACTGACCACCCCCCAGAAACATTTCCTGCTTGTGTGATTGGCTCACCAATTTTCCCAGGAGTCTGCACTAAGATACAAGTCAGATTTCGGGCATCCCCTGCAACAAAAAAATTTAATTTTTGGTGAGATACTCCCAATAGGAGCACGTCTGAAGGGCTTTCCTCATTAGTGCTCTGCAGCTGCACAGCTGACGGATAATTATGAAACCACTCCCATTAGACCCACCCGGAACTGAGGAACAAACAAGGATTTCTTCAGAATAACAAAAGGTAGGAATCTACAACAAAGTTTATTATAATCCTTGCAATTTACATGGGTCACTCAGAGGGTCACTCAGAGGGGAATGTTTTTTTCCTTAGTGTAAAAGTGGAGTTACACTTGAAGGACAAAGGCAGCAATGGGTCGTTCAGAAGAACAGCGTACTTTGATTATATGTTTTCCCCTCTCCAATCAACTTTTTAAAGAAGTGCAGAAACTGATAGGCTGCTCAGCTAAAATGATCTCTCATGCTTTAAAATGGCAACCAAAACCAGAAAGAGGTGGAAGAAAAAGGAAAACTACCATTTGAATAGATCGAAGAATAGCCAAAATGGCAAAGACTGAGCCAATGATCAGCTCCAGGGTGATCAAAGATGGTGTAAAGTTAGCTGTGAGTACTGTAACAATTAGACGCCTATGTGAAGCCAAGCTATCGGCAAGAAGCCCTGCAAAGTCCCATTGTTGAAAAAATTACGTGTTGAAGAGGTTACAATTTGCCAAAGGATGCATTGACTGGCCTAAAAAGAAATGGCGCAACCTTTTGTGGACTGATGAAAGCAAGATTGTTCTTTTAGGGTCTAGGGGACGCAGACCTTTTTTTTCAGAGGACTCCCAAACACTGAATTCAAGCCACAGTACACACCAAAGGCCGGGAAGCATGTTGGCACAAGCATCATGATATGGGGATGTTTCTCATACTATGGTGTTGGGCCTATTTATCGCATACCAGGGATAATGGATCAGTTTGAATACTTCAAAATACTTAGAGGTCACGTTGCCTTATATTGAAGAGGAAATGCCCTTGAAATAGGTGTTTCAACAAGAAACAACCCCAAACACAACAGTAGGGCAGCAGCATCTTGGTTCCAGACCAACAAGATTAAAGTTATGGAGTGGCAAGCCCAATCCCCAGACCTTTTTCCAATAGACAACTTGTGGGGTGACTTAAAAAATGCTGTTTCTGAGTTAAACACAAAAATGTAGCGGCATTGTGGATTGTAGTGCAATCGTCCTGGGCTAGAATACCTGATCACAGGTGTCAGAAGTTGGTTGACTCCATGCACAGCGTGTGCCAGGTATGCCTAGGCACACCCTAATCATGCTGTGCTGCGCAAATTCCCCCTGCTGCTTGGCTGCAGAGAAAGGGAGTGGGGAATCTCTGTCCCAAAAAAGTGAGACATCAGGGTTTTGTTTAGAACCCTGATATTTAACCAACCCCCCCCCCCCCCCCATGGGGTTCCTAAAAAAAAGATTGTAGAAAAAAAATATTGTAAAAAAATGTTTTTTTAAAAAGTACTAAAAATAAACTACTGATACCAATCTCTGCCTTAATGACACCGTCCACTGCTCTACTGACACCGTTGTGTGTATGTGTATATATATATATATGTATATATGTATATGTATATATATATATATATATAATATACAATTTATATATCATTTTTAGTTTTATTTTTTTTCTAGTTTTCATACAGTAAATGTTTGAGTTTGTAAAGAAAAATGCAGACACTGCTATTTTTTTGGAAATGCCTAATATTCCCTTTTCTAAACTTTCTCTAAAGTAATAACAAATTTGAACCCTTTTTCTTCATGTTTTTGATTTGGAATAGACTGTGAAGTGTTCCCAATGCATTTGTGTTCATGGAAATAAAAAATATTATAAGGAATTTGAGCTTCACTCACTTTTTAAACACACTATTATCTTCAGCACACGATGCGCTGTGGCACTGAGGCGCTTTTCGGCCGCTAGCAGGGTGGTTTTTACCAAAAATAAAAAGGTAAACTCCCATTTTGCGGCGCATTCAAAGTGCTTTTATTCATTGCAATGGGGAGGAGGTTTTGGGGGTGCTAAATACAGCGCTCCCAACCTGCCCCAAAGATGCTGCTTGCAGGACTTTCTCGTATTGTCCCACAAGCGCAGTGAAAAGACACACTGCAATGAATGGGAGGCGGTTTTCAGGAGCTTTTCAGAGGCTGTTTCTAGCTCTAACGTGCCTGAAAATTGCCTCCGTGTGAAAGGGGTCTAACTGTTGAGCTTCCCAGTGAAGTCCACTCAGTGCAGCTTCCCATGATAGTGTAGCAACTATGCTGCAGTGCTCCTGAATTCAGAGCAGAGTTGCCACTCATGTAGGCTGTGCCTGCTTGCACTAGAGTGGCTCAAAAATGTTGCAGGGGGTGTGGCTATCAGCATTGTCACTGCTGCTTCATAAGTCTGTAGCTTATCCATCAGCACCTGGCCATACCTAGTCCTGCTCACCTTCTGTGTTGCCCAAACCCTCCCACTGTGTGCTGCAGTATCTGGAAGGGGGTGCACGCAAGAAGGCACTTTGAGGAAGATTTGCCTCAGTTGGAAAAGAGTAAAATTAATTTTTTGTGTTTTACTTTGAGACTTGTGTATTGTCAGTTAGGCCTCATGTACACTGCTGCTGGTAAATGGACATTTAGGAGCAGTTGGGCATTTTTTTCAGTTGCCCCTGAACTCTCCTCTTATCTTATCAGTACATGTACACAGGGCCTTTCATAGTCGTTTTTAGGCGGTTGAGTTTAGAAGCATTTTTTGGAATGCAAAAAAATGGGTTCAGGACGGGTGTTCGGAGGCATTTTAAAGCGGCAAATGCCTGTAACAGCCTGTAAACGCGTTAACTCCCTTTTAGCAGCATTTAGTTTACAGACATCTCTAATTAAAAAAAACCCAAAAAACTTGTCTATGTTCCAAATAGTACCGATGTAACGTTAGTCATGGAACTAGGGTGTTCCTTGAACCTAACAATAGGTAAAGGTGCATGGTATACCCTGGGCATGGTCTCTGAAATCCAGGCAAAGGGATGGGATTTTGTGGTTTGTCATTGTTTCAGGTTGTGCGTTGTTGGACTCAAAATTTTATATAGGAAGGTCTCCCATTTATCTATGCAAGTTGAGGGACTAATTGATGGTAGGGTCTCTTCATACATTGGCTTTGCTGCCAATTCAGAGTCCTGAAATACCGCTGACGTGCCAAAATTGCGGTAGGAAAGGCCATTGTTAGCAAGCCTGCCTAATCCCGACCTGTATTTACAGTAAAGAGTTATAGGAGGTTGGAAGCAGGATGCGTAATTTGATGGGTCACATATATATACATATATTATGGTAATGGGTTGATTTATGTTATGGTATAGTGTGACGTGTATTTTAGGTTAGTAATATGGGTGAGTAAGGCCCTCCTCGAGGCTCTGAGTGTGTGATGGTGAGTGAATGGACACCCCTTGCCTGTAGTGCACCCCGTCGTGAAGATACCGGAAAGAAGACACAGAATGACGACATGGAAGCAGTCACTGAAGAATGATGGTGGTGTGTCACTCAGTGGCAAAGCAGCACATGTTGGGAAGCGCAACACGTTAAGACAGTTATGGATCGATGGTGTCCGTCTCTCCGTCACAGAAGGCCTCGCACCTCTTCCTTTTACATAGAGTATATTACATCCCTAGGATACTTTATAAGTTCGGGTGTAGATCAGACGATAGGTGCCCTAGGTGTTATAGGACAGGAGATCTCATACACATGGTATGGAGATGTCCAAAATTAGCAAGATACTGGTCGGAAGTGGTTGGGATAATAAACCGCAGATTTAAGGTAAACTTGGAATTAGATGCTAAGGTGTGCATATTGGGGTTGGTAGGTGCTAATATGGGCAATCCCAGCACAACCACTGCCATAGTAAGGTGCTTATACCAAGCGAGAAAATTGTTAGCGCAATACTGGCTCTCAACAAAACCTCCAACTATAGGCGAATGGCTTAAAAAAATGGATTCCCTGGTCTGGACAGAAAGGACGGTATACACTAAAAAAGGAAATTATAATAAATTTCTTAATATATGGAAGCCCCCGCTTCAGGAACTGAATATACGGCACCTCTTTTGAACTAATTCTCCTCTGACCCCCTATGGGTGCAAGGGAGAATAAAGGCCCAAACCGGTTAAACCCGGGTGTAGGAACATGCTCCACTCGGGTTTAGGCGGATGTAGAATGTCGAGGATCCCAGGGCTAATAAACCTAACTGTTGCGCTGTTTAGTGGGGATGGGAGGGGGACGGTAAGATGGGAAGCAGATTAAGGGCGGGTGGGAAGAGTAGGGAAGCAAAAAGGGGAAAAAACAATACAATGCAATCAGCTACTTTCTGCACCCCTATAAATGTTTGTAATTATCACTGTGCACTGTAGTGATGGCTGCTAATAGTTAAGTTTCTTTGTAATTTTTCTTATGGTTTTGGTTAAGTGCACCATAACACAGTGTGCTTTGTAACGTCTGTAAATTTTTGTATTATTATCAATAAAAAGGATTTGAAACGGAAGACAGTTATGGATTGTTCCGTAGGAACTGGTTCTGAAACACATGTTGGGAAGCGCGATGCGTTAAGACAGTTATGGTCTGTTCCATAGGAGCCGTGCCTAAAGAAGAGTGATATGCGCCCTTTAGGCGCAAAGCGGTTCTGTTGGAAGGCAACATGTTTTATTCCATAACACAAGAGGTGTTTGAAATATGAACTATGGCTATACCAAGCCTCCGCATTCTTGGGGGCTATCTGGAATGTAACAAGCTGCACATCAAAGCTTTGTAGTATATATATATATATATATATATATATATATATATATATATATATATATATATATATATATATATATACACATTTTTTTTTCTTTACAAATACTTCTAGACGCATACGCGGCTAAACTGATTTTTTTTTTTTTTTTTTTTAGATGCCAGCTTCTAGCTGTCAAGTTGAATTGTTCAGGAGAGGTTGAACAACGTCCCGTGTACATGAAGCCTAAATGGATTTGGGACTTCTTTGGACTGTCATACAGGAACCTTTAGTTGTATTTTTCAAGGAGCCTCAAAGCTAGTTTTTACAGCGTCTGTCAATTTCTAGGTTCCCATTCAAGTGTTGGTGTCAATACATTACCAAATAATCAAAACATTAATGAGTTGTGCAAAAAGCCCCTCTGGCTTGGTATGTGCCTCCTACACAGTAGATTTCATTGTGAAGGCCTTGTAATTTCATCAACCATATAACATATCTTTGAATAGGAACATGCCTGTGGTGTTCAACAAAAGTTTACTTCAACATGCATAAATGTAATTTGCAGAGCACTTTTCATATGTTTAAAAAATTTACACACATTTAACCCATTACTTTTTAAGATTGTTTTTCAGAAAACTGAACAGTCGACATGCATATTTAATAATCAGGTTCTGCCATAGTAGATGTGCTTCCAGTGAGATATTTAAATTTTTAATCTGTCGGTGTGGAACATCTCAGTGCAGTTACTCTGGTTCATGAGCCACAGATGGAGGATAAGGAAATAAGGCTTTGTATTATTTAGCTGCTGATTACAGTGGAGGTAAAAGCCTGCAGTAATAATAACTGTAATATTTGTGAGTTGATGCACATTCCTGGAGACCGGCCCCAGCTCTTGCATTTTTTCTCGAGCGTTTGTGGCTCAGGAATGTGTGTAGGTGTCCTGGTACAAAAAGGTTTATTTTCTTTAGTGCTGACAGGTAAAAACCTCCTAAATTTAAACTTCTGGTCTACCAAGAATACTGTAAGAACGAAAACTTTGATGTTGGTTTCTTTTACTGGAACTGGTTTGGGTGGTTTTCATCACGCTTGTCTGTTTTGGATTTTTGTATTTGCCGGCATACGCAATACTTCAAGGGTCGTAAAAGGCAAGGGTTATGGGGCAGATGCTGCCTGACAAACTCACCCATTGAGATTTAGAACGCTTTCACACCGGGGCCACCCGTGTGTTGGCGGTAAAGAGAGCTTGTTTTAGCACAACTTTACCGCTGTTTAAGCTGCACTTTTTGGCCGCTAGCGGGTTGCTTTTAACCCCAAAGAAGGATTTAAAAACGCCAGTGTTGCAGCGCTTCCGAAGTGCTGCCTATTGCAATGGCAGGGGCATTTTGGACAGCGTTTCCAAACTGCCCCAAAGATGCTGCTTGCAGGACTTTTTTTAACGTCCCACAAGCGCACCGCCCCAGTGTTGAAAGCACTCGGGCTTGCACACTCGGGCGGCATGGGAGGCAGTTTAAAGGCGCTTTACAGGCGTTATTTCTAGCGCTAAAATGCCTAAAAACTGCCTCAGTGTGAAAGGGGGTCTAATGGGGCTGCACAGCCACCGCAAATCAAATGCTTGGCTTGCAGTTGCTCGCCATCCTGCAATGTAAAATTGTCATTTGAAAACTAAATTAAGTAAACAAAAAAAAAACAGACATTAGAATGCTGCTATACTGCCCTCTGAAAAGCAATCCAAAATGGATTGCTTTTATGAGGGCAGAAAACATTAGTTCAAGTGTGAAAGAACCCATATGTCTGCATTTAGCTTCCAGGTTTTTCACTATCCGGTATCTGTTGACCTACAAAGCCAGCAATGATACCTTTTTCCATAACTGCATGGTCTGCCACTTAACGGGTCATTTATGGGCGTCTTAGTAGTGTGAGGGTGTTTGCAGTGTACACTTCTCTGTAGTCTCCAATGGCAGTTGTTGCATAGTTAGATTGAAAAAAAGACACAAGTCCATCTAGTTCAACCAAAAAATAAATAAAATAAAATCAGTTAAAAGAAATGTTTAACTGCAAAATATAGGAGCTGTCTTTTGCTGCTCCCAAAAGTGCTTGTTACCTAGCTTATTGCAGATTCCTTCCTTGAGTTGCTGGGTCCGGGCAGGGGCTCCCGGCTGGCGGGGTCCGGGCAGGGGCTCCCGGCTGGCGGGGTCCGGGCAGGGGCTCCCGGCTGGCGGGGTCCGGGCAGGGGCTCCCGGCTGGCGGGGTCCGGGCAGGGGCTCCCGGCTGGCGGGGTCCGGGCAGGGGCTCCCGGCTGGCGGGGTCCGGGCAGGGGCTCCCGGCTGGCGGGGTCCGGGCAGGGGCTCCCGGCTGGCGGGGTCCGGGCAGGGGCTCCCGGCTGGCGGGGTCCAGGGAGGGGCTCCCGGCTGGCGGGGTCCAGGGAGGGGCTCCCGGCTGGCGGGGTCCAGGGAGGGGCTCCCGGCTGGCGGGGTCCAGGGAGGGGCTCCCGGCTGGCGGGGTTCAGGGAGGGGCTCCCGGCTGGCGGGGTCCAGGGAGGGGGTCCGGCAGGGGCTCGCGGTGTCCGGGGGGGGGGCCCCGCAGGGGCTCCAGGCCTGGCAGGCTCCCTGCCCTCCAGCAGCTTCTTCCCTGGCTCCACATCAGGCGTCTAATAGGATCGCCTGACGTTTTGGCCAATTGGAAAACAGGTCTCACACCTATTTCCTGATTGGTGGGGAGAATATTTAGTGTGAAAATTAATTTGCGATCGTCACACAACTGAGTGGGATCGGGATGCAGTGCTCTGCGCCCCCGAGCCCACCCTTTTTTTGAAACCTCTGGCTCTAATCATGTGTCTCAAAAAACATCCCCCCCATCCCCGCCATAGGAATTCATGCGCCAGGCATCCTGAAAGGGGCCGCATGCATGGATAGGGTGGGCGGCGGTTTTAGGGGTGGGCGCTCACAATTCATGGGCCGCCACTGGATTAATGTACTTGTCACACACGGTAGTAAAATGGAGGTGAAGGGGTTAATGTTCAGATGGGCAGGAGAAGGAAGGTGAGGGGTAATATACAGATCACTATAGTCAGGGACTGTATAGCAGATAGCACATGTAGTTGTCAGCAGGGCTGGACTGGGACAAAAATTTGGCCCTGGACTTCATCCAGACCGGCCCCCTTTAATTTTGAATGTCCCCGTCGGCACCCCCTTTTGTTCTGTATTACTGGTTTGTCTGCAATATCTGCTCATTGTCTATTTTATGTTTGTGTCTTTCAGACTGTGCATGCACAGAAGCCTCAGTTTTTATCATTGCACTGTCAGGAAGTTGGTGGGAAAAATTATGAAGCGTCTATGTCTCACGTGGACAAACTGGTCAAGTAAGTTATTTTCCTTTTTGTATTAATGTGATTGACATGGAAAGCAGTTCAGCTGAAAACCTGTTGCTTTTGTTTGTCTTACCTTAAAAATTATGATAATTTTGTATGGCACAGAAAAATGTTGGTTGTGTTTCTTGTGCAGTCAAGGGGCCCCAACAGTGTAAAGAACATTGTCCAGCTTAGAAAAATGAGTCTTAAGCCCCATACACACTATCCGATTTTCTGCTGATTTTTGTCTTCAGATTTACCAAAATCATATAATATGAGGTCAAACCTTAGGAGTTTCAATTTGTATGCAATCAGGCCGGCCCTTGCACTACATGGTTTTGGTAAATCTGAAGACAAAAATCAGCAGAAAATCTGATAGCGTGTATGGGGCCTAAGTTTACATGACATACCTGTAGGCCAATCTCTGCTTTTCCCCAAGCCTATCCAAAAAAAATACAATCCTGAATAATCATCTCATCTTGGCGTAGAAACCATAGAGACACCGTAACCATGGAACACTCCCTGCCATAACAGGAATGGGCGCTCGTGGAAACCAAGCTCTGTTTTTCTACGCTGTGTTTTTTTACACTACTGGGGCCCCTTGACTGCACAACTTCTTTTTTTTTTTTTTTTTTTTTTTGGTGTCAAAGGTAAAACTTTGACACCATGCAAGACGAAAAATGCTTAGTGGTTCTAAAATTTGAATGTTTTTTTTACCTTAATGCATTTTATGCATTACTTTTAGGGTAAAAAAAAAAAAGCACCCACAAAAGTGGACTGACAGGACCAGAAAGTGAAGAGTGGGATGGTAGGAAGCAGAAGAAGAAATGATATGGGGGAAGTGTGGCCTACTAACCAAAAAGGGGGAGGTAGGCTGTATATGATGTCCAAAGGAAGGAGCAGAAGCCAAATGCTAGAACCATCCATTGATGGCACCTATATGGGCACCGCCGCAGAAGACCCATCAACGTCACACAGGTGCGAGCAAAGGGAAGGGGAGGCGCCATCACCAATGCGGAAGAGCCGCCTGGTGGTTTGGTGCCAAACTGATTTCAATAGCGCTCGTAGACTGAATGATCGCCGGCAAATGCCGCACCATAGAAACTGACGCCGCCCGCCTGGCGTGAAAATTATACGATTGATTATATGATATGAATTTCAAGCGATTTTTCACTTTTTATTTATTTAGTTCTTTCTTTTCTCCTTATGTGATTTGGTGTATTTCATACACTTTCATGCACTATACTATGATATGATTCCATACACTTTTTGAATGCCTCTATACGCCTTTTGTCAACTTTCTAACCCTATAGGAACCCTTGCAATAATTTTCAGGTCTCAGGGAATGCCTGTTAAAATGAGTTCAGCAGGGCTCGGTGGGATTATGCCCCTTACATTGATAGTGAGGAGAAAGCCTCCATTACAGTGGTGGTCAGAATGCCAGCTTACCGTCAACTAAAAAGATCATTGATGTCATGCCGCGAGTACTGTCAGTCACCGCTGTCTGCTCTGCCCCCACCCCCCCCCATATGCAGGGCCGTCTTTAATATTGATTGGACCCTGGGCAAAACTTTTCTTGGGGCCCCCCCTAGGCAGTTTTGCTTTCCACCTGCTCTGAGACATACAATAAATAGCAGCTAGACTCAAAATCAGTTTACTGAATCCGATCAGGCAGCTATTGCGATTGGTTGCCAGAGGTTACAGTGTATCATTACGGCTCACTGACTGGTTGCTAGAGGTTACAGCACACATTACGGCTCACTGATTAGTTGCTAGAGGTTACAGCACATGATTTCTGCTTGTTGATTGGCTGCTAGAGATTACTGTGGATATGACCTCAGGGGGGCATGATATACATATCAATTCCACCGGCCGCCGCTATTTACATATGAATGCCGGTAGTTTACAGGTAAACACAGGGTCTGCAGGTAAGTCATCTGTACACAACAAAAGGGCAGAGCTGGGCAGCATTAATAGTAGCACTTCACACTGAGATATTGGGACACAGCACGGGACTAAAACCTCAAGGGACGAGGGAATTTAAACCAGGATAGTTGGCAAGTATAAGGCAGCTGCTTTGGGCCCCACAACAATGACAGCTGCCCCTTTTGCCCTGCTTTAAAAATGGCCCTGCCCCCATGGAGGCAGCTTAGGCTCTCAGCGACTCGCTGACAGGCTAAACCGGGTGCCAGTCCAGGCGTGTGGGCAGATCCCGATCATATGGTTACGATCTTTCCCGAGCCTGAACTGGCTCTGCGACGTCAGCCGTCAGGCTTCAGCCCGCTGTCTGCTGAAAACGGGTCACAGGAGTGCAGAAAGAACAGGAGCTTTTGGCTTAACTTTTTTTACTTTAATTCCCATCTAACAGAAGAGGGAAATGGGAGAAAAATCTCACATTTCCACATTTCACAGGTAGCATTCAGAACAGGGAGTAAGGCTAAGTTCCCCTCTCTAACAGCCCAGGCTGTGATGAAATACCTGTATATAAACCGTGTATGTAGCAATCTAAAAATGTTTTTATTTTCCTGTTACGAAGCTGTTAATTCTAGACCTGAAATCTGCATCTCAGCTGCTACAAATACAATACAAATATCCTGAGCGTGTTCTTCTGTCCCAACAGACCTACAAATAGATTTAATTTTCTGCAAAATTGTTTTTCGGCACTCTTGATAACTGTGTGTGAAATTAATATGTAATTTGTAAAACAAATACTTTTTAGCTGTTCCAATCCGGAGGGCTCAGTAAAAGCTTTGCACTGTCACACAATATAATATTAATCTTGTCATTCCATTAAATGTGTTCAATTTTATCAGGCTCCCCATTTTATTCACTGAGCTTTATATATGTGGTGAGATGGCTCCCTCTAGTGTCTGGTTTAGCCATTACACACATTCTAATAGTTGCACAGTTGAAGCCTTTCTCAACTTAGGGTTCATCCAGAGCTTGTTAGGATAAGGTGACCAGATTTTTAAAATAAAAAAAAATGTATTGTCAAATGGTAAATTATTTTATAAGCATATTTATAAGCATATTTTCTTAAATGATATTATGCAGTGTATGTGGTATGTGATTATGGAATGATTGTATGAGATATATAATATGTGTGTGTATGTGTATGTGTGTATATCTATATCTATATATATATATATATATATATATATATATATATATATATATATATATATATATATATATATATATATATATATTTATATTAATATAATTTCTCACACTTCCTCCATGAGATAAAAAAAAATACTACTTAGAATTTTTTAGGATATGACTACCAGATGATAAGAGAAAAACCTTGGAGGGAGGGATGGGGCAGCTAAATTCAAATCCAATCCGTAAGGAGCGACTCCTGAGAATTTTTTTGAGGGTGCTATGGTGGTGCTTGAGTTAAAAGTGAGGGTGCTAATGAGGGGAGCTACATGTGGGCGTGGCCAAAAGTGGGTGTGGCCAGCAAGTTGCGGTGGTCAGAAAGCGTACAATGGTGATCAGTATATCCTGGCCTCTGTATACCAATAAAAAGCCAAAAAAATGCAGCACACCTCTACACTTCCTATATACAATTCTACAAATGGACTTATAAGTGCAATGGTAAAACCTATAAAATAATATCCAGTGCAAAACAGCCAATATATTGCAATATAGTAGTGATGGTGTCACTCCTACTTAAAAAAATATTTTGAGATATTGCAGAGCTTCAATGTGCAAATAATGGTGAAACCACCTACATACGATAATAGAGATGCAAATCAAGCAGTGTAATAGAACATAGTAGTGATGGTATCACCCTCCCTGCAAAAGGTAAGAAATATTGCAGAGCTGCAATGTGCAAATCGTGGTGACACCCCCTATATATAATCATAATAGTAAAATGTAAAATATGTACATCCATTTATGATTATACTGTATATAGGGGGTTTCACCACGATTTTCACATTGCAGCTCTGCAATATTTCTTACCTTTTGCAGGGAGAGCGACACCATCACTACTATGTTCTATTACACTGCTTGATTTGCATCTCTGTTGTATGTAGGTGGTTTCACCATTATTTGCACATTGAAGCTCTGCAATTTCTCAAAATATTTTTGCAGAGGGGGTGACACCATCACTACTATATTCATATTGCAATACATTGATTGATTTGCACTGGATATTCATTTATAGGTGTTACCATTGCACTCTTAAGTCCATTTGTATAATTTTATAGATGACGTGTAGGTCAGTGCTGCATTTTTTTAATTTTTATTGATTTACGTTAGATGAGGGAACCAGCTAACAAGATTCTCTTGCTGCTTTTGAGATTTTTTTCGTTGCACGGCAGTGGTTTTACTTGATTTGTTATGTCCCCTGTATACTGGTGGTCAGTGTGCCGGTGGTCAGTGTGCCCCCCCCCCGTGTGCCGGTGGTCAGTGTGCCCCCCCCCCCGTGTGCCGGTGGTCAGTGTGCCCCCCCCGTGTGCCGGTGGTCAGTGTGCCCCCCCCGTGTGCCGGTGGTTAGTGTGCCCCCCCCCCCCGGTGTGCCGGTGGTCAGTGTGCCCCCCCCGGTGTGCCGGTGGTCAGTGTGCCCCCCCCGGTGTGCCGGTGGTCAGTGTGCCCCCCCCCGGTGTGCCGGTGGTCAGTGTGCCCCCCCCGTGTGCCGGTGGTCAGTGTGCCCCCCCCCGTGTGCCGGTGGTCAGTGTGCCCCCCCCCGTGTGCCGGTGGTCAGTGTGCCCCCCCCCTGTGCCGGTGGTCAGTGTGCCCCCCCCCTGTGCCGGTGGTCAGTGTGCCCCCCCCCTGTGCCGGTGGTCAGTGTGCCCCCCCCCCCGTGTGCCGGTGGTCAGCGTGCCCCCCCCCCCCCGTGTGCCGGTGGTCAGCGTGCCCCCCCCCCGTGTGCCGGTGGTCAGCGTGCCCCCCCCGTGTGCCGGTGGTCAGCGTGCGCCCCCCCCCCCGTGTGCCGGTGGTCAGCGTGCCCCCCCCCCCCGTGTGCCGGTGGTCAGCGTGCCCCCCCCGTGTACCGGTGGTCAGCGTGCCCCCCTTGTGTGCTGGTGGTCAGTATTGGGTGCAGGAGGATGCTACGTGCAAAATGCAAGGTTCAGGAGTGCGTTAAACTGCAAAGACACCAATTAATTAAACATGGCACACTTCTCTTCTAAAATCTTGATTACCAACATACAGGAGCCGAGGCAAGAATACAGGCATCAGATGTATAATAAATGAGTGCAGCCTAGTAGGACATGCAGTAGTGTGAACTGAACATCCATCCAGCACAGCCAGGAATTGGTGGGTAAGCCGGGGGTGTATGGCCAGGGCTGGTGCAAGGATCCCCCCCAGATTTCAGTTGAGTCCCCCCAAAGCCCTAACAGCATAGACATCTAATCTGTGGACACGGCTGCCTCTCTGTAAAGAAACAGTCTCATCCATCTCCTTATCGGCTAGTTGCTGCTGTTCTGTCTGGCGATCCTCTCCCTGTCACAGCGGTGTGCTCTCCAGCAAGCAGCAGTGAGTAGTATGCCCTGTTCTCACCCGATCTCCTGAGCTGACGGCACATCTTCTGGCCTGGGAATCATGGCACTACTGCTCCCCAGACTCTTCACACTCTTCCTGCCTAGGCTGCCGACCCGCCACTCTCCCTCCTGGTCCTGCCGCCCCGGTTTCACTACTTTTGAGGTGGTCCTGCCCCACCAAACTGGCGGTCCTCCCCACTTTACTCTGCCATGTTTTTAGAAGCTAAGAACCTGTGCAAACCTCTCCCTCATCTCCGCCCTCCAGACCTGCTGCTACATCTCCTGGCACAGGAGTCCCTGCACTGTGATCCTCCAGACTCCTCTCACTCCCTCCAGGATTAAAGGATAAGTTTAACTCTATGGAAAAATTTATAAATGCACAGATTTTTGCATAAAAAAGTGCATTTACTTTTTCCAGCAGGGGCCTGGAAAGCATTGCACCCACGATCAGTAAAGGTTCAGTTTTTTTTTTTTTTTTTTTTTCAAACATGTCATACTTACCTCCGCTGTGCAGTTGGTTATGCACAAAGTGGCCCCGATCCTCCTCTTCTAGGGTCCCTCCATGGCACTCCTGGCTCCTCCTCTTCTCGAGTGTCCTGTCGGAGAAGTGCTCTCCTATGGGACACCTATGCGGGCGCCATCCCGTGTCCTGCTGCTGCGTCTGTTGACACAGACAGCAAGACTCGGCTCCGCCCCCCCCCGACACCCGGGTCATTGGATTTGATTGGCAGCAGCGGGAGGCAATGGCTGCGCTGCTATCAATCTATCCAATCAGGATGCGAGGCACTGGCTGGAACTGGTTTGCTTGTTCCCGTTGCGGTAATTACGGGGCTCAGGTAAGTATAAGGGGGACTTGGGGGGGGGGGGGGGGGGGCGCTGCTGCAGTAAAGAAGGTTTTTCACCTTAATGCATACAATGCATTAAGGTGAAAAACGCTGAGGGTTTACAACCCCTTTTAAGCCCATACCACTGATTGAAAGCCGGAATACATGTCAATGGACTACGGGAACGCTCATCGGCACCCCTGCCGCCCATTGATGACTACAAACCCCTGTGCCATGGTGGAAGATGGTACTTAAGGGTTTATTCGTTCACAGGAATCTGTAAATGAATGACACAGCTATGTGGGTGGAGCCCCGTACAGCCATGATCTTTTAAAAAAGTGACAGTTAATGCCTCTGTACACTGCCATGCAAACTGCTAAGCTTATTCTCTGTCCTGACCCTCTGTACGCTGGCCTGCTGATCTCCCATCCTCTGCCCTCACAATTTTTACTGCACCCCAACATCAGACAGGCTAGATCTCCCCTGTGCCCTCCTCCTGCCACCCGCCTGCTATGTGATGGCAGATTAGACAAACTAAAATGTCCTTGTTGTGCCCAGTAGGAGAGAGGGTGCGGCCTTAGGAAATGAAAGACAGGTATTTTAACCACTTTAAGACCAGCCTCGTTTTGGATTTTAGGTGTTTACGTGTTTAAAACAGGTTTTTTTGCTAGAAAATTACTTAGAACCCCCAAACATTTTATATATGGTTTTTCTTCTAACACCATAGAGAATAAAATGGCGGTCGTTACAATACTTTTTTTTGCACCGTATTTGTGCAGTGGTCTTAAAAGCGCACTTTTTTTTTGGGAAAAAATTCACTTATTTGAATAAAAAAAATAAGAGAACAGTAAAGTTAGCCCAATTTTTTTTATATATTGTGAAAGATAATGTTACGCCAAGTAAATTGATATCCAACATGTCACGCTTCAAAATTGCGCCCACTTGTGGAATGGCGTCAAACTTTTACTCTCAAAAATCTCCATAGGCGATGTTTAAAAAATTCTACAGGTTGCATATTTTGCGGTACAGAGGAGGTCTAGGGCTAGAATTATTGCTCTCGCTCTACCGGTCGCGGCGATACCTCACATGTGTGGTTTGACCACCGTTTTCATATGCAAGCACTACTCACGTATGCGTTCGCTTATGCACTCGAGCTCGTCGGGACTGGGGGTTTTTAAAAAAAAAAAAATTATTATTTATTTTACATTATTTTATTTATTTTTACACTGTTTCTTTTTAAAAAAAATTGTGTCACTTTTATTCCTATTACAAGGAATGTAAACATCCCTTGTAATAGAAAAAAGCATGACAGGACCTCTTAAATATGAGATCTGGGGTCAAAAAACCTCAGATCTCATATTTACACTAAAATGCAATAAAAAAAAAAAAAAAAAAAAAAAAGTCATTTAAAAAATTGACATTGAAAAAAATGTGCCTTTTAAGAGGCGTGGACGTAAGTGACGTTTTTGACGTCGCTTCCGCCCAGCAGTGTCATGGAGACGAGTGGGGGCCATCTTACCCTCACTCGTCTCCAGACACACCACAGAGAAGGACGCGATCGTCTCCGCCGCTACCGACGGCTCCTTTAAGCGGCGGAGGGCACCTGATCGCGGCGGGAGGGGGGGTCCCTCTCCCGCCACCGATAAAAGTGATCTCGCGGCGAATCCGCCGCAGGGACCACTTTTATCTGAAAGCCGGCCGCCGCACGAAAACGGGGATACCGGGGTTATGGCAGCTAGCTGCTTCCATAACAACGATATCCCCGTTCAAAGTTTGGAAGTACATCGTCGTACGGCGGTCAGTAAGTGGTTAAAAGTACAAATACCCAACAAGTGGCTGAATATTTGGATACAATTTTTTTCAGGAATTAAAAAAAAAAAAAAAAACTTACATGCTTTGGTGGATGCGGCATCACTCTGATACTGCATCTATCCCCTGCTGGCTCCACACTGAGAACTGAGTGATCAAACACTGCTGATCACTCAGTTCTCCCCTCCGCTCTCAGTCACTCTCTGCTCTGCCCCTCCAATGCTCACTGGATCGCTGAGCTGTGGAGGGGGCGGGAGCTCAGGTTCTTAGTGGAACGCTGAGAGGCTGAGCCAGCTGCTGGTCAGGCATCTGGGTGGATCACGACTAGGGTTGCACCGATACCGAGTATTTGCACTAGTATCGGTACTCGTGCAAATGCACCGATACCTGAAACCGATACTTTCAGGCTCAGCTCTTTGAACTGTCAGTGGGTCTCCCCAGTGTTAAAGAAGTCCGGGAATTAGAGCTGTCAAAAAAAAAAAAAAGCAGCTGGCAATGTTTATTAATAACCCTTAATTTACTCTAATCAGCCTTAATTAACTCCCTATTCTCCTCCACTTAATTATTTTTTTCCTGCTTTTTTTCTTTTGTTCACGTCTATTTTATAAACGATAAACAATTAAAACTTTTTTTTGTTTGCTTTGTTAATATATATGTGTAAAAAGATTCACTAACATATATTTACACATTTCACATTGAAAAAGCGCTAAATTAAAAAAAAAAATCTATTTAATTAATTTATAACTTTTCAATGCTTTGTACCATTGCTGACAGCTGAAGTTAAAACAAAACAGTTGCGGTAGGAATCAGTAATTGGTATCGCCGTGCACTAAAAAAAAAAAAAAAAAAAAGAATTGGTACTTGTACTCATTGTAAAAAAAAAAATGTATCGGTGTATCCCTAATCGCGACTTTACTCTTGCTAGAGTCTGTACCGGCTCTGTGATATCAGCCGACAGCGGACTTCAGCCCGCTGTCTGCTGAATCTGGGTCATAGGAGTGCAGAACAAACTGCACTCCTGTGATCCATAGGAGAAGTACAGCCAAATCGGCTTTGACCATACTTCTTTAGCTCTGGTTCGAATGAGCTGCCGTGCCTGCATTTTCCTCAAAAAAGGTGCAAACGCAGCATTGGCTGAGATGTGCGGGGGTGACATTCATTCTGCACATCTCCATAAGAGCTGCGCAATTTAGCTGTAGGTAGTTGTGGGAACACATGTGATTCCTGCACCCGCAACCAGCCTTACTTACAGTGTCTGGGGGGGGGGGGGGGGGGGGATGCCAAGGTATATAACATGCAATCTGTGGGTGCTCAGTAGATTGTGAGGACTCTGCAGGGGAGAAGAGGCCGGTGCAGCAGCAGATAGTTGAGATGGAGTTTTGATAGAAGTTTGAGCAAACCTGTCTTCAGAAGTTGTGTTTCTGCTTGGTGACTGCACTGCTCCCCCTCCTCTCTTCAGGATTTGTTATGCCCGGTTGCAGTGATTGGTGGGTAGATATGTGCACTGGGAATTTTTTTTTGCTTTTGTTTTAATCCGAAAATTCGGATTTCTGAATTTTCAAATTTCTGAATTTTCAAATTTCTGAAAAAAAGAAAGAAAATCCATGAAATTCGAAATAACTAACTAATGATAATTAACTATTAAATTATAGGTATTGGAATTACCTTTCAAACTTGGCTGTTTGTGAACGTAACAAATACAAATTTATCCGAAATAATGAATGCCACATCCATAGCAAATGGAACAAATTAATAATTATCCAAAGTTCCGAATTATCTGAAATAACAAATGCCGCATCTAAGCTAATGGAACAAATTAATAATGACTAATAATAATAAAAAGGTTTTATTATTGTTGTTATTATTATTATTATTATATCATTACGTTCCATTCGTTTAGATACGGTATTCCATATTTTAGATAATTCGTAACTTCGGATAAATTTGTACGCGTTACGTTCACTAACAGCCAAATTTGAAAGGAAATTCCAATACCAATAATTTAATATTTTATTCTTTCTTTCAGATTTTTGGGTTTTCGAATTTTCAGATTTTCATTCTTATTTTTGGATTTACAGATTTATGAAATTTCGAATTTTCGAATTTCCCAAATTTCGAAAAATTGAAAAATTCTGAAATTTCGTAATTAACGAATTTGTCAAAATTCGTTAAACGAATTCGGAACTAAACGAAATACACATGTCGGTGCGTACAGCTGGTCTCTCTGTGTGCTGCTCTGTAGGGGGAGGTCAGTAGCTCCCCAGGGAAGGATTATGGACAGAGGAGATGTTCTCTAATCTGGACATCGAAGAGACACCCCCAGGGTTTCCGATTTGCGCCCCATGACTGCCTGAGTAGTGAGAGTGAATGGAGCTGTCAAGTCCAACCTCAGACGTGGTCCGGGGACAGTGTTCTCAGTCCGGGGGCGTCTGGTCACCCCATGTTAGGAGTCCGTTGAGCAAATAACAATTCCTGCCTCTCAGATACTGTAAGTAAGCAGTGACTCAATGATGATTTCAGCTGTCTGTAAGGGGATCATTCTTCCAATTGACCACCATTCTAAGGAGCAATCATTTTCTGTACTTGCTGAAAATGTGCTTAGCCTTAAAAAGAAATCTACTGCATCAACACCCCCAATTTCCAAAAAATTGGGACCCTGTGTAAAATCTTCAGCAAAACAGAATGCAATGATTTGCAAATCTCATAAACCCAAATCTTATTCGCCATATAAAATAGAAAACCATCCATTGTGCACAGAATTTTCTCTAGGTTCTCTGAATCATTTGATATGTACTGTAGATGAGGTTATATTGGAATTCAGTGCAATTTTACATAGAGGAACATTATTCTGAAATGGTTTCACAATTTTTAGGTGCAACTTCTTGTAGATTGGTGAACCTCTGCCCATATATGTATGTCTGAGAGACTCTGACTTTCTAAGATGCTCTTTTTATATACCCAATCATGCTAAATGATCTGCAACCTGTTTAATTGCTTTTGGTGCCGCTCGAAGTAGAGGTGAAAACATATTCCTGTGTCCCAGAATATGGAGTACAGGCTTGTCCTAATACCAATCCAGGGGGTTAGTAAATGGGAAAGGATCACTGCTACTCCCGACCAGCCCAGGTGAAAAAAACGATAGAGCGGCCTCAGCCTACATGTCTCTACCTAACACTATGTCTAAGCCAGTGGCGACCCGTCCATTGTGGGGGTGCACGGGTGCCGCTCCCGCCTTTCCGTGTGTCTGGCCCCCTAATCTACATGAAGGGCGCCTGATGCATGGATTCCAATGGGATTTTTTTTTTTTTTTTTTTGAAGCACGTGATCAGAGCTGGAGGTTCTAATAGGCTTCAATAAAGGGTGGGCTTGGGGCGCAGAGCACCCAGTTGTGTGACAATAGTGAATGAAAATTCGCTATTATCACACTGATTCTTCACCCGGCCAATCAGGAAGCGGGTCGTGAGACCCGTTTCCAGATTGGCCAAAAGGAGAAGACATCTATTGGCCTATGAGGAGGAGGGAGGAGGAGGGAGGGAGGAGATGCACGGCCAAGGAGATGCATGGGACACGGAGGAGACTGAGGGGGAAGCCGCTGTCTTCACCTGTTAGCATGGGGTGAGTGAGATGGCAACCGGGGGGGGACGGGTGGGTATGGTGTGCGGTGCGGGCTGGAGCAACTGGGTCAGTCCATGGTCAGGTCCATCTGGCGCCCCCCAACCGATGGAGCACCAGCCACCACTGGTGTAAGCTCTGGTGGGCATGCCGAAATGCATCGGGCTGTGTGTGGTTTGTAGGTGGACGCTCTTTATCATTTATTCCCCTGGGCAGGTCAGGAATAGCGGCAATCCTTTCTCATTTACATGTTAACGGACTTGTTGCCAATTAACCCAACTAGCTGCAAAATGTTCTTCCAGCGCTTTATCGTTGGTACCACCTATTTTGCCAGCTTTTTGTTGCCCGGTCCCAACTTTTTTGAGACCTGTTGCTGCGATCAGTTTCAAAATTAAATTATTTTTTTCTTAAATTGGTACATTTTCTGTTTAAACATTTGATATGTTTTCTATTTTCTATTATGAATAAAATATGGGCTTATAAGCTTTGCAAATCATTGCATTCTCTTTGTGTAGAATTTTCCACAGCACCCCAACATTTTTGGAATTGGTTTTGTATCAAATTTAAAGTTGAACATGAGGCTAATTAAGTATTAAAAAAAAGGTATCCCCTCCTCCTACCTATTCTACAGCCTGTCTAAAAAAAAAAAAACACCTCTATAAATGCCTTTTTTCCCATTTTGCTGCGGTGTGGTCACATGATCCAGCAGCTCTGGCTCACCTGTGAAAGCGGCTGCTGCAGGGCAGAGGAGGGAGCGCTGACATTGGAGGGGTAATGCGAGTCAGGTTGTGATGTCGTGGTTCTAGGAATTTAGCGCCGTTGTCATGTGCTCCCTTACACAGGGGAATTGAACCTCCTGGATCATGTGACCGCACCAGAGTGGATTAAAAAGCGGTGTATATTCACAGATCTTTTTCATACAGGTTATGCAGGTAGGCAGCATTTTCAAGAATATTTGTAGTTGGCTTTTGCTACCACTGGGAAGGCTTATTAAGCTACAATATTTGATCATTTTGTTCTTGGGTTTCAAAATCATTTAAGCACTTCCTGCAAAATCAAGTACCTGTACTTCATTTTGCTTAAGTGGATGTACCAGGGTGATGCCTGCAGCTACAGACATCACCCTGGTACTGTATAGAGCAGACGGTCGGCTTTCTATTAGTGACAACCAATGCGGCTGTTGTTACAAGGAGCGGGAGGGGACGTCGTCGTTCAGCCGCTCTGCCTGGGTCTCCCGTCCCACCGGGAGACCCAAGGCACCAGCTGGCACATTCAGATTCGGCTTTGATTGGGTCTCCGATGTAGAAACCCGGAAACTGTCACTTCCGGTTTACTTGGCAGCCTACGGCGTGGATTTAGAAAAAAAAGTACTTAAAAGCGCCAATCTTGGTGTTTTGAAAACCTTTAAGTGCAGAGAAGGGATTTGGGGTCTATTAGACCCCAGATCCCTCCATAAAGAGTACCTGTCACTGCCTATTATGGTCACAAGGGATGTTTACCTTCCTTGTGACAGCAATAAAAGTGATCAGAATTTTTTTTTTTTTTAAAGCACCCCATCCTTCCGTGCTCCTGTGCCAAAGAAAACTTGTATGTTATCTGTGCCCCCACATGCAAACAGTGTTCAAACCACAGGTGAGGTATCGCCGCGATCGTTAGAATGAGAGCAATAATTCTAGTGCAAGACCTCCTCTGTAACGCTAAATGGGTAACCGTCAGAAATTTTTAGCGCGTCGCCTATGGAGATTTTTAAGTACCACATTTCGTCACCATTCCACAAGCATGCACAATTTTAAAGCGTGATATGTTGGGTATCTATTTACTCGGCATAACATCTTTCACATTATACAAACAAAACTGGGCTAACTTTACTGTTTAGCGCTAAATTGAAGTTTTTTTTTTCTTACATCAAAAATTACGTTTGACGCAAATACTGTGTGACGTAAAATATTGCAACAACCGCCATTTTATTCTCTAATGTCTCTGCTAAAAAAATATATATATGTTTGGGGGTTCGAAGTAATTTTCAAGCAAAAAAATACAGACTTTTACTTGTAAGCAACAAGTGTCAGAAATAGGCTTGGTCTTGAAGTGGCTAAGAAAAATATGCCTCACCCAATGGTACAATGAAAGCAGTGGAACGTATCTTGCATGGTCTTTTATTGCAGTAGAGCAGACCTGTACCTAACTGACCATTCACAGTCTGCCTGACTTGCATTTTTGACATGTGTTTTTAGAATAGAATGTTGAGATCCCCCACCCCCGCCCGATCATTCTGAGCATTTGTGTAATGCTGTATTTATATCTGTAACACATCTGTTTTGTGATTTTTGCCTCCCCTGCCACCTCAGAGCTGCACAACTGTGTTTCCAAAAATCTGTCCAGTCATTCATCCTGACCACTGTTTAGGAAAAGTGCTCTAAAAGTTCAGCAATCAAGATTTTCTCATTTAAATGTACCGCACAGAATTGCATAGATGAGAACTCTGAAAACCACAATTTATTCTGCATTTTGTATAAAAGCACACCTAATGCACAAAGGTTTCAATCCAGTCTGCTTGATAAGTACCGTAATCCTTTTCCGTAAGTAAGGCATTAAAGTAAACTACGTTGTAAAAAACCATTAAATCACAATAATGTGAACAGTGGAAGGGAAAAAGGTGAGAAAACAAGCTAAGTTGTTTCCCGTTATAGAGTGTCTTGCTGGGAAAGATAGAGTGAGATTTACAATTAAACGTATGCAAGAATGTGAATATTGAGTCTAAAATTACTATTGTGCATACTTGTGGTTCTAAAGACAGAAGGGTTTTTTTATCTTAATGTATTAAGATAAAAGAAAACCTGTTTGTAGCAGCCCTCCCTCAGCCCCCCCAATCCTTACCTGAGCCCCCCCAATCCTTATCTAAGCCGCCCTAGATCTAGAGATATTGCCCAAGAGAGCCTCTTGTTCGGGGGCTCTCCCTCATTGGGTAAAAGTCAGTCAATGAGCCAATGAGGAGAAAGAGGAGGCGGGGCTGAGCCGGGGCTCGGTGTCTGAATGGACACACAGAGCAGTGGCTCTGCTCCAGTGCCCCCATAGCAAGCTGCTTGCTGTGGGGGCACTCAGCAGGAGGGGGAAGGGGAGGGGCACCAGGAGTGCCGGGCGAGGGACCCAAGAATAGGAGGATCCAGGTTGCTCTGTGCAAAACCATGTTTGTTATTTAAAAAAAAAAAAAAAAAAAGACTTAAATATCACTTTAAGTGTGGTACACACTATTTGTTTTTTTTTTGTTCAACCCAGCGGGGTTGAAGAGCTCGGGAGGAGCCGCTGTACTATGACGTTAGTACAGCAATCTCCCCCATCCCCCCCCCCCCTTTCTGCTGAGCTATTGTGTTCTGACATGGGGACGCCCCCCCGCCAGAACAGCTCGGTCAGCGTTCTCAGCTGTTGGCTGCCAGCACTGATCGGATGCCGATCGGCAGACCTCTCTCGATCATGCCACTTCGACAGAAGCCGGACATTTGCCCAGCCTCTGTTGGACCGCCACCTGTACACATGCCCCATTATTCGGCCCGTGTGTATGTGGCTTTAAGCTGGCCATAGATAAATCGAAATTTGGCCGGTTCGGCAGGGACCGTATGAATTTCAATCAGTCTCTGCCTGTTCTTATTCAAAAGGAGTTGATATAATGATAGACTCCTCAAACTGTTATGTATATTTTTTTATATTTCCGTTCAATCATTGCTTGCAGCCAATCAGCTGCAGCACCAATTGGTGTATTCTGATAATGGAGGACCCCCCCACTGTCAGAATACAATAGCTTGTTCAGTTTTTTTTTTCAGACCAGCTGCTCCTCTATGCCAGCTTTACTTTTGAAAGATTTACCTTTTACTATCATATTTGGCTTTACTTATTTTGCCTGATAACTCTCACAGTTGAGATTCAGAAGAAAGACTACCTGAGATCTGACGGTGGTTGCCCTGCCAACTGCCTGACATCATGCTGATAATGTATTCTGGCTTACAGCTCCAATGTATGCAAAGCAGTGCCTGATATGAAAACACTGTATATGTTTAGATTCATCTTAACTGCAAGCTGCCATTATTTAGAGCTTTTGTGCACATCATTTGGATTTTGCGTTGGTTTTTAGCATGTCAGTAGAACAGCCCCGATCTCCGGTGGCCTTTCATCTCTGACTTTCAGCTCCAAGAGCCATCATAAAAATAGATTAGTATGGGAACCAGTACACATTTTTTTTTATTGGTAAACTTGCACTATTTAAATATGTTGAAACTGAATATTAATGTCCTTTCATAATGCAAATTGTCACTAATTTTCTTTCATTTCTGTGTCCAGCGGGGTATTTTGTAACAGGACAGTCAGGCAGCATTTCAGATCCCACAACATTCACATTCGAAAGCAGAAAAGCTTCATTAAATCACAACGAGAATTTAAAGAGCAACTCAGTCTGCTCACACAATTTGTTATAAAAACATCTTTGCCATTCTGAAGCTTCCCTCCAACCACTTTGCATATTATTTTATATATACTGTGATTCTGTACTTGCCAGATATGCTGCAGAAATCTCCTTCTGAGTCTGTCTGCGCCCATTTTAACTGTGGGCAGCTGAAGCTGCTGCCTATTCACTTCCTGGATTTACACAGACACATACCTCCAGCTCTGCAGCTCTCATTGGCCCTCTTATGACTCATCCCCCCCTCCCTTCCTGGCAAACTCTCACTAGAGTGATAGAGAGAGCTGTGCATGATGTCATACGCCTAGGCTAATGACCAGACAAACAGGAAGTGGGCTGTATAAGGGATTTACTGGCAGAAAAAAAAATGTTTTACTATCAAAAGTTAAAACAACAACAAGGGCATCTTTGTTAAGAAAAAAAAATGGGGCAGAAGAAGATTTAATAGATGGAAAGATTTCTGAAGTTCCGCTTTAAGCAAAATAAGAACTTTGATTCCACCACAGAACATGGCAGCTTTAATTCACTACTGATTTTGACGTAGACCAGTATATGTCTTTACAGTAGAGCAGGTGGTGGTCAGATTTCTGGTTGGCCACTAAAGTGTCTTCAGAGCAAACTGTTTGAAACATAAAGGATCACTCTGCGTATTCAAGTCCTTTTAATCACACTCTATGTTTATGATTTCAGAGATCTGCTTTCGAGTGATGCCATGAAAGAGTACAACCGAGCTCGTGTTTACCTGGATGAGAATTACAAATCACAGGAAAATTTCACGGTAAGATTTCTCTTATCTGGAACTGTATTGTAGTGGGTGGCCATATTGTTTTTCGTCTTTGCTAAATAGTCTTCCTATGATTTGATACTGTAAAGACCAGTTCTGCCACTGGCTATTCATGTGTACAGTTGGGTGGAGAAAGTATTTGATCCCCTGCTGATTTTGTATGTTTGCCCAATGACAAAGAAATGATCAGTCTATAATTGTAATGGTAGGTTTGTTGTAACAGTGAGAGACAGAAGAACAACAAAAATATCCAGAAAAGAACATTTCAAAAAAAGTTATTAATTGATTTGCATTTTTATGCGTGAAATAAGAATTTGATCACCTATCAATCAGCAACATTTCTGGCTCCCAGGTGTCTTCTATACAGGTAATGAGCTGGGATTGGGAGCACTCTCTTAAAGGGAGTGCTCCTAATCTCAGCTTGTTACCTGTATGAAAGAGACCTGTCTACAGAATCAATCCGATTCCGATCTCTCTACCATGGCCAAGACCAAAGAGCTGTCAAAGGATGTCAGGGACAAGATTGTAGACCTACACAAGGCTGGAATGGGCTACAAGCAGCTTGGTGAGAGGGTGACAACAGTTGGGGCACTTATTCACAAATGGAAGAAACACAAAATAACTGTCAATCTCCCTCGGTCTGGGGCTCCATGCATGATCTCACCTCGTGGAGGTTCAGTGATCATGAGAACAGTGAGGAATCAGCCCAGACCTACATGGGAGAATCTTGTCAATGGTCACAAGGCAGCTAGAACCATAGTCACCAAGAAACCAATCGGTAACACACTACGCCGTGAAGGACTGAAATCCTGCAGTGCCCACAAGGTCCCCCTGCTCAAGAAAGCACATGTACAGGCCCGTGTGAAGTTTGCTAATGAACATCTGAATAATTCAGAGAAGAACTGGGTGAAAGTGCTGTGATCAGATGAGACCAGAATCGAGCTCTTTGGCATCAGCTGTGTTTGGAGGAGGAGGAAAAGCTGTCTATGACCCCAAGATCACAATCCCCATCGTCAAACATGGTGGAAACATGATGTTTGGGGGTGTTTTTCTTCAAAGGGGACAGGACAACTTCACCGCATCAAAGGGACGATGGACAGGGCCATGCACTGTCAAATCTTGAGTCAGAACCTTCTTCCCAAAGCCAGGGCATTGTCCTGCTGGAATACCCATCCGAGACCCATTTTCAGTGACCCAAAACACACGGCCAGGGCAACTTGGAGAGGATCTACAAAGAGGAGTGGGACAAAATCCCTCCTGAGATGTGTGCAAACCTGGTGGCCAACTACAAGAAACCTCTGACCTCTGTGATTGCTAACATGGGTTTTGCCACCAAGTAGTAAGTCATGTTTTGCGAAGGGGTCAAATGCTTATTTCACTCATTAAAATTCAAATCCATTTATAACTTTTTTTTTTTTTTTTAAATGTTTTCTGGATTTTTTGTTCTGTTTCTTACTGGTAAAATAAACTTAACTTTAAAATTATTTACTGATCATTTCTTTGTCAGTGACTATTTTCCTCCCTATTCTGTATTTGTGAACATGTTGATGAGCAGTGTTTTTTTGTTTTTTTTTTTTATGGTAGCTAACATCTAGCATTCTCTATAATAGTGAATGCCAAGTAACAGAAATACTATAGAGTTTTTTTTTTTTTTTTTTTTTTAAATACACGAATTTAGGCCGACCTGAATATAAGCCGAGGCACCTAATTTTACCACAAAAAACTGGGAAAACTTATTGACTCGAGTATAAGCCTAGGGTGGGAAAATGCAGCAGCTACTGGGTAAACAATGCCCATTTGCAGCCTCACTGTGCCCATTTGCAGCCTCACTGTGCCCATCCGTACAGTTTCCCAGTACTGTAACAGTGTTTAGTCTATCACGGACTAGGAGGAGGCAGGGCTTTGTTACAATGGACGGCCGCCGAACAGACTGCATAACACAGCGGGAGACGCCCGCTGTTTTATTAATCAAAGGTACGGCTGCTGTACGGCTCACCCAAGTATAAGCCGAGGGGGGGTTTTTCAGCCTAAAAAAATGGGCTGAAAAACTCGGCTTATACTCGAGTATATACGGTAGGTTTGCTGTTTTTCTGAGTGTTGCTTTATTATTGAGTCACAGAGCTGGAAAAAGCATGCTGCCAGTGAATGGTCAGGCCACATGATATACACTTGTTGGCTCTGAGTTAACTAATAATAAAGCTAATAATAAAGCAAGATGACAGCCCGGACCTGTGAACCATCAAACGCAAACCAGCATTGCAAACGCTCATCTTTTTACCTTTTAATTAGTGTCCTGAGCTACAATTTCAAGACTGGTTTTATATAAACCTAAGCAAACAATAGTGTGGTGGTTCACATTTTAATTACCCATCAAGTCTATATATTGATGATTTTTACCCCTGCTCTCATATTTTCCTTTTATCTGGGCAACCATCTTTACTATTTGAATTATTATTATTATTATACAGGATTTATATAGCGCTGACAGTTTACGCAGTGCTTTACAACATGAGGGCAGACAGTACAATTACAATACAATCCAATATAGGGGGGAATCAGAGGGCCCTGCTCTTTAGAGCTTACAATCTAGGAGGGAGGGTCAAGTTATACAAAAGGGTAATAGCTGTGGGGGATGAGCTAATGGAGAAAATGGTGCAGTTGTTAGATGGAGGCAGGATAGGCTTCTCTGAAGAGGAAAGTTTTCAGGGATCGCCTAAAAGTGGATACATTTGGAGACAGTCTGACAGATTGGGGTAGGGAATTCCAGAGGATGGGCGAGGCTCGGGAGAAGTCCCGGGAGAATTAAACGCTCTCAACATTGCTAGGGACAGAAATGCCCTATTTACCTGTCCATTGATTGATTCTCTGTGGGCATGTTAGAAAAGCTTACCTGAAGTGGCCCTGTGAGTTCCAGGTCTTCAAGTGAGCTTTTCTAACATGCCCACAGAGAATCAATCAATGGACAGGTAAATAGGGCATTTCTATCCCTAGCAACCGCTCTGAAATCCACATCTTTACAAACAGTTTATTGGTGGAATCTCCCTTGTTTCTCTCCTTATGTGGTAATTTCATGCTTGTAACATTGAGAGCTCAAGAAGTAATGTTCTGGAGAGAGAAATCTTATAGATGTGGTATTAAACCATGGTAAAAATGCAGCAAGCAGGAAACCACCTACACACTTGTCAAGTGTGGTGTGTGTGTGTGTTTTTTTTTTTTTTTCCTAGCTATTTAACTTCTTTTTTTTTTTTTAATGTGATAAAGTGCAGTACAAGTTAACATATTTGCAAGATACAGTACAAAAAAGTACATTGAGAATGCAAATATAAAACATTGTATAACATTTTAGATAAAGTATCACAATAAAGAGAGTATTTGTATGACACACGTCCACCCAGACAGCCGTCCAGGTGGCACAGAACCCCGATCACCTGACTCCACCCAAATAAATAGGCTCTCCCAGCAGGCCAAGGGACCCAAGAAAATCCCTGCCCATTGGCCGAGACACCCCATATATTCCTAATCTGTCCTTGCAATGCCCTTGTCTTATTTAATGTCAGTAGAAACCCGGCCATCTAGTGACAGAAGCGAGAAAGGCAGCAACTCCAGAATTGGGGTGAAACCAATTGACTTCCTATCAATCGGCCAAGGCAACTATCACTTGGCAGGTAAATTTAAGCGCAACCCAGCCTAAACATCAGGGTGCTACACAAGTATGCAGTATTGCAGAGGGGGAGGGGTTTGGTGCCCAGTGGGGATAGCACATTTAACATTGAATTTGAAAATGTACAGTAAGGGCTACAATATGTACCCAATGACCTTAGAGGTACTGTGTTCAAAGCCAAAATCCTCCTTTTTGTTTTGGCTTAAAGTGTTACTAAACCCACAACAGTAAAGCATGCTTGTTAAGCCTCATACACACGATCAGACTTTATACAAACTTTCCCGTGGATTTCTGTACAAAGGGCGTTGGCTGTGAACTTTTTAAGCATACACACGGCAGGACTTTTTAGGCAACAGCCGCGAATGTAATGACGTTTCAGCGTACTGACACTTCAAAAGAAGACGTTCAATTCTCCGACACCACCCTCTGGTCAACTTCTGTATTGTCTGATATTTTGCATTGGTTCTGAGCATGCATGTTTGTACTTTGTACTAAAGTCTGATGGTTTTGTGTACACTCGATCGGACTTGCCGACGTAGGACTTTTGTTGCCGTCAAGTTTGTCTGATCGCACAGCCAACATTTGTCCGATGAAAACCTAAAAAGTTTGTCCGATGGAGCGTACACATGGTCGGATGTTGCCTTAAAACAGCTAATTTGCATGTTTGTTGTCAAGAAGTCCGATCGTGTGTATGGGCGTTAATACTCACTGTGGAGCCTAATGCCCTGTACACACGATCGGACATTCCGACAACAAAATCCATGGATTTTTTTCCCACGGATGTTGGCTCAAACTTGTCTTGCATACACACGGTCACACAAATCTTGACAGAAATTCCGAACGCCAAGAACACGGTGACGTACAAGACGTACGACGAGCCGAGAAAAATGAAGTTCAATAGCCAGTGAGGCTCTTCTGCTTGATTCCGAGCATGCGTGGAACTTTGTGCATCGGAATTGTGTACACACGATCGGAATTTACGACAACGGATTTTGTTGTCGGAAAATTTGAGATCCAGTTCTCAAATTTTGTGTGACGGAAATTCCGATGGAGCCTACACACGGTCGGAATTTCCGACAACAAGCTCCTATCAAACATTTTCCGTCGGAAAATCCGACCGTGTGTAGGGGGCATAAGGGGTTAATCTGCTTTGTGTAAAAAGGCTGTTTGATCCTGTCTTTTCTGATTCTTCACCACCTTTTTACTGTCCCCAATCCATCTGCTGATTGTACAGAGCCTTGGAGGCACTCTGCACATGCTCAGTTTGGTGTGTATTGCTAGAGTTTTTTTGTTTTTCTTGGGAGGGTGCATGTGATCAGCACAGGGCCAATCAGCACTGTCCAGACAGAGGGTCAGGGGTCCTGCAGCCTCATAGGAATGTCAGGAGAGAATGAAATATCCTCCTACGAGATTTAACCAGACACTGCTAGAAGTCACAAGACTGCTATTTACTGCTGATGAGAAAAGGTATTTAGCAGTTTATATTTACTACAATAATTGCATTTCCATGTTCTGTGTACTGTGGGAGACCAGATATAGTGAATGCAGGCTCCTGGGTTTAGTAACACTTTAAAACAGAATGCAATGTTAATAGTTTTTTCTCTACTTTACCCGCTGGAACCCCCGCAGTTTTTACTATGATAGAGAGATAAGCCACATTTTCTCCTACTAAATTAGACTCTAAAAACACAGACTATATTCTTGGCACTTTGTATTTACACAGTGTCTGAAAGGCTCTTGGCCCTTTATAGAAGGCACAATCTTGTATTTAGAAGCTAAAAATACAGCTTGTCTTTGTCTTGTAAGTAAAATAAACTCTTTCCTTCCAGTAAGGATGGAAAACGTCTATAAATTCAATCTCAGGGGTCATTCTGACTGCACATTCAGGCCTTTGTCCTTAACTTGAGTTTTATTACACCCTGGCAGCTTTCCATCAATAATAATTAGCAGTTGTAGTTCTCATGTTCTGCTAATGAAATCCGTGGTATCTGAGTGCTATGAACACTCGGAGAAACACTAAAGAAAATTCATATTTATCTTGCATACCTAAGTTCCTTATAACTGCAGTTCTCAGTGTTACTGTTTTCCCAAATAATTTTTATTGGACTTTTTAAATATTTAATTGCTTTATGATTATCATAATAGCATTAAAGTAGATGTAAACCCACTCACTAAAATCTTCAGATATAAGCTTTACCATGTCTTTTCAAAAGTTGGTTTCAGTCCTTTTAAATCTGCAGCTTCCATTGTTGGAACATCTGGTGATCCCGTCTTAAAGCTGATCTCCAGGTTTTCTGTGACTTTAGTTTATTTGGAACCAGGCGGGTCCAAACAAACGTTTTCCTTCACTTAGTGCTGCACTGGCTTTAAGCTTCAGCTACATGCGGTACACAGTGCTGGGTTCCAGCTGTGAGATGGAGACTTCCCGTCTCATACCTGGAACAAATCAGTGGCGCTCAGCCATTCATAGGCAGCTTTGTATTCTGTGAATGAATACAAAGCTTCCTCTGATTTGCTGAGTTGGAGAGAGTGACATCAGCCCGCCTGAACCAATCAGCAGAAGTTTTAAAGCTTGGTTCCTCAACCTGTGACCCTCCAGCTGTTGCAGAACTACAAGTTCCATGGCATTACAAGGGTGTCGGTTAAACAAGCATTACAAAATATTTTACAGCGCACACATACAAGAATGACATTTCCTGCAGGGCTAGTTAAAAACACCTGAACATATTAAAAAAAATACGGGGGTTTGGTCACTGTATGGTCATATAGTGCTAAGCCCACTTACTGCGACAAAGTACCCCGAATTAATGGGTCCTACACTAGTAATAGAATGGAAGATCCTTTGTCTAAACCATGGGAGCTGAACTCCTCTATGTGGGAGAACTGAAGGGGATACATCCTAAACACTGGTGGCCTCTAATAGGTAATGAGGAGGGGGAGGGGTGCTCCAGCCCAAAAAACCTGGTCAGGGCCTATTACAATATACAAGTACATATTTGGGGGGCACACCATACAATGCGTTTAAATTCAAGATGGTGCTGCTATAAGACCTACAAACAGTACAAAATATTAAACAAGCATGACTTTCCAAAGGCAGAGGCATAATAGGACTTGTACTTACACAACAGCTTGGGGGTCACAGGTTGAGCACCCATGCTTTAAAGGCCCTGGAGATCAGCTTTAAAGGTCCTTGTTTAGGTACCCATAAGCTCCTCTGCATGGAAAGTTACATGGGAATGAATAAATTGTGCAATAAAGTAGTGCTATGCAAATGAATCCGTATGCAAGTCTCTTAGCATAAACTACGATGCTAATTTGGTTACGATAGAGGATAAATACTTTGTACAAAATCAAAATATTACTTTTGTGTTCTAACAAGTAATTAACCTTATTTATTTTTATGGATTTCATTCTTGCTTTATCCAGCTGCTGCAGTCTATAAACTTTTATTGCAACGTAATTATTGGCGTGCGTTTGATTTTATAGCTGAAAGGGAATTGCTACTGATCACGTTATCATACTATACACAGGACTTGGCAGAGTGCGCTCCATTTTACTAATGACAGATATACAGCAGACGCTTGAAGCTGTAAATGTCAGTTTCTTACTACTGTAATATAATATACTGTATATATTATAATTGTATTTATTCACTGGTTTCCGTTTTTGACTGCAACAACTATATTTTGAAGAAGAAAAAAAAAAAAATAAATATATATATATATATATATATATATATATATATATATATATATATATATATATATATATATATATATATATATATACAATTTATTTATTTTTTTAATATTCTGTTACTATTTGAAACGCTAACTACAGGTTGGGTGCTGTGTAAATGCTTCAACATCAGAGACAACTGTGTTGATACAGTATGTGCAAATTTAAATTTGTATTTTCTTAGCAATCATGTCGTGAGTACTAGGCTGATAAAGTAATACTAAATCCCTAAGACAAATGCATGATTATATTTGATTTTAAGCGTTCCTAAATCCACAACAGTAAAATCAGTCTGTATATGCAGTAAAGCCTGCTTGTTGTACTCGCTGTGGAACCTCCAGGGGTTAATCCCCTGCATTGTGTAAACGCCATTTGACCCTGTCTTCTCTGATCCTCCCCTTCTTCCACGGTCTCCAAGCCATCTCCTGATAAGGCGGAGCCTTTGGAGTCACTCTGCACATGCTCAGTTTGGTGTGTATTTTTAGACTTTTTTTTTTTTTTTTTTCTTGGGAGGGTGCATGTGAAAAGCACAGGGCCAAGCGGCCCTGTCCAGACAAAGGGTCAGGGGTCCTGCAGCCTCATAGGGTAATCAGAGTAGAATGAGAAACTCCTCCTACAAGCTTTAACCAGACGCTGATAGAAGTTACTAGACTGCTATAAACTACTACTCTAATGAGAAAAGGTATTTATCAGTTTATTTACTAAAATAATTGCGTTTCCATGTTCTGTGTGGGAGACCAGATATGGTGAATGCAGGCTCCTGGGTTTAGTAACATTTTAAAGTATATGTAATGCTAACACTTTTACTTTTGAATAGATCAGGAAAAAAGTTAAAACCCCATTACCTGAGATCCTTGTTGCTCTATAGAGGTTTCCCTTTATTTTCCGTCCTGTAGACACAACAGGAAATGAGGGAAACCTGTTCTTGGACAGTTATCGGATGTGTTCCCATTGGAAGATTCTGTTCTGTTCCAGTTAAAAAAAAATTTTGGAATCATTGTCAGGACAAATAAAAAAAGTAGATCTTCCCAGCAGGGACATAGACAGTGATGCATGGCAGGTTATCAGTCTTCTCCTACTTTATTAGAAAAAGACAAAAAAAGTTTTGGCTTTCAATAAACTTTTAATTATATTTGTTTTTTTTAATTATGATTAGAGGTCCATTATCCTAATATGTGATGTTAAGTTGATCTTCTATTGATCTAAAAATGATTACATAGAAGAGTGGGTGATACCTAGTGAGAAGAGATTGAGAATCGGACTTCAGATTTCTATATCAAACAAGTTGTATAGTTTCCCTAAAGCACGATGAAGACAATGACAGCAGGTGGATGAAATTATAATAGAATAGACATGTGTTGTGCATTAAATCCTTTTTTTTTGTCAACAGTATATTGATGTATTTATTGATGTGTGCACCTATACTAAAAACTTCCAATTGATTCCTAGCAGTTGCAGCTCTGTGTGTGGATGAGTACACGGGTCAATGTTGGGTGTATACACTGTGTGTTTATGGATTGATTTTACAAACCTTGAAAAAAATACTTTTATACACATTTATTTTACTGCTGCAGACCTAACAGTTTATGGAATCTTTTGTGCCTGAATTGGTTTACCCAAGAACCAAGACGGGCAAATATACTTTATTTCATTTTAAATACAAATAAACTCTGTACAGTATTACAAAAAAAAGAGTTGATTATACAGGTCTGTCAGACATGGGCTCAGCCCTTCCTTCTCTGAGCTGGCTGCTCAGCTGTCGGCTAATTGCCAGCTCCTATCTTTTCACAGCTACTCGCCTATTGATGATATTCTGCTCGTCAGAACGGCCTACTTAGGCCGTCCAGCCCAGAGGATCTCTGCCTTCATCTTGGTCAACACCACAGAGACTATCTCCTGCGTTCATGTTTAAAGACTTGCTTGGTTGACATTCCTTCTGGCTACAGATCCTGCTTGCTGTTCCACTACACTGATCCCTGACTCTCTGGCTCAGCTGACTATCCGTTCCGGTTACCGAACTTTGGCTATGTTTTGACTATGTTTTTTCTTTTTACTTTTATTATTAAACAAGTGTGATTTAACTGTACTTCTGTCTCTGATTTCATGTTTCTGACAAGGTCACACAGAGGGTTTTGGAATTCTACTTCAGATATTTTTTATTTTAGCCCCTTTATTGTCTTTAATGCCTGGTCATCACACCCAAGGCCCAAATCTTACAGTGCTAACCAGTTTATATCAACATATGGGTGCACTGTCCTTTTAAATCGTATATCCTATGTCAAAGTCCATACTAAATACACAAATTAATACATATGACACAAGTGTTGACATCACTCAGTGATATATGTGCCCACAAACAGTGCAAGAAAATCCACTCTAATAACAGATGATAGCCACAATCCTGTGATGGGGGAACTACAGGTAGCAGCAGTCTTTGTAGTGATCCCTGTGCTCATTCACTGAACATAGAGCTCTAATAACTTACCAGAAATGTTGACACTCAGACATTTAGAGGACAACAGCTCTTAAACATGGACACAACCCAACAGTCTCCTGGTTACACTGCAGCAAGAACGAGATCCTCAACTCCTCTGCCTCTACTCCGAAAGTGGTCCCAGAGGTCAGATGCTGTAAGGCCGGAAATGCTCATGCCAAATCACAGCTTCTGTATAAGTCCCAATTTACCACAAAAGAAAAAGAAGGAACTATATAGTGCATTTCCGCAAAACAGTCATTGTTTATTTCCATTGAAAGTACCTAGAGGAAAGAAAATCGGCAAGCATCGAGCCTGATCGAGCGCACATGTGTGATGACGTCAGTGTCAAAGTCTCTCCCCCTACGTATTTCGTCCTCGTAGACTTCAGGGGGACGTCTACTTGAGTCATTAAAATTTTTCACACTTTTTTTTTTTTTTTGGTTTGCATTTAGTGTTCGGGGTTTTTCAGTGTTCGTTTTTTTTTTTTTTTTTTTTTTAGTGTTCAGGTTGGAAGGGAGGACCCTCACTGTGCAAACTACCAATATATATATGAGGATTGAAGGACTCAAAAAATAGGTGTACTTTGTTGGCACATAATGAGGAGGACTGATTAAAAAAAATTAAAATGTTATTACAATAATAATGTAATAAAATTTTATTAAAACCTAGTTAAACATGATAAACATACAATCGACACCCTATATAGACACGGTTACCAGTTACCCAATAATGCAGTTAAAGAGGTTGGATCTAAGGTATAGAGATTAACTTAATGATGAGTCTAATGGAATAAGTTTGATCCACTTTCGCCTCCACACTTGCTCGTCAAATTTTTTTGTTAGTGTTCAGGTTTTTTTAGTTTCATTTTCATTGTTTTTCATAATTTAGTCACCTATTTATACAGAGTGCAGGAGGAGTTCTTTTTATACACCGATTTATTGCTAACTAGTTTACCATGTATGGGACCGCACCAAGTTCTTGATATTAAAATATGACATCACCATAATGCAGTTTACTCAGGATAGCAAGGAATATATAAGATGCTCAGTGTCACAAACGCATCTGACATGGGTCAACCCGAATAAGGGTTCATTGGTTTATTTAAATAAATCATCAGTCCTTATTATACATTTTCACACACTGTAATAATACTCTTTATTGCAGATGAAAAAAGGCTTGGTAAAAATGTTACAAACATTCTAAAGTGTATCACTGTCGCCAATGTTCCTGGATGCCTAGATAGATACAATTAATGTAATTTCATTTTTTGGATTTTTTTTTTTTTTTTATCCACATCCTTCCATTTCAAAAAAATCCCAACATGCCATATATTGCCATACATGAAATAACAAATGTGCTGTAAATTATTTATTTCAGCAAAAGCAAGTGCAAAAAATATATATTTTATAAAGGGAGTATAATACATTTCATTACTGGGAAAAACTGTCAACATTTGTTAATTGCTTGCTTCCTTTTTGAAGAATATTGACAGCTTAACGGACCTAAAAATGATTATTAATAAAAATAAAATACTGACACAACATTTTTTCCTTAATAACATGTCACATTTTCTATTCCTTCCATAGGAATTATGTCTATTTTAGTAACAGAAAGGTGAAGTTAATTTTTGGTAGACTAATGATATCCTGGTAATATTTTTAGTTGAGTCGTGCTGTGTTAATTGGCCATTAATTGAGGAGGGAAATTGAGAAAGATTTATAGCAGGTGCGCAGCTTGCTGTAGATTTTAATTGGCCTCAGAAAATGCCAGCTTCTTCCCAGAACTGAAGGAATTCCGCTGATTCCCACTGGCTTTTATTAGTGATTAGGTGATTTGTAACAGCATTAGGTATAGAGATATAGCACAGATATAGTAGTGTGGTTGTGTTACTATCTGTTTAACACTAGAGGGAGCTAAATACCAATTTTATTTTATTTTACTTTTTTTTTTTTTTTCGTTCCCGTTACTTTTTTCTTATTTTTCCTCAACCCATATACAGTTCCATTCTTAAAATATAGAATTTTTTGTTTATGCTCTTTATCTAGAATTGCTACATGATACAATCCTCTGTATAGCTCTAGAAAATATTCAACCTTTTTTATGCGACTTATCTTTTTCTAGTGTGTCTATTAGGTCTATGTCAGGGGTGTTTTAATTTCTTTTTCCATGTGTGGACATCTCTCCTGAGTGTTAAGCCAAGTAAAAAAAAAAAAAATTCAAGCAAATTGGAAAACACAGATTAGTGTAAGTCAGTTTGTTGTGACCTATATCTATGACTTAGTTTAAATAAGGGCATTTTTTAAAAATAAATGCCGTTATTTAAACTAACTCATAGATATAGGTCACAACAAACTGACTTTCACTAATCTGTTTTCTAATTTGCTTGAAGGTTATTTTTTTTTTTTAAATAATGTTAAAATGCGCTGATTTCTCATTGAATGTATAATTAATTTGCACCACAGATATGGGATCTAATTAGTTTGGATCAGCAGCAGGTAATATATTACAATATATGTTAAAATAAATGTCAATCGAATAAAGACTGCGCTGCAAAAAGCTCAATATGTGCAAAAAGTGTAAAAAAAAAAAAAAAAAAAAAAATATTCTGGAACCTTCAAATTTAAAGTGACAACTTGGCCCAACATCAATAAAATAAAATGAGTGATTACTTTAAAACGTGCACAAAAATATGTAACCCAAGACATATAGATCTACTGCAATAACAAATGCTGAATGGACCTTCAATCATAAAGTGTAAAATACAAAGTTGAATAAATTTAAATAGAACTAAGAGTTTCTATGCCTATGGCATTGTGATTTAGATGCCATTATTTAAATTAGCACTGAACTCCACTTATGGGTCCTCATGCTCATAGTGGATGGACCTCTAACATGGATTTAAACTGATGAAAGGACCTTAGCAATGCAGACCCCTTTACTGGTCCTCTTCAGTGCCGTTAGGTCAGCAAATGATGCCTTATGGATTTTAGGGCTGGGTTTTCCATACAGATTTCTTTCCTCCCAGATCACCTGTCACCTTTCCTCTCGGTTGGTGTTCAGTATTCACATTTGGTAAAATAAGCCTCTATACATCCTAATTAAGACCTTTTAAAATGACTCTCTGCAGTCCAAAATATATCCAATTAATGGATATGGAACATGCAAGTTTAGTTTTTGTAATATCATCCGTCTGTGCGTATGGGCAGTGCATGTCGTCTTCTGGTCACAGGGTGGCAGCACTTTCCAACTGATGTATTCTTGCGTGCTGCTGGATGTCCGTGTGAGTAGACTTGTGATAATATATATATATATATAAATATATATATATATATATATATATATATATATATATATATATATATATATATATATATATATGGGCCTGGTAGTTCAGCAAGAATTGGAGTTCCAAGTGGATTTTCAGAAACCTATTGTGAAAAGGAAACTTGTACCAAAAGATGGTCAGCCACTTCTGATTTCAGAAAATATTGAAGCCATTAGATCATGATAGCAAGATAACACTGGTTTTCAGTAAGACAGCAATGACCCCATCCATATTTCTCTCAGTAGAGGTATCCTTTAAACTCGGTGCCCAATATTTGAAGCTCTACTGTTGTAATCAATAAGCGCTTCACCCTTGACACCTCTCAGCATTTATAAGCACCATTCGAACGTCTGTAACCAAAGATACCTGCTGCGGTAAACCTTAAAATATTGCTTGGGATGTTTGAAATGTTATCCCCAGCTCCGTGTAAAAAAAAAAAATAGAGCACAGTTGCCACAATTGTGATGAAGCATTTTTTTTTTTTTTTTTGCAGCTGGTTGTGGATTGAACAAATACATTCTTAACCGTAAACTACAGAATGACCCGTGCTTTTAGCATTTTTTACATTTATTTTGTTATAGTGGTCTTTTCTTTTATAGTGAGCCTATTGTCCACAGAGACTTAGGCATTTAATAATTGAATGAAAGGACATAGGGTGGTCGGATATACAGCCTGGAATCCAGTTTGCTTGCCAGGAACAAAATACCGGCTTTAAAGATTAATACAGGTACCACAAGGTACTTGCACCTTACCAGTCAGTTTATACAAAGTGATGGATCAGGCAGGTTTGCTTTAAGAGTATGTCCCAGCCAAAACTTCTTAAATTTTCACAGGGATGAAGTGAATCAGATGTATGGGTTAGTCTGCAGCCTTCAGGAGGTTGACATTTGCAAAGAAAAATTGTTAAAAGCTTGCCCACCCTAAACCCTGCTCCTTGTATTATGTGTGACAGACCTAGCTGGGACAGAGGCTTTGGAGAGGACTGAATGCTAGCCTCTTGCTGACCAATTATGGGCCCTGGCATTTGGAGGAATGGTGCTCTTTGTGAGCTGTATGCCTGGGGACCCTTGAGGTGGTGTTACTTTAGATTCAGGTCCATATCCCCCCATGAGACAGACTCTGGGGACCCTGTATTTGCCATATTACAAATAGTGACTGATTCACACTGTTGGGACACATACTGTGAGGAGATGCTGATGTCAATTCCAGCCACCTGTCTCTGTCTGTATCTGATATAATGTAAATTAGTCTAGTATGACTTGTCACAGCTTCTATAGAGTCCTTTCATCCAGTGTTCTAATTAACCCTGCAATTTTATTGAGCTGTATGATATTGTGTATTGTATAGTCGGTGAGCTAGGAGACACAAGTCTGTCCTAAAGGTCATGTCTGAGTCACCTAGTAAATGATTAGATAATTAGCTCATGTTAATTAAGTGTCTGCTTACAGGTTGTATTTTCATCCTGCTGTATATATTTGTGTGAGATCTCAAAATAAAAAGTCAGTCCTGTTTGAACCTCAAGACAGAGCCTCGTCTCGTACTTGGGGGAGAAATATTCGTATAGGTTTCTTGTTCAGCTGATCGGAGTGTTCGGTAGCTGCCTTTGTGTTCGGAAATGGAATGTCTTAAACAGCTTTAACCCCTTTCATACTCAGGGTGTCGTTACATTATGCTTCAGGTTTTTTTTTTTTTTTTTTTGCTAGTTTCCTAGGGGGCTGGTTGCTTTCTCCTCAGCTTTGCTGAGGAAGAACACGGTCTATCTGGTTTTCCAGACAGTCGCACCTTTCTGTTGACTGTTGGTGTATTTTGAAAGATCTCTTGTTTCTTCCTTCTGTATCTTATCTTTTTTCCTGGAAATCTAGGAAGCATTTTCGCAGGCTTCAGCCTTTTGTTCACCTGTTTATTGCTCGCCTCGCTGTTGGTTCTAATTGTTTCTACCTGTAGTTTTCTCTTGGTGGTTGTGGTTGTTTGGTTATCCTCCACTTACTGTTGAGGACTCCTTTTTAATAACAGTATTTCCCTTGTGATGCTCTTGACCTGCCTTGCTAAACCAGACTACCCTTTTGGTGGTGGTCTTTGCAGAAGCAGTTCCCTATTGCTCTTCAACTTTTCTCTGACTTTGCTGCAAAATCTTTCTTTGGTTTATCCCCCGTCTGTTGTATCCCTCAGTGCCTATTGCCCACCCCTTAACTGCATAGCTTTTAGAAGTCCCATACATTTATGACTTCATCTTTGTGCCCCGATCATGTACCTGGTGGTGAAGCCTGACGTGGAGGTAGGCTTCACTTACAGCTTTGGCTCAGGGGCATCTGGTTGTGAGACAGTGGCCACACTAGGGTTGGCGAGGTATGCTTGCCTGTAGTTTGTCCAAAGATCTGCACAGGTAGGTAGCTAGTGCTTCCTCAGGGATGAGCCAGGTGGCAAAGACAGCAGGTAGGTGTTGACAGACCCGGGCTGGAAGATAGTAGGCTGGCAGATACTTGGCAGGTGACTGGTTACCAGTGCTGGGCCGACTGGTGAGGACCGAGTAGAAAGAGGACCAGTCAGCAGGCACTTAGCAGACCGAGTAAGGCAGGATGCAGGGTCAGACAAACCAGGTCACTAAGAGATGAGCAGATCAAGCATAAACAGCAAGCGAAGGAGTAGTCAGGTCAGAGGCCAAGGTCGGCAGCAGGGGAGCAGCAGATCAAGTAAAGCAGAAGGCAGATTTCAGAGACAAACCAGGTTCAGAGCAGGTGGCATTCAGATGTAGTCAAAGGCAACGTAACACAGGAACGCTGCAGTTCAGACGGCAATGAGACAGTGCAGCAGGCCCATTTAAATAGTCTATTTGATGCCAGTATTTGTGATGGGCTCGGGCGTGCACATGTGCCTGCATGGTTAGCTGCTTGCCTGTGCACATGTATGCACTTTGAAACACCATCTGTACTATAGGCAGGCCTTCTCTGACAGTCCCTCAACAGATGATAAAGAAAATAAGGTTTTTGTTACTGTAAAATCATTTTCTCACCCCCTTTTGTACCTGGTCTTATGTACTACTTGTTCTCAAAACTGAAGCATGACCCGTGGGGGCAAGTCAAACTCCTAAAGGCAGCAGCAGCATGTGTCTATGATGGACTTCATCTCTGTGTCCCTCAATGGACTTGAAAAAGGTAGCAGCAAAAATCACTTTTGGCTGGCATCTCCAGTGTTAGACTGGCCATACACCTATAGATTATCTGCAGATTTTCTATGGTCAGATGGAAAAAGTGGAACAGATTCCTCCATCTACGCTGAAGTGTGTGAATGGAAGAATCTTCCACTGGTCCAAGCTTCCATATCTTGCTAGTCTGCCCCGCTGGCTCTCACAATGCCTGAACATTCTGATTGGGTGCAGGCATTGTTTAAGTTGAGAGCCAGCGGGACCGACTAGCAAGATGCTGAAGCTTGGCCCAGTGGGAGATTCCTCCAGCCACACAGTTTAGCATACATGGAGAAATCTTTTGCACTTTTTCCATCTAACCATAGAAAATCTGTAGTTATTCTATAGGTGTATGGCCAGGTTAACGCAATCCTAGAATATGAAATTCGGAAGAGTTTAATGACTTGCCACAGTTTGTGAGTTTTATGAGACCAAATACTGTCAGGTTTAGTAGACGTTCCAAAATTTCTAGAAGGGCTAAGGGTCTGTTTCACATAAGTCAGTGCAACCTTTCTCTCATGCTTCTGCTTTAGAAGAATGCAGTTGGCTCTCAGGCTATTGCTTAAACCAATAAGCAGACTAGCTTGCATTTAAGCATGTCTTTGACATGGCTTCTAGGATGTACAGAAGGCTTCAATTGAGAAGAATACACTGCATTGTGTTGAGAAAGTGTTACTTGACCCCGTGGATGCTCTTGCCTATGTTTTTCCAGGCTGACATTACATGCTATTTGGAACCAAAGGCTTTAGGTAGCAGGGAGCCAGGTGTAGCAAATGAATGCCAGGGTGAAGGCTAGGACTATAGGATTTTTCTTCATGGCATGTTTAAGAACCGCTTTTTCAAGTTTTTAAACCGAGTGCTTTTCAAACTCTACAAGATGTTTCATTGCATTAGCTTACTCATCTTTGGCTATCGGTTCAGAAAATGATTTTTCTTTCTGATACAATTGTGTTTTTTTTTTTTTTTTTTCTGGCAGTGAAACGTCAATGTTTTGTATGCCACAGAAAAGCCCTCCAGAGAAATGCTTGCCCAAAATCTGACATTAATTGCTGGAGACTTAATGAAATACACTTTGAAGAACCATCTAATGCGTTGGCCTAAAGGATTTTAATTGGATCATAAATAAGACTTAGATGACTGGATGCAGTATATATATCTGGATACTGTTTGCTGATTCCAGATAATGACTTTATTGATGTTTGGAAACCGTTCCACAGTGCGCTTGACGGTATGGCGTTAACCCTTTTACTGCCTGATGGGTCCAGTAACGTGCAGTAAAGAAATGACAAAAGCAGGCCGGGTCAGATGTATCTTTTTGCCTTTTTTAAATTTGTGTTTTTTGGACCAATTGGGATCAGAATTCATCAAAACAATGATAAAACTTGGGTTGTCGGTTTGTATATTTTTTTATGTGAAATTAAAGAACTACTCCTGTCAGATATGAAGACGTACCCTTTAGTTTCCCTGTCTGTTTCTTTGAATGTCATAAAGTTATTTGAAATGGACATTGTGATTAGCGATTCTCGCCCTTCTAAACTGATACAACCTAACTGAAAGCTGAGATCAGGCTTGCATTGATGTGTGGTCTGTAGGCTGTTGGGGAGGAGCTGAGAGTACTTGGTTAGACTTCCAGTTAGAAGAGAGCCCTGGTTGGGGATCAACGGAGTACAGCTTGACTTGTAGTAAAATTATTCCGGGAGGAGGTGGGTAGTGGGTGACGCAGCGACTGGCAAGCTTTGGAAATAGATTTAATAATTTTCATTATGCAATCGTTAAGCACTGTGGGATGGGTAGACCATAAGAGTGTGTAACGGTCTACAAATCTATTGCAAAGTGTCACCTGTTGATTTAACGGTTAGTGATTCGGTCTGCTGACACCCATCCAAAATGTCATTCTTGACTTTGGGTGTTCTGATCTGTTACGTGGGGCCTATGCTGAGAGAAACACGGGGGTTTAGCTTGTTTACCGTGTTCTGAAAATGCATTTATCTGGCTGTTATGTTTTCCTGATTTAAATACATTCTGACCCAGAACAAGCAAGCTGCCAGTGAAGTCAGGCTGTTTCAGTGTTCGACCAAGGGATAGTCTGTAAAAGTGGAGAGAAGGAAAAACGTAGATTGTGGTTTTCCTTTTTAATTCGGTGCTACATTAATAGCAGCTTTTGTTTTGATGCCTGGCATCCCCCCCCCCCAAATCCATATAAGTGAAATTGCATTATAGTCTAGTTAATGTTGAATTTTCTTTCTTTGGCTACAGTTTCAGGTTTCCTATTTACAGTTTTAAACCTTTGTCATGTTAAAATAAGGGATCTACTGCCTTTTACTGTTAGCTGCCAAAATGGACCTTGTAATGTGTAATTTATGTATGCACTTCTTGTCCCTGGGTTGTGGGGTAAAACCCCCACAAAAAAGTAGAGGGAGAAAGTCTCAGACACATGTCGAGGGAAGTTGCTGCTGTTGTATTTTCACCCAGACCAGAAGTGGCAGCTATTATGCAAGTATTATAATAGTTTAACTGCAGCTGCCCACAGCTTTTTGAGTGTGTTTCTAAATCCTTGTGACAGACTATCTCTGTCCCGATGTTGCCTCACATGCACAATGCTAGATGGCTTGGTCTGTGCTACTATATATGTGTAGTGGTCACCTTCCAGCATATTAGTAGGTGAACCTCGTTATTGTAATAGTTTATATACAGCTTTGCTATTTTAGTTCACCTTGTCCTATCTGGTCTGGGATGCTAAAGTTAGTTTTAGTCTAGGGTTCAATAACCAGCATAGGCTAGAGCCAGGGTAGGCATCTGATGGCCACTCCTGGTAGTTAGAGGTCTGTTGCTTGTCAGATTAAAAACTATTAGGGAGGGACTAAAGCTCAGAGTAAATAAGCTGACTCTGAGTTCCAGTGCCGCACTACAATTACTGCGTGTAAGAAGCTGCGTTCCAGGCTGGTTGGACAACAGTTGGAGGATCTCCCATAAATAACTTCAGGTGAAATACAGGGCTCTCTGAAAACATGTGGTGTGGCTGTTTCAAGATGCTCAGTAAGGAAGCACTTGAAGAAAGATGGGCTACGTGGTCGAGTCACCAGAAGAAAGCCATTACTACGCAAATGCCACAAAGTATCCCACTTACAATACGCCAAACAGCACAAAGACAAGCCTCAAACCTTCTGGCACAGTCATTTGGAGTGATGAGACCAAAATTGAGCTTTTTGGCCACAACCATAAATGCTTCATTTGGAGAGGAGTCAACAAGGCCTATGATGAAAGGTACGGAGGTGGATCGCTGATGTTTTGGGGATGTGTGAGCTACAATAACACAGGAAATTTGGTCAAAATTGATAGCAAGATGAATGCAGTATGTTATAAAAAAATACTGGAGGAACATTTGCATTCAACAGTCAAGAAGCTACGCATGGGACGTACTTGGACATTCCAACATGACAACGATCCAAAACACAAGGCTAAGTCGACCTGTCATTTTCTACAGCAGAATAAAGTGAAGGTTCTGGAGTGGCCATATCAGTCTCCTGACCTCAATATCATTGAGCCACTCTGGGGAGATCTCCAACATGCAGTTCATGCAAGACAGCCCAAGAATTTACAGGAACTGGAGGCTTTTTGCCAAGAGGAATGGGCAGCTTTACCATCTGAGAAGATAAAGAGCCTCATCAACAAATACTACAAAAGATTTTAAGCGTCATTGATGTTAAAGGAGGCAATACACGGTATTAAGAACTGGGATATGTAAACTTTTGATCAGGGTCATTCGGGTAGTTTCTGTTGTGATTAGGATTTAAAGAGTAAACACAGTTCATTGATAATAAATGGCTTCAGCCAAACACTAAACATGAGTGAAAGAAAAGTTTTTGTGTTATTCATATTCTCTGAAAAATGGCCAAGAAATCATAAATTCTGCCAGGGTATGTAAACTTATGAGCACAACTGTATATAGTCTTTTGGGCATTGCCATCAATGTGGCATCCGTATAAATTGGGGCATGCATGGATGTGTAGTAGTAAATGCTACAAACAACCCTTCACTGAGTCTTAGTGCTCTGTCCAAGAGTCTATTGATTAGTGCGTGCGCTAACTGCACAGAAATAATGTGTCTAATTTAACTGGCCACATGGATGAGTATAGAAAAAACATTACTTATCCTTTTGAAAGGCTCAGAACATCAATAGGAAGGCATAACATTAATGACTTTCCTAACTCCAGCGTCAGAACTGGCTAAACGAGGAACAAATTACAAATTTATTTTCCAATAATTTTCGCAGTTGTCTTGTTTTAGTACAGTAGTAAAAGTAGATGCATTAAAGAGCACTGTGCTGATAATTTGTCTGACCTGTTCTGAGCAACTTGCTGAAAATGTGCAGGCGGCACACTTGTAGAATAATGCAGCTTACTAATGAGTCAGGAATTCATGGGCAGTTTAAAACACTAATGCACCCTAGGCACTGATGCCAAAGCAGCCATTTTATTTTTTGGCTTCCATGGACTGGCACACATTTGGGTGCTTTGGAAAAGCCTTATTTTCCTATTAATTGGGGTAAATTATTACCACTTATCCACATTATTTGGTTGTTTAACTGCTTTTCAAACCATGATTTAAAGAAGTTGGCAAAGCTTTCGCCGCAGAAAAATGCAGAGTGCTATCTGTCTTGGACTATCTTAGGCTGGGTGCATGTGCGTGAGTTTTGTTAACGCTATCATAGAGCATGTAGTAGTGAAGAATCGCTTTTGGCACAATGCTCCAAATTTGTGTGACCATCTACTGATGCATGCGATTGCATGTATAGCAGTCATTTGCGATTATCAGTGTGGTGATCCAGGGAAAGAGTTGTGCTTTTAATTGTATTCGGGAACTACTCTTTGTATGGCAAAGTACATATAACCTTGTTATTTAAAATAGCACAGCTTTTAGTGTTGTCTACTCTCTTATATGCTGGTTGATTTAAAAAAAAATAAAAAAAATGCACAGATTCATCTACTTGGTAACAGACTATATTGCCAAAAGTATTGGAACGCCTGCCTTTTACACGCACATAAATTTAAATGGCGTCTTCGTCTGTAGGGTTCACTATTGAGTTGGCCCGCCCTTTGCAGCTATAACAGCTTCAACTCTTCTGGGAAGGCCGTCCACAAGGTTTAGGAGTGTGTCTATGGGAATTCGCTGGGGCCAATAAAAAGATGGCGACATGATCTTTACGCAGCTACAGATCATGCACAGCCAGGTTGATCATTCCAGCTGTGGTATTGGTTATGGCACTATGTGGCAAGGGTTGTACACAGTAACACAATTCCTTGTATAATAAAGATTTGCGTTACTGCCCTCCCTGCCAGCGCAACCTGGCTCTGTCCTTATAATTGCTGAACAGTTTTTCAAACACAGTGGGTGTTTGTACAATGCAAAGTATAGTACCCCACCCAGAGCTGACCAGAAAGACTGCCGCTTTGAGTCTTGCAAGCTGTAGCAGAGAGGGGAGTGCTGAAAATTTCTTACTCCCCAATAGCAGCAATACTGCTGCTTTACACACTGAATCTGAGCTGTGGGGATGAGAATGACAGTTGGACCGGAAGCCATGTTGCATCCACCCTTTACAGCCGCAGTCACTGTTCAAATGTGTAACCATTCAGATATCATGATATTGCAGCCAATTGCAAAGTTTAATGCGAGTCCTTTCAGTTCCAGCATATCTGATTGGTTACCCATTACATGAATGAATACATTCACTGAACGGCTGGACCACAAATATTTCACTCGGTGGCTGTTGTTTTTCACACCACCTGCCTGTTGCAGTGGGGCTCCGTTTTCCCCAGCTACATGTACTAGGCTTGTAAAGCTTGTTAGTTGGCTGGCTTTACTAAGATCCCCTTTTACACTGAGGGGGTTTTCAAGTGTTTTAGCGCTAAAAATAGCCTCTAAATAGTGCCTGAAAACCGCCTCCCATTCATTTCAGTGTGTCTTTTTACACTGGGGGTGGTGCACTTGCGGGACGTTAAGAAAAGTCCTGCAAGCAGCATCTTTGGGGCGGTTTGGGAGCGCTGTATACAGCGCGCCCTGCATATTGAAATGAATGGGCAGCGCACTGCACATGCGCGAGCCGCGCTGTGAATGGCCGGACAATCTTCTGGGACCTGTCCCGGTTTTTATTTTTTGCGCTATAAATAAAAAAACAGCGACAATTTAGAAAAGCAATATTTTTTACATTTTGCTATAATAAATATCCCCCCCAAAAAATGTAAACAAATTTCTTCATCAGTTTAGCCCGATATGTATTCCTCTACATATTTTTTTGGTAAAAAAAAAAAAATCCCAATAAGCGTATATTGATTGGTTTGCACAAAAGTTATAGCGTCTATAAAATAGGGAATAGATTTATGGCATTTTTTTTTTTTTTTTTACTAGTAATGGCGGTGTTCTGCGGTTTTTAGCAGGACTGCAACATTGCCGCTGACGGATCGAACACTTTAGACACTTTTTTGGGACCATTGACACTTATACAGCGATCAGTGCTATAAAAATGCACTGATTACTGTATAAATGTCACTGGCAGGGAAGGGGTTAACACTAGGAGGCGATCAATTTAAATGGGTTAAATGTGTTCCCTAGGAGGTGTTTCTAACTGGGGGGAGGGGACTGACTGGGAGTACAGAGAGATCGCCGTTCCTGATTACTAGGAACAGACGATCTCTCTCTACTTCCCTGTCAGAATATGGATGTGTTTGTTTACATTGACAGATCCCCATTGTTGGCTCTCTGAGCGATTGTGGGTGGGCAGCGGACATCACGGCTGGTGGCCACGCACATCGGTGCCATGTGCGCCTGCTGTAGCTGTTAAAGGGAAAACCGTAGAGCTACGGCGATTCGCGGGAATGAGCCGACCTGCCACCGTATGATGATGATGATGACAGCGGCTGGTCGGAAATTGGTAAATTATGATTTAGCCCCTTTTCACACATGTGGACTGTTTGCCGTTTTTTTTTCATCCATCCGTTGATGGACGTTGCGTTTAATAAAATGGAAACTGACAAACTGTCCCTTTTTTTTGCATCTGTTTTTGCATTGGTAGTGGATGTGAAAACCTGATGCACAACTGATGTAAACGTCACCTGTTTTAAAAAAAAAAAAATGTGACTTTACTGATGGAACGAATGGTCCGCATTTGTGTGAAAGGGGCCTTAGGCTGGTTTCACACGGGCTTTCCAAGCAGGTCTGCCTGTCAGTTTTTCAGGTGGACCTGATCGAACTATCCATAGCTCTCTATGGAGCGGCTGATCCGCTGACACTCGATCCGATCCTGTCCGCCAAAAACACGTTTCCTTTTCCATCTGACAGCCCCATAGAGAACAGCGGGGTCTATCGGACCTGTCATCCCCCTGCTTAGCAAGAAGATCCCCTGCTGAGCAGGCGAATACGGACTACGGAAAAAGCCTGTGTGAAACCAGCTTAATGTGATACTAAGGCCAGACAGATGACTTGGGTGTTTTTTTTCTGTCAAACCTGCCATTGTCTAGATCAGTGATGGCGAACCTTGGCACCCCAGATGTTTTGGAACTTCTTTTCCCAGGATGCTCATCTACACTGCAGAGTGCATGAGCATCATAGGAAATGTAGTTCCAAAACATCTGGGGTGCCAAGGTTCACCATCACTGCTCCAGATGCAGGTTACCATGAAGTTTTAACAATGAAAGCATTTTGAGAATCAATTTTGCTTTGCTGAGAGCGCCCAACACTCTGCAGCTACATAACTGGAGATCTAAATGAGCAATTATTGATTTTCCTGACAATTATCTCTACAACCCCTGGCAAAAATTATGGAATCACCAGTCCCTGAGGATGTTCCTTCAGATGTTTATTGTTGTAGAAAAAAAGCAGATCACAGACATGGCCAAAAACTAAAGGCATTTCAAATGGCAACTTTCCGGCTTTAAGAAACTAAAAGAAATCAAGAAAAATAATTGTGGTGGCCAGTAACAGTTAGATTTATAGAACAAGCATAGGGAATAAATTATGGAATCACCCTGTAAATTTTCATTACAAACACTAATGCCCCGTACACACGGTCGGACTTTGTTCGGACATTCCGACAACAAAATCCTAGGATTTTTTCCAACGGATGTTGGCTCAAACTTGTCTTGCATACACACGGTCACACAAAGTTGTCGGAAAATCCGATCGTTCTATACGCGGTGACGTAAAACACGTACGTCGGGACTATAAACGGGGCAGTGGCCAATAGCTTTCATCTCTTTATTTATTCTGAGCATGCGTGGCACTTTGTCCGTCGGATTTGTGTACACACGATAGGAATTTCCGACAACGGATTTTGTTGTCGGAAAATTTTATCTCCTGCTCTCCAACTTTGTGTGTCGGAAAATCCGATGGAAAATGTCCGATGGAGCCCACACACGGTCGGAATTTCCGACAACACGCTCCGTTCGGACATTTTCCATCGGAAAATCCGACCGTGTGTACGGGGCATAACACTTTCATCAGATTAAATCTGCTTGTTAGTATGTAGGTAAAGAGGGTAAATCATCACGCAGTGTTGCACAAGATGTTGGTTGTTCACAGTCGGCTGTGTCTAAAACATGGACCAAATACAAACAACATGGGAAGGTGGTTAAAGGCAAGCATACTGGTAGACCAAGGAAGACATCAAAGCGTCAAGACAGAAAACCTAAAGCAATATGCCTTGAAAACAGAAAATGTACAACAAAACAAATGAGGAACAAATGGGAGGAAACTGGAGTCAACATCTGTGACCGAACTGTAAGAAACCGCCTAAATGAAATGGGATTTACATACAGAAAAGCTAAAAGAAAGCCATCTCTAACAACTAAACACAAAAAAACAAGGTTACAATGGGCTAAGGAAAGGCAATCGTGGACTGTGGATGATTGGATGAAAGTCATATTCAGTGATGAATCTCGAATCTGCATTGGGCAAGGTGATGATGCTGGAACTTTTGTTTGGAGACGTTCCAATGAGATTTATGCAGACAACTGTCTGAAGAAAACATGCAAATTTCCACAGTCAATTATGATATGGGGCTGCATGTCAGGTAAAGGCACTGGGGAGATGGCTGTCATTAAATCTTCAATAAATGCACAGGTTTACATTTAAATTTTGGACACTTTTCCTATCCCATCTATTGAAAGGATGTTTGGGGATGATGAAATCATTTATCAAGATGATAATGCATCTTGCCATAGAGCAAAAACTGTGAAAAAATTCCTTGAAGAAAGACACATAAGGTCAATGTCATGGCCTGCAAACAGTCCGGATCTCAATCCAATTGAAAATCTGTGGTGGAAGTTAAAGAAAATGGTCCATGACAAGGCTCCAACCTGCAAAGATGATTTGGCAACAGCAATCAGAGAAGGCTGGAGCCAGATTGATGAAGAGTCCTGTTTATCACTCATTAAGTCAATGCCTCAGAGACTGCAAGCAGTTATAAAATCCAGAGGTGGTGCAACAAAGTACTAGTGATGTGTTGGAGTGTTATTTTGTTTGTTTTTCATGATTCCATAATTTTTTCCTCAGTTGAGTGATTCCATAATTTATTCCCTGTGCTTGTTCTATAAATCTAACTGTTACTGGCCACCACAATTATTTTTCTTGATTTCTTTTAGTGTTTCTTAAAGCCAGAAAGTTGCCATTTGAAATGCCTTTAGTTTTTGGCCATGTCTGTGATCTGATTTTTTTCTACAACAATAAACAACTGAAGGAACATCCTCAGGGGCTGGTAATTCCATAATTTTTGCCAGGGGTTGTACAATGGCAGGTAGGAATGCGATGGAGATTTTTCCAGTTTTTTTTAAATTTATATATTTTTTTCATTCTGCCATCTATGTCTGCGATCTTGCTTCACATGTGACTGATTCACTTTTAATCTGTCGGTATTGAATAAAGTAATTTGTGCTGCAATCTTGCCTGTTGTGAATGATCCCCATTGTCAGTTTTAAAAATAAATAGAAAAAGATATAACTAAATTAAGCGTGACAGCACTTTTCTAAGAGCCGATATTGATATTGGATGTATTGGAGAGCTTGACATTTATTAAATAATTATAAGCATATCAGTGTAATGACTTAATATAATTATGAGCCATTGAAATAATTAGACCAAGAGGATAAAATAAAGATTAGCACATGCAGAATGTTAGCTGAAAAGATATTGTGCTTTCAGACGATCGGTCTGTGCCTTACATTAGGGAAATAAAGGGATTTTAACATGGAGGTGCATGCAGCAATGCTTTTGAGTGAGATTAAATGACAGGCTGGGTATCCGTCACCCATACTCATGAATGCAAAGGTTATTTACTGTTGTGTACAATCTGCATTGAATACAATTTCAATACATTTTATTTTACACCACTTGATTTATTTTTATTTAAAGTAGCCATAAACCACCAGATCAATCACAGTATGAATAGAAGCAAATTGCATAATGTACATCTGCTGCCATGGAAAGGATACAGAGCGAAGCTGAAAAATCCTCAGACTTGCTTCCCTTCCTATTGAGCTGAAAGGTAAAAGCTCAGTTCACCCCAAGTTAAAAGATTTACTTCAAAGTAAATGGCCAGCCCAAGGGTAAACACTATGAGAAAACTGATAGTTGTGTTAAGTAGAAATCCCTTGTGTGTGCCTCCCTAAAAATGGCTGCAATTACATGGGGGGGGGGATGCTGGGGCTGATATGAGGAGTCCCACTGAGTGCCATTACTCTCTCCAGTAGGTGTATCTTCTCCCACCACACATGTGTACTTGCCTGCATTCAACTTTTTTTTTTTTTAGTTTGGGCAAAGTAGTAACGGTTCCCATCCTTATGCCTATCTGCAGATCCACTAGAGAGGTTACCTCTCACTTGCTGCTCCAGCAACCTTGGTCTCGCTAGACCAGAAGTGAGGATAACTTTCCCACCATAACACAAAAACAAATTTAAAAAGTTTTTTTTTTTTTTTAATTGTTTTGAGGCAAGTTTACACAAACAGTATAAAAAAAAGTACTAAAAAGTACAAAACTACATCACAAAATATGCCTTACAAAATTAGCAAGTGACCCACTCTGCACTCCGCTAGCCAAGAGTATACATAAAAGGATACTGGCTGATGCTGAAAATACTTCACAAAAAAGGAGAAAAAAAAACCCCAATAAGTGTGACGCAGCAAAACGGACTATACAGATCTTCAATAAACACAAAAATGCCAGCTGGATAGTCCTGCCAAATAGCATAGATGTAGTGAAACTGCAGAAAGGAATGTAGAGGAAACCCATATGCGGGTTGCCCATCGCATTGGGAGTTCACACAGAAACTAGTGGGACCACGGTACATCCCCTGGTGCTATAGGTAACCTTCTAAGGACCTGTGCAAATGACAGTGCAGAATTTATGTCTTCCGTCTATCCTTGATCCTTCCATCAAAGGACAATCGCTTTTCTGGCATAAAACAAGGTTCTAGTCACCCTTCAATTAGCCACGAGCTCCACCAAACCTAGGAGACACACCCCTCCATCCTGGGGGAACATAATGGTGGTAAGACCAGTAATATACTTTAATACCCTAGACCAGAAAAGAGAGAACACGTGTATATAATCAGCTGGATTATGAGATCATCTCCAGTAGGTGGCAGAGTGCTGGTTAGATAATAAATTCAGCCGTGCCGGTATTAGATGCACTATTTTCTAATGTATGAACTTATCCCTGGCTGAGATCAGGTGTTGGAAGAGATAATTCCAGACATCCTCCCAGTCTTCTTTGTCCAGACTCGTGTTTGTTTGTTTTTTTGTTTTGTTTTTTCTGATTTTTTATTTTTTTTGGTTTGTTTTTTAAAAGTGACATAGGATACAATCCAATCAGCATACTTTGCTGTCTATGTTGCATTTTTTTCTTGATTTTTTTTGTTTGGTAAACCCATTAAGTAAAGAAAAATCTAAAACAGAACTTTGGACCACATTAAAAACCTGACAGGGAAGGATTTGGAAAAAATCCTTGCCCCTCAGCAATGTGACTGTATCCTTTTTACTTTGCATATCATCCTCAACAGCAAATAAGTTTCAAGAATTTACTCATCTTTCCATTTATTACATAAACTAAACAACAGATGGCAAAAGTCTGCTGACCTGGGCACAATGGTGCATACCATTTTGTCACTGTCCTGCACTATGCCCATTTTGGAAGGTGGTCATAGATGCAGCAAACCAGCTAACTATGGTAGATCAAAGTCGGAACCCTGCTCCCTAACTGCATACCACTTGAATGCATCCAGAGCCTTCATCCCTCTCTCCTGGAAGCAATGCTCCCCACCTACTCAAAAATGAATGGCATCCTAAAACTATGGAAGACCTGACTTCTACATTACACAGGAAAATGTAAGGACGACATGAATGCCTTGGTTTTATTTTAAAACGACCAACCCCTAGCAGAGACACAAATACCTCCTTTTTGGGCCCATGGGGCACAACATTGACAGCTAAGTTGCACTCTATCTCAACCCTCCTATTGAGCCTAGTGGGTATGAGCCACAGCATCTTTTCCAAAGGCCGGTCCCCACGGAGCAGTACTTTTCTGAACTACCCCTGGTAGAGGTCAGCCTACCCCTTTAAAGTGGAACTAAACCCTCCTATGGTTTTCAGCCAAGGAAGCTGCCATCTTGGCCTCTGTTTATTCTTTAGTGATATGATTGAATCACAGTGGTTTTCATCATACAACATTTTGGTTCCCTTACAAAGGCAATATTAAACCCAAAACAAAAAATATAATGTATTGCACCTTAACAATTATGCGATGTGGTGGCTGTATTTGCCTTACCATCCTTCACAGGATTTTAGTGTTGTGTTTTGAGGCCTTAGGCAAGATTTATGTCTCTTCACCTTGTATCTAGAAACACATGGAACTACTCTATCGTTACAGTGGTTGTAAACCTCAGTCATGAAATCTGAACTAAGCACATACAGTATATCTATAGTGTTTGCTTATCTCGCTCCAAAGCTCTAAGTGTCGTTTCTCTCTGGTGCTTCGTTCCTCTGTTATCAGCATGTCTTCTGAGAAGTTTTACCAACACATGAGATAAATTTGTGATGGGGTAGGAGAGCTCAGCACACAGTTTGTCTATTCACAACACAGCTCTTTATCCTTCCTTTGCTCCTGTTTGCTGTGTGGAGGATGGGTGTGTGTGCCTTTCCTCCCATCAGCTCTCACACAGTGTAACTGCAGCTCTCTGCCTCCTCCTCTATGCTCCTGACAGAAGATGAAGGATTTTAACATGATTCTGCCCTTTTGAAGGGGTGTAGGGAAGAGATGACTGCAGAAAAACAAGTAAAGTCTATGTAGGAGGATTTGTTTGATCTCTGTTTATCACCTGAGGCCAGTCACTTTAATGGGTATATGAGGGTTTATAACCATTTTAAATGGGCACCGCTTAAGTGACCCTTAAATATGTGTGCCCCAGAAAGTGGCAAATGGCAACCTATATCAGAAGATTCTCACTTAAGTCTAATTCCATGTTTAGTTTCTCCCTTCCACCTAGTTCTCCCCACCTCCATACTCCATTTACAAACTTTAAGGCATACGTAACTTAACTGCTGGTATATTTAGCACTGTCACATAATGATCCAGGGTCCCCTTCATCTTTTGTGGGGAAACCTCAATGCTACATAGAAAAGCACTCAAGTTTTGTGTAAGCGTCATAAAGGAGATTCCGCTATAAGCCCAAGCTTCATGGTATTACACCCCTAGGGGGGGGTATAGGTATGACAACCTAGGTTCACAGGAAGTGTGTTAAATGATGCCAAGTGTCATTGAACCCGGCGGATGATCAGCAGTCAGTTGTGTAGGAAAGTACATGTAAGGAAGAGTTGTGCTTGAAATGTGTGTGTTTTTTTTTTTCTTATAACCCCACAGGTATGCAATAGGAAATGGGTTTTTAGCCAAAAAACTCAAACAAATGGAGAGCCGGCCACTCTGGAATACCTTCTGGAATTTATTGAAATATGGTTCAGTAAAAGCAAACGGCTAACCTGTTTTGGCAACTCTACCCTTGATCGCAGCACTTTTTTTTTTAGCCAAAGACAATGTAAATAGACTTAAAGGAATTTTTTACTGTACTGTTAACTTTGTTGGTGTGAACTAAGTACGTAACGCTTGATATACCTGTAGGCATGGAAGGTCTGTGCCTAATGACAGCAGAAAGGTGGCTTTTCCTTGTAAAATTTTCAGCCCCCCTCCCCCCTCACTGTCAGTAGAAATTCAGTCTTTCACGCAATATGATTAACAAGCATGCTTGCTATTTTCATGCTAATATTATGTGAGTGGCCAGACGCCATTCAGGGAAAAAAAAAGTAATTGGCGGAAAAGCCTGGCCGGTTGTTCCTCTTTGGGTACCAGCAGGCAGCAGCACGGGCATTAGATGGTCACCAACCAGTACAAAGGAGTAAATGTAGCGTGTGTGTGTATGTGTGTGTATGTATGTATATATGTATGTGTATATATATATATATATATATATATATATATGTGTATATATATATATATATATATATATATATATATATATATATATATATATATATGTGTATATATATATATATATATATATATATATATATATAATTTTTTTTTTTTTTTTTTTTTTTTATTCATACATCATACAAAAAAAAAACATCTTCTACCAGGTGTCAGCCACAGGAGTGGCAGTATGTGATCTTTGATCTGTCAAATATATACATTTTGAAATGATGACAATAGCAGCAGAATGACTGCAACACAATCCAGCTTTGGTAAAGGGGTCTGCTGAACAATCTCATCACACATGATTTTTCTGATTTATCACACAAGGCTCAAGGGTATTTAGCCGACTACTTTTATGGTTTTATTCATATTGAATTGAAAGGAGGAAATCAGTTGTATGGTATAAATTTATTTTATCACTTGCTATGATTGCGCAGTCCTGCACACAATAATAATGTTTTATGTTTGTCATGAACTGGGCTGTTGCAAATTTCCAGGCATATGAACGGTGGAGATCTAGCTTTGATATAAGATGTCTGTGCTTAAACAAGCTGTAGTCTATCACTTTTTCCGCTCCCCCCCCCCCACACACACACACACACACACCCCCCCCACCTCCTGCTATGGGAAAGGCTGTCCAGACTTAAACCATTTAAATGAAGTGAATGTCAGTGCCGTAATACACTGAAGTCATAATTCTTCTTCGCTTGCCCTCAGCCGTACATAGTAGCAATCAATGAGTCCGCCAGTGGAAATGACTGATGGTTACGGGTTCTAGAGCCTAGGTTTCGGCTTTTGAATAATTTTCTTGGAAATTTATGGAAAATTAATTAGACTTTACAGATGTTCCCTTGTTTAAAAAAAAAAAAAATTGGATGCATTTCTGATGGACGTCATCTACTTTATGATTTGGAGATGCCCCCTCCATCGTGACACACAGGCTTTTCTTACTCCCTTCTTTTATAGACCAGTCCAAAAAGACATGGCTGATAAAGTGAAAGACGCTAAATTGGTTTTCTTAGGGCACTAGGCTTTTCATGGTAAGTTAAATCACAATCACAACGAAGGACTTGGCTATTTAATAATATGATCTGAGCACTGATCCACCATCACCACCACCAGTACCTCTTCCTCTCCTTGCTAGATTATGATGTGCAGCAGTCAGCTGCAAAGGGTCTACAGTGAAGGTGAAACTGTCGTATCGATCTTTTTAGCACTAAAATATGAGCCACTTTGCCGTACTCCCCAATGCTGTGATGTGAAAAAATAATATCTTGGATCCAAATTAAAAATATTGATCCTCACAAGGTGTTGAAAGTAAATAAACACCTTCAGAAATATTCAGGTCAGCCAAGATATGGCGTTCAGCAATAAATGTGTCAACCTGTCAGAATTCAGGGTTCTTGATCTGCTTTTCCTTTGAATTGATTCCTCGTTATTTACTTCCTAAAAAGTATAAGAAATTGTCCTTTGCTGTTAAATCCATGTGCTTGGTTCAATAATTTTCTTTTGATCACACTGGTATCTCCCAACCACACTGGATATTTATGCTACTTTTGTCTTACTACTTTTAAGGATTTTTTTTTTATTTTATTAGAAAAAGCATTGCATTGTAAAAATGAATGTTTAAGTGTAACTTAATTTTACAACCCTGAAACCAATATTATGCTACAGTGTGTCAAAGTATCTGTATATACAGTTAGCTCCATATATATTTGGACACAGGCACGATTTTCATACTTTGGCTCTGTATGACACCAGAATAAAATTAAAACAAAACATTCCAAATTAATTTGAAGTGCGGACTTTCAGTCCCCCCATTTTCAGGGGCTCAAATGTAATTGGACAAATGAATAGAATCACAAATAAAATGTTCGTTTTTAATATGTTGTTGAATCCTTTACTGGCAATGACTGCCTGAAGTCTGGAACCCATGGATATTACCAAAGACTGGGTTTCCTCCTTTCTGATGCTTTGCCAGGCTTTAACTGCAGCTGTCTTCAGTTGTTTGTGGGTCTTTCTGCCTTTAGTTTTGCCTTCAGCAAGTCAAAAGCATGCTTAATTGGGTTGAGCTCAGGTGATTGACTTGGCCATTGCAGAATATTCCACTTATTTTCCTTCAAAAGCTCCTGGCTTGCTGTTTCAGTGTTTTTTTGGATCATCATCCATCCTGTACTGTAAAGCGCCGTCCCATTAACTTTACTGCATTTGGCTAAATCTGGGCCGACAGTATATCTCTAAACACTGCTGAAGTTGAATTCTGTTGTACAAGAATTTTCGTATGGTGAGTAACCTCTTTACTTTCGACATAGCATGCAACAAAAAACGGACGTTCAGTCGTCCGAAAATCTGATGGTGTGTACGAGGCTTTAGAATCGACTTAAAGACCTTTTACCTGCTTAATTGATGAAGAAATAATGGAGTAGCCCACACCTGGCCATAAAACGGCTTTTAGTTAATTTGTCCAATGACTTTTGGCCCCTTAAAAAAGGGGGGGGGGTGGCTATTAAGAACTGTAATTCCTAAACCCTTCCTCCGATTTGGATGTACCGTACATACCTTCAAATTAAACCTGAGAATCTACACTTTCAGCCCATATCCATTGTATAACTATCATTGGAATATGTTTTAGCAAATACCTGTGTCCAAATATTTATGGACCTGACTGTATATGCTTGGAGGATTCTCAGTAAAAAAAAAAAAAAAAACTGGATATCTTTTTTACATCTAGGAGCAACCAACTGCAATGTTCAGTGGTATGTGTACTTTCGACTTCCTGGTTATTCACTGATTATCAAGCATAGTCTTGAGAGTTGACCCAGTGCTCGCAATAGAACACAGTTTAATTGCAACTTTTTCCCCTAAAGCTAGGTCTCCTTAAACCTGAATTCAGGGAAAACAAAGTCTTCCCTTGTAGTGGGGCTGAGCCTGCACTGCAAGGGATGACTGCTTTAGTTTAGGGCAGTGGTCTCCAAACTGCGGCCCAGGGGGCTGATGTGGCCTTTTTCTTGCCTTTATCTGGCTCTTGGGGCCCTATTCTTCCAGTTGACATGAATGATGGGGTACCATTCCCCCCTACTGACACCATCATTGGTTTCCTATTTTTCCCTTTGATACCAACAATGGAACACTAGTCCTCCCATTAAAACCAATGTTGGTGCACTGATGCTTGGGGATTTTCTACTCCCGCTTGCCACAGCCTGACCCCCCTTAAGCATGAAGGACAGTAAATTGGCCCTTTGCTTAGAAAGTTTGGACACCCCTTGTCTAGGACACCGTAAGAGCACTTTTACTTGTTCCTCCTCTCCATCGGCAGCCCTATGCTCTAGCAGTGGACTGTCCATCAGCATCAAGTTCAGTGCAAGGCTATGGGGAGAGAGAAACAACAGGCGCAAGGGCCACCATCGTGTAGTACTGAAAAAAAGCAATCCCTTTATTAAGATAACATGGGCCCTGCCCCTTACACCACTAGTATACATTAAGGTAGAGTCTCTCTGGGTCGGTATAAAATTGCAGAGGATCAGGAAAATGAGTGCTATACCTGGTCCTCTAGGCATAAACAATCAGTCAACCCTTGTAGTGCAGGCACATCCCCACTGCATGGATAGACTTTGTTTTCCTAGAGTTCAATTTTAAAGCCTACATTCAGACAAACCACTAACTACACAGATAAAATCCATATAATGAAGCGTTTTACCTCCCAAAGGACTTGTTTCTGTCCAGCCTGTCCTAACATTTTATACAGTTCTGCACATAGCAAATCTGTCTGCTAGGACAGAAGATTTGATTTTTCTCTACTTCAGTAAATTTAAAGTGGTGCTAAAGGATTTTTCACTTAATTTTTTGCATTAAGTTAAAAAAACATTCTTTGCTGCAGGAGCCCCCCCCCCCCCCCCCCCTTATACATATTTGAGCCCAATCTTGATCCAATGTTGTGCCAGAGAGCAGCTGCTCTACCTACTCTCTCCCTTCTCACAGGGCAGATTGATGGCAGCAGGAGCCATCGGTCAGTCCAATTCTGTGACGAGGGAGCTGGAGGTGAGTCCAAGTCATTCTATCTGTGTCTATAGACATAGGCAGAGTGGCTTGGGAGTGCGCCTGTGAGTGTGCCACAATAGAAAGTGGCTTCTATAATGGCACACCAAGAAGAGGAGAAGCCAAGAGCATCGGCAGAGGACCCAACAAGAGGAGGATCGGGGCCGCTCTGTGCAAAACAATTGCCTGTAGCAGGTACGTTTTTTTTTAATGTTATTTTAACCACTTTCCGCCCAGCCTATAGCAGAATGACGGCCGGGCTGTGGTTCTGTTATCCTGACGGGACATCATATGACGTTCTGCAGGATAACATGCCAGCGCGCACCCACGGGGGGGGGTACGCAGCGCGGCGATCGGTGGTGGTGTGTCTCATTCTGACACACTGCATCTCCGATCGTGGTATGGAGCCTCTGACGGAGGCTCCTTACCATGTGATCAGCTGTGACCAATCACAGCTGGTCATCGTGTGAACCACGCAGTGGCCGTAAATGGCATTCCTCGGTTCGCCCTGACAGGGAGAGCTGATCGGCAGCTCTCCCTGTCAGAGGGGGATCTGTGCTGATAATCAGCACAGCCCCATCAGATGTACCACCACAGCTGCAAAAAGGTGCCCATCAGCTGCAAGTCAGTGCCCTTTAAAAAAAACGGATATCCGTGCCCACCACAGTGCCAATCAGTGCCCAGCAGTAACACCTGTCAGTGCTGCATATCAGTGCCGCCTATTGGTTCCCATCAATTCTACATATCGGTGCCTCCTTATCAGTGCCCGTCAGTGAAGGAGTTAACAAAATTTTAGAACCGAAACGAAGAAACTTTTTTTTTTTTTTTTCAGAAATTTCGGCCTTTTTTAGTATAGCAAAAAATAAAAACCCCAGTGGTGATCAGATACCACCAAAAGAAAGCTCTATTTGTGGGAAGAAAATTATAAAAAATTTAGTTTGGGTGCAGTGTTGCATGACTGCGCAATTGTCATTCAAAGTGCGACAGCACTGAAAGCTGTCCTGGGCAGGAAGGGGCGAAAGTGCCCGGTATTGGAGTGGTTAAAAAGAAATGATTCACAATCACTTTAATACATTTCTTGTCCCTCTCCAGCCTATGAATGGATAGTGAGAGGAGAAGCAGCAGATCAATAAGGTATGCCATTCTGGCCTTTTCTCCTACCAGTAGAGCTGTGCAATTCGTTACGAATTCATTTTCGGACGAAATTTGGCATATTTATTCATTCTGGAGCATCCAAATGAACAAGAGACTCTTTTGATGAAATGCGCACGAGAACGAATTGTCATAACGAAAACCCGAAAATTCGAAAGCACGAAAAACGATTCAGCCTGTGAGTTTACTGAATCGATTTACATTGGGATAATTTCATTTTTTGGATTTTCGTTCTTTCATACTATTCGTTATCGCTGAATATAAAGAAATAATTGAATGCATTCGTATCTCTCTTGGATATATTAGGATTCATTTGATTTTCGGATGGGCAGTGTTATTTCTGGCCAATGAGCTTGTCCCTTATTCACTTTGTGTGTTTTTCTGTTTCTGACTGCATTCCATGCAGAGTCCAGACAGGGTGTGGTGGACCGGTGGCACGGTTTTGTTGGATTTGTGAGTCTCTTGTGACACAGAGAGAGTGAGAGATAAATAATTTAAAAAATTTCTAATTAAGCTTACTCTATTTCGGAAAATATCCGAATTAACGAAGGTTACGAACAAGTACGAATACAACCACGAATGTCCAAATGAAAGAAGGGTCCAAGCCCGAAGTAACGAATGCCATATCCAGGGGAGTTGCTAGGTGGCAAAAAGACCAGGGGCTTCAGCCTAAGGTCCAAGGTCGGCACGGTGGCGGGTGGTAGTGGCGCTGGTTTTTTTGACTGGGTTGGCTGGGTGGTGTGGTTGTGTGGCAGGGGGTAAGCTCACTTGCTGCCTGGCTTACCAGTGCCCTTACACACACTGACCTACCTGACCTACACACACTGACTGACCAACACCCTGACTGACCTACACACACTGACTGACCTACCTGACATACACTGACCTACCTACTTGACACATACACTGACCTACCTACCTGACATGCACTGACCTACCTGACATGCACTGACCTACCTGACATGCACTGACCTACCTGACATGCACTGACCTACCTGACATGCACTGACCAACCTGACATGCAGTGACCTACCTACCTGACATGCAGTGACCTACCTACCTGACATGCACTGACCTACCTGACATACTAACCCACCTACCTGACATACACACACTGACCTACCTGACCAGGAGACAGACTTTACGTGTCCTGCAGCAGCTCAGGCGTGGTGTGCGAGGCAGCCAGAGAAGAGGAGTAGAGCCGCTCACCCGAGCGGGGATCGAACTGACACGGCGGCCGCTTTGTAATTCCCGCCTTCTGGAGCCTGCAGCGCCTATGATGGACGTCACACGTCCCGCCATTGGACCAGTGGGACGTCCATCATAGGCGCTGCAGGCTCCAGAACGTGGGACCTGCTATGTGACTCAGCCGCACTCGGCGGTGCTCAGGGTCAGATCAGTCCCCGCTCGGCAGCTTGTGGCGGCACTCGGGGCTATTAATAGAACAGTACCCCCCAGTGACCCGGGGCTTTTTGGGGTCCCACTCGGGGCTTCAGCCACTGTCACCCCCCCCCCCCCCCCCCCCCCCCCCCCCTGCCGACGCAACTGGACATATCTAATACAAATGCATCCGAAGTTACGAATGTGAAGTAACGAATACCGATCATAAAGAATAATTCGATAGAGGAACAAAAAAAAACGGCTGAAACAAAACAAATTTTTCGGTAGTGCACATGTCTACCTACCAGCACATGAGTACTGCATTGCTGCTTCCCCCTCACCCAGATTGAGCTCTGCTAGAAACTGCAAGTCAAGTCATATTACTGGTCTGCCTTTTTTTGAATGACTCCTAAATGTAAGCACATTGTGAAGAGAACACTGTAGTATCTGTGTGGAAGGAAATATCTACTCTTTCAGAATTGGGCCCAGTGTTTATACTGGTATGATTTCTTACACTTTTATGTTCCTTGAAACAGCAAGTTCCCTTTTATTAAACATTACATTTCATGCAGCTGTATCCTGAGTGACATATGAGTGTGAGAAATTCATATAGTTGCTTCCTGAAGCTTTGCAGAGCCTTTGTTTTTAATTAAATGGACGTGTTGATGTGGAACCAGGTAGACTAATACTAGCAGATTGCTATTAATCCTTTCCAGATCAGGTGGGACTATTGGGACTGCAATTGCTGAGCTGGTCCCAAAATACTATCTAATTGGCTGTCATGCTGACCCACTGACTTCTATTTTTGAAATCACTAACTAGGTTCATATACAGTATGAAGATCAGTAAAGTCTGAGTTTCTTGTCCTGCATACTTGCTCTGGGTTAGTAGCTCAAGGTAAGCAAAGGGTTAGATGACACCCAGGCTGCTGGAACTTGCAGAATAAGTTGGCAATGACCACTTCCATGGTGGTCCAGAGTCAGTGCTGACCATAGTACCTGCACATTTGCTTAACATCCAACTCTGAACTCAACCACCCGCCAGCAGATTATTACCGTCTCTGCTGGAATTGTTCCCTGTGGTTTTTTATGGTGTTTTAATGCTTAAATTTTTATGCTTACCTTTTCCAAAGTCTTCAGGCCGGTCACTTAACACTCTGAGCCTTCTTATATCTTCAGTCGTCTTCATTTGGTTTGGTGGCCTTTCAAGTGCAAAGATTGGCCATGAAGTAAGTGCCATTGTCTACATCAAGGGTCTCCAAATTTTCTAAACTACGGGCCAGTTTACTGTCCTTCGGAACTTTAGCGGGGTGTACTGTGGAAAGTGGGAGTAGATAATGCCTCAGGTTTGGCGATCGGTGGTAGTAAAAAATTACATAGCGCCCCTGTGGTTGGGTGGAAAAGGAAAAGTTCCCAATCGTTGGTATTAATTGGAGGAATAGTGCCCCCGTCATTGGTGTCGGTGGGAGGAATAGTGCCCCCATCATTGGTGTCAGTGGGAGGAATAGTGCCCCCATCATTGGTGTCAGTGGGAGGGATAGTCCCCCCATCATTGGTGTTAGTGGGAGGGATAATGCCCCATTGTCAGTGTAAGTGGAACGAATAGTGCCCCATCTTTGGTGTCAGAGGAAACATTTTTGCTACTTCATTGGTGTCAGTGGGAAGAATAATACCCCATTTATGATGTCAGAGGTGGGGGGTAATGTCCCAAGGGCTGGATAAAGGCAAGCAAAGGGCCACATAAGTACACAATAAATTAAGAGCACAATGGTGGCACCCCTTCGGGGGGCAGAGCCATGACTTTCTTCATTAATAGGATCTCCCCAGCCTTCCAGGTTCAGTGATGCTGGGCATCATTCCCCCTAGAAGATGCACAAAAGTGCTGTGGTTGGAAAGTTCTAGAATAAAAGTGAGTATTGCAACATAAGTTGCACAAAGCAAGGTCCATAAAGACATGGATGAGCGAGTTTGGGGTTGAGGAACTTGACTGACCTGCACAGAGTCCTGACCTCAACCTGATAGAACACCTTTGGGATGAATTTGAGCGGAAGCTGTGAGCCAAGACTTCTCCAACATCAGTGCCTGACCTCACAAATGCACTTCTGGAGGAATGGTCAAACATTCCCATAGACACACTCCTAAACCTTGTGGACAGCCTTCCCAGAAGAGTTGAAGCTGTTATGGCTGCAAATGGTGGGCCAACTCAATATTGAACCCTACGGACTAAGACTGGGATGCCATTTAAGTTCATGTGCCTGTAAAGGCAGGCGTCCCAATACTTTTTTTTCACAATCTAGTGTAGGTTTCAGAGTTTAGTGCCCTTATGTTATCGAGAGTCAATGATCTCTTCCCCATGTAGTGATAACAATAGCTTTGGCTTTTCTAGAATATAGGCTTCATTTTTTTTTTTTTTTATCCTGTGCTTTCTTATTCAGCTGTGTAATTTTCCAAAGTGCCCTCGGATCTGCTTTAGCTGCCACCACAATCCCTCCTTCCAAACTGGAATGTCAGAATACATAATTGAAATGCTTGCTCTATATATCATTTAAAGCGTCTGTTAATTGAATTATTACACCATATGTTATGCATTGTTAATAGGGCATATTAATGGATCTCAGACTGTAGGACTATGTGAGCTAATTATTTTCCACTGTAAGTTACAGCTATTCATTATGTGCATGTTGGCCTGCATTTGTTTAGCAAAAGCTTATTAATTCTCATTCAGCCTTATGCTACAGCAGTCAACGGTCCATCAGAGAAATGTAGCTTGATTGATAGGTTTTGTTCTTTATCAGCAAACTCATTAATCTCCCGCTGATGGAGAGTTTGTAATTATGTTTAATTATATTAGATGATTTTAGACTGGCTTTGAATGTATTTAGTTGTAAGATCCATACTTACTAGTAAATAACAGTAGGTTTAAGGGAAACCTACTGGGTCAATTCTTTACATACTTTCTGCTTAGATAAAGTAGATCTAACTAAAGCATATTGCTGATGCCTTCTTTTATAGTGGTGAGAGCAAAAAAAGTTTGTGAACCTCTAACTTTATGGACTTTTACAAGAGTTGCTTATTTGTCTATAAACTGAGCACATCCTTGAGGGCTCGTTTAGATTTAGGCATGTGCATAGAGGTGCGTTTTTGTTTTTTCTAGTGTTGCATTATTGTGCCTTTATTTTGTGTATTGATGCATATTGTTGCCTGTTTTCAATGCGTTTTTCACTTTATTATTTGTAATGCATAAAGTAAGTGTGATACTAAAGTCTCATTTTTTTTTTTTACATTTAAAAATAACAAACCTTGTTATACTTACCTGCTCTGAGTAATGGTTTTGCACAGAGCAGCCCGGATCCTCCTCTTCTCGGGTCCCCCTCCCGCTTCTGGCCCCTCCCTCTTGTTTAGTGCCCCCATAGCAAGCGGCTTGCTATGGGGCAGCCGCTGCTCTGTGTGTCCATTCAGACATGGAGGAGCCGTTCAGTGCTGCCCCCTCTCTCTCCTCATTGGCTCATTGACTTTGACAGCATTGGGAGCCAATGGCTGCACGCTGCTGTCTTAGCCAATGAGGCAGGAGAGTCCCGGGCAGCTGACACTCTCGTGCAACATCGCTGGATCAAGATGGGCTCAGGTAAGTCTGAGGGGGGCTGCTGCACATAGGTTTTTTTATCTTAATGCATAGAATGCATCCCAAATTGCCCCTTATTTCCACATCCATGATCAGGACTGTATTGTTGGTAATCAGTAGGTCTAGTAACGCTTTGTTTCTAGTTGGTGCATCTACCATCTGACCCATGAAATTGTCCTGCAAGACATTTAGGAACTGGCAAACCTTAGACTATGTCTGGATAATTAAAATCCCCCATTATGATGCCATCCTTGCTGCTAATTCAAAATGTTATAGGAGGTCCGTCTCCCCCTCAGGTTAGGGGGTCTATAGCTTACTCCCAGTATTTTCCCCTTAGCTTCATCCCTTTGGAGTTCTACCCATAAGGATTCCACCTCCTCCCTAGCTCCTAGTGATGTCATCTCTCAAATTCACTTGTACATTATTCTTGATATACAGGCATACCCCTCCCCCTTTTTTACTCTCTCTATCCCTGCGATAAAGGGAACACATGTAACAAAGGCAATGATGAAACCTCTATTTCCGGGTTCCACAGCCATTCTGGCCATTGTTCACCTCCACCCTATTCTCTCCCATTTTATAAATAAGCTGGTTGCCTGCCCTTACCGTGACTTGATAAGCGCATGCGCGCAAAACTGCAGAACGAGTCACTCAATGACCACACTTGTGGTCCAAGAGGGCTTTGTGTGGCTTCTCCCTGCTTCTTTCCGGCGGCCTATTCCTATGTCATCCGTGCGGCGCCTAGCCTGATGACAGCATCCTGCAGCCTGGATTATCCTCTCCACAGTGAGTCCATGGACCGACACTTCCATCCTTGTTTGCCACCGTGTGTATGCTCCATCGGATAATTGTTGGACTTTCCACCAGCAGGTTTTCAAATTTTCCGCGGACAAATGTGTGTGGTCAGATTTTCCGAGCGTGTGTACACAAGTCCGTCGGACAAAAGTCCTAAGTACAAACACGCATGCTCAGAAGCAAGGAAGAGCCAGAAGCAGTCGGTCTTGTAAACTAGCGTTCTTAATGGAGAATTAACATTCGTGACGTGGCAAATTATAAAATCTCAAAATGCAGCGCACAATTCTCTTCTTCTTTAATCGGATAATAATGGAGCTGCTTTGCTGGTGATACTGATGGAGTTATTACGAATTTTCAAAGGCTTTTTTGTTTCTAGTGATATCAAGAATAATATTATGCTTTTTTTTTTTTCTTTTTTTTTTTTATTTGGGCAAGTTACCACAACACCATTATCCTGTAGTTTTAAGATCAAAGATAAGTTGGTGTCCCTTGTCAATTTTACATTGTATTTTTTTAAATGTAACTGCCTACTCCCAAACTGTCATTTGAAGTAAAACACATAGCTAATTATTATTCTCCACAATTTTTTTTATTGTGCATTAAAAAAAGAAAACAAATAAAATTAGACATGCTATCTGCCAATAGAACTTAACCAAAAAGTGCATTCTGTGCATCCAAAAATCTAGAAAATATACCAAATCAAATCATTATTCCACCAAAAAAATGTCAAAGCAATAACTCCACGTTATCTCAACATGGCTGGTTGACGAACGGCCGTTCAGAAATGAACTGAAAAGCGTGAAATGAAAAGTGCAAAATGAAAGATGAAAATCAACACTCACCAAACTTCTACTAGCACGAAATTAGCAGAAGGAGCCCAAAGGGTGGCGCTAAAGAGCTGAAAAACAACGTAGTACATAGTAAGTTCGTAATTGTTGGCCAACAATTGTGTGGCCATGTGTATGCAAGACAAGTTTGGGCCAACGCCACGGTTTTGTTGGCCAACAATCCGATCGTGTGTGCGAGGCTTTAGGCCTACCAAAGTTTACAAAAAGCTGCAGAATCCACGCAGGCTCAGTCCACAGTGCTGGAAAGTTTCAGATCCATGTACAAGATCCGGTAAAATGTCATTTTATTCATCACATGGATACAGCAAGGCCTAACAAGCTCGGAAAATCACGTTACTTGAGAATCAAATCTCTCCTGTACCATCTACTGCTGTGCAGAAAGCAAAATGGCATTTATTAATTCTGATCCTCTAATGATTACAATTATTTAAAGGATTTTCTTAGAAGAAAGAGCGGCCCATCTTTAATCTAATCACCCAATTACTATTGTATCTCATTCTGGCTTTCATTTTACTATCGCTTCTCTTCAGGAATCTCCACCCAGTTTTCATCCCATATCACAATAATTGAGTTTAGACCTGAAATCAAATTTATCCAATTGCGTTATCCTTTCTTGAAATTGGATAGGTATCCTGGCAAGGGGAAGGGGGGGGGGGAGCCTAAACTTAATCTGCTTTGTTAAAGCCCCCGGTGGCATGGCAGCAACAGGATTGAGAGGGCTCAAACATTACATGTCACCCAAGACACGATGTAATTTCTCCTCTATCCCTTGTGCAAATAATGACATTTGAATCGAGCATTAACAGGCTTAATTACTTTAAAATTGTCATTTTAATTTACACTGATATAGTATTGATCATACAAGCAGAGATTAAGCTGTTCACTGGAGCAGATGATGGGGAATTAAACATTAAAGGGTCCTCGTGGGGCTGAGAGGGCCGTCCAGCGTGTGCCAGAAGAGAAATGATATCTCTCTGTAATGAACTGGCTGCATGCAGGGACATGAATCTTTGGCCTGCTAGAAAAAACGGAAATAATGGGGTTTGGGAAGCATTTGCTGGTTATTCATTCGCTGCCATGCACCAATTCTCCTGTGATTCATCCGCCGCAGCAACATTTATTTATCCAGCAAATTCGGGAGCGCTGACCTTTTTTTTTCACTAAATACATTTCAGAAAAGACAGAGTGGATTTTTTTGAAAGTGTAACTTTTCACAAATGCTGGTTAATGTTTTTTATATCCAGGAAATGTGCCGAAGACTTGCTGGAGATCCCCGACAGCCAGAGGGCATTAACTTTAGTTATGGCTGTGGTAACTGTTTACAACTTTATGGGAAGTTTTCTGTTCTGGAATTAGGGAAGTTCAGGCTTGGTGTAACATACCACATGGTGTTCAGTGTTCATTTTGGCTCAAGTACAAAAAGAAATGTCATGCTGTAGCCCCATATACCGTATGCTTATCTAAAGTTGACTTTCGATCATCTACCTATTTTGCATTATTGATGAGCTCAGGTGTGACCAAACCTGCCTTAACTATCCTCCTGGGAAGCTGTCAAAGCTAAAAGCCAGTCATAGTTGTCAAGGGTGGGCCTGTGATTGGCTGCCAGCTTTGACAGCTTCCCAGTTGGGAAGCTCTGGCAGGTTTGAATTATTGTCCAAGATACGCCTGACCTCATCCCTATATGACCAATTGTTTCTAAGTGGTGCAAATGACTCCAGCTTCCCATTCTAAATAGTCAGGCCATGTCTGGGTTAGTTCTTAACCAGTTAAAAGCACAGTACTTATCACACACAGAATAACATACCCGTATTTATTGGCGTATAACACGCCCCCCAAGTTTAGGAGGGAAGTTTAAGGAAAAAAATCTGCAGCTTTGTCCATCATTGCAGAATGATCAGTGTCCATCTGCAACCTTGCCCATCAGTGTCCATCTGCAACCTTGCCCATCAGTGTCCATCTGCAACCTTGCCCATCAGTGTCCATCTGCAACCTTGCCCAACAGTGTCCATCTGCAACCTTGCCCATCAGTGTCCATCTGCAACCTTGCCCATCAGTGTCCATCTGCAACCTTGCCCATCAGTGTCCATCTGCAACCTTGCCCATCAGTGTCCATCTGCAACCTTGCCCATCAGTGTCCATCTGCAACCTTGCCCATCAGTGTCCATCTGCAACCTTGCCCATCAGTGTCCATCTGCAACCTTGCCCATTAGTGTCCATCTGCAACCTTGCCCAACAGTGTCTATCTGCAGCCTTGCCCATCATTGCAGAATGATTAGTGTCCATCTGCAGCCTTGCCCATCAGTGTCCATCTGCAGCCTTACCCAAAATTGCAGCATGATCTTTTTTAAATGCTACCGCCGCCGAGAGGCAGAGCTGGATGTCCTGTGTACTCGGCTCATCTCGCAGTCCTGCCCCTTGGCCAGGCTCCTATGGTTGACACAACACCGGTCCAATGGCGGGATGTAAATGCTAGGAGACGAGACTGGGCGTGACTGCGAGTGGAGCCGAGCACACAGTGCACTCAGCTCTGTCTATTTTGGTGCCGCTCGTTCCCTCCTTCCCCTCCAAGGCAGCGCTTCGGCGTATAACACGCACCCACGATTTTCCCCTGTCTTTAAGGGGAAAAAAGTGTGTTATACGCTGATAAATGTGGTAATTATTGTGTGCATGACAACTGGTCTGGTATCACTGAGGAAAGATCTGCTGGTATACTATTTGGTCACCCCATGCTAAAGAACACCCTTGTGACTGGCTACCTTCTGTTCATACATGCACGTGCATGTAGCCTTTATAGCATTCCACTAAATCCAAACATTCACCCCATATGTGCTAGGCTTAAGTTTGATTTCTTATCCCTTCCTGCCCTGCTGTTAATGAGCATCAGGAGGTTTAAAGAGAGTAATTTAAAAAGTATGGCAGGGACAGCAATAAAAAACCTGACAGGTATTTTAACTCTTTCTCCAAAACATAAAAAAAAATGGTCTTTGAGTACTTTAACCCCTTGTCTACTAAGGTAAGTTTATAAACGGTGTAGTAAACAAGGGCTTAAAGTGATTCTAAAGTTAATTTTTTTTTTTCTTAAATGACAAACATGGTATTTTTACCTAGTCTGGAGAGCAATGAATTTGCACAGAACAGCCCCGATCCTCCTCTTCTTGGGTCCAGCACTCCTGGCTCTCTCCCCCCCCCCCTTCAGCATGCCCCATAACAAACTGTTTGCTATGAGGGCACTTGTGCATGCTTGCTCCCTAGCGCCACTGTGTCCTGCTGCTGTCTCTGTCCAATGAGGAGAGAGCGAGAGAGACACTGCTTTCATGCACGTTGCTGAGTCAATCGGGCTCAGGTTTAAAGTGATTCTAAAGGTATGAAGTAAATGTGCTTTAAAGTTGTCTTGAAGACTCCTTGGATGTATGTGTCAGAAACCATGAAATCAGGCCGGGACAGAAGTACATTTAAGTCACACTTGTATAATATTAAAAGTAAAAAGAACAAACTTAGTCAAAACATAGCCAAAGTAGCGTAACCGGAACGGATAGTCAGCCAAGCCAGAAGTCGGGGATCAATGTAGTGGAACAGCAACCGGGATCTGGAGCCAGAAGGGATGTCAGCAAAGCAAGTTTTGAACAGGATCGCAGGAGATAGTTTCTGTGATGTTGACCAATGCGAAGGCAGAGATACATTGGGCTGAACAGCCTAAGTAGGCAGGATTGACGAGCTGGATATCTTCAACAGCTGAGTACCTGTGGAGAGATAGGAGACGGCAATTATCTGGCAGCTGAACGGCCAGCTCTGAGAAAAGGGCTGAGGCCAGACCTGACAGTATGACATTTGCCCAGGCATAGAAAACAGGAAGTAACTGAAGAAATGTTTACATTTTTTTAAAAACAGGTAAATATAATACACCTTCCTATCCATTTACTAATGCTAGCAGCAGAAGGATTAAAAATAGTCAATGTTGACACCCAAATCTATCTGTCTACTCCTCACCTTGCACCTTCAATCTCCTCTCACATTACTAACTTTCATATCAGAATGGATGTCGCACCGCTTCCTTAAACTAAATCTCCCTAAAACCGAGCTGGTAATATTCATCAAGTGAAACCACAAAGCTCCTCATTCACTCCCTCGTTGTCTCTCGCCTTGACTATTGCAACTCCCTCCTCATTGGCCTGCCTCTCCATAGGCTATCCCCTCTTCAGTCTATCATGAATGCTGCTGCCAGACTCATCCACCTTACCCACAGCTCAGTGTCTGCCACCCTTCTCCAATCCCTACACTGGCTCCCGATCACCCAGCAAATTGAATTCAAAATACTAACTACAACATACAAAGCCATTCATAACTCTGCTCCGAGCTACATCACCAACCTTGTCTCCAAATATCACCCAAATCGTCCTCTCTGCTCTTTTCAAGACCTCCTACTCTCAAGCTCTCTCGTCTCCTCCCATGCTCCTCACTAGGATTTCTCCAGAGCCTCTCCCATCCTCTGGAACTCGCTACCTCAACCTGTCCGGATATCTCCTACTCTAATACTAATATCTAATACTGCCTTGATATAAGTCATTCAGAGATGTATACTGTAGATTGTGCAAGTAAAACAAATTCACATTGTTGAGTGATTGACAACTGCACTGTGTGGGCCTACAGAATTTTTCCAAATTTTACTTCTTTATGTTGAGAAGACTAGGCAGAATAATTGTAAGACTTGACAGGCAGCGTGAGTCAGCGAGGTTTAAGGAATCAAGTGTCTGCAGTTAGCCGTCAGTCAACCATGTTGTCATGTGTGTCATGAAGGTCAAGCCTTATCAGAACTTTTCTGGCCTGCTAATCCCATACAAAAAGCTTATCCTATGAATGTCTTTTTTGTGACCCTTTGTAGGTTTTAACATTCAGCTGCAGATAAACTGAAACCATACGTAAATCTTCTGCTATACAGAACTTGTTAAAGTATACATTATGCTTGCGATGATGTAGCTGTGGTGGTTAACTTGAAAAACACAGGGGGTGTGTAATGTGGCCCCTGACATGCCTAGAGGACCATACAAAGCTACTGTTGTGATCTGCTACTGGATGAGCTCTGCTTCTTCTTAAGGTGGATGCTGGAGTCACAGAAATGTCAGTGACGGTCCGTATTATACTAAACCAGGGGTCTCAAACTGGCGGCCCTCCAGCTGTTGCGAAACTACAAGTCCCATGAGGCATTGCAAGGTTGACAGTTAACAGCATGACTCCCACAGGCAGAGGCATGATGGGACTTGTAGTTTCGCAACAGCTGGAGGGCCCCCAGTTTGAGACCCCTGTGCTAAACCATGGGCAGCTAGAGGGTCTGCGACCCAGCGCCATTTGATAACAGAGTAGGGTCTCTGTGTGCTGCAAATTGTGCTCAAGAGTTGAATTGAGATCTGGACCCTAGGGGCCCCACATTGGTGACTTAGGCTTGGTTTACACTGGTGCAGCTGCAACTTGATCCAATTTTCTATCTGATTTTTGTAGTGTGACATTTGTGTGTGTTGATGCATTTTTTTAATGCATTTTTCAGGCCGCCGCATTTTTTTTTTTTTGTACGGGAAGGAGACTGCTCAGTTGACAGGTACTAGTTAAGGAGCTCACCGGTACTCACAGGGGGGTTCTAATTAATGACTCCTTCCCGGCTGACAGCAGTAAGTGAACAAAGGATCCATCATTACTGTTGATAAGGCCAGGGGTGTGCGGAAGAGTCCCTTGTCATCAACATGTGAAGTAGAGGCTATGCTGGTGGGATCTCCCCCCCCCCCCCCCCCCCCCAATGTTGATGGCATATGGCCTGGCATGGTTTGGGGGCACGCACTCTTCCTCCCAACCTCCCCCTTTCCTTGCCCTCCAGGCTGCATGCTTGGATAAGGGTCTGGTATTAATTTTGGGTGGGACCTCACGCTATTTTCTTTTTTTGTTATTTTGACAAGTCCTCCTTAGACCCCTTTCACACTGGGGCGGTTTGCAGGCGTTATTGCGATAAAAATACCACCTGCAAACCGCCCCTAAACAGCCTCCGCTGTTTGTTCAGTGTGAAAGCCCGAGGGCTTTCACTCTGAAGCGGTGCGCTGGCAGGAGAAGAAAAAGCCGCATCTTTGGAGCGGTGAAGGAGCGGTGTATTCACCGCTCCTGCCCATTGAAATCAATGGGACAGCGCGGCTATACCGCGGCTATACCGCGGCTATACCGCGGCTATAGCCGCGCTATACGAGGGGTTTTAACCCTTTTTCGGCCTCCAGCGGGGGGTTAAAACCGCACCGCTAGCGCCCGAATACCGCGGTAAAACATCGCTAAAAATAGCGCTGTTTTACCGCCGACGCCCCCTACCGCCCCAGTGTGAAAGGGGCCTTATAGAAGATAATATTTTTAATGGCAGGCCTCCTTTGTTTTATCTTAATGTTATGACTGGTCGGCGTAAACAAGGTGTTCATTAACAGGAAAAGTTGAATGGGCCAAATTTAAAAGTTTTCATCCACAAGGCCGCTTCATCCAATCAGATGTTTGGGTATTCAGACAGCCAGCAACTGGTGGCAGCTGTCAGAATTCAATAGCCGCAGTGCTCCTTTTCGTCCATAGGCAACATATAGCATGGATGGAGGAATTAAACTTTCTAAATTGTCGGTGTCCATATATTTTACTAGATTGCGCTTGTTAACAGCATAGCTTACACATTTGAAAGCGGTACCGGGACAAGGGGTGGGCAAGACACTGACACTGTGGTCTCATGTGAGCTGGGGGGGCACCACCAGATGATTGAGGGGAGGGGATTTGTGTTGAGAAGGGTTATTTTGGGGTGGCAGGGGGTAAGAATTGTTTTAGGAGGGCAGATTTGGAGAGGCGTGCTGGGAGTCAGGATTTGGGGGATTTGTGTTGGGAGTGGGGATTTGGGGGAGATTTGTGTTGGGAGTGGGGATGGGGGGAAAGGATTTGTGATAGGCGGGGGGATTTGGGGGTTTGTGCTATAAAAGTAGTATGGTAGAGGGGACTTTTTTTTGGGGGGGGGGGGATTTTTTCTAGTAGGGATGATTAGGAGGTATTTGTGATAGGAGGGGAAATTTGTGTGTGCGGGGGGGGGTTTGGTGGGCGGGTTGTGCCAGGATGGGGGATTTTTTTTTTAGACACATAGTGCTCATTTATCTGGGGGGGGTGCAATTTGGCAGGTTGGGCCTGGGCTCTAGATGACCTTGTCCCGGCACTGTTTTGAAAGCACCCCTTTTTCCATGGAAGCTAGATATTTATTTTTTCCCATTTGCGGGCTTTCTACATATTAGAACATTGCTATTTTTATACATTTAAACTCAAGCAACAGAAACAAAATTCCCCAGGAGATCTCCAAATGTCACAGTTGCATTCTAAGTGTCTCTGTAACATCAGGTCCTACTCTAATCAGTGAGATTACCAGCAGTGTGACAAATATAAGCATTAACTAAATTGAGATGACGCTTACCTGTGTGTTACTCTTTATCCTGACTTTTGAATGAAAGAATCTTTCTTCGTTATCATTTTGAGCAATCTCAGTGTTGAAAAAAGGAAAGCTGCAGTTTCTGCACCCCTTTAGGTGAGAACAAGCCTTAAACTGTATTTTGCCCCAAAAAAAAAAAAAAACCTGTTGGGACAATTTAACTCAAATTGCTGGAAATGGCTTACGGCCAGTCAGAAAAATTTGGAAGATTAATTTCTGGAGGAATTCTATATATGGAATGCACCCATTGTTCTGTGTTATAAGAGTCTCACCTAACATTACAACTGTGCTCTGCAAAATACAGAGTTGAAATACATTTATAGTAGATATTTTACATGCTAACGATTTTGATTTCTGTCCATCCAGTCTGGAGAATTTTAAAGTCCTGCTAGATAGTACAGCCAGGCTAGGTGACCTGTTTTCTCTGCAGCGGGTAAACAATAAAGATAGATTCCGTCCCTCCACCAGACAATTGTTGAGCCTCAACAGCTTATTCCTCAGCTCACCGATTTCTTCCCCTCTGTTAGCTACTTGTTGGGACATGTGCTTATAGCGAACCTGATCGGCTCCCTGGTGCTGCCCCCCTCTCTCTGTCTAAATTCTGCAGTACAAGGGATTGCTAGAGGCTGATAAAAAAAAAGTCAAATTCTGACACTTTTTAGTAGTTCCGTTTAACCACTTAAGGACTGGAAGGATTTGCCCCTTAATGACCAGGCCATTTTTGTGCGATACGGCACTTTGTCGCTTTAACTGACAATTACGTGGTCATGCGACCTTGTAGACAAAATTTGTCATTTTTTTCCCCAACAAATAGAGCTTTCTTTTGGTTGTATTTGATCACCTCCTGTGGTTTTTATTTTTTGCGATATAAACAAAAAGAGCAACAATTTTGGGAAAAAAAAACAATATTTTTTACTTTTTGCTATAATAAATATGCCAAAAAAATTAAAAATTTCTTGATTTTTTTTGGTCAAAATGTATTCTACATGTTTTGGTAAAAATCACAATAAGCGTATATTGATTGGTTTGCGCAAAAGTTATACCGTCTACAAAATGGGGGATAGATTTATGGCATTTTTATTAAAAAAAAATTTTTAACCAATAATGGCGGTGATCAACAATTTTTAGCGGGACTGCGACATTGCGGCGGACAGATTGGACACTTTTAACACTTTTTTTTGGGACCACTAACATTTATAGAGCGATCAGAGCTAAAAATGGCCACTGATTACTGTATAAATGTCACTGGCAGGGAAGGGGTGAACACTAGGGGACGGTCAAGGAGTTAAATGTTCCCTAGAGAGGTGTTTCTAACTGTGGGGGGGCAAGTGTAGTGACTGAAGGAGGAGAGAGATTACGGTTCCCGATTTGCTAGGAACAGCATATCTCCACTCCCCTGTCAGAACGGGAATCTGTTTCCCTGAGGAGTGATCGCAGGTCACTGGCGGATATCATGGCCACCGGTCACTCGAATCGGCTCCAGCACCGCACCGCACCGCGTGCCCCATAGAGCTCTTAAAGCGGCCGACGTGCACCTATGGTGATTCGCACAGCCCTGCCAACCTGCCAACATTTATCTTTTTTTTTTTTTAATGCATAAGTGCATTTGCTTTCTTGCTTTCTTTCTTTCATATGTAGCACCCTCTACTCATAGGTGCTAGTAATGGGTTTTTACTAGGAACTGTCAGCACAGGCAAATTTAGCAGTAGCAGTGGGTGTGACCACCTGTGCTCTAGTTCTGGGTTGCCTCCCCTGCTTCCAGGGAGAATGTTCTGGAAGAGGGGCAGGGACTGGAGTGGCAGGCAGCTCATGTGGGAGCCCTGACCAATCCCCAACTGGTATTGGCAGGGGGCGGGTCTCCTATATAAGATGAGGTAACGTGCCACTAGGGAGAGATGTCGACTAAGTGAAGTGGAGGATGGAATACTGGGCAGCCGCAGGAGGGCACCCCCATCTTGGGGGGGGGGGGGGGGCGCGCGCCGATCGCAGGAGGCGGCCCAGGGAGAGGTGTGAGGGAACTTTGCCTCTACACGGTCATTGGCAATGTATTTATCATCACACAGTGATTGATGAAGAACTCCTGGAGCAAAGGGGCAGGTGAAGCTGTCGGAACGTACGGTCCGGTCAAGTTCTCCATCACGGACTCATTGCAGTGGAAGGTCAGTGAGTGTACCACAGTGGAGGGCTGGATGTGCCACGAAGTCTGTGAGGGAACTTTGCCTCTACACGGTCATTAGCAAAGTCTTCATCATTTACACGGTGAATGATGGGGAGTCCTGGATCAGAGGAGAGACTGTGGGGATATGTGTCAAATCGATGTGGCCTGAGGGCGCAGGATTTTCACGATGGGCTGGCTGGGAACAGTTGTCCACCATCCAAAAGAATGCTTTTAAACTACTAGGCCTCCAGGGAGAGGTGCTGCAGGCCTCTGGCTTAGTAGCAGCGAGCAACCAGAGCCTGCTTAAGGACCTATTCAGAGTGGGTCCTTCTTGCTGGCAGAAGAGGATGTGACATTACATTACTTCAGGATTAAGCTTTGTGCAGGAGGAAAGAAGTTCTGGGAACATCACTCTTACACGGTCAAGAGTGATGTCCTCATTCTTTACATGGTAATGGATGGGGAATTCTTGGATGCAATAGTCTGCAGGAGTTAAGCAGAGGAGAAGAAACAGTCTGCATTGGTGATGCAGGAGGAAGATCATACCAATTATAAATGCACATCATCTCTTCGGGCTCTAACTATGTACTAATGTGTGTAAGAGTACATCCTGAAGACCACATACTAGTATGGAAACCTGAACCCGTTTTGAATAGATATATATTTTTTTTTATACTTGCCCGGTATATAGCTTTAAATTACAAAATGGCGTGTGATGTAAGTTATGTTCTAGCATTTGCATTGCATAACAACTTGTTTTCTAAAATGCATAGCAGAGTTTCTATTAGACCAAGGTAATACATTTATAACATAGTTTAAGTTTATCATTTACAGCACAGCATATGGAGTTGAGCTTCATGGGGAAAATATATAGTGTGTTTTTTTTTTTTTGTTTTTTTTTGTTTTTTTTTTGTCATGGTTGCATATATAAGAAAAATACACTCCTTTTTTTTTTTTTTTTTTTTAACTTGGCCAGTGGAAAATAAATTTGTATTTAAAATATCAAGACATGCTCTTGACTCTAAAGGGCATAGCTGAACAAATTGCTTTGAATTCAGAATGTCGTCCTCTTCACAAAATGACCATATTTCTTCCACATGTCAACTTGGCCTCCACATCACGGAGGAGATGTGATCCGTACGGATGTGTATTCTAAATAATTTTATAAATGGGATGTTAAAATTTTTGTGCAGGTTAAAATTCAAAAGACCGCTTAATGCATAAGGCCAGACTTTTAACCTTTTTATTTAAATTTCTGACGAGGTCAGGGTCAGAGTTTAGGCCCCAGAAAGTGTTTGAATCATTGAACCTTTAAATACTCCATTTATCAATGCTATGTGGACTAATATAAATTTTTCCTTATTAAGTCAGTAGGGCTGGTTACCTCAGACAGCCGCTTAGAAATTGTGATGAATTGTGTATATTATACTGACACTATGCTGCCTATTTGTATTCTCAGTTCTTGTGTTTTTGAGCAGTAATTTAAATTTATGCATATCTGTATTGGCTTGTTCATTCTATCTGTCTCCATTACATATCAAAGCTAATATGATTTCGCTTGAAAGACATATACTTTACATGGGTGGCTGGTTGAGTGATTCACCCAGATATGGGATTGCTACTGGACAGAATTCTACTTAACCTGTATACAATGAATAGTGTTGCTAGGTTTGTTTATTTCTCTAGAAATTTGCAGTAAAATATGAAGACACATACTACTTCTTTGTGGTAGGGCTAATAAAATAAAATGGAGCAACATGGTGCTGTTGTCCATCACAAACAGCATCTTTTGTCAGGTCTCTAAAGGTTTCAGATTGCAGGTGCCTTCAATTAAAGCCAGCATATACTCTCCGGTGGCCTTTGTCTTCTATTTGAACACTTTAGTCTTTGGAAGCTTCTTAGGCGTTCAACACTTGGAGCGATTACTTTCAGGGTACCCCTTGGTGCTCTGGTTCATTTCTTCGGCCCCTTACGTTACTTCTGGTCTTGTATTTCAGATACATGAATATAAAATGGGCATGTCTGGGTAATGTATTAAAGTCCTCTTGATTTTCAACTTGGTTGAAGTCCTCTTTTAGATTTGGGAGGGGGTACAATGAAAAGTCCAGAAACCCTTGTCAAGCTTTTATTGCTGCCATCAGAAACTGGGGTGGCGGGGTGGAGGAATGCCTTTTCCAATAGGAACACTCTGTCCATTCACACGACAACGGTGTAAAGCCTCATACACACGATCTGACTTTGTACAAACTTTCCCGTGGATTTTTGTACAAAGGATGTTGACCGTAAACGAGTTAAGCATACTTTTCAGCCAACTTTCACCAAATCACATGGTTTTTCAGCTCTTTACCGCCACCCTTTGGTCAACTTCTGTATTGTTGTCTGATCTTTTGCATTGGTTCTGAGCATGCGTGTTTGTATTTTGGACTAAAGTCCTATGGACTTCTGTACACATGATAGGATTTTGCACCATAGGACTTTTGTTGCCGGAAAGTTTGTCTGTTTGCACAGCCAACATTTGTCCGATGGAGCATACACACGGTTGGATGTTGCCTTAAAACAGCTAATTTGCATGTTTGTCAAAAAGTCCTATCATGTGTATGGGCCTTAAGAGGGGTATTTAACTTCACTTTGAAGAAGTTATATCTTATTTGTCTGACAGAGAAAGTAAAGGGACTTCCCTTTACAGCTTAAGGAAAATAAGGATTTTTCATATTTAGTTACGGTATATAAAAACATCAAACCGGAAATGCTCACTCTGATTACAGGTAGTGAGATTTTTTTTCTGCTGTTTTTACGCAGTCAAAACCTAGAATTAGGTTAAAGTGATTAATAATGGTTGTCAACTGACACTTCAATTCAGTTTATTGCAGTTGCAGTCCCTTATCCCCATCATTGGTTTCCTATACCCCCAGTTGAGGCCTACTGATCTATTGTGTTTTGCTATTACATTAACATGTTAACTACAGTGTATTTATTGTATGTTGTAGCATCCTTTACATTGCTTGTACAATAAAAAAAAGATAAATTCTATAGAAACTAAGATTATCCAATGCATCCTAGAAATCTGTATCTCGGGGTGTTACCCAATAGCCTAGAACCTTTGTGTCTGCTAGTCCATGGGTTTTTTGTCCATATCTTCTCAAAAGCAGATTGCAATACACTCTCTCTATACTAACAAAAGAGAACAAGTTGAATGCTTTTAGTCAGTAGACTAAGGATGCTAAGATGATATGAACATTAACTAACTCAGTGGTTCTCAACCATGTCCTCAATTACCCCCAAACAGGCCATGTTTGCAGGTTTTCCTTTATCTTGCATGGGTGCTTTAAATCGGAGTGAATGGCTTGGTATTTTGGACAGCAATTTTATCTAAGAGAAATTCCCAAAACATGGCCTGTTGGGGGTACTTGAGGACAGGGTTGAGAACCACTGATCTAACTCACATGCAGGAGAATAAGACAAATTCAGGTCAGGCTTCCAAAAACGTCCTAATATAGTTGTTGCAGGAAGAGGAACCTTGGACAAAAGAAAGCCTAGAGGGTCTAGCTACAGTGGATTTTCTAAAATAGACTTCCTATTGAATTGTGTTGTCTTGTTTATATGTAAACACGTAAAGGTATGTCTGAGGGGAAGGGTGGTGAGAGTGTGCCTTTTGTGTGTCACCGCCCTCTTGTGTCTTATTAAGGCTTGCTATAGGTGGAACTATTTTACTTCTAATGTTGTCACTGTTTACAGCACTGCCATATGGAGATGGAAGACCTCCTTGTTCTCTCTAGCTCTCAGTGGATCATGGTTTCATACTGTGCTGTACCCCATTGCATATGAGTTTAAGTTTCTGGCTAATTGATGACGCTTTTCCTATTTAATAATGATTACCTCCCCCAGGATAGCATTTAAAAGCAGGTAAAAACATGGTGGTGAAAAGATGTGCAATAGACCGTTTCTTATCGAATGACTTTGTCCATGAGCCCTAAAATTGCATACTCTCAGAAAGACAAGTAATAACCTAGTGATTAGACTTGAACCTTCCATGGACTGAAACGTTTTAAACATTACAACAATGTTGAATGTTCTAAGGCTATAAAAAGTTAATTACACAGTGAGTACCACAACCTTTTGGGAATGAATGCATCAGTTTATAAAGAAGAAATTCACTTCCTAACCTATCCTCCACATACTCGTACACAAACTTTCTCCACTCTTCCCTATTATCCAGATTGCAGTCCTGCTGTGATCCACTGCCAAGGTGCCACAGTCCATGTCCCGCACTGCTGTCTTCTCCCTCTGACATAATCAACAGGCTGCCTCTTCTAGATTCAGAAACTGGCTTTCGATTATGCTCTCCAGACCCCCAGAGAGTCCCTGCCCATGCAGCCCCCTTCAAATAAATTTCCCGTAGGCATGAATGGCGGAGGGGGACAGGAATACAATAAAGATATAAAAAATGTAAATAAGCAAAAAATGTTGCAATTGTATAGGAATTTGTTTATTTTGACTTAAAAAACAAAACAAAAAAACTTTTAACCCTGATAACACAGGAAATGTTTGCCAAACTGATAAAAAAAAAAAAACATTATTTTAATGCTAGCTGGTCTGGAAAGAAATATGGAGACTGCTGTTGCTTCTTCTGAAAACAGGGATGGTCTACTGTAATGCTAATCTTCTTGCTTAAGTTCTAATTGGATAAGGATTTTTTAAAAAGTTTTCACTAACTTTTTTCTGATTTGCATACTTATGCCATGTTGGTGACTCTGGCAGTAATGAAGCCTTTTGCAAAGTAGCGAGCAGTGGTAATCGGCAACAGTATCCCCCATATTTCTCTCATGATAGGTCTACTTTAATATCTTACAGCGTAAACTAGAATGGGACGCCATTTGATTTAAAATGTTAAACTGGTAGTAAACCACGTGTGGAGCAAGCAGACTCTAATTTTAATATGCCTGGTTTATAGCAATTTAATGGTTCAGTTCTACTGACCTATACGTATGTTTGCAATTATTATTATTTACATTTGTTCTATTTGTATTTAGATCAGCGGCAAATTTTAGATTAGAGTATCAGTATTAGCTAAGAGGATGACTTGATGTAACCCTTACCCACAATCCTTCTCTTCGTGGACCTTTTGGGCTGTTCTCCCTTCCAGATGCGGTTACATGTGTCACAGTCATTCATAGTTAGTGGGGATCTCTGCCAGGTGCTTTTTAGGTAGAAAGAAACTCATCAGCAATAGTAGTCTATTAATGTACAGTAACGGAAGATTGTCTACGCTTTGAGGTCGTTAATTCACTCTGTGGCTGATGGTTTTCATTCTCCTGCTGGTGTCACATAAAAGACAGCTGCTTCAATCACCCATTCTATAAGGAGATTGCCCCTCCGTGCTACCTCTGCCCTTTCACCCCAGTGTTTTTCAATTTCAATTTTTTAAGCCATTTGTCACCATTTTGCACTTTGTCAGAGCAGATGCATGAAGGTGAATAAGACGGGCTGGGATAAATGCCCTTTATATTTAATGTGTACTACTTAATTCAGAAGGATCCGTCTACTTCTATAAAGTAGAATGAAAATGGTAGCCCATTAAAAAAAGGAAAAAAAAAAAAGCCTGTAAATGGGCTTGTTGGGGTGTATGTGTGTGTGTGTGTATGTATATGTGTGTGTGTGTATGTGTATGTATGTATATATATCTCCCCAGACAGGTTGAAATATTTATTCTGACTTAATAAAATTATACAACATTTTTAAATAAAATGTATGTATATATATATATAGATAGATAGATATCCTCCCCTTGGCATTCTCACTACTAGCCAATCAGGCTCTATTGCATGCTCACGTGTTGATGGCCAGAGAGAGCCAAGCTGATGACTCTACAACAGTTTTTCTTGCCTACTAAGGCTCGGTTCACACTAGGACGACTTGTCAGGCGACCTAGTCGCCTGACAAGTCGCCTCCTGTTCTGTACAATGGAACCGTTCTAAGGGGAGCGACGCAAGTCGCTCCGACTTAGAAAAAGGTTCCTGTACTACTTTGGGGGCAACTTGGGGCAACTTGCATAGACTTCTATACAGAAGTCGTTTTGCAAGTCGCCCAGGCAGTCGTGTGCAGGTCGCCTCGGTGAGGCGACCTGCAAGTCGTGCCGCTTCTAGTGTGAACCGGCTCTTAGACTGTCCAATAGTGGTCTTTAATACTGTTCTTTGATGCTCCTAAAGTGCTGAGTTATGCATTTATATGCAATAGACCCTGTCTTATTTTTTATTTCTGTTTTTAGAAAAGTACCCAATTTAGCCTCCCTCCGTGTAAAGTCAGTGGGTGAACAAGACCGAGTCACGGACTTCCTTTTTCTTCAATAGAAGACAAATTCCTCTTCTTCGTGGCCTTTGGTCACATTATATTGTAAGAAGTTTTTAAATTCGGCGTTGCAAAGAAAAAAACTATTTTTTTGCACAAAGTACAGGTGGTCCATGTAAGAGTTATCAGGGGAAAGGTGCCTCCACTGAAGCTTTATCACCAATCCTTGTTTCCACATCAACCCCAAATTTTCAAAATCCAGTTGTCTCGGGGACAGAAAGTGAGGTGAAATCTTCTGAAGAGGGGCACAGAAAGCAAAATAAACATTACATTGATATTAACCCTTCCCTATGCTATCCAAAAAACTTAAAGTGGAGTTCCACCCAAAAAAAAAAAAAAAAGGCATTACTGTGCATGAAATATTAAAAAAAAGAAAAAATAAGAAAAAAACATTTGGACATTTTTTTTTTTTTTACTCACCTCTTAATGCCTGTTGCTTTGTAGTCCCTTGAAATCCTCCTCCTTCCTCTCCTTACGTCACTTCCCTCGGCACCTCCGCTTGCTACTGCTCCTGGGAGATGTGTGTCATCATTTCCCAGGAGTCGGTGGAAAACGCAGAGGGCTTTGTTGCCATCACAATGGGGCGGGCACTTCCGACAACGACGGCCGTTGTGATTGCAACCTGATTAGTTGACTGTGTCCTGTCGAGAAATGCCCCCTGTCGAATAATGCCCGCCCGGTACTACGCACGCTCAGCGCTTGCGCAGTACGGAGCCGCCGAAAGCTGCCGAACATTGGATTCCACTGTTCGGCGGCTCCATACTACGCAAGCACTGTGCATGCATTATTCGACACAGGGAATTTCTCCTCAGAATAACGAGAACGGGCACCGTATCACGGAACAGGATGCTTGTGGGTTTCACATGCCCACAAGCAAAATGAAAACGGCCAGAACACCGTTATCAAATTTCTTTTTACAGATGAAACTGGACATCAAGGGGCAAATTTTAAAGGAGACGTGAGTGCTACAATGCCATTAGAAATGCTTGTGAAAGGTTAAAAAAAAAAAAATTGATTGTAGTTGGAACTCCGGTTTAAGGTTTTTTTTTTTTTTTGTTTTTTTTTTTTTTTATTTTGGCTTACACTTAACAAAAAAAAAAAACTGTTCTGACTTACAAATTCAACTTAAGAACAAACCTACAGACCCCATCTTGTTTGTAACCCGGGGACCGCCTGTATACAACAGAGTTGGATAGAAAACAGAAAGATGAAGGCTATGAAGCAAGATGAATAGTATTTTAGAAAGATATGGACACCATGCATGCATTAGTTATAACATGGAATGCTAGTAGACAGGAATACATATTTAGCATCATACTTTGATCCATATAGAGGTGCTTACAACGTGTAGAGGTTATTAACGAGTGAGTGGAAGCAAGATGGAAATGAGATGAGCGGTTAAAAAGGTGGAAGAGCCAGGCAAGCAGTGTGTACACCTATGTAAGAAGTTTATTAGACAGAGTTGACTTTTGCGAACGCTGTCAGCCAGTCCATCCATCTTATTTCTTCCATTCGTTTCATAGTAGACTTCAAGTTTGAGTGTAGATGTTGCTTCAAGTATGCATTGGATTACAGAGATTTAAATTCTGCAGGCATTAGCAAGAACATAACAAAGATGTAGAGATAATGAATATAATGGCAATGTTGTGGAGTTGTAATTCGAATAATTTCAAAATCGTTTGATGGATTTTTTTTTTTTTTTTTGTACATCAAAAGAAACTTGTACAGCAAAGTGCCCACTCCTAAGTTGAGTGTGTATGGTGTTGGCTGCACCCATGAAGATGCCTTTCATTTTAATTACGTTGGATCATCTACATTATGCATTTGCAATTGTAATCTGTGTGAATTCAGTTATGATATTGAAAGTATAATGATGTTAAAGGATCAAAAGGCTGAGGATTTTATTAATGACATAAACGTCCCTTGTGATTTAATTAATGAGAAAATGTATGGATTACCTTTTGTTTTGCATAACCTTTTTGATATACAAAGTGGCATAATGCAATAAAGCTAATTTTATAATTGGATGCATGCTGGAAATTGGAATTCTATTTTGCTGTGCTAAAAGGTTTAATAGGACAGACATTATTCTTTCTGAATTGTAATTTTGTAAAGTTAACTGTGAAATATGCATATTTTGAAATGCACTTTGGCTTTGTTTGAAACACGCAGAGGCACTTCATAAAATTAAGTCGTTTTTGGTTCTTACCTAAGATTATAAATCATGATCATCTGTAACAGTTCTTTTCTTTTTTTACATCTCTTCGGTGTTTTGCGTTCACATTATTTTGTACCCATTTCACCTGCAACCCAATACTATGTTACAAAGGAAGACTATAATGGCTCATATTTTCTTTGAGACAAATATAGATTCAAATACAGGCGGTTCCCAGGTTACAAATACGATAGGTTCTTTTAGATTTGTTCTTAAAGTGGTGTTCCGGTCGAAATTATATGTTTTAAATAAAAATACCCCTATAATACACAAGCTTAATGTATTCTAGTAAAGTTAGTCTGTAAACTAAGGTCTGTTTTGTTAGTTTATAGCAGTAGTTTGTTCTTTTATAAACTTACAGCAGGCCGTGGCCATCTTAAGTGTGGGCATCTGAAGCCAGACTGTATTTCTTCCTGGATCTCGTCCTTGCAGATCTCGCACATGCTCAGTACAGCACAAGCAGTGTAATAGGTTTGAGGTCAGGTTTCCATAGCAACGGCAGTGTCAGAGGAAGTTGGCGCCCCTTCCCAGAAGACATTGCAAACAGGAAATGATGCGATGGGCCGCGGCCAGGGAGGAGGAAGTGAAAAATGAATACAGCAGATATACAGTAGGTGCTGAGAAAAAAAAAATATCCAATTCATTTACAGGGCACAGTTTAGTGAGGGATGCCAAAGAGTTGTAAAAGTGGGTGGAACTCCACTTTAAGTTAAATTTGTAAATGGTCATCAAGAAAAAGAAGCAGCCGGCTTGGACACCCTGACTGCGAACTCCCGAAGTAAGACTTTGTTTTCCACTGTTCTGAGCAATACAACCTTGGATTGAATTTGTATGCAAGTCGGAACAGGTAAAGTTTTTAAGAGCAACTGCAGCCAAAAAAAGTGTTTTGGGTAGTATAGGGAAGGGTTAACACCCCTTTAACGTTTGTTTTGCTGCCTGTGGGCCTGTTCAGAAGACTTCCCCTCAGATTCTGTCCTTGTGACAATTGGATTATGAAAAATTTGGTCTGTGGTGGAAACAAGGGTTGGTAATAAAGGTTCAGTGGAGACACCTTTTTGCCATATTAACTCTTACAGGAGTGAATTTCCCTTCCTAGAGGTAGATTTCCTCTCACTTCCTGTTGTCTCCCTCCATTTGTAAGTAGGAGTTGTATGTAAGTCGGATGTATGTACCGTATTTTCCGGCGCATAAGACGACCTTTTACAGTAAAAAAAAAACGGGCAAAAAGCAGGGGTCGTCTTATACGCCGGGTATAAAGCTGGGGTTGTCATATGCCAGCTGCACGTTAAGCCCTCCGGATGCTCGCTGAGTGTGCGGTAATACTGTATACATATATTATACACCGCTGAGCCAATCCCTGCGAGCGATGTATTCTATTAATGAATACAAAGCCTGCTCGGATTGGAGTAATAACCTCTGCCAGTCCGAACAGGCTACATACAGCAGCCTGCTCGGATTAGCTGTGAGAGTCTGAGGCGCGGGCTGATTATGTTACAGCCTCTGCCAATCCGAGCAGGCATTGTATTCAATAAGAGAATGCATAGCTCTCCGTGATTGGCTCAGCGCGGTATACTGTATGTATATTGTGAGACCGCATGTTACCGGGTACCAACATAGTTCCTGAACATACGATATTACTGCACGGGGGGGGGGGGGGTCGTCTTATACAGGGAGTATAGCACACAACCAACATTTTAAATAGAAAATTAGGGGGTCATCTTATACGCCCAGCCGCCTTATACGCCGGCAAATACGGTAACTCGGGGACCACCTTTAAAAGCATCTATAGGAGCTAATGCTTTAAAAAAAAATCTTGCTTTAGGTGTATTCTCTAAAATTTGTGTGCATAGGTACATCCATCTGCAGCATTACATGCAAACACACTATGCTTCTGACTTGGTTGTCCTCAGTAAATCATGTGGGAGATATCGTCAACCAGATCTATGTTTATGGATTTTTAGTTGACTTTTTTTTTTTTTTTTAATAGCTTTACTCTGTATTGTATCTGGGACTAGCCGTGAAAAGAAATATCTTCAGCGGGGCTACAGTCAACAGTGAAAACCTTTTTTAAGACTTTTTTGGTTTTCAGCTGTAGTTCTTCTCAGTGCAGCGGCGTTAAAGTATAACTAAAGGCAAAACTTTTTTTTTTTTTTCTTTTTTTAGTTTTGGGTAGAGTGGAAATAGATTAGAATCAGTTTTTATTGCTGTCTGTGCCCCCCATTAGGTAGATTCATCCTCTTTGTCCTGTTTACCATTATCACTGAAAGTAAACGAAAATCTCAATTTTTGGGTTGTCCCCAGAAAAGTAAGTAACAAACCTTCCAATGGGGACACTAGTCCTGAGGGCCTCGGGGTCCCCAAGAAATTTCTATAATTTGCAGGGATTTCCTCTCCTTTCCTGTTTGTCTATGGGACAGGAAGTGAAGGGAAATCTCTGCTATGGGACACAGATGACAAAAAACCTGGCAAGGTTTATAACCCTCATTTGCTCTATCCAAACATGAGTGCAATTTGTTTTGCACTCCTATGACCCGTTTTCATCAGAAAGCGGTCTGAAATCTACTCTCTGCTGAGGTCACAGAAATCGGTCCAGGCACCACGCTATCCTGACAATGGGAATCTGGATCCGCCAGGTACTTGAGTCTGAGATCGCCGCTCCCTGCCCTTCCACTGCTTAGCACTCCAGTGAGTAAGGAGGGAGCAGAGAGCTGCTGATTGACAGTCAGCAGCTCTCTGTGTGGGGAGCTGAGAGAACTGAGCCATCGGTGGTGTTCGATCGCTCGGTTCTCAGTGTAGAGGCGTCGGGTGACAGATGCAGCATCGGACTGATGCTAGGTAAGTATGATGCTGAAAAAAAAAAATCCCTTCTCTTTTAAGTGCATACAGGGGAGCACAGCCTACCTACGTAGTACTTTAAATGAACACTAAAGATATATATATTTTTTTTAAAAATAACAAACATCTTATACTTACCTCCACTGTGCAGCTCGTTTTGGCTGAACCTGGTCTTCTGGGGTCCCTCGGCCGCTGTCTTGGCTCCCCCCCGCAAGGACTCAACACCTTCATGCGAGCTCCCTCGCATGGTATTGAGTGCTTGCGGGCGCGCTCCCGTGATACAGCCTTCGGCCATAGCAGCTCACTGTATCACTTGGCCCCGCCCCCTGGCGTGCCGCATCATTGGATGTGATTGACAGCAGCGCAAGCCAATGGCTGCGCTGCTTTCAATCCATCCACTGTAACCAGTCAACGGTCAGGCTGAGCGACGAAGAGGATGTCGTGGGCGAACGTGGGGCTTTCGAGGGGTCAGGGAAGCAAAATGGAGGGGCCGGTATTGTCAGATGTTTTTTCACCTTAATGCATAGAATGCATTAAGGTGAAAAAACTTACCTTTACAATCCCTTTAAACAACTAGCTATTGCTGTGGTGCACCACTTAACCATGCTCCTTTTTGTTAGTAATCTGGGGATACTTCAACATACCAGTTTGTAATGCTATATCAACCTCCTCCCTTAATTGAACACATAGAAAATGTGTTCTTAAAAAAAAAAAAGCAATACAGTGACAGACGCTCATGCAGGGGCGCCGCCCCCTAATCCATTTGTCCGGCCCATAATCTACATGCAGGGTGTCGGACGCATGGATTCCAATGTTTTGTTTTTTTTTAAAGCACAAAATTTGAGGCTCTTATTGGCTTCAAAAAGGGGGGGGGGGTTCGGGGTACAGAGCACTGCACCCCGAACCCACCCACTTGTTACATAGTTACATAGTAGGTGAGGTTGAAAAAAGACACAAGTCCATCAAGTCCAACCTATGTGTGTGACACTTGTGTGACAATAGCAAATTAATATTCGCCATTATCTTCCTGCTTCTCCTGGCCTATCAGGAAGTGAGTCCTGGGACTCGATTGGCAGTGAGCCCCCCCCCCGTGAGACTCGATTGGCAGTGAGCCCCCCCCCCGTGAGACTCGATTGGCAGTGAGCCCCCCCCCCCCGTGAGACTCGATTGGCAGTGAGCCCCCCCCCCCGTGAGACTCGATTGGCAGTGAGCCCCCCCCCCCGTGAGACTCGATTGGCCGGGAGCCCCGCGAGACTCGATTGGCCGGGAGGGGAAGTGAATGCCGGTAATCGCGAGGAGACGCAGGGGGGAACCCACAACCTGGATGAAGGAATTGCAGGAGCTGATGGGTGAGAGGTGATCGAGCGAGCGCCGGGGGGTGCTTGTTTGGCTGGCTGGGGGGGGGGGGTGGCTGGTGGGGGAGCCGCGGGCTGCCACCCCCCCCCCCCCCCCCAAGAAAATTGAGCACCAGCCGCCACTGCTAAGGTCTTTCTCAGAGTTACCAATCAAATCAAACCGTTTTGGAGTTCTCTTTTTCCTGAATCACCAATCGCATTTAGAAGGAGGAAGGTGCACATCTTAAACAGCACAGGCTCAGGTTGTCACCCTCTGCACATATGCTGTGGATAAGGGCCAGTTCCCACTGCTGCGATGCAGGAACGCTACGAATCTACTGCGGGTTCCCGCATCGCATGTCTCCCGGCGGCAGTTCACACTGCCCTATGTGAACTGCTGGGAGTGTCAGGTAAAAGTTAATGACACCCCCAAATCAGATCGCAGTGCGATCTGCAAACTCGGACAGGAATCGGATCGCATGGTGTGATCACCCATGCGATCCGATTCTGCTGCGGACCAAAAAGAGTCCTGTACGAGTTTGGTCTGCATGCGAATTCAGCCATACTATCTGTACGGCTGAAATCACATCGCACAGAGATTGGATGTGATGTGATGTGCACTGCAGTGCGGTGCGAATCACATCTGATCTTGGACATTGCAGCAGTGGGAACCTAGCCTTAGAGAGGACTCCGTATTGTACATTGTTTGAACTTTTAAGATTTTAGCACAGCTGCAGTTTGCTGCAATGTGGTGTGTGTGCACAGACCTTCAATGCACCCTCAGATACTCTGTCATGGCACTAGGACTTGCAAAGCTAGAGTTGCTCAAACATAGTGACATTTGCTATTTGGAAATAAATGGTCAAAGCTTCAGATCACCATCTCTTTATAAAACATGCATGATCACTGTTCATGGTGTGCAGGGCAGTCTATTCTGTCTCTGTTGCACCACAAACCAAAAACACATTTTAACCACTTGCTTACTGGGCACCTAAACCCCCCTCCTGCCCAGACCAATTTTCAGCTTTCAGCGCTGTCACTCTTTGAATGACAACTGCGCGGTCATGCTACACTGTACCCATTTTTTGCCCACAAATAGAGCTTTTTTTTGGTGGTATTTGATCACCTCTGGGGTTTTTTTATTTTTTGTTAAAATGAAAAAAGACCGAAAATTTTGAATAAAAATACAAAACTGTTTATTTTGTTAGAAAATTTTGCAAACAGGTAATTTTTCTCCTTCATTAATGTACGCTGATGAGGCTGCACTGGCGGGTACTGACAGCTGGCACTAAGAGGTGGAACTGAAGGGTGGCACTGATGTGCGGCACTGGTGGGCACTAATGGGTGGCACTGGTGGGCACTGAGCAGCACTGAAGGGCATTGATAGGTGACACTGAAGGGCACTGATAGGTGGCACTGATGGGTGGCAGTCATGGACAGTGATGGGCACTGGGAGGTGACACTGATAGGCAGCATTGCTATGTGGTACTGATGAGGCATTGATTGGCACCACTGGTGGGCATTATTGGTGGCAGTCGTGGGCATTAATAGTTGGCACTGATTGGTGGCACTGATATGCACTGTGTGGGCACTGGCATGCGGTACTGGTTGGCACAGATGAGGCGGCTGTGCCTCTTCCTCTTCGGGACCGATGCCCCTACACACGATCTGAATATCGTACAAAAACGGTCGTCTGAGGAAGGATCGTACGATATTCGGATCATGTGTACACTACTTTCGACATCTGATATTATTCGATCGGACATGCACGAAAATTTTCCTGGTACGGTTCCAGATCGTACGATTTTCGTTTAGTCAGTATAGTTGTCATCCGCAAATACAATACAAATACATTACAATACATTACATCACTTCCGATTTTTTTTGTCTGTCGTACGAGAATTTCCGTGACTTTATTTAGCTATTCAATTTCTACTTGCGACTATAAAGCGAGAACGGTCGTACGATATTCGGATCGTGTGTACAAGGTATTACACAGAAGCTGACATTGGCTGACAGCTGATCACATGGTAAGGGGCCGGGATTGGCCCCTTACTCCGATCTGTGATCACCCGAGTCTCATTGACTCGGTGATCACACCGCGCGCCGGCGTGCAAAAGGACGGACGTCTATTGAAGGCCTAAAGTTCATTGACGTAGAACTTCTCATAAGCTAGTCCTACGTAAGAGAAACAAAAAAGTACAAGCACTGTGCTGCATATCTAGGGAAGAGTAGCAACATGTATTGTATGTAATATATGGCTGGGCCATGGATATATAATGGCATATACAATAAAAGATTAATAAAAGAAAATCACAATGTTGAAGATTTCCTTTAAACCTCACACTGGCATAATTAGTAGCTGCAGAGGCAGTTTGTCCTTGAGAATTACCCCTGTCATTTTCTTCCAGACCTATTCTTGTTTTTTCAGGGGTGCCGTCTTGATGTCCTGTACTTTATCTTTGTTATTGTAATATAGTAATTTAACAGGTTTATTAATCTTTTGGAATGTATTATGGCCTAGCGATGGCTATTATTAAGTTGCTATTGTAAAGAAAATAAAATACATTCAGCCTGTCAAGGCGGCTTGTCTTCTGCATTGGCAGACATGAAAACATTTATTTTGTCTCCTAATTAAAGGGGCAGCAATCAGAAACTTTGACAGAGTTCAGCTCCTCCATGCATTGTCTGCCAGCTTCCATAGAGCAAGCTTTATAAAATTCTCTTTAATTCAGGAGCAGAATATCATTAACTTTGTAAGTGGATGAATACAATGGACAAGCAATTTAATTAACTTCTAACATTGGATGTTGGACGGCGGACAAAATGAAATTATGCACATATTTCTCATAGAAGCAGTCAACCTTGAAATGGGGCTTGATTGTGGTGGGTCAGACAGGGGGACAACTTTGTCCAATTATTTCATGTTTAGCCCAGGCCTATGAAATTTAAAATATGGTGCTTTGTAAATCAATCATCTCTTGTTTTGAGACAGTTACAGAGGTTTGTACAAGCGGGCCAAGCCCAATCTGACTCTGACATGCTAACTACTGTTTCCCACATGGTATACGAGTGACCTGCACAGGAAGAAAAAACATAAAAAATACAAAGTGCTTGGTCTCCGGCTACAGGCCAAGTGATTTGTTACTTCATGTCTTTCTTCCAAACCATGCATCCAAAGACTTAGGCTGGCCATACCGTATACACATTTCTTGTACATGTTCCTTTATATTTACCAACAGGGGTCAGTCGGTTATGATTGGGCATATAGTTGTGCCACATCCAGTGTTTACAAGAGCTAAAAACGAAATCCCCTGGTGGTGGACTTTTAAGGCACAGAGATAATAAAGAGTATTCTAATATGAAAAAAATATTAGAGTATGAAAAATATAAAATATTTAATAAAAAACACATTTAAAGTGAACATTCCATGGAATACATATAGCAAGCTAGTATTTCTTGTACCCAACGCGTTTCAGAGTAAAAATGTGGTTCTTCTTCAGGGGTAAAGTTTTTAAACAAGAAAACCAGTATTCTACATTAGAATAAAAAAATAACATAAATGTACAAATATATAACGCATTGTACATCCAAGTATATAGTGACAGGCAGAGGTGGTGGGAAAATGATAAGGGGAAAAAGGCATTTAGAATGGAATGACAGTTGTTACCAATTTAAAAACATGGAGGTACCAAGGATGGTTGTTTCCATATTGCTTGAGCCAGAGAGTTCAACATAGAGGCATACTTCGGGAGCAGAAGAATGCCTAGCCCATAAATGCTGGTACAGCTAACCCACACAACACCGACCCGAAAGGGGCAACCAGAGGACCCACTGGGGCCAAAAAGCAGGATATATTTACCAAAACCATATGATATGGGGTCAAACCTAAGTTGTAGATTAACCACTTCACGTGAAACGACGTACCTTCCCCCCAGTACCGTTTTTTTTTTATAACTGGTGGTCAGCTTTCTGATAACAACCGATACGGCTCAGCAGCCGCTCGGTCATTATTGCAAGGAGCCGGAGGTGGACGTGTCATCGTTCCCCCTGCTGTCCCACCGGGAGACCGGAGCAGCCAGCCGGCAAGTTTCGGCGGTTGGCCAGAATCTCGCGCAAAGCCAATCGGGTCTGCGATGTAGTAACCCGGAAGAGACGTCTCAGCGTCCCTTCTGGTTTAGTCGACTGCCAATGGCGCCGATTTAAAAAATCAAAACTGCGGTTTTTGGCGCTTTTGAATACTTTTAAGTGCAAAAGGAGGGATCTGGGGTCCCTCCATAAAGAGTACCTGTCAGCGCCCATTACTGATGCAAGTTTACATTCCTTGTGACCGCAATAAAAGTGATCAGATTTTTTTTTTTTTTAAAGAGACCGTGTAAAAAAAATTAAGTAAAAAAAAAAAAGATTCTCACGTGTGCTTGCGCACCAGAGACGCACACGTAAGTCGTGCCCGCAAAAGTAAACGGTGTTCAAATCACACATGTGAGGTATCGCCGCTATTGTCAGAGCAAGAGCAATAATTCTAGCAAATGACCTCCTCTGCAAATCCAAACTCGTAACCATCACCAATTTTTAAAGCATCGCAAATACCGTTTGACCTAAAATATTGGAACGACTGCCATTTTATTCTCAAGAGTCTTGGCTGAAATATATATAAATAATTTGGGGTTCTAAGTAATTTTCTAGCAAAAAATTGGACCCTGCATGTCATGTGCCCTGCCCAAAGCCCAAAGATATTTTTTTAATGCCACATTTTGCAAACTTCGCCTAATGTTTTATCCCATGAAAACCCATCTTGTAGCTGCCTTTTTTTTTCAATGAACTCGGCTTCATTGTTTGATCAGAATCAAGCAATTCATGTTGCCATATACAGAGCTGACTTTATTATGTTAACCTTTACAAGTTATTTATATCTTTATTGCACCTTGCTATTCAGATAGTGCTGAAAAGCTTTTCACTAATGTGTAATGCAGATAAGATTAACCCCCCCCTTGCCCTTGCTGATTAGTTTAGCCACATTTGTGGGATCCCGTTTCCCATTCTCTCACCTGCAGTCCCTCCTTCAGCACCTCGGATTGTTGTTTTCACCTTACAGGTCCCTCAAAATAATGAGAATAATTCAGGGTTAAGCACTGTCTGAGACCTTTTTAATAGTTATGGATGTCTGCGTGTTACAATCAAACATACTGAAACTAGAGCACAACAGTCATTTAATTATATGTACTTTAGCTGATAAGTCAAATTCAGGAAATGATAAATTGCAAGTCACCTAATTTGTTGGCAAATAAAAAGTGACCAAGTGCACAATAATAGTTGATTAGTGTGCAAGGCCAGTTTCCCCACCTTTAATGAGCTATAGGCTGTTGCTTTGCGTTAAGGTATAGTTGATTAAGTGAGGAATGAGAAGCGGTGACAAATTTATAACCGTAGATTTGCTCATCTGCTCCTATTTTCAGCTCCAGTTACAACATTGGTGGTTATTCGGGGAGAAAGTTCATGACAAGTTTTTATTGTGGATGGAATTTCCCCATTTAGTTCTGTATAAAAATATTTGCATTCCTTTTGACAGTACAATTTAAAATGTGTGTGTATGTAGGTGTGTATGTGTGTATGTATGTGTATATGTATGTATGTATGTATATGTGTGTATATATATTTATAAAATATACACGTGCACACACTCACCGGCCACTTGATTAGGCACACCTTGCTATTAGCGGGTTGGACCCCCTTTTGCCTTCACTGATATGCGCTGATGAGGCGACACTGATAGGCTGAACTGGTGGGCATTGATGAGGTGCCACTAATATGCCGCATTTATAGGTGGCACTGATGAGCACTAACAGGCAGCACTAGTGGGCACTGATAGGTGGCACGGATAGGCAGTACTGATGGGCATTGATGGGCGGCACTGATTGCCAATACTGACTGGCATCGCTAATAGGCACTGATGGCAGTGGTGGGCTCTGCTGCCACCGGTGGGCACTGATCGCTGGCATTGGTGGACACTGTATGGTGACACTATTTTTCACTATTGTAATATATATGTATGTGTGTATATATATATGTGTATATGTATATATATATATATATATATATATATATATATATATATATATATATATATAATATGTGTGTGTGTGTATGCATTAAGAAGGGTCGCTGGTTCAAATCCCAACAACGACACTACCTGCCTGGAGTTTGCATGTTCTCCCTGTGCCTGCGTGTGTTTCCTCTGGGTTCTCCGGTTTCCTCCCACACTCCAAAGACATGCTGGTAGGTTAATTGGATCCTGTCTAAATTGTCCCTAGTATGTATGAATGTGAGTTAGGGACCTTAGATTGTAAGCTCCTTGAGGGTAGGGACTGATGTGAATGTACAATGTATATGTAAAGCGCTGCGTAAATTGATGGCGCTATATAAGTACCTGAAATAAATATATATAATTATCTGGGTATACCTAATTAACAAAATATTGGTATTGCTGAGATGCCAAACCTCTCCAAAATATAACCTGACCAAGTCTAAGCATATTTGGTCAACTTTATGTTGAATATTATAGCAGTTCATCAAATTAGAGTGGCAGTTTGGTTAACATTGGTTTTCTGATTTATTTATTTTTTATTTTTTTTTGCATATTTGTCACACTTAAATAACTCAGATCATCAAACAAATTTTATTATTACACAAAGATAACCCAAGTAAATACAAAATGCAGTTTTTAAATGATGGTTTCATTTATTAAGGCAAAAAAGCTGTCAAAACCTGCCTGGCTTTATGTGAAAAAGTAATTGCCCCCTAAACCTAGTAACTGGTTACTTATAAGTTATAAGCATTTGCGATAACTGGCAATGAGTCTTTCACATGTGGAGCAATTTTGGCCCACTCTTCTTTGCAGAATTGTTTAAATTAAGCCACATTGGAGGGTTTTCCAGCATGAACGGCCTGTGTAAGGTCATGATACAGCATCTCAATTGGATTTAAGTCCGTGCTTTGACTAGGCCACTCCAAAACATAAAATTTTGCTTTGGAGGTGGACTTGCTGTTGTGTTTCGGATCATTGTCCTGCATAACCCAAGTGCACTTGAACTTGATGTCACGAACTGATGGACAGACATTCTCCTTTAGGATTTTCTGGTAGAGCTCAGAATTCATGGTTCCATCGATTATGGTAAGTCCTCCAGGTCCTGAAGGTGCAAACCAGCCCCAGACCATCACGCTACCACCACCATGTCTGACTGTTGGTATGATCTTGTTATGAAATGCGGGATGCACACCTTCCAAAAAGTAAAATTTTTGTCTCTTCAGTCCACAGAACATGGAACTCCCATGGATGCCATTTTGCCCAGTCTTTTTTATTGTTGAATCATGAACACTGATCTTACCTGAGGCAAGTGAGGCCTGCAGTTCTTTAGATGTTCTGGGTTCTTTTATGACCTCCTGGATGAGACGTCGTCCTGCTCTTGGAGTAATTTTTGTAGGCCGGTCACTCCTGGGAAGGTTCTCCTCTGTTCCACGTTATCTCCATTTGTGGATAATGGCTCTCCCTGTGGTTCACTGGAGTTCCAAAGCCTTAGAAATGGCTTTGGAACCCTTCCTAGACCGATACATGTACATTACTTTGTTCCTAATCTGTTCTTGTTTTTTTTTTTAGATTGTGACATGACGTGTGGCTTTTTGTGATCTGTTAGCATGCTTTACTTTGTCAGACGGCTTCTATTTATGTGATTTCTTGATTCAACAGGTCTGGCAGTAATCAGGCCTGGGTGTGGCAAGAGAAATGTAACTCAGCTTTCCAAAAAAATTGTGGTTAATCACAGTTCATTCATGATTCAGCATGGGAGGGGGCAATTACTTTTTCACATGCAGGTTTGAACAGCTTTTTTCCGTTCATAAATGAAATGATGATTTAAAAACTGCATCTTGGATTTACTCGGTGTAATAAAACTTGTTTGATCTGAATCATTTAAGTGTGAGAAATATGCAAAAAAAATTTAAAAAATCAGGCCGGGCAAATACTTTTTCACAGCACTGTGTAATATATATATATAGGTTAGCTCTTCTAAAGATGGACCCTGGGAAGACTAATTACAGACGTGCACTTCACCCTATAGGGATAAATATTGTAAGATTGGGGTGATCAGACTCAAGCGGTAGGTGCATTTTTTCAATGAGTGCGCCAGTTCAAAACTATTTTTTTTTAAGGGCATGGTAGTCCACTTTTTATTTAAAAGAACGCAAAAGTTCACAAAAGACATCAGTAGCCCATGCAGGGGGTTCCACCATTACTGTAACTTGCAGAATCCGAATACGCCAGCCTCCTGGCTTACTCTCTTGCCACACGGCTACTTCAGGCCTCAAACCTTCTTCTCAGACCAAAAGAATTCCTTATAGTCAAGCACTCTCCTAACTTACTCCTGATTAGCTCCTTGCTGCTCTGTCAGACTAAATCTGCCTCCTGCAGACATGCATGCCCTGGCTGCCCAATGCAGCCTCTCTAACTCCTGGAGAAGACTCCCTTGCACAGACTTCCTGTCTGTTGGGGGGAGGCCTGAGCCATAGTCAGGTCACAACTAATAGCCCAGCACACAGCTTATAAAATTCTCTTATCCAACATCCATTAGGAGGGTAGCTATCTTGTGTCTGCATGATCCCACTGTATGTGGGAATGTAGCCACCTTCCTCTGTGTGTGCTCAAGAGATGGACCATCTACCAGTATGGACTAAAAAGATAGGTGCCAACACATCCAGCACCGCAACACAAGTGCACCGAAAATTTCCCAATCATTTTTTGTTGTTCCTTCATGACGGGTACTGGTGTACTAAATAAAAATGGAGATGTGCATTCGACTAGGCAGTCACAATAGTTCCTGGGGTTTGTAGTGTGGGGAGAGTTGTGCTCGTGATTGTAAAATGCGTACACTGCTGCAACCAGAAAATGGAGGTAAAAAGAAAAAATCTTCTGTGTACAGTGCTGGTAAACAAGCGATCATAATAAGAACAGTGTGTACATTTTTCCAGCAGATTGCAACAAAGTGTGCTGTTTAGCACATTATGCTGGATTGCAATGCTACTGTATCTTTGGATGGAGGGTTTGTGACATTTTAGCATCTGGCCACGTTTCTCAGAAGAGTCGCTTGTCTCAAGCTCTTGACTTATTTTCTTTATCGTACATCACGGGACACAGAGCAGCCATAATAACTAACTGGGTTATACGCCACCTGTTGGTGAATGGACACTGGTAAATCAATCGAACAAGAAGTCCTCCCCTATATAACACCTCCAACACAGGAAGTATCTCAGTTTTTTCACCAGTGTCTGTTAGGTGGATGGTCACTGATGTGACATGTGCTCCTTGGAGCATACGTGGAGGTCTGGGCAGTTCTTTTAGGATCATGGACTTCAATCGGATCCATTCGAAAAAGCTATCGGCCAAAATGGATGGTACCCGAGCCTCATTGGAAGGAGAGAAGATTCTTTGAGGTTTTGCCTGTAATGCAGCCTTATGGCCCTGGACCCTGTGTAAAGGAAACCAGTGCAGTGTTTGTTCTGACCAAGGTGCTTCATTGCAGGGTGCTATACAGGTCCAGGGGAGTGGACCCCAGATTAAGGGGGGCCCAGTCTCTGAAGGTCTTTTATGACAAAGCTTGCAGTGATGGGTGAATATTGGACTCCTGTTATGTCCGGAGACCTGCAGCAGGAAGTCTGCATCTTTGCAGTTTCTCATTTTGAAAAAAAGAGAGCTCTGTCTGCTCCCCAGTGGCCACTGGGGGCAGTGTGCTGTTTAATCATGCTGTGTACTTCTTAGTCCTGTGGGCTGCTGTTTCTCCTCCAGCCACTAGAGGGCGCAGGTCGCACAGTATGGCCTATTTTTATATGGGCAGGAAGTGGACGGGTGGCCATGTTAAAGCCATGTGGTCCTTGGAATACCAGGTAGGGCCTCTGGAGACCTAACACCAGCCCATGGATAGCAGTGAAGCGTGAGTACTTTCTATGGGGGAAATGTGTGGCCAGACAAGTCATGATTATATACTGCTTACTTACTGCTTAATCTGGGGGGCCTGTACAACTTAAAATCGATACACCCCTAGCAGTGCACTTTAAAGTGTTGCGTCTGCAGAATACTGTGCATTTGGCACAAATGTAGTATGGGGCCTGGTGCAGTTGAACAGGTGCTAAACTAGTAAAAACTAGTATGGGGCCAAGTGCAGCATAGTATACGTGCTTGCAAACTTGTTGCCTAAACGCATGCTTGAATAAACACGTTTTGCATAGATGTTGCATACATACATGTGACATAAGCACATGTTTGGAAGAACGTGGACATCTGTGCACTGGAAGGAGTTGTCTCCAGAATGGCATACATTGGGTCTGCAGGAGCTTAGTTTTGGGCTCCCTTTTCACACTTGTGTGATTTGAAAGTCAATTTAGCTGCAACTTTAATGCGATTTTTCAGCGACTGGAAGCGGTGATTGGGTAATCTTGAGGTCTATGGACCTCAAGTCGTGCCAAGGTTGGACCGGAGTGGTGCAGGGGGCTGCTTTGGGGTCGTTGCGACTTGAGGACACATGGATGTCAAGGGTACTCATTGGAAATGATGGGGTGCGACTTCTCAGACGACCTTGCAGTCCCGGGTCGCACAGGTATGGAAGAGGCCTTAGGCTGTTGAAGCAGCATAGAAGCTGCATTGGATGCCTGTGTACTTGGCTAATCCTGACTATAACTAGTATGGGCCCAGGTGCGGTTGAGCATGTGTAGATAAGTATACATGCTTGCTTACTTGCATAGAACACAAGCCTGCATGTTTGCAAAGGGTCCCGCCCCGTGGCTCCCGCGCCGACAAGTGGGCGGCGCTCAGCAAGCAGCCCCCCAAGGCTGGCCACGACGGCGCATCTGTGTAGATGCATGTTGCGTAAGGGCAGGTTTTTATAAGCATATGTTTGTATAGTCGTGTGGGCATAAGTGTGTATGCATGTTGCATAGACATACGTATTTGCGTGGATGCATGTTTGCATAGACACATGGTGCATAGACACATGGTGCATAGACACATGGTGCATAGACACATGTTTGCATAGATGCGTGTGGTATAATACATGTTGCATAAACACATTTCATAAACGCATGCTTGCTTATTCCGTAAATGCAGGTCTCCATGAGCACGTATTGAGTAAGTGCATGATTGCATGGACACTCGCTTTCGTGTTTTTGCCCAAACGCATATTTGCTTAAACGCATACCTACATGCCTGCTTACCTAAATGCATGCCTCCATAAATACATATTGCTTAAACGCACACTGGCAGGTTTTTGTTTATACTGCATACCTATATGCTTGGTTTAAACTGTATACATATGTGCTTGGTTGCATTAAATGGTATACATATGTACTTTTTTGCCTCAGACTACATACATACGTGCTTATTTGCTTTGTGATGCATACATATGTGCTTATTGCCTTGAGCTGCATACAAGAATACTTGTATACCATGCATGTTTGCATAACTTGGGTACCTACATAATGGCATGCCTGGGCACCTGCATACTTGTATACATAAGGGATTGCATAGCCGCAAACCAACATTGTTTAGGCCTGCATCCTTGGAGGATTGTGTATTAGGTTGGCTAATATAGTTGCTATGTTATTTACCAGTTAAATGGTTCCAGAACCAAATGGGGACATAAGGTCTAGCTTAGATCTTAAGCTGCTGGACATCCTTCTGTTTCATATAGTAAATTTCTGTACATTTAGTGTTGACCTCTGCGAGGTGGATCTACTAGATTCCAACTTCCACAACAAGTGGGAACAGGTTGTGTCTGGGACGAAAGTCCCACCTGCAATAGGGGCAGATGCACTGGTAACACCTTGGGGACCAGTTATCCATTATTTGATGCTTTCCCTCTGTTTCATCTTCTCCCATGTCTTTTGCGAAGAATCCGGGAGGTGGTAATACTGATAATAGTGTTAGCCAAATTAGCCTAGGAGGGCTTGGTACGTTGACATAGCGAGTCTTGCTGGGGTCGCTCCTTGAACACTCCCAGTCCAGCGGGACCTAATGGTCTTAAGTCCTGTATCCCCACACTGTTGAGCCCTGGAAGCTGGTTTCAGGGAACCTCGATTGCAGGACTTGGAAATATTTTTTTCCTGGGATTCGCTCTTGGCTGTCCTTGCAGAGGCCATTTTTTGAACCAATTGGGAGACTGCTAGTCCCTTATCTCGGAAGATGGCTTCTTTGTTTGCTATCACTTCACTAAGTGGAGTGTCAGAGCTGGCGGCTCTTTCATGCAAGGAGACGTTCTTGGTTGCATATCATAAGGTGATGTTGCGTCCTAATCCAACTCTATTGCCTCGAGTGGGTTCTAGTTTTCACTTGAATCAGGACAGTGTCTTGCTTTTATATTTTTCTTCTAATCCACAGTTGGCAGGAGAAAGATCGCTACCTACTCTAGAGGTAGTTCAGACGCTCAGGGTCTACTTGAGTTGTCGGCACAGGTCAGGAATCCTGATTTGTGCAGCCAGAAGAGCCCAGGGAGGGCAAGCAGCATCCAGGTTAAATGTTTAGCAGTGGATCTGCCAGTTTATCAATCAAGTGGGAGACTGATGTTCTGCTTGTATTGCCAGAAGGTCCCAAGTCTCAAGTGAATGTTAGGACCCAGGAGGATGTTGTATTTGAACACAGTGTACTGCAGGCAGTAATATAGATCCTGTAGTTCTAATGGTGTTTCTTTGGTCATAATGGGTTCCCTTCCCTCAAAAGCATTGCTTGGGGACATCCCAGTTAGTTATTATGGCTGCTCTGTGTCCCGTGATGTACGATAAAGAAATTAGGATTTTTTTCTACAGCTCACCTGTAAAATCCTTTTCTTGGAGTACCATATATACTCGAGTATAAGTCGAGGCCCCTAATTTACCACAAAAAACTGGGAAAAACTTATTGACCCGAGTATAAGCTGAGGGTGAGAAATGCAGCAGCTACTGTAAGTGGAAAAAGAGGGTCAACAATGCCCATCTGCAGCTGCATACCTCCCTGTGTCCTGTGCATGTCCTGTGCATGTGTCACCTACCTGTGTCCTGTGCATGTGTCACCTACCTGTGTCCTGTGCATGTCACCTACCTGTGTATGTGTCACCTACCTGTGTCCTGTGCATGCCTCCGTGTGGCAATCTCCATCCTCCGTGTGCCGCTCTGCACCGATCAGCGTGTGACAATACCATTCGGCTATTCTACTGTTAAAAAGCCGCACCGCCTCCTCGTCTGTGATAGGCAGAACACTCTATTTTCCAGCAGTCAGCGGTCAGCCTATCACAGACATCCGCTCATCCTCATACCACGGACGAGGATGAGCGAATGTCCGTGATAGGCTGTACACTGACTGCTGGGAAATGGAGTTTTCTGCCTATCACAGATGAGGAGGAGGCGCGGCTTTTTAACAGTAGAATGGCCGCCAAATGGTAGCCGTCTGTCTGCATGACACGCCGATCATGTAGGCAGACGGCGGTAACTTGAGTATAATTCGAGGGGGGCACTTTCAGTCCAAAAAAAAGGGCTGAAAATCTCGACCTATACTCGAGTATATACGGTACATCACGGGACACAGAGGTCCCTCCCCTCTTGTCTGGGAAGTTTACTGCTTGCTACAAAACTGAGGTACTTCCTGTGTAGGAGGGGTTATATAAGGGAGGACTTCTTGTTTAATTGATTTACCAGTGTCCATTCACCAGTAGATGGCGTATAACCCAGTTACTTATTATGGCTGCTCTGTGTCCCGTGATGTACTGCAAGAAAAGGATTTTACAGGTAAGCTGTTGAAAAAATCCTAATTTTGCTTTTGCTAAAATCTTGTAATTTGTAACAAGATAGAAAATAATGCACACTATTAATGTAAACAAACTTTTAATAGCATATTTACTAAATGACTGTTAAAAAGGTCAAATTTAGTGCTATTCTTTAATGTGTATATAAAATATATTTTTCAGGTCAAGAATCTTGTAATAAGTGGAGCTCATGGATCAAAACCAATATCTTTCAGATCATTGTGTTTTAAGACTGTGGCTATTCCCACCCATATTTTGTATAAGTTTTGGTGGGGTTTGTTTTAAAACCTGGACAAGTTCATTGCCACAATATTATAAATCTTATTTTTACAAATTTATTACATACAGTAATTACATAGTAATTGAAAGCAGGTTGAAAAAAAAAAACACAAGTCCATCTAGTTCAACCATTAAAAAAATAGCATAAATAATAAGTAAAAAAACTCCAAATACAGAATCTGATACCCACAGCTGATCGAAAGGAAGGGAAAAAACCTAAACTAAAAGCATGGTCCAATTTCGCTCCAGCAGGGGAAAAATAAAGTCCTTCCTGTTCCCCAGAAGGCAATCGGATATTCCCTGGATCAACAATAATGTGTTTATTACCTATAAATGTCAATATCCAGTTTTTTTTTTGTGCATTTAGGAATGCATCCAGCTCTTTTTTTAAAACAATCTACTGAGCTGGCCAACTGAGCTGTCTGTGTAACAAAACTGCAATGGATCGATATGTAATCGTGGGAATTAAAGTGGATGTGAGCCTTAACAATGAACTTCTCTTATTTGCTCCCTTTTTGGTCTGTTAAATAAATATATAGTTGAAAGTACAGAAACAAGGAAGAGTGGGATCAAGGGGACAGTGGCTGATGTTGGCCCAATCATGCTCCCACCCTGGAAAAGACTGGACTATATCGGTACAGATAAATAACAATAAACAGTCAAGTAAAAGGATTTATTACAAAGAAAGAAATTACATAGTGTACTTGTTAAAATTGCAAAAACAGAGGCTCGGAATTGCCCAAGAGGCATCTGTTGTTACAGGGTATAGAATGGTCTGGTTCTCGACTAGTTTCGCGGTATTACCGCTTCCTCAGGAGGACCAATCTATGAAGAAGATAGTACATAATAATGCAGACAATGTGCAAATAAAAATCATAATACAGCATATAGAAAAAACAACATAAGACGTAAATAATGAAGTGGCTTACCCTATATCTAGGTGAATATGTGCGGCACCCAGCTGCCCAAAACATAACTCCCCCGCGGCGGACAAGGGGGATTGTGCGAAATTCCCTGAATAGATAACAAAAATGGCAATTGAGGGGTCTATTGTGTTAGCTGGTTGGGGGTAAAAAGGGGGGAGGATAGGCGTTAGTGTAAAGGAGGGAGATAATTGGGGACAAAAGGAAAAAAGGAAAGGGGGTAGGACAGAGTAGGGGGGTAAGATGGGGGAAGGAAAGTAGGGAAGGAAATGGGATGGAGGGGGGAGGGGGAAAAGAAGGGGGGGAGGGGAAAAGAGGGGAGAAGGGAAAACGGGGGAGGGGAACAACAGGGAAGGAGGGGAGAGGGGAAGGGACAAAAGGGTACTAAGGGGGGAGAATAGAGGGGGGGGAAGGGGGGGGAAAGAAGGGGGGGGGGAGGGAAGGAAACCAGGGGAGGGGGGGGGGAAGAAGGGAAGGACGGGGAGGATCAGGAAGAAGGAAACGGGAAGGGGGGAGAGAAGGGGGGGGAAAGGAGCCTTAACAATGAACTTCTCTTATTTGCTCCCTTTTTGGTCTGTTAAATAAATATATAGTTGAAAGCATTTTGTTATGTGTATTCAAAAAGTGCAAAAATATCTTGCCAAAAATACAGTGCTGCGCAAAACGCTGCCCGGAGTTCCTTTGTGAACTCCAGAACACCACCCCCCATGTTACTGGTGTGAGAAGGTGGTGAGGTGTTCAGTAGTTCTAACACACTACTTTTTCCTGGGGAACAACATTGCACATTCATAGATACAGTTCAGTGAGTGAGCATTGTCACACTAGAAAAATAGGTGTCACTGGGCAGGTAAACATAGAAAAAAGGCTGAAAAAATAACATATATACACTTACCGGCCACTTTATTAGGTACACCTTGCTAGTACCAGTTTGGACCCACTTTTGCCTTCACTGATGTGCGCTGATGAGGCGGCACTGATGGGCGCTGATAGGCTGAACTGGTGGGCATTGGTGAGATGGCACTTATGGGCACTGATTAGGTGGCACGGAGGAGGCACTAATATGCTGCACTTATGGGCACTTATTGGATGGTACTGTTAGGCGGCACTGATGGGGACTGAGAGCCGGCACTGGTGGGCACTAATAGGCGACACTAGTGGGCACTGATAGGCGGCACGGATTGACAGCAGTGATGGGCAGCACTGATAGGTGGTGCTGATTGCCAGCACTGACTGGCATCGCTAATGGGCACTGATTGGCAGTGATGGGCACTGATCGCTGCCATTGGTGGGCACTGTATGGTGACACTATTTTTCACTATGGTAATCAGGGCACTGATCAGTGCGCCGATTACATTCCTAAATGTCCCCCTGTGAGGAGATGCCGATGATCGACTCTCCTCGCCACACACTCTGTCAGTGTGAGGCAAGGAGCGCTGATTACCGGCACTTCCTTGATTGGACACAGCCGATCACATGTTTAAAGAGCTGCGGACGCGGCTCTTTCCACAGATCGGGGTCGCGCCGTGGCCTAGTAACCACGGCGCGGCCCTGTGGCACCCATATGACGGCGTCCCAAAACAAGATCCGCCCCGCCGTCATTTGACAGTGGGCGGGCGGCAACCAGTTAAAAATCCTTTTTTTTTATTAAGCATATGTAATATTCTAATTTTCTGAGCTACGGAATTTCGGGTTTTTTACTAGCTGTAAGCCATATTCACCAAAATTAAGAGAGAAATGCTTGTAATATATCACTCTGTGTGACGTGAAGCTATATAATATGAGTTTCACTTTTTGAATTACTGAATTAAATTATGTTTTTGATATTCTAATTTTATGAGAAGTACGTGTGTGGAATATATATATATATATATATATATATATATATATATATATATATATATATATATATATATATATATATATATATAATTTTTTTTTTTTCTTCTACCTTGCCCTACCTTTTTATATGCTTTTAGTCACGCCAGGGTGGACAGTTGGGTCATTGAATGATGGGATGTTATTGTAACAGTTGCTTTGAGTTGGAGGATAGAAAGCTGTCTCCCATCCTCATCGTGTTAGAAGATAATTGCTACATAAATTATGTCTAATGGGAATGAGATGGCTGACAGTCACTAAGAGCACTGGCTCCGTATGATGTTTGGATGCTGTAAATGTAAATTTCACACAAATCTGTTGCCTTTGCCTGTTTCCTGATGGTGTATAATAGACTGTGTCTCTCCTAATGGCTAATTAATGTGTGTTTTTGACAGTTTGCTTTATAAATATGTAAAATATTTTTTTCATTGTTTTTATAAGAAAACCGACACGTAATCAATAATGTCAGACGTGACAGAAATACTGTTGACACACACTTGGGTTGAAGGGACTGGAAGGGAGATAAGCACTTCCTGTCAGCACGGGCCCCAACCTGATTAATATTCCATCTATGGCACATCCATTAACAAATGGAATCATTGAACTGTATTGATAGAGCAGGTTAAACATTTCGAAAGTTCTGTTGAACTTTAACTTTCAATATTCATGCTAGCTAATTATGGATTTTATGACTGCATGAATTACGGTTTCTGTGTCATTATAGGCAATTTGTTCGACATCTATTTATTTTAATATTCAGACTATCATATTATTGTGATCCTGTAATGCATTCCATGTTTGCTCTGAGCAGAAGTAAATTTGGAGAGCTTGTCTGTGTAGATCTGTGTTTGATAGTGTATTGTGACCTGTTGTCAATACCCCAGGGTGAGGGAAAAATGATGGCTGTGCTCACATGGTGTCTTCCTAGCAGCCAGCTTGGGGCTTTCAAATGCTTCATTCTTGGGTTGTTTGTGGACCAGACATTGCCTGATGTCGTTCTCCATTTGTTGGGAACGTATCTAAAGCTTTGCCATTTTGCATTTTTATGGTTTTTAAAGAAAGCATTTTCCTGGAGGTTAGATTTGCTGCCATTTTGCAGAAATTTGTAGAGTTTGTCTTAACGCTCCCCTTTCGTAAAACTGCTGCTGCAAAGGAAGTGATTGGTTTACCAAATCTATTTGGAAAAACTTTGAATTGGAGGCTAAGCGATGCATCATTTACTGGCCACCCCGTTCAGTTGCTGGTCCTTTGAACCCACTGGCTTATTTCTTTAACCGCTTCAGCCCTAGAAGATTTTACCCCCTTCCTGACCAGAGTAGACATGTGCATTAGTTTTCATCCAAATGCATTTTTGTCCGAATTTTTAACAAACGATAACAAACGTGCAGAATCCGAAAACCGAAAGATCCGACATAAACAAATGCTTTATTTTCGTTGTGACAACAGTTCGATAAAGAGACGAGATTCGACATGACGCTGACAATAGCGATCTGTCCATCGAACCTGCGGTCGAATGTGCCTAACCTTAGCTCTATTAGTCCAAGATTATTCTACATAAAGAGAAAAGATTCGACATAGAGAGAAAAGATTCGATATTATAGAGACCATAGCAAAAAAGGTCGAATGTGCCTAACCTGACTCTATTAGTCCAAGATTATTTGACATAGAGAGAAGATTTGACCATGAAGATTCGACGAAGCAGTCGCCACGAGCGGACATTTATGGTGAAATTCTCCGCCCATAGGCTATAGAAGAATTCTAATGTTGGTTGACTAGCAATAATAATTAATAAATATAATTATTTCTAGTGTCATACAACATTAGAATTCTAGTATAGCTTGTAGGCGGAACATTCGTCCGGAAATGTACGATTGCGGCGTCGTACGGTTTAGCTGCTTCGTTGAAATCTTCTTGGAACATTCAACACACACCGAAAAGACTTCAATGATAGATTCGACCTTAATTATTTCGGATTTTTGGACGAATGCATTTTTAACAAAACAAAATAAATAAAAACGAATTTTGGGAGTAACTAAATAAATTTATTTTTCGGATGAAAACATAATTCCGAAACGAAATATTTCAGTGTGCACATGTCTAGACCAGAGCACTTTTTGCGATTCGGCACTGCGTCGCTTTAACTGACCATTGCATGATCGTGCGACGTTGTACCCAAATAAAATTGACGTCCTTTTTTCCCAGACAAATAGAGCTTTCTTTTGGTGGTATTTGATCACCTCCTGTGATTTTGATTTTTTGTGCTATAAACCATAAAAGAGTGACAATTTTGAAAAAAAAAAGCAATATTTTTTGCTATAATAAATATCCCCCAAAAATATATAATCAACTTTTTTCCGCAGTTTAGGCCTATATGTATTCTACATATTTTTGGTAAAAAAAAAAAAATCGCCATAATTGTATATTGATTGGTTTGCGCAAAAGTTATAGCTTCTACAAAAAAGGGGATAATTTTATGGCATTTTTATTAAATTTTTTTTTTTATTAGTAATGGCGATCTGCAATTTTTTTTTTTTATCATGACTGCGACATTATGGCGGACACTTTTGACACTATTTTGGGACCATTGTCATTTATACAGCGATCAGCACTATAAAAATGCACTAGTTACTGTGTAAATGACACTGGCAGGGAAGGGGTTAACACTAGGGGGCAATCAAGGGGCCTAGGGGTGTCCTAGGGAGCGATTCTAACTGTGGGGGGGATGGGCTACAACTCACATGACGGCGATCAATGCTCGCAATGACAGGGAGCGGTGATCTCTGGCACGTTACAAGACAGAACGGGGAAATGCCTTGTTTACATAGGCACTTCCCCGTTCTGCGGCTCCGTGACACGATCGCGCGTGCACGCTAACCCCGCCAATTAAAGGGGACGTACTAATTTGCCCACCGCTGCCATTGTGCCGACTTATATCAGCGTGCAGTGGTCGGCAAGTGGTTAGAGCGTAACTCCACTTTTTTTGTTGAGAAAAAAACATTCCCCCCCCACCCCCGCTCGGGTGATCTAGGTACATTGCGAAGATTATAAACAACCTTTGTTGCAGATTCCTACCTTTTTGTTATTTTGAAGAAATCCATGTGTGTTTGTCTGTGCCTCTGTGTAGAGTGGGTCTAATTGGAGTGGTTTCATAATTATCAGTCAGTTGTGGCAGCTGCAGGGCACTAATAAGGAAATCTGCTGGGCCTGCATCCCTTTAGATGTGTTCCTGTTGGAAATGTCTCACCAAAAATGACATTTTTGTTGCAGGGGATGCCTAAAATCTGACTTGTATCTTAGGCAGACTTCTGGGAAAATTGGTGAGCCAATCGCACAGGCAGGAAATGTTTTTGGGGAGTGGTCAGAACACACTGTGTACAGAACTCTAGGTAGCCATATTGCATTGCATTTATAGAAAATTACAGCGGCTGCAGATTGAAAAGGAAAGGTCATTTTTAATAACATTCAATTACAATATGACTTATATCGCAATTGTACACCCTATATTGTTTTTTCTTTATTTGCTACTTTTTTTTTCACCCACAAAAGTGAAGGCACCCTTTAACAACTGCAGAGGTCAGATCCAACAGTTATTTTGTGTCTATGCTTTTTTCCAATTAAGGATGCCATGCTTGCAGCTGGACATATTGAGGTTTATTTCCTACAGCTGGAGAGTGCAAAATCAGGCTCATTTCTGCACAGAAACCAATCGGCTTCCAAGTTTTCTTGCCAAAGCTTAATTGAACAAGCTGAAGTTAGAAGCTGATTGGCTACCATGCACAGCTGCACCCGATTCTGAGTGCTCCAGTTTTAGTAAATCAACCTCATTATATGGTATAATTAAAAAATCCGGCGCTATTAAAACACGTGCATTAAATGCTGCACTAATAAAAGTGCTAATCCTGTACTTTAACTACTTCCGGGACCACATTCCGCAGAGGTGGTCTGGCTGCACGAAACGACGTACCTGTGCGTCGTTTCGTGCTTTAGCCTCTTGGAGCGTGCATGCGCTTATTGGCCAGAGGGGATGCCAATCGGATTTTTTTTCAATTTTTTTTTATTGGATATATTTTATAGCAGAAAGTAAAAAAAATATATTGCTTTTCTTTCAAAATTGTCGCTCCCTTTTTCTTTCTTTTTTTTAACACAAAAAATAAAAACCGCAGAGGTGATCAAATACCACCAAAAGAAAGCTTATATTTGTGGGAAACAAAGGACATCAATTTTATTTGGGTACAGTACACGACCACGTAATTGTCAGTTAAAGTAACGCAGTGCCGTACGCAAAAAATGGCCTAGTCATAAAAAGGGGGTAAAACCTTCCGGGGCTGAAGTGGTTAAAGTGATATTAGTTTTTTTTTTTTTTTTATAATTTTTTTTATAATTTTTTTGTGTAAAATATAAAATATGATGTTATACCACGTAAATAAATGTATATATATATATATATGAAATTGCTCAATGAATGGCGACAAGCTATGGCACGTTAACCATTTAAGGACCGCAAGGATTTGCCCCTTTAATGACCAGGCCATTTTTTGCGATATGGCACTTTGTCGTTTTAACTGACAATTGCGTGGCCGTGCGACGCTGTAACCAAACAAAATTTTATGTCCTTTTTTTTTCCCACAAATAGAGCTTTCTTTTGGTGGCATTTGATCACCTCTGCGTTTTATTTTTTGTGCTATAAACAAAAAAAGAGCGACAATTTTAAAAAATATTTTTTTTTTTTTTTTTTTGCTATATTATCCCAAAAAACAAATTTCTTCCTCAGTTTAGGCTGATATGTATTCTTCTACATATTTTTGGTTAAAAAATTTGCAATAAGCGTATGAAGATTGGTTTGCGCAAAAGTTATAGCGTCTACGAAATAACTGATAGTTTTATGGCACGTTTATTTTTATTTTTTTTTACTAGTAATGGAGGTGATCTGCAATCTCTTGTGCCTGTTGCTGGACTATAACACTACTGTAGAGTGAGCATACCCCCGAAACAACAGATCTGTACGTCACTCCCAAGTCCTACAGTGTATCCTCTAGAGCAGGGGTAGGCAACCTGGGGCCCTCCAGCTGTTGCAGAGCTACAAGTCCCATAATGCCTCTGGGAGTAATTGTAACTGCCAGCCTTGCAATGCCTCATGGGAAATGTAGTTCCACAACAGCCTGGAGAGCCCCAAGTTGCCTACCCCCTTCTCTACAGCAACAATGTCTACCACCGGATTTACTGGTAGAAGTTGTCTACTATTAGTAACCAGAACAATTTTCAGAATTTTGAAGAAGCCGAATTACAAATGAAGACATTTGCTTTAAAATCACATTTTTAATGAGGTTAGATCTTGGTAGAGGAAGGTCTGCCTTTAATTTATTTACCTGCTTGCTGTCATTTTTGTTTTTTATGATCACCTTTAAATGGTTTATACTTTCTCTTAACGTCTCGCATATTTCTTCTTGGGGCACACACCCCCTCAATTTGTTTTGTTTTTGATCTACTGAATGGTCACACTTGAATTGTGGCTGAATTGTTTTTGGGAGTGGAATAGAGTCTGCAAACAGTGGTGGCTATTTTGAGTAGTTATTAAATAGCTGTCATTGGAAACACCTTAGAAAAACATCATATTCTAATACAACTATATTTTGTACCTGTAGGAGCCTGTTCAGATCAGCAATTCATTTTTTTATCTCATTATTAAGTGTTCTTGCATAGCAAGACCACTTACTGTTATCTCTCATATATATTATTCTTATTATAGCCAAATTTACCACCCTAACTCCTCCCACAGATTTTACACTACTACAGTAATATACCGAAACGTGCGGATTGTTCCCGATTGGTGTGCTTTTACTTTGTGGAAAGTTTCGCCAAACGGTTCACGAAATATCGTAGTTTTTTGCTGTGAAATTGGTCCCATGGGAATGAATGGCGAAATGTTCAAAACTAGAGTGGGAGGTGACAAAAGCTGACAACCTCATGATCAGCCAAAACATTATGACCACCCCATGATCAGCCAAAACATTATGACCGCCCCATGATCAGCCAAAACATTATGACCACCCCATAAAAAAAAAAAAATAATAATTAGAAAAAAAAAAAAAAACATTTTTGAAAAAAATGTTCAGCTCTTTCAGGTAATGATGGGACTTCAACTTTTTTCTACTATTTCTACTTTTTAAAATATTAAGCTTTTCAGCACTTTTCAGTTACTCCAACCACTCCAACCACACAACAGTTACTCAAGCCACTCCGCCCTGTTACTCCGCCCACTCCAGTTGTAGAGGCAAGAACACTTCACACAATTTCCGCAGAAATTGTAGCTTTTCTAGTGTTTTTTTATAACTTTTATTGAATAAGAATATGCTTACTGTAGTTTAAAAGAAAATAACCACTTGTAGTGTAAATCTTTGTAATCTGCAAAAAAAACTTTGAATGGTATAACTCCATACCATAAAGAAATATAAAATAAGAGATGGAGACATATAAAAGGGGAGCTGCATACATTTTCAAACCTGAGGATTGATAGTAAAACTGAAGAAAACGGAAGCAGAATGCCTAGGTCACAATGAAATGTTTCCATCAATTAAGCGTGTGACAGTATCTTCTCTTGGATTAACTCGTATGTCAAGTAGATGGGCAGGACCTCATGTAGGTACTTTTGAGAAATCAGCAAATGTTTAATCTGTTGATGTGCAGCTTGTCATACATTATGCAGGAAGCACTCAGCCAAAACCGTTCTGCCAGCTGGGCATCTGTCATTCTTGTAGTTAAAAGACACAATGCAGCGATTTGGCTATTTGTAAAAAAGTTTTGGTGTTTTTTTTTTTCTGGTGCTGTAGACAGGGCCACCATCAGGGGGGTACAGCCGATACAACTGTAAGGGGTCCGAGGAGACCGTTCGGGCCAGAAGAATACAGGACGGGTGAAGGGGAGCCGTGTTGACTATAGAAACGATCTTGCAGCTTCTGCTGCTCTGTGTCATTGAGCTCCGACATCAAGCTCTTTACTGCCATCTCTGGCTATAATGTGTAGGTGCACCCCTCGTGTGAGCTGCCTGTACTGTGTCAGAAACATGTCAGCTTTGTGAAAACAAGCTGGGACTAGGTAGAAAGATTTCCTTTACAAGTAGGGAGTAGAGGCTGTGAAGGAAAGGGAGGGGGGATGTTTGTGTACAGGAAGGGGCCAGAGGCTTGTCGCTTTGCAGATTTGTGTGTGTGTGTGTGTGTGTATGTATATATATATATATATATATATATATATATATATATATATATATATATATATATATATATAATTTTATTTTTTATGTGGGGGGCTGACATATATACAGGTGTGAGGGGGGCTGGCATATATATACAGTAGGTGTGGCCTTGGCCCTATGGTCACCGCATTCCATCCTATTGTACCCTATGTAAGTATTCAGGACAGGCTAACCCACCATTCCTTGATAATATCAATTATAACTAGACTAATTCTATTCCATTATACCTTATAGATATATTTGAACATCCGCCCCTGAGGAGTGTTCTTGCACGAAACGCGTCGGACATATGTGTTGCTGATTCATGTCTGTAATAGGCTCATCAATTTAGATGTTATCTATCCAATTCCGGTTCTATTGTTTTATAATATCCTCACTTTTGTCGCAAGTGCTGCTCATATGATGTATGTACATATATGAATTCATGTAATGTAATAATTAAGTTTTTTAGAGCTGATATATAGTTATGTACTTTCTTGTCCATGCCACATGTGTATGTAGATGTGTGGGTTGATTACGTATGAATTTATATACCAATTGTCCATGTGGTATTTTAATATCGCCATGTTTTTATACATCTTTCTATGATGTATCTTTTTTTCCAATTTACCTCCACAATGTCAACAACCTCAAAGTCCCACTTTTCCTTCATTTACAAATCCTAGAGCTCCATCTACAGGCTGAAACATTTGAAATCCTTTTATACAGAATTTTGTATTGGCCCGACTAAATAGATCACACAGAGTTACTTTAGTCCCTCCAGGGTTTTCAGTGCCACCAGAACACTTCCGAGATTTAATATACAAATTGAAGCTTTTTGATGGTAACTTTTTGCATGTGCATAGCAAAGGTTACTGTCCTCTGTATAATCTGTAAATGTAACTGGAGAAGCATCACATACTGTAATATTTGTTGTCCTTTTAACATTGCCTAAAAGATAGCCAGGTGGACATCTTAACGAAAACTGAGTGGTGAGCCCCCATTGCAAGTTTGGGATCGCAGTGCTGTCTATTTGCACTGAAATGGCTTGATGATCCCTTTGATCGGTGTCGGGCAGAACTGCACTTGCCAGACTTTGAGTTTCTTTGAGAGTCCACCAGTAAGACTCTTAACTAGAAATTCTGGTAACTCCCATTCACTTTCATTCCATCGCATCCATCTATCTGCATATGTACAAATTGGTTATGAATCATTTCGAACCAAATCCTATTTTATTTTGTCTCACATTTAAGATCAGCTTGTTCAGGTTTGTCACTGATTTTTTTTTATTTTTTTTTTCAGGCACTGGGAAGCTTTTACTTTCTTCATGAGTCATTAAAGAACGTATATCAGTATGACTTTAAAGGTAAGCGTTTTTGGTTTGTTGATTGTGGTTCATTCTTGATTTCCTACGGTTAATTCACAGCTTAGAAAATCATGACCCTGCTCAGTAACCACTTTAAATGATCTGCTGATGCTCTGTACAAAAAGAAACAAAATCACGAACACAATCTGAAAATATGAGTTTAAGCTCCTGTGAAACATTGTAAAGTAGACCTGTCAGTATTGTAATGTTATGAATAAAGGCTTATACCTTTTCATCCCTTTATAGACCTGTACCCCCCCACACATTATTTGTGACTCAGAGCTTGGAAATACCTTAAAATACATTTGTTTTCTCAGTGAAAATGCTTTTCCCTGCCCTACCACTCCAGTGCTCTATGCCAGGGGTCTCCAAACTTTTTACTTTGAGGGCCACACTGTATATTTTACAGATACTCAAGGGCCGAAAAAAAAAAAGGTATTTGTAAATGAATCCTCAGCCATGGAATAGAGTGGAAATTCAAAAAAGGCTGCCATCAGCAGGGCTGGATGGTGCACCTGTATCCTTCACCTACACCTAAATGCCAGAGCCTCGTGCACCAGGGCTAAACATTAAGTGTGCATGAGGCCTTACATCTGTGTTCCTGTCAGGGCCTCCCTGCCCATTTGTGTCCCCAGCAGAATCTCCCCACACAATTGTATCCTCATAAGACTCTCCGTACCCGCTTGTGTCCCCATTAGCACCCACCTTGCACAATTCTGTTACCATCACAGCCACCCCCCACACATTTATGTCCCCATTAGAACTCCTGCCACACGCTTGTGTCCCCTCAGTCACCTCCCCACACCCATTAAAACCCTTCCTGCCCATGTCCCAATCAGCGTCCCCACATGTCCTCATCAGAGTCCCCCCCCCCCCCCCGCTCCACACTTGTGTCCCCATCAGAGCCCCCCCTTCACAATTGTGTCCCCCATCAGAGCCCCCCCTTCACACTTGTGTCCCCCATCAGAGCCCCCCCTTCACACTTGTGTCCCCCATCAGAGCCCCCCCTTCACACTTGTGTCCCCCATCAGAGCCCCCTTCACACTTGTGTCCCCCATCAGAGCCCCCCCTTCACACTTGTGTCTCCATCAGAGCCCCCCCACACACACACTTGTGTCCCCCATCAGAGCCCCCCTACATTTGAGTCCTCCTTCACAGCCCCACACAGTCTCCCCCCCCCTCTATAATTGTGTCCCCAGCACATTCCTTTCCCCATCACTGCTATTTCCTCCGTAGATCAGCGTGTTCATTACCTACTTGCTGCTTCTCTGAAAGGCTGGCATTAGAGCAGACCTACTGCACTTCCGGGAAGCAATGGGAAGGTTTGGGACTTTATATGAGGCACATATAGAATGGGCCTCCATCCCTATTTGGAGGTTGTGGGAAAAGTTTGGGACTTTAATTGAGGCCATAGACATGGTGGAGATAGATTCAATAGAGGTACACATTTATTGTCATAAAATCATGAAACAAATCAATAACAGAAACCACATAGGTAAAACACATTATAATGTCATTTCATGTTTGTTCATACACACTATTGAAAGTATGCATGCAATACAGGCAACTGGGGTACATCCGAGTATAGTAGCCAAGTGCCCCACAGTGGTCTGATTGATCAGTAATACATTCTAATGAGTTCATAATGGTACAGAATAGTGTTAACAATACTTGCAAATGAGACAGTGAAACCAAACATTGCATAATCAGAACAAAACAAGAAATAATGAGGAATTTCATCGGGGTGTGGAGAGACATCCCAAGACCACCCAAAATGCCCAAAAACAGATGGTAAAGGGGGGCTTTGTATCTGCATCCCAAAATAGTAATGCCCGACGCGTTTCGTGTGTTTCACACTCATCAGGGGCGGGTGCTGATAATATATCTACAAGATATAATAAAATATTATTAGTGGAATATAGTGGAACCTATCCAAGGGGGGATAGAGAGATGTATCCCGAAATACTTACAAGGACTCACTGTAAATGAGGTATAGTACGTATGGCACTGGGGTCAACCAATCTATGCCGGGAGCTGAGGTGATCAAAAACAGCGTGCTGGCAGGGCATACATCCAGAACTTCCCCTAAAGAACACGGGACACAGCAAGGGGGTGTGCGTGGTAAGTCAGAAAAATGGAACCAAAGTGGCCACCAAAAAGCATCTGAAAGGATAAGTAGTATTGAGATGTCATGAGTCTTCAAAGATACATGGTATCAGGATATCATGATGTTCATACATATTGAAAAGTGATATCTAATTAGTAGGGTGGTGAACAATCGTCCAAAATAGCTTACCAAGGCCACTGCTGGAGAATGGTAAGGTGAACTGCAGCGTCAGATGTTTGGAAGGCAATGGGGAGCTGTGCCTGGGGAAGCCAGATATACCGCTCCACACACGTGCACGCTGCCCGCCACCAGCGTCACGCAGGCACGGCTAGAGAGGGGAGGAGCTCCGACGCCGGCGGTAAAGACCGCCCTTGACAGACGCTCACTTCCCCCGCCAAGCCGGCTAAGATAGCAACGTCACATGCTTGACGTGTGGGCGTCAACACTAGACGGCACACGGGAAGCAGGAGGCGTGGCGCCGATGCGCTGTGGGGGAGCCCCCTCCCCCCCCCCCAAGGCAAAACACAGGGGGAGGGAGGGGACATAGGCCCGCAGAGCGCATCGCAGCTCCCGGCAAAAGACAGAAACAGACCCAGGACATACACCTCAAATGGAGAGGGATTCAAAGCACAGAAAACTGTGCTGAATTCTCTCACTGATATGCAAGGGAGACCAGTGTCTCTATAGCATAAGTCCAGACATAATGATTGAATATGCCGGACTGAATGATCTCACACCTGGGTGACAGGGAAAAAGAGAGGCTGTCAGTCCAGTCTATGGACCTCCATCCCTAATGTAAGGAAGCAATGGGAAGGTTTGGGACTTTATATGAGGCACATATAGAATGGGCCTCCATCCCTATTTGGAGGTTGTGGGAAAAGTTCTGCACTTCCGGGTGCCGCCCCACTTTTACACAGACACGCTGTTACAGCAAAATATTACACTGAATCTAATTGCGGGGGGGAGGAGCTGGGAGGTGCAGCAGGTCTGCACTGAAATAACATAGGCTTTGTTGGCTTTCTTGAGTCGCGGGACTTGCGCTGCACACCCCTTCAATGCCTGTCAGAAGGCAGAGCAAGCCCCGCAACTTGAGCAGAGTCCGTCCCCGCAGTGAGTGCCAGACAAAACGTCCTAGTGGGCCGGATGTGGCCCCGTGAGCCATACTTTGGAGACCCCTGCTCTATGCCAACATAGCTGAGTAACAGTCACATCCCTCATCAAAGATGTATTGCAGAAGTAGAGAGGGGATGTGTCAGATCAGATCTGTTACTGGGAGCTCTGGGTCTAACTGTGGTGCTTTTTAGATTACATGGTCATATTTAGTAATTGCTTTAACCTAAAAGTTGAGGTAAAACTGAAAATAGAGCTGCACAACGTCTGACTCCATAACTATTTCTGTGACTTCAGTTGGTCTTTAATTGTTGGTATCCAAAAGACATCTATCTTGGACTAAAGGCGTTTGGTTTACACCAGCTTACAGGATAAATGTAGAACAGTTGCAAATATATTTTTTCTTAAAAGGTTACATCCATGCATGTTTTAAATCGGGCATGCTCAACCCATGACCTCAAACCTATGGCAGCCCACACAGCCTCCTTTGGGTGCACATCGCTCTACTGAATGATTGCCGCTTCTCCATAATCCCGGCGGCTTTCATACACAAGCCCCTATTTCAGACAGCCCCCTGATCAACGCTTCCTTTCCGAACACACAACAGGAGAGGAGCCTATAGCTGAGTGGATCAAATCTAAGTATCCAGTCTCCTCCAGCACATCACTTGCTTGCAGATTGTTACGCTCTCTCTCTCCTGCACAACGCTTCATTCAAGGTACAGCTAGCACATGGTTAGGCACAACACTGACACAGTCAGGCCTTAGCAACAGCCATTTGCAGGCAGGGACCGTGGGTCCCTTTTGATGTAGTAGCAAAATAGGAAAAGTCTTTAGTGCTAGCTGACCTAAGGTGGACTACTGCTCCCAGTCAGTCCTCTTCAGGCCCTGCCAGCCCTTCTGGCTGCAGCTGCCCGACTCCACTGCCCATGACATCAGTGTCTCTCCCACTGGCTTTACATCTCTTTCAGACTGCACTATCCCAGTCCGCTCCGGCATGCCTCCCTAGATCTCACCAACACCTGGTGGATCCCTCCTGGAGACTTTGCCTGACAGTACCTTTCACTGTCCTCTCCCGCTCCCAGTCAGAACACCCCTGTGGTTTGTACAAGGGTCCCTTCCACTCCCGAGCTCCAGGCCCAAGGTCACTCCCAGACTGTGGAGTTCCCTCAAAGACCCTGACAGCTAGTTCTCCATTACCCAGGTCTTTCACCTGAACTCTCCTCCCGGCTGGGTTGACCCTGGGTATTTAAGGAGGCCTGCCCCCTGCCAATCCAGGTTGGGGATTGGTCAGGGCTTCTTATAACACCCCCAGACTGCTCCACCTTTCTTCCCCTCCTCTCTTCTAGAATCCTCTAGCCAGAGGGAGGTAACCAAAAGATGGTGCTCCCTGTGGGTCACCAGCCTACTCTGAGCCACTCCCAGACCACACAGATCAAAACAAGCAGGCCCAGCTTCTTGCTAGGCCTGCCTAAATTTACGTGCACTATAAAAACCCTAACTCTCTAGCACCTACCTAGGTAAAGGGTGCTACATAGGTATTTCACAGTCCTTGTTCTGGCAATTCAAGAGACTGGAGCCAAGCCCCTAAAATGGCGAAGGCTGCAACACTGGTTCTGAGCTTTTATTGGCTGGTCACCCCGGAGCGCGAGAGTGGGATTAATCTGGTAAAAAAAAAAGTGATTTTTGTGATTTCACAGTGGGTAAACATCCAACAGGGAATCTTCATTATGCTATTTGAAATTCTGTACCATTTCATTGTGGCTCGCAACCAGTTAACAAATGGCTTAAATGGCCTGCGCTCTTCAAAAGGTCGAGCACCCCTGTTTTTTAAATCAATTTGAGTGCCGATGCCAATCACTATTTGAAAATGCTGTTGCCTGGCTTTCTCAGCCTGGTTTAAGTACTACAGTCTTAATATCTTATCTGCATAATTGTTCTAGTCTATTGTAAAAAGTATTGCAGTCACTGGATCAGCAGATCAGCCTGCCATCTTGCATTTTCTGGTGTCAGCACCAGTGCCCTCACCATTTCTCCCACTACAGGTTTCCTTTAATCCCGATCCATGTAAGGGCAGCTTCTGTTTAGTTAATTTTCTGCAAGCCCCAGGCAAAAAAAGAGGCAGTCCATTTTATTTTATATACAGAAAATGGATGTGATGGAAGTTCTCAATGGTAATTCAGTGAAATAATGTCAGTTACTTCTAAAGCTCTCACTGACATTTCTTCAAGATTACATAAAAAAAGAAAATTGGTTGTTTTCCAAATTAGTCACCTACGATATTTATGACTGGCTCATTTCTTTAACACGTCCCATTGTAAATGGTCCGGCCAGACCACATTAATCGGCCCTTTACATCACATTAATTTGAAATGTCATGGAATGGCAATAACTGTGAAATGAACTAATTGGCTCCATTTATACTGTTTCATTAATGTATTTTTTCCTTAGCCATGGAAAGCCAAATTACCTCTGTTCTTATAATTGAGGGTACCGGGTCTCACCACTCTTAAGATATTTGAGTGACATTTCTGAGACATAGCATTTGTACGTTTTACTGACATCAATCACTTTTTTTTTTTTTCTACCTGTACCAGAAACCTCAATCTTCTGTAATGCTGAGTAAAATAACATTGTTTAACAATATTAAAAAGCCATTAAGATTTTATTGTATTTCTTGGTAACAACGTTGATTTTTTTTTTTCCTCCCTTTGGCAGTGCATACTTTTGAAAAACACTGTTTTCGTGCGTCCATTCTCTCAACTTTGAAGTCTAGCTAAAACTTTTATTTTGGATAGAGCAAAGAAGGGTTTAAGCCTCTGTAATATTTTTTTATTTTTTATTGCCATCTGTGTTCCTCTTGGGGAGCTTTAACCTCACTTCTGTCAGGGAAGGTAGTGAAGGGAATTTCTCTCCAACAAAGGGTTAGAACTTCCTCCTAAGTGAATATATAATAGCCTGATGTGCAAACCAAACGAATTCAGAGTAGCAGCCAACATAAGCAAATGCCAATCATGAGGCTACTGTTCGATTCCCAATCTTCTCCTTGGAGTGTCAGACACGGTTGAGGTATGCAGTAATAGCGGTGGCTAGGAACAAGCAGTATTCTCCCTCTGTTGAATATGTTCTCCTTAGACTCCTCCACTCTCCTCCATTTGCAACTGCTGTACAACACTCTGTTCACTGCAGAGTCCATAAGTCTGTATTTTTATGGATTGAGCTACTGTTGGGTGCCCACTGGGGGAAGCCTTGCTGAGTGGAATGCGACCTTGCAAGAGCTTTTGAACTTGTTTTCCTTCATCTGACTACACTTGCTTACTTTTACACTTTCAAATCTAAACGTTCCCAATTCCTCTTTGAGTATTCTTTGAGTTAAATGACAATTAGACACCTTGAGGATGCCTTCTGGCATTTTACTAACTTTTTGGTGACTTAAAGTAGAAGTTCAGCCTAAAACTAACTCTAAACCTACTGGCAGCCACATTCTAAGACTGATCTATCTAAACCTGTAAAGCCAAAATTGCTATACATACCTTTTCTTACCTACCTTAATCCAGTCCGGTCTCCAGCGGCGGATGCTGTGTGGTTGAGACCGCCAACAACGGCTGTGAAATCCCTGGTAAGTGACATCACCCATAGACTTACTATCTGGCTTCTGTTTTTCCCTGCCTCTTCTGCACACACAGAAGAGAGGCTGCCCCTGACAGCTCAGTGTGGGGACGGACTGGAGCGGCTGCAGAAAAGGTATGTATAGCGATTTTTTTAATTTGTTTTGCTTTACAGGGTTAGATAGATTAATCTTAGAATGTGGCTGTCAGTAAATTTTGCGTTTTGCAATACAAGCAACATTTTTAAATAAATTTTGACTTGATTTCTTGATATAAGAGTAGCGTCATGTCACAACTGAGTATAAAAGAGAAGAGAGGCGCCTCTAAGTGTAGCAATAAAATTTCATTTAATGAAGGTACAACATTTAGCAACTCACATGGTTGATGATTAAAAGAGGCACATCTAAGTATGCAGGTATCCGGGGTAAAGCTGGCCACATAGACCATCCTCTTCACCGTCATCGAAGTCATCTCTTCCGCTCTGCACTCCATTAACGGTTCAAGCCTCGCTTTCAGATCGATCTACTGCAGGGTAGTCTTCCCGGTCACGATTGTAGACTGACAGCAGTGAGAGCCGGCAGTGCGGATGACGGTCTATGTGGACAGCTTTACTCCGGATGCCTGCATACTTGGATGTGCCTCTTTTAATCATCAACCACGTGAGTTGCTAAATCTTGTACCTTCATTAAATGTAACCATATTGCTACACTTAGAGGCGCCTCTCTTCTCTTTTATACTCTGTAGCTCCTGCTGGATTTTGCTTCTAATCCTCATATGGAGGCTTCCATTTGTGGATGGATATTTTATGGTTACACAACCTATCACATTGCTATGATCTTTTTATATGGACTATAAACTGAAGGACCTATGAATAAATGGTTGTGGAATGAATCATTTCAGTTTCCATGATTTCTTATGGGAGTATTTGCTTTGATATACAAGTGCTTTGGATTACAAGCATGTTTCTGGAACACATTATGCTCTCAATCCAAGGTTTTGCTGTATTGCTGGGATTTGGGCTATGAAGATTTCACCAAATTGAACTGAGCTTGCACAGTTTCTAAAAAATGTGTTTTGCTCTGCTTGAAAAGGTAAAAGGTAAGATATAATTGTGTATTTTTTTTCTCCCCCTTTTAGCAAAAAAGTACAGAAAAGTTACAGGGAAAGAGATCTATTCAGACACATTAGAAAGCACGCCAATGCTGGAGAAGGAAAAATTTCCACAAGAGTTCTTCCCAGAGGTATGTGTGAAATAATACCAGCTGTTCTTTACACCATAACATTGTTCTAAATTAGTTATGTAAAGTGATTGTAAAGTCTCGTATTTTTTTTTAAATTAAAAACAGCAAACATTTCATACCTGCTCTGCGAAATCGTTTTGCACAGAGCAGCTCGGATCCTCCTCTTCTCGAGTCCCTCTTCTGTGCTCCTGGACCCTCCCTCCTGTTGAGTGCCCCCACCAGGGCCGTCTTTAGGGCAGGGCAAAAGGGGCAGCTGCCCTGGGCCCTTTCATTGTTGTGGGGCCCAAAAGCAGCTGCCTCATACTTGCCAACTATCCCAATTTAAATTCCCTTGTCCCTTGAAGTTTTAGTCCCTTGCTGTGTCCCAATATCTCAGTGTGAAGTGCTGCTACTAATGCTGCCCAGCTCTGCCCTATTGTTGTGTACAGGTGACTCACCTGCAGACCCTGTGTTTACATGTAAATAACCGGCATTCGTGTGTAAATAGCTGCATCCGGCAGCATAGATATGTAAACAAAGGCGGCATTCATATGTATATCATGCCCCCCTGCAGTGAGGAGATGATGTGCTGTAACCTCTAGCAACCAATCAGTGAGCAGTATTACTGTACAGTAATCTCTAGCAACCAATCGACAAGCAGAAATCATGTGCTGTAACATCTAGCAACTAATCAGTGTGCCGTAATGTGTGCTTTAACCTCTAGCAACCAGTAAGTAAGTGGTAATGGTATGCCGTAACCTCTGGCAACAAATCAAAATCGCTGCCTGATCTTTAAACTGATTTTAAGTCTAGCTGCTATTTATTGTATGTCTCAGAGCAGCTGGAGAACAAAATTGTATGGGGGGAGGGCCCAAGAAAATGTTTGCCCAGGGTCCAATTAATATTAAAGACGGCCCTGGCCCCCACAGCTAACAGCATGCTATGGGGGCTCCCGAGCCAAGCCGCAGCTCTGTGTGTCCATTTACATGCCCCTTTTCTCTTATTGGCTGATTTTGATTGACAGCAGCAAAAGTCAATGGCTTTCTCAGCCAATGAGGAGGGGGAGTCCTGGGCAGCTGAGACACTGCTGCAACATCGCTGGATCTTGATGGTGCTCACATATGTATTAGGGGGGGGTGCACACAGAAGATTTTTTATCTTACTGCATAGAATGCAGTAAAATAAAAAAAACTGTCTTTACAACCACTTTAACAATAAAGTGCAATTCTAAGCAGCAAGTGAAATCTGTTAGCGAACTGCTAATGCCAAAGTAAAAACCACCACAGACTGCAAGCTCCTACGTGTTTTCACGTGTTAAACCTTCTAACACACTGCAAGGAACTTCAACCTTCTCATTTCTCTGTACCAGGGAACCTCATAAATTTGTGTTCCCAGCTGCCAAAGTGATTTTTTTTTTATATTTGCTTTGTTTCAATGGCATTCCCATAATAATGTAATAACAAATATGTTTAAAATAGGGCAGGAGTGTACAAAAATTGCGCAAAACATACAGATAAAGTTAACAGATAATCAATACAACCTAGTCCTTGTGTATATGACATAATCACATTAGCAATCACAATACTACCTGAGACAGGGTGACAACAGTCCAGAGGGGGAAGGGAAGATAGGGGTACAAGGGGTAAAAGGGCCTAAAAGAGAGAGGGAGTGTAAGGCAGGAGATGTGGAGTAAAGGGGTACAATATTCTAAACTATCCCTCCATATCAGATAAAAAAAAATTAGGATGAAATATTGCACTAAAGAAAAACTTTTCACACTTTTAGATACCTTTTATACCTTTTGCTTCAAAGTTCAGAGAACATCATCACAAGACTTTGAAAGGAACATGCTGGCCCCACTGTTCCAGAAGGGGCAACTGTAATGTATCCCAGTGGTCCACTTGTCAAACTGATCTTTACAAGTAGCCACCCATTTTCCGGAGTCCATTTTCTCTGAGACCCTTTGCATCCACACAGTCCTGGTGGGAATAGTGTGCGTCTTCCAATACAGTGGAATCAAGCTTTTGGTTCAAACACCACCTTCTCTCAAAGCCTTCTACAGTCTGACAAGAACACAATGGAGGCTGGAAGGGTTGGTGCACAGCAAAAAGTCATGTAGAAAACTGCAGTCCCACCCAGAAGCACTATTTAAAAAAATATATATAAAAAATATTAATTAAAAAAAAAAAAAAACTATTATTGCGGATTATCACTCTCTTCCTGTTATACTGATGGGTGAGTTTAATAACACTGGAGTATTTTAGGGACTGTTTTCCACTACGTTCAGTCCCCTTGGACTCCTTGACCCCTTTGGAAAATGATGTAGGGAAATAGGGTTGCAAGACATATGGCGAGATATTCATCCAGATGATATCCAATTTACATGGCATTCCAAATCTCACAACTCGTTGTCTTGTATTGATTCGGTGTTGGGTACTGCTGAAATGTTGCCCAATGTCTCTTATGTTACTATAGAGCCAAGGGGGCTTTCAGATCATTCATTATGGGTAACTACTATGGTTCCTACCCGGCTCGGTTTATGGAGGAGCTGGCTCTTTAACCCATCTTGGTTGCCACTTTTTCAGTCTAATTCTCAAATTATGTCTGGCCTTATCTTTTTTTTCATGAGGTAAATAATGGCTCGGCCTCTAGAAAAATAATATGGGACTCAAAAGCATTTTTGCGTGGTCCTACTCTTCTGCTGTTTCTCCTGCAGATTTTCAATGAGGCATCTGAGTAAGATTATCTTCCTTACACTATCTATATCTATATCTATATCTATATATATATATATATATATTCCACAATAGTGGTGATACATAAACCAGATAAAGACCCTATGACACTTCATTCATAGTGACCCTTTTCTCCTCTTCCAGTTGATATTAAATTAACAGTTCTTGTAAAATGTGGGTTTGGCAAGTACTTCTGTTTTTGAGTTCATCTTTTATATGCTAAAATCCAGAGCTTTGGTTCATGCAGATGATCTTTTTTTCTCCTCCTTTTTTGCTACAGCACAGAATGAGGCAAGGGTGCCTTTTGCCACCCCTTCTTTTGCTGTCGCTATTGAACCATTGGTATTTGCGCCACCAAAGCACTGGAGTGATTGGGTTTTGTAGAGGCCAGGAAGAGAAGCATGCTTTATGCGGATGACATGTCCCTCTTCCTGGCCGGTACACAGTCCTCCCAAGAGGCTCTGCCCCTCATTACTGAATTTGGAGGGGTTTTTTTAGGATTAAAAATTAATTAGGTGAAGTCTACTATTATCCCTCAAGGTCTCCTTCTAGCAACCTTAACAGGTCAATTTCCTCATATTAAGGTTGCTTCTCAGTTTAAATATCTGGGTATTACTATCTCTTTTAAAATAGTTGATTATATTACCCTTAACCTGGTTCCATTGATTTCACATTTCAGGTCGCAGCTCGGGTCCTACTGATCTCTATGGTCCTACCACTCTCTATAGTGGGACTTACCAATTTGATTAAGATGATTTGGATGCTTCAACTATTATATATATGTTGCTTATTTCCCCTTGTTGGATCACCCTTAATTTTTTTTTTTTACTTTTCTCTGCTATCTTTAGAGATTTTATTTGGAAGAAGATCCACCTAGGATCAGGTTAGAACTCCTTCAATACCCCATAGATTTGGGAGGCCTGGCAGTACCGAATCCCGGTTTGTACTTTTTGGTAACACAACGCCAGAAGTTGAATGGCTGGGAAAGCTGCTCCTCCATAAAAATCTCTTACCCCTTTAAAGAGCCCCTTGATCAATTTTTATGTCCACTATACGCCTTTGAGTTTTCAGCATACCTCAAATCTCCATCGCAGCTCCTTACTGTTTAGCTGATAGAACATGTTTAGGCATCTGTGAAGGAGTTACTTGGTTTTACTGGCTCTACCATGTTTACCCCTATATGGTCTAATGATTTACTTACTGAAATTGGGAAGTTGCAGGAGCTTCAGGTTTGGGCCTGAAGCAGCATTCTGATAATTTCCCAATTTGTTTGAAAATCAATTTTTCAAATCATTTCAGCAATTGCAATTAAAATTTTCTTTGGACAAAAGGCCGTTCTATCACTATCTTCAAATCAGACTTGCCTTTCAGGCTTAAAACAACTCTCTCTGCTTTTCAATGGCAGATACTCCATTATTTGATAAAATTGTTGGGATCTGTGATTCAAAGGACCTCATTTCAGAGATTTATGCACACATTTTATCTAAATTTATGTTGAGACATCCAGCTCCATGTAAACTGAAATGGGAACAAGAGGTCCTATTCCTGATGAAGTCTGGGACCAGGTTCTGCAAAGGATCCCTCTCGTTTCTCCTTCCCCCTCGTACCAGCTAACGCAACTGTTTATTATCCATGGGGTATATCGAACTTAGCATTTTCTTTTGTAGTATAGGTCTATTGCAAGATTCTTGCTGTAACTGATGTGGTTAACTGCAGGGAAACCTGATTTACCTGCTGTGGTGCTGTCCTAAGCTTAAAGTGATACTAAAGTTTTTTTTTATTTTTTTTTTGTTATTCTTTAAAAGGAACAAACATGTTATACTTACCTGCTCTGTGTAGTGGTTTTGCACAGAGCAGGCTGGAGCAGCACGGAGCAGCCTTTGGCTCTAATCACGTGCTTCAACCCCCCCCCCCCCCAACATTGGAATCCATGCATTTGGTGTCCTGCATGGGGGCCGGATGCATGGAAGATGGGGGGCGGTGCCCGTGGCACCCTTAATGGACGGGCCGCCCCCTGATGTACATAGAAGACCTTGAATTCTGAATTCAGATCTGTTTTTAAGAATGTTCACTGTGCGGACATGAGCGTTCTGTTTTTAACACTAGCTCGCACAAAGCTTAGAACTCGCTGTCCTCCATCATTTGCATATTTTTAGTGAAGATTTTTTCTGTACTGTGCACAGGTACAAAATTATACTGTACCATATTATCAACATTAGGCTTACAGTCCAGTATATTGACTGTGGCAGTAAAGGTTATCCTTCTTTGTCTTCGCCTTCTTTTTTCACAGGTTTAATCTCCAGCTTGGTACAGTGTCACTATCTGGTCTACCTTTGATTTACTGCTGCTGTTTATTGAGACAAACGCGATTCATAATTGAAAGTTAATGGCTGCCATTGTGCCTTTGTGAGGACATTCACACTCCCTGCATATATGATAATGGCCTCTCAGTTAACGAGCAACTGTTGAACAGTCCCGATTGTTTTCTCCCTGCTGTCATAAACAGCTAGTGAGTTGTAGCAGATTTAAAATATATGCAAAACATTATTTGCTCGCCATCAAGCAATCTTTCTTCCCTTTTTTTTTTTTTTATGGCTGCCGCCCGGGGATTATCTTAGAGTAATTACTTTGATTGAGATATAATGTTATTCACAATAATTACAAGCCACAGCATGGAAAATGAACAAAACTCTCTATGTGAATTTATGAGTCCGCTTGGCAAGACATGAGCCAGGAAATAGGCCTTTGGGATCAGCACTTGAGATAATGTTGGCTCATCTTAAAAAAAAAAAAAAAAAAAAAAGCAGATTTGTGTAGTCTATCAGGGTTGAGTCATATAAAAATATATGTTTTCCTTAGCCATAGTGAGAAATCAGTTGTTATCATAGATCACGGATGCTGCTCCAAGCTCTTATGAAAGATGAATTAATTTCACTAATGCTTTAATGCAAACCTTTCATGGAGAAGGCTATGTGGCGATAACCTTACCGCAGCCTCTCCTTTCTTCGCGGTGATTTATGCCGTCTTTTAGCAGATGAAACTGCCTCTGTTCACAATCCGTCTGCTGCCTACAGGCATCATATTATTAAAGCCCAGCGAGACTCCACATTGTAAGGCGGTAGAGATAAAAATATCCTTACCTTTTAGTGCATTTTGGCTATTGGGAACATGTTTAATCCATATCACAGTCCCTAGTGCTCTACTTGGCTGTCTTTCATGGCCAGTGTAGGAGATGAACAAACAAGTTGCACCTTATTGATCCAGAAGTATGTTAAGCAGTTGATTCTGCATTGGCCTGGATGTGTTGATTGGGCAGAATGTTTATTCGCCGTCATTCATTTACACTTTGACTACTACAGAAAAAAAGGCAACCTGGTGATCAGTAATCTAGTATGGAGGGCGACACACAAGTTTGAGGCCCCATTCACAAAAGCATTGTCAAACCTGTGTTTATATGCAGTAAGGCCTTGTTCTCCCGGCCGTACAAAGGTTATAGACCTGTCTGAGGGCTGTATTTGCTCATACAAGGATTTACAAGTGTTCTGTACATCCCTGTGCAGGCAGTCCCATGACAAAGGCTGGCCATACATTGGGTGAATTTCTTTCCTGCAATAATGGGTTGCAGGAAAGAAACTTGCACGATTCCCCCATCAACACATTTAGTGTTGCTGCTGGAATCCCTCCTGCTGGGCCATTGTCTTCTCCCCCACCGGGAAAAGATGGTAACAATCGCTAGCAGCTATAGCAGCCGCTTGCGATAATCGCAACCAAATCCGGCAGGCTAGTTGTTCTCAAGTTGATTAATCAACTTGGTACATTCAGCCTGCCCATTAATGGTTGAATCTCAGCCAGTTCCTGCTTAACCGGCTGAGATTTGAACCGTGTATGGCCAGCCTAAGGTATTGCCTTGTATTACGGCTGTAATGACCTTGAATACGTACCCCACCCCCAACCAAATTCCCCTTGCCCAAAGAAAAAAACTTCCAGTGGAAACAATTTGGGGGTTGAGAAGGCCATAGCAGCCATTTATTAAATAACAAAATACAAAAATTACAAAAGTACAACCTTAAATAAATACATTTTCATTATGAAAATTTATTGCATCAAGCCAAACAATGACAGACCTACTCTTCTGGTCTAGGGTCTTAGAAGGCACCTTTTATTTTAGCAACCGGCTGTATCCACCACAGTTCCACTTCAATGCCACTTAATCACAACTGCACCGACCCGAGGACAATTAAATCTTTGATACAGCCAAATTACCAATTGGTACCTTGCTGCCTTAGCTTAAATAGGGAAGGTACATCCATACCTGCGATGGGCCCAACCCATTATTGTCTAAATTTTAACAACCATCTCCCGCCTTCGAAGACCCCAGAGAACCCTGCCAGCTGTTACGACATTATCATTGAGGAAATACAAATTCAGTCTGAACTCTCAATGTAGCACTCCACTGTCTACTGCAGAACTCCTCAAAACATAGTATAAAACAAGTCCCAAATAAAAGGGAAAGAAAGGAGGCCCAAGCAGTGGAAAGGGAGGGAGGGAGAAGCTCCTCTGTCCCTGTTCCTGCTCCAACTGACCATGAGGCAAAGTGACCACCCTTTTTAAGACCACTATGGTCCCACCCTGCCTCATCCCTGTTCTATCCAATCGGGTAAGACCCTGTCTTTTTTTTTTTTTTTTTTTAAGGTGAACTGAGCCGGAAGTGGGTACCTGTCAAAACTACGTACCTGCTCCCCCTCCCCCCAAAAGGTGCCAAAGGTGGTAGAGTGGGTGGAGCTCTGCTTTTAAGCTGCTCCTCCAACTCCAGGCCTACCTCTTTCATCTCAATTGGGATGCAACGGCTGCATGAAGAAAGCCACTGCTCCCTGACCAGCCCCGTGGTTAGGGGTGTGGGTCCCTCATGGCTGTCAAATTGGGAGCAACAGCTGTGTTTGTGCTATGTCCCAATTGACGTGAATGGAACTGTCTGCACAGGGATGCATGGAACTTCTGTGCATCCCTGTGCAGTCAAACACGGCCCTTGCATTTGGCATATGGTTAAGTATTCTCCTGTGAATGAGGCACAAGGCCTTATTTACACTGGTGTTGCCCTTTGAAGAGTGGAATGCTTTTTCATAGGGCATTTAAAAACACAATGCCACTTAAAGGGATGCATTTTTCTTCTGCTTTTCTTCCACTTTTTTTTTTAACTGAACAAAAACTGATCAGTGTGAAAGCAGCCTAAAGCAGGTTTAGCTGCATTTAGAGTTTCCAATTTGATCCTGGACGCACAGAGTTCTATTTTCTCTAAATGCACCTAAATGCAGGTAAATGGTCAGTCTGAATAACATCACTTTAATTTGTGTGTTTAGAAACGTTCTCTAATGCAGTGTACACACAGGCGGACTTTTGAACCAGACTGGTCTGACGGTCTATCCGACGAACTTCCGACGGACTTTCCCAACGAACGGACTTGCCTACACACGATCACACCAAAGTCTGACGGATTTGTACGTGATGACGTACGACCGGATTAAAATAAGGAAGTTCATAGCCAGTAGCCAATAGCTGCCCTAGCGTCGGTTTTTGTCTGTCGGACTAGCATACAGACGAGCTGACTTTTCGACCGGACTAGAGTCTGTTGGAAAGATTTGAAACATGTTCCAAATCTAAAGTCCGTCAGATTTTCGACCGAAAAAGTCCGCTGCAGGTCCGATGAAGCCCACACACGGTTGAATTGTCCGCCAGAGTCGGTCTGTCGGACCAGTCTGGTCGAAAAGTCCACTCGTGTATACGCGGCATAAGGCTTAATTTACCCTTGAGGTTGGGGGGCAGTAAAAATACACTGGGATGATATGCATTTTTACCATATCCCCCAAAGCTGCTAAGTTATCAGAACAGTGTACATATGCCGAGGCAGAAATTTTTCCTTCCGACAAGTTCAGTGGGCAGTAACACCCAACAAATATGACCCATTTAACTGAATGGGGCTTTGCTCCAACATGCTGTTATGAGGGGACCTCTGAAGGACTGAAATTACCTCAGAAACCACACATATACACCAATGTGACGCCAATGAGGAGACAATATAATGCCTCTTCATTGTGTTTTTAAATACCCTGTGAAAAGCATTGCATACATACATACAAGCATACCTAATTCTAAATACTCATGGTGTGCTGTGTTGTCAAGAATACATGGGGTGTCTTGAGAGCTGCCTTAATGCACTAACTTGTGCTTTACTGAATGCTTTGAATTAGGTATGCTTGTGTGTATATATGTGTGTGTGCGTGTGTGTGTATATGTTTATATATAGTTATAGTATCTCACAAAAGTGAGTACACCCCTCACATTTTTGCAAATATTTTATCTTTTCATGTGACAACACTGAAGAAATGACACTTTGCTACAATGTAAAGTAGTGAGTGTACAGCTTGTATAACAGTGTAAATTTGTTGTCCCCTCAAAATAACTCAACACACTAATGTCTAAACCGCTGGCAACAAAAATGAGTACACCCCTAAGGGAAAATATCCAAATTGAGCCCAATTAACCATTTTCCCTCCCCGATGTCATGTGACTCATTAGTGTTACAAGGTCTCAGGTGTGAATAGGGAGCAGATGTGTTAAATTTGGTGTTATCGCTCTCACTCTCTCATACTGGTCGCTGGAAGTTCAACATGGCACCTCATAGCAAAGAACTCTGGGGATCTAAAAAAAAAAAGAATTGTTGCTCTACATAAAGATGGCCTAGACTATAAGAAGATTGCCAAGACCCTGAAACTGAGCTGCAGCACGGTGGCCAAGACCATACAGCGGTTTAACAGGACAGGTTCCACTCAGAACAGGCCTCACCATGGTTGACCAAAGAAGTTGAGTGTAGTGCTCAGCATCATATCCAGAGGTTGTCTTTAGGAAATTGACAAATGAGTGCTGCCAGCATTGCTGCAGAGGTTGAAGGGGTGGGGGGTCAGCCTGTCGGTCCTCAGACCATACGCTGCACACTGCATCAAATTGGTCTGCATGGCTGTCATCCCAGAAGGAAGCCTCTTCTAAAGATGATGCACAAAAAAGCCCGCAAACAGTTTGCTGAAGACAAGCAGACTAAGGACATGGATTACTGGAACCGTGTCCTGTGGTCTGATGAGACCAAGATAAACTTATTTGGTTCAGATGGTGTGAAGCGTGTGTGGCGGCAACCAGGTGAGGAGTACAAAGACAAGTCTATCTTGCCTACAGTCAAGCATAGTGGTGGGAGTGTCATGGTCTGGAGCTACATGAGTGCTGCTGGCACTGGGGAGCTACAGTTCATTGAGAGAACCATGAATGCCAACATGTTGGCATACTGTGACATACTGAAGCAAAGCATGATCTCCCTCCCCTCGGAGACTGGGCCGCAGGGCAGTAGTCCAACATAACGACCCTAAACACACCTCCAAGATGACCACTGCCTTGCTAAAGAAGCTGAGGGTAAAAGTGATGGCCTGGCCAAGAGTGTCTCCAGACCTAAAACCTATTGAACATCTGTGGGGCATCCTCTTCAAGGCTGTTCCCTTACTAAGGCCTGATTCACACCTATGCATTTTTAGTGCTTTTTGCATTTTGCAGATTTGCACTACAGAACGTGTTCCATAGGAAACCATGTGAAATGGACTGTAGTGCAAATCTGCAAAATGCAAAAAGCACTAAAACTGCATAGGTGTGAATCCAGCCTAAAGATGCCGGTGCTGGCATCTTTAGTAAGGGAATCAGGAAGTGAAGCCTTGTGGCTTCACAGCCTGGTTCCTTACTGCGCATGAGCAAGTCGTGCTGCACGCTCTGAATTGCCTCTGCTGTCTTCTAGGACCTGTGTGTCTACCAGAAGACAGCGTGGGGTACAGAAGAGGGGCCGAACATGGCGTAGATTGCCACGGATTCTGTGGCGCTCTTTTGCTGGTAGTGGGAGCAAATACCTGTATTATACAGGTATCTGCTCCCCCCTGAAAGGTGGCAAATGTGACATGGGGGGGGGGGGGGGGGGGAGGAGGAACTGGATCAGCGGAAATTCAATTTCTGGGTGGAACTCCGCTTTAACTCAGTGTGCCTTCATTTTTTACAAAGGAGCTGAATTCCTGGACTTCAGCTTTAACCAATTACCGCCCTTGGGGTGTTTTAAATGTCCTAGACTTTAAGTGGTTAAAACAAGCTAATGGTTGCAGCTTTTCAGCTGCCTGATTCACTTTTATGATAGTGAGAAGGGCTAACTGCCCACCAGGCTCCCGCCACTGTCTGCGGTGGTCCCTTTTAAGGAGTATTTTATCGCTTCCAGTTCATCTGTGCTAGATTAGCTGCGGTAAGGGGCAGGGGAGACATTGGAGGGCTAATGGAACAAATGCTTTCACAAACCCTTTTATTACCTTGTAAAAGTATCAGTGACATCATTACATCTCCTGTGCAGGGAGCAGAGCTTGTGGGAGGGATCCAACAGGTCCACTTACTAAAGAAAACTGCAGGGGGGGCGGAGACCAGACCAGTCCTCCTGCACAAGCAGAGAAAGCAGCCGTGACTGGTCTCCAGTACAGAAATCTCCTGCACAGAGTTTTATGCTGGATTATCTGGATGAAATGGACACAGAAAACCAAGATTAAATTAAGAATACACATGCCTCTTATCCTATAGTTCAGTTTTCATTTTATTTGTTTGTCACAAAATGTCATGAATCTTTTTCAAAGGCTGTTTTAACCACTTAAGGGCCGAGCCTCTTTTTGAGATTTGTTTACAAGTTAAAAAACGTTTTTTCTGCTAGAAAATTACTTGGAAACCCCAAACATTATACTTTTTTTTTTTCTAACACCCTAGAGAATAAAATGGCGGTCGTTGCAATACTTTCTGTCACACCGTATTTGCACAGTGGTCTTACAAGCACACTTTTTTTAGAAAATATACACTTTTTTGAATTAAAAAATAAGACAACAGTAAAGTTGGGTCTATTTTTTTTTTTTTATATTGTGAAAGATAATGTTACGCCGAGTACATTGATACCCAACATGTCACGCTTCAAAATTGTGCCCGCTCGTGGAATGGCGACAAACTTTTACCCTTAAAAATCTCCATAGGCGACGATTCTACAGGTTGCATGTTTTGAGATACAGAGGAGGTCTAGGGCTACAATTATTGCTCTCGCTCTACCGATCGTGTTGATACCTCACACGTGTGGTTTGAACACCATTTTCATATGTGGGCGCTACTCACGTATGCGTTCGCTTCTGCACCCGAGTTTGGCGGGACGGGGCGCGTTTAAAAAATTATTTTTATTTTTTTATTTATTTTACCTTTATTTTTTATTTTTACACTGTTCTTTTTAAAAAAAAATTGTCACTTTTCTTCCTATTACAAGGAATGTAAACATCCCAAAAAAGCATGACAGGGCCTCTTAAACATAACATCTGGGGTCAAAAAGACCTCATATCTCATATTTACACTAAAATGCAAAAAAAAAAAAAAAAAAAAAAAAGAGCTATTTGACGTCGCTTCCGCCCTGCAATGGTATGGCGATGGTGGGAGCCATCTTCCCCTCACTCATCTCCATACCCAGCCAGCAGGACTCGTCGGCTCTGGTAAGCGGTGGAGGGCACCGGAGCGTGGCAGGAGTGGGGGGCCTCTCCCGCCGCTGAGAATTTGCGAATTTGCGCATTTGCTGCAGAGACCACTGTTATCGGAAAGCAGACCGCCGGCCGAAGAAGGGATATCGGGGTTATGGCAGCTAGCTGCTGCCATAACAACGATATTCCTCTTCAAAGTTAGGGCGCATATCAGCGTGCGGCGGTCCGTAAATGGTTAATAACAAAATGGTTTGCATGGAACTTGTGTTATCTCAATTTTAGCAGTGCAAGGGTTACACTTAAAAAATAAGATTGAATTTCAAACATAGTGGTGGTACTTAGGAATCCTTCTCCCGTATTTTCTCCATAGGAAATTTTACAGGTGCTAAACGATCTACACTGAGTTCCTATGTGTCTCATCTCCTCCAGCAATTGTGATGAGGAAATACCCTTTATTCGAGAGCTGATCGGTAATAGAGCGCTTTGAACTAGCACCTGGGAACTAGAATGGTATTTATAGTACAGATCCATCAGTGAACAGTTTGCTCCATTGCTCCTGATGGCGCTTGCGGGAAAGCAATGTATTTATAGCCAGATTCTGAGTGTTTCAAGCACAACAACTCCATGTATCAAATGCAGCAAAAATTAATTTCAACTGTTGTAAAACTCTAGAGGAGTTTTTAGGCTGGATAGACACAGGAAGGAAGAGCGCCTCAGTACAGTGCCAGATACCAGCACATTGTAGAGAATAAATAGTCATTGGCTGGCCCTGGAGCTAAGGTTGACCATACATAGTTTGAAGGCACTGCTGAACCGGGCTGAGATTCGAACCGTGTATGGCCAGCCTAAGGTATTGCCTTGTATTACGGCTGTAATGACCTTGAATATGTACCCCACCCTCAACCAAATTCCCCTTGCCCAAAAAAAACAGTCCAATGGAAACAATAATTTGGGGGTTGAGAAGGCCATAGCAGCCATTAATTAAATAACAAAATGCAATAATCACAAAAGTACAACCTTTACAAAATCCATTTTCATTATGAAAATGTATTGCATCAAGCCAAACAATGACTGACCTACTCTTCTGGTCTAGGGTCTTTGAAGGCACTGCTGAACCGTGCTGAGATTCGAAGACCCTAGACCAGAAGAGTAGGTCAGTCATTGTTTGGCTTGATGCAATACATTTTCATAATGAAAATGGATTTGGTAAAGGTTGTACTTTTGTAATTATTTTATTTTGGTATTTAATGGCTGCTATGGCCTTCTCAACCCCCAAATTATTGTTTCCATTGGACTGTTTTTTTTTGGGCAGGGGAATTTAGTTGGGGGTGGGGTACGTATTCAAGGTCATTACAGCCGTAATACAAGGCAATACCTTAGGCTTGGCCATACACGGTTCAAATCTCAGCTGGTTCAGCAGGAACCGGCCAAGATTCAAACCGTTAATGGGCAGGCTGGATGTACCGAGTTGATCGATCAACTTGGGTACCAACCAACCTGTCGGATTCTCTTGCAATTATTGCCGTCTTCTCTGGTTGCAGGAAAGACATTCGCACCATGTATGGCCTGCCTTAATATTTGCAGTTCTGGTGGCCCCAGCAAGATGATGTGTTGGTAAATCTTCTAGTAATGGTGCCTGTTCCAGTGACAGTGCTCTAATCTCTCACTTTGGAGAGCTTTCTACCCACTTGTATTGTTTTTCTGGTACGGGTAGTAAAATGGAATCATCCCAACGACTGTAAAAAAAACCTGGCAGACGTAACCTTTTAAAACTATATACAATACAGAAAAAAATGGCATTAGAAAGTAAAGTTTGAGTTCAATTCACATAACCATTATATTATTTACTGCTTTACTTTTTTACCCTTAAAGTGTTACTTGACCCAGGAACCTGCACTATATCTGGTCTCTCACAGAACATGGAAACGCAATTATTTTAGTAAATATAAAGTGCTAAAACACCTTTTCTCCTCAGCAGTTCGAGCAGTCTTGTGACTTCTATCAGTGTCTGGTTAAAGCTTGTGGGAGGAGTTTTCATTCTCCTCTGACTGTTTTATGAGGCTGCATGTTCCCTGACTCTCTGTCTGGACAGTGCTGATTGGCCCTGTGCTGATCACATGCACTCTCCCGAGAGAAAAAAAAAAAACTCTCTAGCAATACACACCAAACTGAGCATGTGCAGCTTTCCCCCAATACTCTGTTCTATCAGGGGATGGTTTGGGGACAGTGGAAGAAGGGGAGGGATCAGAGAAGACAGGATCAAACAGCCTTTTTATACAATGCAGAGGATTAACCCCTTAAGTTCCACAGTGAGTTTAACAAGCATGCTATGTTGCATATACAGACTGATTTTACTGTTGTGGGTTTAGTGACACTAAACAATATTCTGATTTTTAAAAAAATAATCCACGCACATCCACTACTTGAAGTGATTTCAAGGGTGATTGTTTTTTTTTTTTTTTAAATGACATATCATACTTACCTTCACTGTGCAGCTCGTTTTGCACAGAGTGGCCCCGATCATCCTCTTCTGGGGTCCCCCGGCGGCTCTCGCAGCTCCTCCCCACATCAGATAACCCCCTAGGAGAAGCGCTCTTCTGAGGAGGGTAGCCTTGCTTTTTTTTTTTCAAAATTCTCGCTCTTTTTTTGTTTATAGCGCAAAAAATAAAAACCGCTGAGGTGATCGAATACCACCAAAAGAAAGCTCTATTTGTGGGACGTCAATTTTGTTTGGGTGCAACGTTTCACGACCGCGCAATTGTCAGTTAAAGCGACACAGTGCCGAATCACAAAAAGTGCTCTGATCAGGAAGGGGGTAAATCCTTCCGGGGCTGAAGTGGTTAAATAATGCTATATTTCCATTCAATTTCACTTTTTGTTGCATCTGAATTTTGTTGATCTCCTGCAGCCTCTATGTAGATTTTTATTTATTTTTTTGTTGTTTTCATGCACTTAAAGTGGAAGTCCATGAACAATCTAAAACCCCTGCATCTATAGACACCAGGGATCTAACGCTAACCTCTCTATCCCTGTAAAGAAAAAAACGAGTATACATTCCTTTTTTGGAAGCCGATCTGATCCGCTCTGACCGGATCCCAGGCTGAGCTGTCAGCCACGGCTTCTCTGTAGAGTTGAGACGGAGGACCATGGAAGCCCCATAGTAACTCTATGGGTGACGTCACTTCCCATTCATTTCACAGCCGCTGTCCTCCGTGTCCTCTGCAGAGCTTCCGGCGCTGGAGATCGGGTCGGGGCTGGTCAGTTCGTCTTCTAAAAAGGTATGTATACTCCTCTTTTCTTTACAGGGATAGAGAGGTTGGTGTTAGAACCCTGGTGTCTATAGATGCAGGGGTTTTGGATTTTGCATGGACTTCCACATTAAGCAACTGCAGCACATCATTTCTCAGGATGGGTTTTCTGATGGTGACAACAGTGGAACATGCTTGTGCTAATATGACTTTGGGCGGAGGATGTTGGTGGGACCACGCAGAAGGACATTGTGTTGTCACCTTTTAAAGGGAAGTGTTTGACAAAAATAACCTTCATGGTGGAAAGCAGAAAATAGTTTAATGAAAACTGCATTAGTAAATCTAAATGAATTTTTAAATTGTTTTGACACTTGAAAGCTTATGAGATACTAGTGATTGGGTTTAATTATCATTTATTAGGGTGACTGTACAGCTTATTATAGATTTAGTCATTTCTTTGGACTACATTTTCCTTGCAATCAGTGTTTAAGTGATATAGTCCTAGTAATTGGTGACATCACTACTTTCCAATTATAACATTACTATTGAGGTTATCTTTCAGTAAACATTACTTGTGGTTTCTATGGTATCCCCAGCCCTGTCCTTTTGTATTAACTGCGACATTACTTTCATATTAGTCTCTTCTGACATACAGAAAGCCTCGCCTTCAATTACCCGAGTTCTCCTGTTCTGGGTGTAACAAAGATTACCATTAACCACTTGCCGACCGCCGCACGCCGATATACGTCGGCACAATGGCAGCGGTGGGCAAATGGGCGTACCTGTACGTCCCCTTTAATCGTCGTGACTAGCGGACGCACGCGCCCGCCGCGTACAACGTGACCGCGGGACCCGCAGACTCAATGCCCACCGGTGTCCCGGCGATCATGTCAAGGAGCCCGCAGAACGGGGAGATGTAAACAAGGCAGTTCCCCGTTCTGCCTTGTGACATGACAGAGATCTACTGCTCCCTGTCATCGGGAGCAGTGTTCGCTGTCATGTGAGTGGTAGCCCACACCCCCCACAGTTAGAATCACTCCCTAGGACACACTTAACCCCTTGATCGCCCTCTACTGTTTAACCCCTTCCCTGCCAGTGTTATTTACACAGTAAGCAGTGCATTTTTATAGCACTGATCGCTGTATAAATGACAATGGTCCCAAAATAGTGTCAAAAGTGTCCGATGTGTCCGCCATAATGTCGCAGTCACGATAAAAATTGCAGATCGCCACCATTACTAACAAAAAAAATAAATAAATAAAAATGCCGTAAAAAACTATCCCCCTATTTTGTAGATGCTATAACTTTTGCGTAAACCAGTCAATATACCCTTATTGTGATTTTACCAAAAATATTTAGAATACATATCGGCCTAAACTGAGAAAAACATTGTTTTTTTTATATATTTTTGAGGGATAATTATTATAGCCAAAAGGAAAAAAATCTTGCTTTTTTTTTTCAAAATTGTCGCTCTTTTTTTGTTTATAGTGCAAAAAATAAAAACCGCAGGGGTGATCATATACCACCAAAAGAAAGCTCTAATTTGTTTGGGTGAAACATCGCACGACCACGCAGTTGTCAAAGTTACGTGGTGCCGAATCGCAAAAAGTGCTCTGGTCAGGAAAAAATGTAAAATCTTCCGGGGCTGAAGAGGTTAACATATACATTATTAACTATGTGTGTGTGTGTGTGTGTGTATGTATTTTAGAGCTGCACGATTGTGGGAAAAATTATAATCACAATTTTTTTGCTTAGAATAAAGTTTGCGATTCTCACGGCGTAGCATCATCTTTTTTACATTATGCAAAAAAATTGGGATAACTTTACTGTTTTTAGGGGTTTTTTTTTTTTTTTTTAAATCAGGTGTATTTTTTTCCAAAAAAATTGCATTTGAAAGACCGCTGCGCAAATGCAGTGTGACATAAAATATTGCAACAACCACCATTCTCTAGAGTCTCTGCTAAAATATATATAAAATGTTTTGGGGTTCTAAGTAAATTTCTAGCAAAAAATAATCATTTTAACTTGAAACCAACAAGTGGCAGAAAAGGTTTTAGACTTTAGACTGCAGTCTGCTCACATAATTTGTAATAAAAACATCTTTGCCATTCTGAAGTTTCCCTCCAACCACTTTGCATATTATTTTATATATACTGTGATTCTGTACTTGCCAAATATGCTGCAGAAATCTCCCTCCACTGAGTCTGGCTGCAGCCATTTCAACTGTGGGCAGCTGAAGCTGCTGCCTGTTCACTTCCTGGATTTACACAGACACACAGAGGCACACCTCCAGCTCTGTAGCTCTACAGAGTTAGAGCTGTACATGATGACATAAGCCTAGGCTAATGACCAGACAAGAAACAGGAAGTGGGCTGTATAAGGTATTTACTGGCAGAAAAAAAATGTTTTACTATCCAAAGTTAAAACAAGAAGGGCAAAAGATTTAATAGATGGAAAGATGAAAAAAAATGACTGAAGCTCTGCTTTCAGTGGTTAAACTACCCTCATTTACAGACCGAAGTTCCTCCCTTTTGATCTAAAGAACAAAATGGTTACAAATGTTAGCTCAGAGGAATGTTGTGAAACTTTGCAGACTGTTTTTAGTTTTTTGACAGCTGTCAGCTTGAGCAGAGAATGTGGAACTCTAAGAGCCCTTTCACACTGGGGTGGAGGGCGGCGTCGGCGGTAAAACACCGCTATTAGCGGCGTTTTGCTGTTGGTATGCGGCCTCTAGCGGGGGCGGTTTTACCCCCCCGCTAGCGGCCGAGAAAGGGTTAAATACCACCACAAAGCGCCTCTGCAGAGGCGCTTTGCCGGCGTTATAGCCGCACCATCCCATTGATTTCAATGGGCAGGAGCGGTAAAGGAGCGGTATGCACACCGCTCCTTCACCGCTCTGAAGATGCTGCTGGCAGGACTTTTTTTACCGTCCTGCCAGCGCATCGCTCCAGTGTGAAAGCCCTCGGGGCTTTCACACTGGATACACAGCAGCGGCACTTTCGGGTCGGTTTGCAGGCGCTATTATTAGCGCAATAGCGCCTGCAAACCGCCCCAGTGTGAAAGGGCTCTTAAAAAATATATATATACACACACACACACACACACACACACACACACACACACACACACACACACACACACACACACACACACACACACATATATATATATATACTCTTGCAGTGCTATAATGATTTTATTACTTTTACAGTTTTCTTACCTGGTATGGTCATAATTCCACTAGGGGGACATCTGTGGCTTGCTGTACTCCCTCTGCTTCTACTAAATAGTTGTCGCTATATCAGCCACATAGGGAGTGCATTGTTTTCAGTGATTCTGCCTGCATTGCAAGAGGTGGCAGTAGAGCACAACCATTGTGGTTAGTAAATATGGTGACTCCTATTATCCATACACATCTGTAGGTTCAATTGAACCATTGTGAATACAATACTCTCTCTGTATGGTAATGCAAGTCGATATTCTCTTTTTTTTTTTTTTAACCCCTTCCCAACTAGCCCCAGCATTCCTTTAACAGGATGTTTACACCTGGGTGGGGGGGGGCACTGCCTGATCACGTGATCACTTTGATCATCTGTCACAGTGGTCACATCAGTAGCTGGTCCTGCCAACACCCAATTATTACTAGAGACCAGAAGCTGTCTGACAGCTCAGCCACTTTGCAGGGAGTGCGCTCAGCACAGAGACCCAACCTCTTTTCTGCCGCACGTTTGTGTTGCATGGATGGCTAGGGGTTAAAAAATGGACTACGGTTGATGACTCAAACTTTTGAGTTGTGCTAATCCTGTGGCTGCGAGGGCATTGGTGCACCACCCCAGCCCCACTCTCGGCAACCTGACAAACTCGGAGAGTCTGACATCTGCTATGGCTGGATAGGGCTGGACGGTGCACTCATTGGAAACTTCCATTTAGGGCAGTATGCACCCAGGGACTGATAACTTGCTTGCAGACTGCTTTTGCTCCGGGTATTCGTCCCTGGGTGCATACTGCCCTAAACGTACATATTGCTAGGCGCACTGCCCAGCCCCGTCAAGCTACAGTACCGGTTAGACTCTTGGGGTTTGACAGGCTTCAAGCAGCTGGGCTGGAATGTGTATATCTGTGCCCTCCAGCCACAGCTAAATGCTACAGCCCCGTGCATCGGAGCACAAACATCGAATGTGCATGAAGCCTATAAGGTAGTTTGAACTGGTGTTCCTCATCTTAGGGGTTGGCGGCTTGTGGCCCAGTGGACAATTCCTAATGAGTAGTCAGAAGCCATACATGTTTGCCAGAATTTAAGAATATGTTTTGAGAATTTGTAGTTCTTCTGGTTCTGAAGATTTATCCCCCTGAAGGTTAATCATGGAACTATTGGAGCTTGGAACTATTTCCATTTCTGCAAAAGAAATGGGATGACCAATCAGAAGATTTATACAGGATGCTTTTGTTTTTTTATTGAGTCGTCAGTTTTTGTGAATAATATCTGGCCACTACGTGGGCTGGGAATCCTTTTGCATTAGCTGGGGCTTGTTTCACTAATGGGACTCCACCATGGTATTTTTTTTTTTTTTTATGATGTTGGATTCATGCAAACATTTGACAAAAGAGCACTTATAACATTGAAAAGTTTCTTTACGATTGTCAGCAATTTATTTTACAAATCAATAAGAAACGGCTTTTAAAATAGGTGATATTTTGTCATAGATAAGATTATTGAGTCCCGGACATTTTGTGTCAAGGTTCACATATCTTGCTGTCATGGACACTGATAAGGACTCATTCTGACCTTACAATGTGTTAAGTCTTCTAAGATTTTTTTTTTTTTTTTTACTTAGAGGTGTTGACCAGAGCACTAATGTGAATAAAATTTGAGAGTGAGTAAGGTGCTTAAGTATATGCTATGTGTATAAAAACTATGGTGTTGCAGACAGAAATGATCGTATATGCATTAACCACTTCAGCTCCGGAAGGATTTACTCCCTTCCTGACCAGAGCACTTTTTTGCGATTCGGCACTGCGTCGCTTTAACTGACAATTGCGCGGTCGTGCGACGTTGCACCCAAACAAAATGTATGTCCTTTTTTCCCCCACAAATAGAGCTTTCTTTTGGTGGTATTTGATCACCTCCACAATGCCGCATTTTAAAGGGGACGTACCTGTACGCCCGTTTGCCCAGCCGTGCCATTGTGCCGACGTATATCGTCGTGCGCTGGTCGGCATGTGGTTAAAGCCTGTTCACATGTCTTCTAAAAACATATTTTATCTATGTCATCATCGTGTGTTTTAAAAGTAAGCATTTGTATTCTGGTAATTTTTCTCAGCTTTTTCTCAGCTTTCCCAGTCATGATAGATATTTAAGAAGCAAAAACAAAATGTGTGTAGTTGCAGCCAAAAATAGGTTAAAGCACTCTTTTAAAGGGGAACTAAACCCTCCTATCCTTATCCTTTTCAAGTAAAATTAGAAAAAAAATAGGTTTAACCTTAAACTTCGTAGAGGGTTCTTTACTGTAAGAGCGGCAAGGATGTGGAATTCCCTTCCACAGGCGGTGGTCTCAGCGTGGAGCATCGAACGATATAATTTTTTTATTTTTAATATATTTCTAGCAAAAAATACGGATTTTAACTTGTAAGCAACAAATGTTAGAAATAAGCTATTATATATATATATATATATATATATAATATTTTTTAGCAGAGACCCTAGATTTTTCAAACCCTTTTTTTTTTTTTTTTTTTTAGGGAAATAGACACTTTCATGAATTAAAAAAAAAACAAAAAAACAGTAAAGTAAAATTAGAAAAAAAAGAGGTTTAACCTTAAACTACGTAGAGGGTTCTTTACTTTAAGAGCGGCAAGGATGTGGAATTCCTTTTCACGGATGGTGGTCTCAGCGTGGAGCATCGAACGATATAATTTTTTTATTTTTAAAAAATACAAAATGCAAAAAATACGGATTTTAACTTGTAAGCAACAAATGTCAGAAATAAGCTTGGGTGTGAAAGGGTTAAGCATGATTGGTAATACAGCATACATTTAACACAAGATGCTTTGGGCCCTTCTGCAGAATATGATTGGAGCTTTGTAAAATCTGGTTGCAGAGGATACAGAGAACTGGATACTATTGGTGATATACTGTTTAGTATCACAAGTAGCCGGTAAGGATGAGCTCCGGCGTGTTCGCACAGCCCACGTGCAGAGCCCGCCAGGAAGTCAGCACTGCGCTAATGACAGGCAGTGAGACATTGTCCCAATGCGCGGCTGCAGAGATCGGGAAATGTCTCCCTGCCTGTGATTAGCGCAGCGCAGTGACGACCTCCTGGCGGGCTCTGCACGTGGGCTGTGCGAACACACCTGAGCTCATCCTTAGTAGCCGGAAATCACCCATTAGCACCAAAGCTTATATTGTTGAACCACAATTTTGCTTATGTATGACCGATATCAAATAATAAACTCCTGAGACACGAACAGAGTTTGTCTGTCTACTCTCCGAGCTGTGAAATGAATCATATTCTATTTTTTTTTTTCCTAATTAGCAACACATCTGCTGCATTATATTAATCAAACCTCTTCCATATTGTGTTTATTTTACAGAGCAAATCATCTAGGAAAGGCTTTATTCGAACGCGGTGGTGTATTACAGACTGGTACGTTGTGTAAGATCTATGGCACACAGATATTGTCACAAAACAAAGGCATTTTTATGATTGAGAACCTGCCTTAGTTCTGAACATTTCAAATCAAAGCAAGATCTTGCGGATGACTAGTTCAAGGAAGGTAACCAGTATTACAGGAAATGTGGCGTTTAATTAAATCCTCGTTAATCATATCTTTACACAGTCACAATTTCACTTTCTAGAAAGAAAAAAAAGATAGTCTTATGTTTCAAAATTATTCTTCCCTGTCAAGGTAAACAAGAAGCTTTGTGTGCTGCCTGGAAGATGCCTATTTTCAGTATGTATAATTCAAAGTGCTTTTATTGGCCTAAAGTAATGTCATAGGTAGGCTTAACAGACTGACATTTAGGCCATCAGGAGCAGAGGGTCGGCCGGTGGGTTTTTTTTGGGGGAGGGTCAGCAAACAATCCGGAGCTGATGTGGCCATCTTCCAGCATGGTGGGCTCGGAGAAAGCTGCTCCGGTGTCCTCTCCTGGAGCAGCTTCCACGGTGCGTCTCCTCTCTGCTCCTTCCGGCGCTAGGCGTGGCGTTTTGGCCAACCTGGAAACGTTTTTCATACCTGCTTCCCGATTGGTCGGGAGGAGGATCAGTGTTGCAACAGCGAATATTTATTCGCTGTTGCAACACACCTGGGTGGGCTCTGGACGCATCCTCTGCAACCCGAGCCCACCCTATTTTGAAGCCTATTGGAGCCTCTGGCTCTAATCAGGTGCTTAAAAAAAGAAAAACCCTGGCCACTTAATTTATGTGTCCGGTGCCCTGAAAGGGGCCGGACACAAATAGGGGGCGGCCGTGGCGGCAGTGGATAGACTCATGCTATGCATGAATCTATCCACTGCATATAGGGGAAGGCAAGAAGAGAGGGGGCAGCGCCCTGGCACCCCTAATGGACGGGCCGCCACTGGTAAGGAGGTAACTGCCTGACAGTGTACCTGGGGGGTTTTAAGTGGATGGAGAGGTCAAATGACTACAGGTTCGTTGAAAAATATGAGATTTAATTAGGGCCCATTCTCACTGATGTGTTAACACTTGCTAACATGCTTTGCAGTAGGACAGCCCATTGAATTCAGTTGACCAGAATGCATAAAAAAATTAACCTGCAGAAATGTTTGCAACATAACAACCGCCAAGCTCTGTGGTATGTTAAGAACACCAACCCCTACACGTGTTTCCGCACTTCACCAGTGAGAATGGGCCCATAGGGCCTATATTAGCCACGAGGGATCGTAAAGGGACCACAGGCCATATTGCAAATGCTTTGTGTGACTTTCACAAATCTTTAGGTAGAATCTCTCTATGATTGATTAGAAACGGCTGCTTCCAGATAAAAAAAAAAAAATGTATTTTATTTTCAATATATTTTATTATTTTCAAAAGATGTGACATTCCATTTGCATAAACAACGCAAATTATAAATTGTGAGTGTGGATAGCTTTTATTTGCAAAATTTAAGATCCGAAAAAGTTTAAAGAAATTGTAAACCCCATTCATGAATTTTGACCTAGGCACATAGATCTGTAACATTTTACTTATCTCTCTCCAAAGCTCTAAGTGCTGTTTCTTTCCGCTGCTTCATTCCTCTGTTATCAGCAGAGTCACTTATAACAGAGTCACTTCTCGGACGCACAAAATAGCAGCTGAAAATTTGTCTCGGGGAGAGAGCTTAAGAGGTAGAAAAGCACGGAGCTTGTCTATTCAGACGAAAGCTCTGCATGTCCCTTTGTTTTGCTGCCTACATGGAGGGGGGGGGGGGGTGCCTTTCCTCCAATCAGTTCTCACACAGTGTAGGCCAAGACTCCCCACCCACCCCTATGTACTGCTGAAAGAGGAAGAAAGTTTTCTAACACATGCACTTTTCAAAGAGTGTAGAAAGGGAAAGACAGCAGATAAACAAGTAAAACTTATGCAGAGAGATTTGTTTCATCCCTGTGTATCATCTGAGGCTGTTCACTTCACTGGGTATAATGTGAGGGTTTACATCCACTTTAACTGTTTATCAGTTTCAAGGCACATTATGCCTATACAAAACATGGGCAAGTTATTGAAGAGCAATATTTATGGGGTTAATACCTCTAGATAGAAACTAAATACCGGAGGACACTGTGTTAACATTGGAAAATAAACCAAAATGGCAGTGCACAATAACATTATTTCAATTAACCTTTGTGTGGTGTGATCGAAATAGAAGTAGCATTGTTTTTCCTCAAATGTTATGAAAAACTACATCTGAGACCCTAATCCCTACCTTTCTAAATTAACAGTACAGCCACGTAGAAGTCATTTACACGTTATATTGGCAGTAGTAACTTCCTGTGAACATGGTAAACAGATCATGCTTATATTCTGATTACATTCTCGTTTACGTCTGGCACCTTTAGATTCCCCGGATATTGAAGTGTCTAATAGAGCATAAAGTCAAACAGCAGATTACATTTTGCACTGCAATTCAGTGTTCTGTCTTTAAATTTAACATCAGAATCATGGTGCATAAATCATCTAAGAGTTCAGAAACTGTTAATCAGCCTTTTTCAAAAACTTTATCCCAGAGGAACCCTTGTAATTTTCTTGGAGAACCCTTGCTAGCAGCAATTCATTGGACGTTAGTGGAACAAAGGCCCCTTACCTTGGTTATTAGTAGGAAGAATGTCTCCCCTTACAGTGGTGGTCAGAATTCCACATTTACAGGTAGCTAAAAAAAGATCATTGGGTTTATGCCACTGGTTCTGCCAATAGGCGTTGACCCCCAGAACTATGCATCAATGCATTGGGGGGGTCAAGGGAAACCTGGTTGAGAAAGGCTGGTTTAAATATTTACTTTATCTAATTTTCTAACCTTCTATTCCTCAACTCTGAGAGTGAATTCATGACATGTTGCACTGCAGAATGTATTGGCAGCTATCATTTCACTATTAACAGTTGCCTTCTCCCCTCCTATACAGTGCCTTTGATTTGGTGAACATTCATCTTTTTCACGATGCTTCCAATTTAATTGCTTGGGAATCTAGCCCATCCACCTACTCAGGAATACGGCAGAAGGCTCTAAGTTATGTTTTAAATAGGTACGTAAGGTGGTCATTTTATACACTTCTTGTTTGTTTGTTTATTTGCTTGGCTTCTGGAGGATTTAGCTGATTTGCAGACAACCTCCAAAATTTTGTAGGATCTCCTAATCTTCCTCTGGTTACCATAGTCATGCTGCTGACCAACCCATTTAACTTCTTTCAAAGAGAAGTTTAGTACATCACTGGTCTTACCTAGCACGGGTCAGGTGCACTGGCAGCCCAAACTGGGACATCAACATGATCTGCTCCAGACCCGCATTCCTTCTGGCTTAAACTTTGCATGGGATGTAAGCCATTTTTTTATAACTAAGAAGTAGCATGTATAATATGGTGTCTCCCAACGCTAACTTCCTGTTCATTTTGGGCCCCCAGGAGCCCTTTGGCTATTTTCCTACATATACTTATGTATGTCAGGGTTTGTGATTAGAAAGAATGCGTGGCCTCACCAAACAGTGTACACTACATCAAAAGTAATTAAAAAGTACCATAATCCGAGTTAGATTTGGAATACATATTTGGGAGTAAGGGCCCCAACCCTGAACTCACCAAGTGCAAGCGGACTATCACGGGACATGTTAAAGGACATATGCGGGAATAAACAGAGTATTTAAAAAAGTAACATAATTTATTCATACAACACAAAAGAAAAAACATGAAATGTGAAAAGGCATGCACAGATGACATGGAATTTTGACTAGTTTCGTGGGGTTACTGCTTCATCAGGATATGCATCTGTGAATAAAATGCAATACAGTAAAATATGCATATATTTATGTGGGGAGAAAGTTTACAAAACATATAATAGGGGGAAGCTGAAAAGAATTGGTTGTGATTAGGTAGGTTCAGGGAACTATTTAGAATATGGTTTTATTAGGTTGATATTCCGCCCTGTACTTACTATATTCAGGTCTGCCACTGATATTTATCAGGGCGGTTTTCACATGTCCCCCACATAGGACATTCGTGCCTATTTCCTTTTTGTATAGTGCTGACGTTTTGGTGGACACTGTATATCACATGCATCTCTTTGCGATTTGTTGTTGTTGCTGCTTTAGAAGACGCGTGTGTTTTGGTGTCCTCCATACAAATATTTGTATTCACTTTTGTATGTATTTTTTTCTATGGTGTCAGTTTTGTTTTAAATGTGGTTATTTTGGCTTTACTCATATGTATTTGTATTGTCATTCAGAATGTTTTTAGTTTTGCTTATCAAGATAAGGGGAAAGCTGATCACACCAGCCTACACTTGTGTGGGGTGGGAGTGTCCTCTACTTAGAGGTTTGGTAGGTCAGTCTTCCTTTGGGTTTTGAAGGAACACCAATGTATGTGTCGTCACCCCTTGGTCCATTGTTTTAGTCCTGGTGGCTGGATGTTTCTGTGCAGTTAATTTTTCTCACTTGATCTACGTGATCTGCCAGTGCTTGAATATATAATATATTATTTGCTACTACCCCTCATTTTGTATATCTTCGGTATTAGCTTGGGTCAGAAAGGTAAGAAAAACTTGATTTGTAATATTATAAATGTTCTGAAAATAACCCCTTACTCTTACCACCCTGGTCATTTTATACCTCTAATGGATAATTTCAGTATTTCTAGCCAACATTTATTTTGTTTTGGATAAAGTGTAAAAGGGATAGAGCCCCTGTCGGGGTTTTATTGCTTTCGTCTATTTTGAAGATTTCCCTTCGCTTCCTGTCTGGACAGGGCATAATGGTAATGCTCTCCAACACTAGTAAAAAAAAAAATCTCAGAAAATCAAATAAGGCTTGTTTTTAGTGCTGTCTGTGCCTTATAGTTCAGTGATGCCCACACCTCCCATTTCTTGGCCTGGGAAATTAGGGAAAAAAATCCCACTCAATGCGGTCATAGACAGCAATAAAAAAAAATCTATAGAATTCCTATAGCTGTTGTAGTCTGGACCGTTTTTTAAGGCAGGGCAAAAGGGGCAACTGCCCTGGGCCTCATCATTGTCATGGGGCCCAGAGCAGCTACCTCATACTTGCCAACCATCCCAGTTTAAATTCCCTTATTATCCCAGTCCTGTGCTAAGTCCTGATATCTCAGTGTAAAGTTGTGTTGCTGCTGCCCAGCTCTGCCCTTTTGCCATGTACAGATGACTCTTCTGCAGACCCTGTGTTTTACATGTAAATAACTTGCATTGATATGTAAATAGTGGCGGCATTAATATACAAATAGTCGCGGACCACGGCATTAATATGTAAATGGAGGTGGCATTCAATATGTATATCATGTCCCCCTGAGGTCATATCTTACCATCACTTCTGCTGAATGCTGCCCACTGGGGAGGTAAAGGAGCATGCTTGAAAGTCCTGCCTACAACTATAGTCATTAAGCCGAACGTCAGCCTGTTCTGCAAAGGTAAGCAAATTGGAGGTGGAACCCTTCTACAAAATAACATGGTGCCACAGCACCCTGAATTTTGGTGCATGTGAATACGCACATCTCAGCTGATGCATGAGGGTGCCATTAACAATTAATCGCACTGCTCTGTATCTGTTAAAGGACAGCATGTTTCTGTGGTGTTGATGTACGGCCTCCTAACTAACCCCATCCCCCCACCACTCTTTCCAGTGGCTAAATATCGGCAGGGCACAGCTATCTTGAATTAGATTTGAGGTTAGGGAGGACCAAGATGGCCGCCGACCTCCAGGTGTAGGCCAAAGCCGCGGTCTTGCCTGAATTCGGCCACCGGGTGGAAGATCGCGGCTCCGCTCGGGCCGCCGTGTATCCGTTTTTTTCGGAAGTTGATTCTGTGGATTATAGGTGTCCCAGGGAGGGTGATCCAGCAGGTGAGTCAGTATAATCAGCCCAGGATTAATGTCAGCAGGAGTAATGGACGGAGCTCAAGGTACAGGCGTCCTACTCCATGCTGTGTCAGGCCACGCCCCCTCCTCCCACCACTCTTACTGATCCCATCTACCCCCCAGCATTGGCACCAATTACACCCCCTCCCCCCAGCATTGCCACTAATCCCGGGAGCCCTAGGATTGATGAGTCTCCTCACCTCCCCAGTCCATGGTGTGCAGGCAGTGAGGAGATGTGCTGTAACCTTTAGCAACCAATCAGTGAGCAGTAATGCTGTGCACTAACCTAACCACTTGCAACCAATCATTGGGCGGTACAGATAGGCAGTATCCTCTAGAACAGGGATATGCAATTAGCGGACCTCCAGCTGTTGCAGAACTACAAGGTCCGCTAATTGCATATCCCTGCTCTAGAACCAATCAATGAGCAGTAATAATGTGCAGTAACCTCTATCAACCAATTAGTGAGTGGTATAGAAGTCCAGTAACCTCTAGCAATCAATCAGTATATGCTGAAGGACTTACAAACACATTGAACAGAACTGTTATCTACAGTCTTGGGTGGATTTTTTTTTTTTTTTTACAAAACAGATCTTAAACATTCTAAAGACGGCTTGAATTTTTACAGAAGTTGAGACAACAGTTGATTTAAAAATCATCTGAATCAGGTGGAAATTTGTCGGGCAAACCGTGACTGCATCCTAGCATATCCATTCACTTGTTGGGTAGCGCCTTTGTATTCAGGCAGCCATGGCACCTAAATAAAATAAAATGCAACAGAAATTCCTCCATCCACGCTGTTAGGGTGAATTGGGGGAATTGGCTGGTTTTGTGTTATTCAGTCCACACAACTGAATGAGAGAAATGCCAGCCATATATGGCTGCTCCATCATTAGGCTAGCCATATAAGTTTGGATCTTTCTTGTACACTTGATTTGCCCAATCCACGCTACACAACATGGCTGTCGGAATCCACAGTACCATCTGTTTTATTCAGACAGCTGCAGCACTTGCAATTCTCTGAATTCCTGAACCGTGACAGCAGGGCCTCCCATAGCTTCGATTTTGGCTCATGTAGCCGGAATCATCCAAAATTCAAGCAGTGTATGGTCAGCTTTAGAATGATTTTAGAATCCGCTAGGTTGGGTATATGTATGTGAACTTGATTATTTGTGCATATTGTGTGATAAAAACTTGGGACAACTTGGGTGATAGGTAGTCATTGGTACAGGAACTGGTAGGAAAAAATAACAACTGACATTGACTCTTATTATCCTTCCACATGCTATCCTTTTACTTACTATATATTCCTATATATATTTTAAAAGTGTGTAATATTGAACTCCAGCAATCAAAAAAACAAAAAAAACAAAAAAATGAATAGTCCAATATTAGTGAAAATTAAAAGCGGCCTTTGCTACAATACTTGCTTTCACACCAGAGCTTCCTCCCACCACTTCTTTTCTGCCACTAGAGGTCCTCAGTCTTTCAGGATAAAACTACCTGCGCCATTTAGCCTATTTCTACAAAACCCTGGAGGTCATGGACCCGCCATCATCACCCGATAAGGAAAGGGGAGGTGTTAATTTATGTTTGTTTTTTTGTTTTTTTTTTAAACAGACACAAAAGAAATGACCTATTATCTCTAGACTGCAGCGTTAAATCATTGTTGTAGGTCTGCAAATAATGGTCAAAATGTTGTGAAATGCTTTGAAAAAAGAAACAAAATGCTTTGAATGTTAAACTGATCGTCATTCAAGATAGTTCGCTTGTAAACCTCTTTCTTCATTTGAAAGCTATTTAAAGTGTGCGGAAATATATATATATATTTTTTTTATTTCCGTGCAATATGATCGAGGAAAAGCTTGTGACTTGGGCAAGCCGCAGAGGTTATATTCACTCAGCCTAAATGTTGTGGACAATAACAGAGACAAATGTCTTTTCTCATTCTGCTGTGCCTTTGTCATTATTTGTGCTGTGTTATACACAGGGTCTTCGACAATGGCTGCTTATCCCATTCACCCCATGCATGCCACTCTGACACTGCAGTTTTTCAGAGTATTTGTTTAATACAAAAGTCGCCTGTTGAACACAGCCACTTCTCTTTTTTACTTTTTTTTTTTTCTCTGCTCCTGTGAAATATGACATGTAAGGGCGGGGCCTAATATTGCAATTATTATAGATGATCCCAGTTTTGACCCCCTGCATTCATAGGATTTGTGTGCCCATGGAGGGTAGAAATCAAGGTAACCGCCCCCCGTGTTTTGTTTGTTGTAATGTTATTAATGCAAGGCACGTGAGCTGCATCTTTTACAAGTAACTCATTCATGCGTATTCATTAATGCATTGTAAGAAAAGTGCTCTATACAGTAGCAACCAGTAAATTGACAATTTATTGAATTCAGATCAGAAAATAGATCAATTCTTGCTGCTAGAGGTCGCTGTACTTCGCACACATGCAGTGGCATGTTTGATATGACAGAATGAGGCAACATATCAGAATGCATCTTTTGATGACGCAGTAAATCTGATAAGTTGCTAGATGATCACTGCTCTTTCATTGACGTAATCCTGTTTGTAATTAAACCATGTGACATAAGAAATATTAACGCATCTTACTGTAAGATAAAACATATTTGCAGTTTGCTTGGACACCCTTGGAATGTAAAATGGTACCTGCATTCTTGGGATAGTCTTTTAATGGTCATAAAACTTTACAGTGACCTGAAAACATAGTGTCAAGCTTTTGCAAACATCCCTGTCTTTGTTAAATAGCAGTTGTGCTTTTAACTATCCTATTTCCTTTTGTCTTTCCATTATTGTCATACTACTGTAAAGCACTCATTTACAAACAGTAGAACCCAGCTGAATTCTCCTTTTCTTTGTCATTTTTTCCTTCTTGTAGCACACTGTCTGCTTCAGTAAACTAAATTCGGGCTACCTCAGACCTCCCACGATGGCCTGACAGAAAGGGCGCGAAAATGACTGTAGTTTTAGTGTTAACTTTGGGTCAGAGATGTTGTGATGGGCATCGTTAAAATGTGACATTTGCCAAAAAAAAAAAGTGCTCCGGCATCTCAGCCTTCCATGACGGGGGCGAGTCCTGGATGCGAGGCTGCCCTGCTACTTGTGGAATTGCATTCACACGGATTGGCCATTTTCAGGGAGCACCCAGCCGCAGATCCGGACCTCCATAGTGAAATGATGGGCTGAGCGGCACAAAAGCAGAGTTCTGTAAAAGCAGTGAATAATGACTAACTCTTTTCATCAGCACTGCTAACCTTTTGGCAGCCACCAGCACACTCTATTCTGATCGGCTGATTGGGGTGGACAATACACTGAAGCTCACTTTGAATGAATGCTACCACCAACAGTGTCCCTATTCAAGGTTTTGGGAACCATCTTTCACCATTGTCTAGCACCACTCCTCCAGACAGTAGGAAACGGGAAAGTGAGAACATATATATGGGAGGGGGGGGGGAGTGCTTCTTTTCTTGCCTGTAATCCCCTCTTAAAGCTGCATAGATCGACATTTCCAGCCGAGCAACAGGAGCCATTCAGTGTCAGATAAACATAGAGGGAAGAGGTTTAAAGTCAGGCCTTTAAATCCCTTTAACTGCATGGCCTCATAATGCAGATTTAGTGCCTCTGAAAACAGAAGCTGATAAGTCTTTTCCTCTAAAGGCTTTAAAAGGCTAAAGAGCATTTAACTGCATAGACCTTCAAACAGCAGACAAAGCTGGAGGAGGAAGAAAAATCCTTTCAACAGGAAAACTTTTTTTAAATGATACCTTTCCCTGCCAAGAAGTCCTTATTGGTTTCTCTGATAGTAACGTGGTTGTCTCATGAATCCCGTTGTTTGTTAATATTTTCTTCACAATGACAATATTCAGTATTATAGAAGGCAGATACAGGCCCTGGAAGGCTTAGATTCAAGGCTGGTTGTGCATATTTTTTTTGTTACCCAAGCCTGAATTATGTGCATTTTAGATGACCCATTTTTTTACAACTACAACTTGCACATGACCTATTCTGGAAGCACTGTGCCTAAGTTAGTGATATGGGCTCTGCTGCACTGTTTTACTTGTTGGAGTTCTCATCAAGGGCACTATCTGCAATTAATCTGATCAACCTGGGTTTTCATGGGTTGGTTCCAGCTGCTCCAATTTTCTTTTCACATTGTTTTCAATGTGACAGTCTTCAACCAGAACGTATACACAAACTCCCATTTTTGTTCTCTGTGCCTAGGATGCTCCTAATGACAGCCCCTTCATTCCCCTTTCAACACTATGCATTTGAGAGAACCACTACCCAACAAGTGCACTTCCCTCCAAGGTGGAGCCCAGAAGCATACAGGCTTCTTTTGAGGCCTGGCACCAATAGTATGTGTGTCCTGCAGCATTCTACCTACTCAGGAGATGTGTGCCTCCTGTGGTAAACTTCCCACCATGTGGTTAACATTTTAGCAGCCAGAAAAATGGGGTGTTCGTTTGACATTACCTCTAATTTTATTTATTTTTTTGCCTTGTGTTCTCTTCCCACCAAAGATGTTTCAGTAATCCACATTAACAGGCACACTACCAGACAAGTTGATGGTGTTTCACTCTTTTTGGGATTTCACTGAAAGTTCAATTTCCTACTTGGATCCCATTTTGAATTCTTTTCTTATTAAATCCCTCAAAGAGGACTCTGACCTCATCCTCATGTCATTAAGCATTAGAAGCAGATGTCCTGTTGCAATCATGAAAACTTGTTTCTCTCATGGCACTGATATCTATTCACTTTTGATAGGTCAAATTAACTTTGAACGTATTTCTCCTTTTTTAAAAACAGTAATAGTATCGCATGCAGTCAGAGCCTTCCTCCCACTCAAGTCATAGGTCTCATAGCCGAGGTCCTCCAACCCCTCTTCACAGCATTCTGTTTGAAGGTGCACCCCCACTTCCTCAAGAGGGGGGACTCCTTATTCATCCAGTTGAGTCCCTTGGTAGTATAACCTTCTAGCATTTGAGTGCTCAAGTCACCCTTTGCAGCCTTCCATTGTGAACATCCTGTCTAATGAACACCTCAACTAGATGCAAGTTGGCAAGTGTCTAGCCTTGGTCACCATTAAACAGGGCTGTTAAGCTGAAGTCTTTGCTGCTAGGGGAGTCCACTCTCTCTGGATCTTTGACCTCTTTCCTGTGTGTAGCAGTGTTCCCCCCCTCTTCTTTGTGGGATTGTTGAAGAATGTCCTTCTAGTGTTATATCTTAGTCCTTTTCAGACTCTTCCTCTGTGTTAGGTAGTCTGATTTCTGGACAAGATTCCAAGGACTTTTTAGACACTTGTTTCTTTGCCACATTATTGGTGGGGGGTGGAATCTTCCATCACCTCAGCTGGGGAGGAGCCGTCTGACTGGTGTATCCAGTCCTTGAGACTGGTTCACTAGAACAGTCCCCAGATTGTTGGGTGGTTCCTCTTTAGATCAGTATTTGGACATTACCTGTGTGCTGCAGAGTTTTCACATTCAGAAAGGTTGGGAACCTTCCCGGCAACAAATGGTGGACTTGCTTCCTACACTGGACAGCAATGCATGTCATTTGTAACTGCTTTTCTAAAGCCAAGGGAAGTGGATGATCTCCATAGGAGGATTCAGAACTTTACTACCTCTTTTCCTGCTTGTAGAAAATAAGTACCCATCTCTGGAGGGTCCTGGATTTATCTGGGCAACTGGCAGGCTGGTTTTACTGGGGGTAGTGTAAAGTCAGATGCCCTCGTGGGGGGAGCTGATCACTGGAAAGAGATTCTCTTTTTGCAGTCAGTCTACAATCAAGAGGTTAATATGGCGCACAATGGATGTAGTCAGGTATACAAAACCGATAAAGGTGGGGGGGAAAGGGGTAGGGCTGGGGGTTCCTGAGAGGGGGAACTTGGTGGTAATAGTTAATGTTTCACAACAAGTTCAAGTATTTGTCCAGGTGAGGATAAAATGATGCTGAATAATAATGGAAGGCAGCCAGTCTATAAAAGCTAGAAGAAGCTCTGGAACAATAAAAGAGAAAGAAGGACGGCGCCCTCTAAGTGCAGCATGTAAAAGATATTTATTACAGTAGATAAAAACGCTCACATTTGAGTTGCTAAAAACCAGCATATTAAGTAGTAGTTTCATCCGTGTGCTCACGGGGGATGTGGGTGTCACGGGCCAGTGGGGAGGTTCCTGGGATGTGAGTCCTATGACCTGGGTCCTGGTTGCTGTTCCGGTGGTGCCGAGAGTCCTCAGAGCCTCTGGGCGGCAAGGGTGTGGGTCATGGATCCTCCGTGGAGAGCCGTGCTGACCTGTGTCTTCACTTCCGGGAGCGGGGTGAGGCGGGCGGTGCTTCGCGTTCGGAGCATGTGTGCTCCATCATAGCCTGATGAAGGAGCACGCATGCTCCAAATGCGAAGCACTGCCCGCCTCACCCCGCTCCCGGAAGTGAAGACACAGGTCAGCACGGCTCTCCACGGAGGATCCATGACCCACATCCTTGCCGCCCGGAGACTCTGAGGACCCTCGGCACCACCGGAACAGCAATCAGGACCCAGGTCATAGGACTCACATCCCAGGAACCTCCCCACTGGCCCGTGACACCCACATCCCCCGTGAGCACGTGGATGAAACTACTACTTTATATGCTGGTTTTTAGCAACTCAAATGTGAGCGTTTTTATCTACTGTAATATCTTTTACATACATGCTGCACTTAGAGGGCGCCGTCCTTCTTTCTATTTTATTTTTAGTCTACAATCTTCTATCCTTTTCCCTAAGCTTAATAAGGGAAAAATTCCTAATAGAAGCATTAGAATTTCTACCTCTTTCTCCTAGGCAGGGGATGCTACTCCCTTCAGGGGTAGGTTACGTGATTCTTAGAATCCTATAATTAACTGGTAAGGCTAGTTTACAGGATCACACTAAAGAATCGGATCCAGTTGTTCGATTTTAAGAACCTATTCCCTTCTTCTGGTCCAGGTGCTTTTGCACACCAATCTAGGCTACAATATACCCTCATCCCCTGCCTTCCCTTTGTCCAGGTGTGGTTTTAGTATCCTACCATTTCCTTTAGACCTCTTTCACACTGAGGGATTTTCAGGCGTTTTAGCACTAGAAATGGCCTCTAAATTGCGCATGAAAACCGCCTCCCATTCCTTTCGGTGCGTCTTCACACTGGGGCAGGGCGCTTGCGGGACGTTAGAAAAAGTCCTGCAAGCAGCATCCTTGTGGTGGTTTGGGAGCTCTCCCAAAACGCCCTGCCCATTGAAATGAATAAGCAGCGCTTCAAAAGCGCGTTGGAAGTGCCACAATAGAGGCGTTTTTAACCCCTTCTTTGGAGTTAAAAGCACCCCACAGACGGCCGAAAAGCACCGCTTAAACATCGCTAAAGTGGCTGCGGCCCCAGTGTGAAAGAGGTTTCAGGAGGATTCATGCTAGTTTACTTATGTTTTTACCAGCCATGTAGGTCATTTCCAACTGTTTGAATGTTACGGAGTGAGTTATATCATACCTATGGCTGTCTTGTTGCAAAATTGGTCACGTAATCTCTTCCCTTCGATTTCTCTGTAGTCAAGGTTTAGGATGTCAGGCGATGACTGGCTGGTTCCCTCTTTTGGATGTTGTTTGTCCAGAGTCCAGACATCCCTATAGGAATCTGTTAATTACCTGGCATTTGTCCAAGTAACATTTCTTTTCTTGAGCACATTTTGTTGTTGATATAGTTTGGATAGTGTGTTTTCCACCAGCTTTGGGTGGCTATTTGGTTGATCCTCCAGTTTCTCAGGATGGGGGGGGGGGGGGGGGGGGGTTGGTTTTCTCCGGGTACTGGTTTCCCCATAGTGATTCTCTGCCTTGGTCTGGAGCTCCAGGTTGATTCTGAGTGTCTTCTTGGTAATTTACTTTTTTTATTTTTTGTGTGGTCCTTTTTTCATCTGGCCTAAATTGGGCTTTAATTCCTTCAGATACATTTGTGGCGTGGTCCCTACATCTGCTGAACCACACAGTGGCTATTGCTGATTCCTCAGTTGGACTGCATTTCGACATTCCAAGTGTAATATAATTCTTTTTTCCCTTAGTGTACGATAACGAAAGAGATATAAAGTACAGTGAGCATTGAACATGTATAGAATACTGCCAACATCCTTAATAAAATATAGAGGAAGAAATGTTCATAGAATGCACACGGGGGTCGCCCCTTAGGACTTTGAAGACAAATAATAGATTAGAGTATAGTACTCTATACTCTAATCTATTATTTGCCTTCAAAGTCCTAAGGGGTGACCCCCGTGTGCATTCTATGCACATTTCTTCCTCTATGTACGATGACGAAATACCTTTTTTTTATTTACTGGAAAATCTTTTTCTTTGAGTCCTAAGGTCCTTTTCCCCTTTGTGTTATTGGCCCTATGTACTGCTTTCTCACAGAACTGGGGCAACTAATTGATTAACCTATTGAACTGACATAAACCCAAAAGCACACTTTTATTATATTGCAGCTTACCATTTCTTAGCTGTGATGGCTGCATTTATTTTATTTTCTGGACTGACTTTGTTCTACAACCCTAATTTTAAAAAAATGGAACGCTGTGTAAAATCTACATAAAAACAGAAGCAATGATTTTCAAATCTCAAACACAAATTGTTTTCACAATAGAAAGTAGAAAACATATCAAGTGTTTTTAGCTCAGAAAATTTACCATTTTAAAAGGTAAAACAAAGTGGCCATTTTTAAATTGATGGCAGCAAAACGTCTCGTAAAAGTTGGGACAGGGCAACAAAAAACTGGTGAAGTGGTATTTGCAACTAATTAGATTAATTGGCAACATGTCAGTAACATGACTGGATAAAAAAGAGCATCTTGGAGAGTCAGGGTGCCTCAGAAGTAAAGATGGACAGAGGTTCACCAATGTATTAAAAGCTGCATGTAAAAATTGTCAAACCATTTCAGAATAAAGAACCTGGAAAACTGTTCGCAAGGGACAAGGCCAAAATGCAGCATTTGATGCCCATGATCTTTGGGCCCTCAGGCTCTGCATTAAACGGGCATGATTCTGTCAGGGACATCACTGCATGGGCTCATTAAAGCTTCCAAAAATCACGGTCTGTGAACACCGTGCCATTCAAAAATGCAAGGCAAAGCTCTATCATGCAAAGAAAAAGTCATATCTGAACATGATGCAGAAACGCTGCCATCTTTTCTGGGCCAAAGCTCCTTTGAAATGGTCTGTTGCAAAGTGGAAAACTGTTCTGTGGTCAGACAAATCGGTTTGACATTCTCTTTAGCAACCATTGCCCTCTGGACTAAAGAAAACGGGGACCTTCCAGCTTATCAGTGCTCAGTTCAAAAGCCTGCATCTCTGATGTTATGGGGGTAGCATTAAAGCATATGGAATGGGCAGAGTGCACATCTGGAAAGACACCATCAATGCTGAAAGATATATCCAGGTTTTAGAGCAGCATATGCTCCCATCCAGATGACATCTTTTTCAGGGAAGCCCTTGCATATTTCAGCAGGTCAATGCTAAACTCCATACTGCATCTGACAATGGTATGGCTAGAAGATTCTGGGGGGCTTAAACGGGTCTGCCTGCAGTCCAGACCTTTTGCCAATTGAAAATATTTGGCACATCTTGAAATGAAAAATACAACAAAGATGACCCAGGACTGTTGAGCAGTTAGAATCCTATATCGGGCAAGAATGAGACAACATGCCTCTCCCAAAAGTCCAACACCTGGTCTCCTCAGTCCTCAGACGTTTACAGAGTGTTAAAAGAAGATGGGATACTACACCGTGGTGAAGATCGATCTGTCCCAACTTTTTGGAGACATGTTTCTGCCATCAATTTTAAAATGACCTTCTTTTGATTCTTGAAGTGGTACATTTTCTCAGTTTAAACATTTGATATTTCTGTTTTCCATTGTGAATAAAATATGGATTTATGAGGTTTGCAAATAATTGCATTCTGTTTTCATTTAGATTTTACAGTGTCCTAATTTTTTTTTTTTGAATAAGGGTTTCCATCTGGTGATCTGCCAGTAAGTGTGTCCAACAGAATGTATCAGTTACAGAGATGAGGCAAACCATTTAACACAAGGGTGCTTCCAATGATCAGCTTTTATTAACCACATGCTGACCAGCGCACGACGATATACGTTGGCACAATGGCACAGTTGGGCAAATGGGCGTAGAGGTATGTCCCATTTAGGATGCGGCATTGTGGGCGCGCGCCTTTGTGCGCCGTGTCCGTGGGTCCCGTGGACCGGGTGTCCACAACCCTGTCACGGAGCGGAAGAACGGGGAGATGTAAACCAGGCATTTCCCTGTTCTGCCTAGTGACATGACAGAGATCACCGCTCCCTGTCATTGGTAGCCGTGTTCGCTGTTATATGAGTAGTAGCCCACCCCCCCCACAGTTAGAATCACTCCCTAGGACACGCTTAACCCCTTAATCGCCCCCTAGTGTTTAACCCCTTCCCTGCTAGTGTCATTTACACAGTAATCAGTGCATTTTTATAGTGCTGTATAAATGACAATAGTCCCGAAATAGTGTCAAAAGTGGCCGATGTGTCCGCCATAATGTTGCAGTCGCGATAAAAAATTGCAGATCGCCGCCATTACTATTAAAAAAAAATAATAATAAAAATGCCATAAATCTATCCCCTATTTTCTAGACGCTATAACTTTTGCACAAACCAATCAATATACATTTATTGCTTTTTTTTCAAAATTGTCTTTTTTTTTTTTTTTTTTTTTTTTTTTTTGTTTATAGCGCAAAAAATAAAAACCGCAGAAGTGATCAAATACCACCAAAAGAAAGTTCAATTTGTCAATTTAAAGCGACGCAGTGCCGAATCGCAAAAAAGTGCTCTGGTCAGGAAGGGGGTAAATATTTCCGGGGCTGAAGCGGTTAATGTAAAACCTTTTATCTCAACCTTTATCTGCATTTGCTCCAGAACTTAGTAAATGAAGGGGAGTTCTGCTGACTTCCATCATCCATTTATGTCCAAGCAAAAAAAAAAATTTTTATTTTTTTTTCTATTTGTGTGTGAGTGGGTATTCTTTGTAAAATGGAAAATGACCTCATTTACTAAGCTCTGCATTTGCAAAGTGCACAGTCTATTTGCCCCCTGTTTGTGATATACCACATTTGCATAGAGATTCATTACTTTTATTCAAGTGTGCCCGGTGTTAACTTCTAGTGTGACTCTAAGCACACTGCACATTATGCTTTACTAGCAATGCACACAGACCGTTATGCCCATGACAGTCAAACCCCCCCCCCTCCCCCCCCGGGATGGTCATGTCAGTAGAGCACCCTGATGTTCTCTAGGCTCGTGAAATGACATTTCATTTTAAGTATTCCACTTTCCTCCTGCTTTCTTTAGAAACGCGGCATAATCCGGTTCAACAGAAACATTTTTACATTGGAAACTGTGAAATCCGATCATAAAGCAGCCTATTGTGGCCGTCATTATTTTCTCACAAATATAGTCCATTGTCACATGGCTGAAGTTAATTTGATCAACATTGGGACATTAAACTTTTATGTCCAGTCAAAAGACCTGTTTCATGCTCATTTTGGGCATTGAGAGGTAGTGACGGCCTGAAAAAAAATAATGTTACTGTTAACAATTCACAGCAATTAGTTTCCCAGGGAGAAGAGATGTGATGCACAGGCTCCACACAGCTATTCTTTGTGGTTTTATGGATCCTCATTAGTCATCTGTCAGTGCAGCTCAAAGACCCCTCCAGTCTCAATGGTTCCCAGAACTAGCAGCTGAAAGAGGCAGGGGAGAAGCCCGGTTTCTGGGCAAAAAAAAAAAAAGTGACTTTAAGCCCAGAGAGAAAAGACGCTGCTAGACTAACAAACACTACACCTCTGGGTCACGAAAAGACACTACCGGACTAACAAACACTACACCTTTTCAAAGTCCGACTTCTCTCCCTATAGTTCTGCTGCTTTATTATGCAGGGAACATGATGTCCCAGGAGCTGAGCCTATCTTTGGTCATTCGGAATGAGGCAGACATAGCAGAGCAAGTTTGTGCCTGGCTTGAGTTAGGGTCTGCCTTTCAATGCTTGACTATAGGAGAATTCCATCATCGCATGGGAGCTACTTAACGCTAATGATGTGCTGCTAATGCCTGTAGTAGGGATGCACCGATACCATTTTTTTTACGAGTACCGATACTTTTCTTTTTTTTTTCTTTTTTAGTACTCGCCGATACCAATTACTGATACCTAACTCAACTGTTTTGTTTTTTGTTTTCACTTCAGCTGTCAGCAATTGTACAAAGCATTGAAAAGTTCTGCCCCGTACACACGATCGTAATTTCCGTCAGAATAAACTTGGATGGTTTTTCCGACGGAATTCCGCTCAAGCTTGCCTTGCATACACACGGTCACACAAAAGTTATCTAAACTTTCGACCGTCAAGAACGCGGTGACGTACAACACTACGACGAGCCGAGAAAATTTAGTTCAATGCTTCCCGAGTATGCGTCGAATTGTTTCCGAGCATGCGTCCTTTTTTGCACGTCGAAATTGCATACAGACGAACGGAACGTTTTCCGACGGGAAACTAGAGAACATGCTCTCAATCTTTTGCTGCCAGCAAAAGTACGATGGAACGTACACACACGGTCGGAATTTCTGACCAAAAGCTCACATCCGACTTTAGCTGGCGGAATTTCCGATCGTGTGTACGAGGCATTATTTACAAATGAAATAAATAGATTCTTTTTTAAATTTTGCGCTTTTTCAATGTGAAATGTGTAAATATATGTTAATATATATGTGTAAAAAATATTGACTAACAAAGCAAACAAAAAAAAAAGTTTTAATTGTTTATCGTTTATAAAATAGACGTGAAAAAAAAAAAAAAGCAGGGAAATAATAATTAAATGAAGGAGAATAGGGCATTAATTAAGGCTGTTTAGAGTAAATTCAGGGTTTATAAAGGGGTTAAACAGAGGAACATTTGTTCATCCCTTTGATCTGCACATGAAGAAACAGAAAGATTCAAAAAGAAACAATGTTTCTTTTTATTTTAGTGTTTCAGCTGTAAGATTGTTGACAGGGCTTATTTTGAAAGTTAGATGGCTGCAGACTCTGGAATGTCTTCCTTTTTTTCTTTTTGTACAGCACTGTGGTTTTGTTACTAATAAAGTGGTTCTATTGCAATCTCAGTTATAAATTGCAAGTTATTCAATAGGTGATTATTGATCAGGTGTACATCACTACACAGTATGTCAGGTTAACTAGCTTGAAGAAGCTTGCTCTCCTAGGTGTACTTTACTATTGAATACCAGTACAGTTTTCATTTTCTCCTGTCATAGTACTAGCTCACTCATCACAATCTGGGTGCTTACTTTCTTTTGAACTGCTTAGTTGAGTTTAGTATTTTCATTATAAAGAGCTTTGTATTTTCAGGGTTCTAGGGGTTCTCGTAGATTTGGATTGTGAAACTGTTTCGACTGTAAAGATACCTTAACACCTTGTTTTTATCAGTCTGCACATCACATTGGGACTAGGAGCATGCAGTTGTGTATTCTTCTAGTTCGAAGATCGCTCTTTCACAGAGTGTCACAAACCTGCTGGCATCAGCAACCAGGGTGCCACACTAAGGCATCTTAGGGGACAGGTGTGTGTATAATGAGGTCAGGACCGTCCCCGCACACCACAAGAGGGCGTGTATAGGCTACCTGAGTTTGGGACTGGGCTCGGTTGCTCGGCAACCAGTGTGCGGGCCGATGACGTGCCGAAGGTTGCAGTGAGGGGAAGTATCGGTGGGTGGTGGAGTGGCCTGTCAATAAAACCTGTCACCTTTCCTTGAATGGGCAAACTGGCAGATTTTCTTCAAGCAGTGGGTGCCGGCTCAGCCCTGTCACTTCCTGGTTCACCCTCACCAGCTGCGGCCTCTTCACCATCATGTCTCACCAGACCGGCATTCAGGATTGGCTATTTCTGTGTGACGCACACCACCTTTTCTTATCCATGTGGAATTGTCCCTGGATTGTCCTTTCCCAGTGGTTATTCCATTGATTCAAGGGGGATCGCCGCCTCAGCTACCGGGGCCAATGATCTTTCTGGTTGACCCTCATTTCTCCATGCCCATGCCCAGACTCATATCTGTTCTACATGTCTCCTGCATCTGTTCCTGAAGAGTGGCATTATAGCCACGAAATGCGTTGTGCTATTAGATGCTCCCCTCTGCTAAGCGACTTGCAATTGCTACCATTAATATGTTTCATTGGATCATACCAATTTATAGTATGTTTTTATTATGCTACCATTATGCTATCATGCCATTATGCTATTATGTACTATGTTGAAGAATAAAGTTTTCCTATTTTACTATGATTGGTATTACGTTATCATGTTTAGATATATGGTCACTATTGTTGGTTTACTTACCAGACACTATCGCAGTAATATGCTGAGATGTCTCCTTGGCTGCCTGTTTCATATAAAGTCCCAAACCCTGTTCTTTTATATTTCCATATATTGGGGATGGAGGTAAATTTATTTGGCCTAATACAAAGTCCCAAATTTTCTTTTTTCCCCCTTTCTTTCAGTGTCATTTATAACCACTTGGACAAATTATAATTTTAAAATTCTGTTAAGTGTGTGTGTTTATCACTATAAATGTGCCTGCTTTTCTTCTACCTGTACCTACTCGTGTTAGAAATCTCTCAAAAAATCTCCTCCCCCCTTCAAATTGCCGCACTTACCCTGATGCTCTATTTGTCTATCAAAGCCATGGGTCTAATCTCTGTGTAAGCTCCGTGTCAGTGTAGGTCAGTGTTAATCAACTCCAGTCCTCAAGGGCGCCCCAACAGGTCATGTTTTCAGGCTTTCCATTATCTTGCACAGGTGATTTGATCAATTTCACTTCCTTAGTAATTAACACAGCTGTTTCATCTCAGGGTAATTCCAAAAACATGACCTGTTGGGGCACCTTGAGGACTGGAGTTGAGAAACACTGGGTCTAGGTAATGCCCGTCTAACCTGTCCACTCAGGCCTGTGTACTACATCCCTGGGAGTAAGGTGGAGGGGGTCACATGCTTCCCCCATAAACAGAAGTCCAAGGAATTTCCAGTAGATGAACAGGAGTGGTGGAGGTTGCAGTGAGGGGAAGTGTCGGTGGGTGGTGGAGTGGCCTGTCAATAAAACCTGTCACCTTACCTTGAATGGGCAAACTGGCAGATTTTATTCAAGCAGCAGTTTTTTTTTTCTTCTTTGTGTTCTTTACATTTGCTTTACAGACCAAGCCTGAACTCAGTGGTGCTTTATAAATGGCTTTATAAATTAGCATCCAAATACCTGGGCCCATGTATGGTTTCAGGGCAAGGCGGCTCTCTCTTTAAGGGATGCTCCTCCTTTGTATTTGACAGTGTCTAGTAGGGAAAAATGTGTACATTTTCTCAATTATGTTGCAGCGTCACTTCAAATTAATTAACTCAGAAAACCGCATCATCTTAGGCGGGCAAGTTTTATTTTTTTACTTTTCTCTCTAATCTGAATGAAAGAAAATCCATAAATGCTAATGTGACTTGATATTATATTATTAGGTTAGAGGAAAATGAAAATGAACGACCCTTGTGGTTTTATTTATATCCTCTAAATGTAGCGATTTATAATGGGCATGTCAGGCAGGAGTTTGAATTGCAAAGTCTTCTAGTTAATAGAAAACCATCAGTTATACATTCAAAAAATAAAACCCTGAAGATACTGCAGCTGAAAATACATAAAATCATGGTGGGGATTCAGTCACCAAACCATTTTAGAAATGTGGTGTTCAGAGAAACCAATTTATGCTTTGAATTTTCTGGTCTTTGTCCTTCCAATTTACGTAGCACTTTACATACTGTATATTCACATCAGTCTTTCCTTTTAATGATCTTAGTCTAAGGACCCCTCTCTCTTTCTCACACTCATACTCTTGGCAATTTGGACATGAATCAGTTTAACTTACCAGCATGTCTTTAGAGTGTGGGAGACAATCAGAGTGCCCGGAGGAGAACATGCAAACTCCATGCAGATGGTTCCCGACGGAGATTCAAAACAGGGACCCCAATGCTACAAAGCTAAATTGCTAACCACTAAGCCACTGTGTTTAGTTAACCCATAACCGCATAATTACCTTTTAAAATGTCACTCTATTACTTTTTTATTTTTGTGTGTAGAAGTATTTCTTTGACACTTCAAAAGAAATGGGATATTTACCATTTACCATTATATAACTTTGTTTTGTTTTCTTTGTATAGGTGAGGCTTAAAGATTTATTCCTGGTATGGAGATTTTATGCATACAATAGTTAGATTGGTCCAGTTTGGATCAATGTAATGCATATATGACAGGGCTCAAAATTTCAAGTCCTGAACTACTAGCCAGGCCTTGGAGTTACTCACCACCAGTTGCCCTGCTCAACCCCTACCCTGCCCCTAATTCTGCCTCTAAACACGCCCTCATAAATTATCTCATGAAATGACACTTAAATGTTTTATGCAGAATTAAGTTACAAAAACAAATATTAACAACTTTATCAGTGCCACTCAACGCAGCCTCACCTGTGCCCCTCAATGCGGTGTGACTAGTGCCGCTGAACGCAGCCTCACCTGTGCCCATCTATGTGGCGTGACCTCTGCCCATCATTGCAGCCTCACCTATGCAGAGGAAGAGAGGGTGGCTGGATCACAGAGCGGGGATAGCCCGTTGTAACAGCTTACATTTGAATTGCTTCCGCTCAGGATCACACACACTCTCTTTGATTTGGTATTTGGGGAGGAAGATGAAGACGAAGTCTCCGAATAAGAAGAGATTTTTGTTTTTCATTTTATATCAAGTAGTCTTTTTTTTTTTTTTAATATTGTTTTTATCTTTCGGCCGACAAATTCCACGTCCGCTGTTGCAGGATAAGGCCAGGCTTTGTGTACTCATCTGACTGAATGGGCTCAAGACGTGGCACATAGGACAACAGGGGTGTTGTTGGATACTGTTGCTAACGCAGAATTTTCCCATTGTTCTGATGTGCTTGAACAGTATGTTAAGGTTTTCCCTTTTGATGTAGGTTATTGCTAAAGCAGAAAGAAAAGCATTATTGCCGCTCATCATAGAAGCCTTAACCATCTTTAAACTGTTTTTAACTGTTTATTACCCCTTGGACATACCTTATCCCCCATGCCACTACCCCTTATCTACCTATCAGCAGCACCTGTCAGCGCTCCATTCCACCTCTGTTATTGCTAAAGCATCCCATTTTGTAAAAGTAAAAATGTGTATTTATTTTTGTCCTAGGTCAATAAACCTATTCATACTATGAACACAATTGAATAAATACCACTTTTTTTTATTATGCAGTAAGGATATTTATAAGTGGGTATAAGTAACAAAGAGCAATATAAAAAAATTGACTCAAACTTTTCAAGTCGTTAAGTTGTGGTTCCTAAACTCGGTGGTGATTCTTTTCGCTCAGTGTTCTGTGTTGGTGTTGATTTCGTAATAAAAAGAGGTTTCTTTTTACTTTTCTTTTATTTGAGTTTTGACCTGTGTGTATCAAAGTTTTGAGAAGGCAAATTTTGAAAGATTTCAAAGATTCGTCAGTTGTTAATTTGTATTAATGTACAAATCTTACAGCCAGGTTTCATTTACAATAATGCCCTTGTTTGAGAAATGGCGAACAGAAGACTAATGTGCTTTTTTTTCCTTGCAAACAAATGATCTTGAAAAATCTCAGCATTCATCAAACAGCAATATAATGAGTAAATGTGATTGCTCAGCAAATATTTTCTGCTTGTTGTCAGGTTAACTCTTTGTGCTCTGGTAGTATAACTTCTGGTAGGGGGAAAGCTTCGCTTTTGCTGTGGAAATGAATTACTTTCACTTTTTGGAGAATGATTTGTCCTTTTAGCCTAAAACTGACAATGGTGGGATCAGATTTTCTGGGTCACTGGATGTCCCAGACACGTGATTTATTTCTTATGACAATTTTTTTTGCTGAAGGATGTTTTCTTTCCATTATGTTGAATTCCTCTATTCTAGTAGACCTCTGAAAGAATCACTAAAACAAGTTAAATTGAAAATTAAATACATCAAATTGTACATATTATTTATGATTTTGGTTTTTTTTAGTTTTTTTTTTTTTGTTTCTTTATGAAAAACATTGCACACTTTCAAATGTTATACTGTTTTATTTGGGTATTAGTGTAGTTCAATTCCCTGTGCTGTTTGTTTTCCTTATTGAGGGACTCGCATGTTGGGGCTGAAGTTTAGTGTCATGGCTGATAAATTCACCTATGTCCATGGTTTGCTGCAGCTAGGCTGTCCCTTATCCTCAAAGGAACAAGACAATTTTCTGTTCCGGGTCACAACGTCCAACGCATGCATTGCTATCCACTCCGTTTCACGCCACCAACGTGGGAGTGCTGATGTAATAAAAAAAAAAAAATTCCAGCTACGTGGCGATCTCTGTGTTTGTGAATGCTCTGCCTGCATAATTCTGTCAGATCCAATTGGCTCTCACCCGCAACAGCACTAGACTGAGAGAACCAGGGATTGTGGGATATGTGTAGTTTCTTTATAGGAAGTGTCAGTTCGCAGACTACAGACAGGGCATGCATTAACCTGTGCAGTGCCATGCCACAGGCCTCATGTTTGAATGCAAACAGAAACTGCTGACAGGGCAACAACTGATGCCATAAAACTACATGATCAGTGCGCATCTTATGCAGGTGAAAAACACAAGGTACAGGTAGGAAGATTTATAATGCCTTTAAGTAAAGAGAGGCTGACTACAGTCTTCCTACAGTTGGGGTTATTGGATACGAAAGCTCTTGAAACCTGAGGTCCACTTTATGTAACTGTCCAACACATACAGTACCGTGCAAAAGTTTTAGCAGGTGTGAAGAAATGCTGTCAAGTAAAAAGAAGTCCAGAAAATCAATGAAGGCAATACGCTGATGGCAAGATGGATATAAAAGCCAAAACAATTCCACAAGAATCCGTCAATAGAGTATATGTATGGAAAGGAACCATTGGGATCCTAATAGGGGTTAAATCAGTAGGGTGTAACATAGGTTTAGCCGTGCTGCTCCATCATGCTTTCAGAAATATATATTTGAATTGTTTTTATCATTTTACAAAATGCAAAGTGAGCGAACAGAAGAAATCAAAGTAGTATTTGATGTGACTACCCTTTGTCGTCAAACCAGCATCAGTTCTTCTAGGTACACTTGCTCAGTTTTTGAAGGAACTCGGCAGGTAGGTTGTTCCAAACATCTTGGAAAACTAACTACAGATCTTCTGTGGATGTCGGCTTCCTTTTAAAAGATCTCCTTTCACTTCCTGTCTCCCCAAAGTGACAGACCACAAAAAAAACCCAGTAAACTTGAGGGTGGTTTTTAACTTTTCCCTGCTCTATACAAAATTAAAATTAAAACCTTTTTGGGTTTAGAAATACTTTCATTTTTGTAGGTGGGTATAAAAATGATATAGAAAAAAGTGGAAATCTTTTAACACAGGTTCAGAGAGGGGACTTTTTAGGCTACATTCACACTGGTGATTTAGGCCGGTGCGAATTGTAGCGGCAGGAATTAGCCGCTCTGAGAGGCCAAATGCAACCGCTTGCCCCGTTAACAATGACGACAGGTCACAGACGGCCCCCAGCTATTCGCGCCTCTCTGCACAGCCAGTGACTTACCCTCGGTGATCCCTGCTGGACGCACACTAGGCGATACAATTAGCACTGGTGTGAATGTAGCCTTACATGTTTAACCACTTCTGGACCACCCACAGTACATTCTCCACAGGTGGTGCGGCCACATTGGATCAAGTCCCAGTACATTATCCAGCCTGTTCCAGCTTAGGGGAGTGCAGAGTGCCACTTTTGTGACAGCTGACAACAGATTACATTTACCAGTTACTGGGTATCATTATATCGCTATGATTGGTCATTGCGATCACATGATAGCAATGTAAACAAACTGTCATAAATTTCCACTCATGAAGAGCTTGCTTTCAGTTGTGATTTGTGATTGGCTCAAATAAATCACATGGTACCTAGCTACTCCTACCATGTGATTAGCTCTACCCAATCACACATTGCAAACATAAGCAAGCTGTTCATGAATGTTAACCCATTCATGGCAGCTAAAACTGTTGCTAATACAGTGATCATCACTGTATAAGAAATAACCATGTAAAAAGAGAAAAAAAATATCCCTGATCACCGCCCCAGTGTAGTATAGTGTCACTATGGTGACACTGAACTACTCTAACAGGATGTACAAAAAAAATAGTAAACAAAGGGAAAACATTTTTAAAATTAATAAATAAAATGCAAATATCTTTTTTCAAAAAGCTGATGAAAAATTACAACTTCAAAAAATTTGCCATGCCTCTTACTAAATACCTCAGACTATCTACTTATATATAATATATAAACACACAGCATGAGGGGTCTACACACCCCTGTTAAAATGGTCAGGTTTCTGTGAGGCAAAAAAATATAGGACAAAGATATATAGTTTCAGAACTTTTTCCACCTTTGATGTGACTTCCAAAGCATCAGAGGGATCTCATTGTTGAAAGGTATCAGTCAGGAGAAGGGTACAAAATAGTTTCCAAGGCATTAGATATACCATGGAACACAGTGAAGACAGTCATCATCAAGTGGAGAAAATATAGCACAACAGTGACATTACCAAGAACTGGACGTCCCTACAAAATTTGGTGAAAAGGCTAGAAGAAAACTGGTCAGGGAGGCTGCCAAGAGGCCTACAGCAAGATTAAAGGAGCTGCAGTATTATCTGGCAAGTACAATCTGCGTGGTACATGTAACCACTATCTCCCGTATTCTTCATATGTCTGGGCTATGGGGTTGAGTGGCAAGACAGAAGTCTTTTTTTTACGAAGAAAAACATCCAAGCCCGGCTAAATTTTGCAAAAACACATCTGAAGTCTCCTAAAAGCATGTGGGAAATGGTGTTTTGGTCTGATTAAAAACCAAGGTTGAATTTTTTGGCCATAATTCCAAAAGATATGTTTGGCACAAAAACACTGCACATCACTAAAAGAACACCATACCCACAATAAAGCATGGTGGTGGCCGTATCATGGTTTGGAGCTGTTTTTCTTCAGCTGGAACAGGGACCTTAGTCAAGGTAGAGGGAATTATGAACAGTTCCAAATACCAGTCAATATTGACACAAGACCTTCAAGCTTCTGCTAGCATGCTGAACATGAAGAGGAACTTCATCTTTCAGCATGACAACAACCCAAAGCATACATAGAAATCAACAAAGGAATGGCTTCACCAGAAGAAGATAAGTGTTGGAATGGCCCAGCCAGAGACCAGAACTGAGTCTGATTTGAAAATCTGTGGAGTGATCTGTGCACAGGAGATGCCCTCGCAATCTGACAGCTTTAGAGTGGGCAAATATTGCCAAGTCAAGATGTGCCATGCTGATAGACTTGAACCCAAAAAGACTGAGTGCTGTAATAAAATCAAAAGGTGCTTCAACAAAGTATTAGTTTAAGGGTGTGCACACTTATGCAACCATATTTTTTTATTTTTATTTACCTCCATCTAAAACATGTTGTACGGTTTATAGGTCACATTAAGGGTGGAAAAAGTTCTGAAATAATTTATCTTTGTCTCATTTTTTTACATTACAGAAACCTGACATTTTAACAGTAATGTAATGTAATACTGACACATAATCACACACATAGGTTGGACTTGATGGACTTGTGTCTTTTTTCAACCTCACCTACTATGTAACTATGTAACAGGGGTGTGTAGACTTTTTATATCCACTGTATATATACAGTTGTGCTCATAAGTTTACATACCCTGGCAGAATTGGATTTCTTGGCCATTTTTCAGAGAATATGAAGGATAACACAAAAACTTTTCTTATACTCATAATTAGTGCTTGGCTAAAGCCATTGATTATTAAAAAATTATGTGTACTCTTTTTAAATCATAATGGCAACAGAAACTACCCAAATGACCCTCATCAAAAGTTTACACACCCTGGTACTTTGGGCCCAATAACATGCACACAAGTTGACACAAAGGGTTTTGAATGGCTATTAAAGGTAACCATCCTCACCTGTGATCTGTTTGCTTGTAATTCGTATGTGTGTATAAAAGGTCAATGAGTTTGGGATGCAAAGAAAATCCCACAATCAACTTCAGGTGAAATACAGGACTCTCTGAAAACATGTGGTGTGGCTATTTCGATATGCACAATAAGGAGGCACTTGAAGAAAGATGGGCTGCATGGTTTAGTTCCCAAAAGAAAGCCATTACTACGCAAATGCCACAAAGTATCCCACTTACAATGTGCCAAACAGCACAAAGACAAGCCTCAAACCTTCTGGCACAAAGTCATTTGGAGTGATGAGACCAAAATTGGGCTTTTTGTCCACAACCATAAACGCTTCATTTGGAGAGGAGTTAACAAGGCCTATGATAGGTACACCATTCCTACTGTTAAACATGGAGGTGGATCGCTGATGTTTTGGGAATGTGTGAGCTACAAAGGCACAGGAAATTTGGTCAAAATTGATGGCAAGATGAATGCAGTATGTTATCAAAAAATACTGGAGGAACATTTGCATTCATCAGCCAGGAAGCTGCGCATGGAACGTACTTGGATATTCCAACATGACAATGATCCAAAACACAAGGCCAAGTCGAGCTGTCATTGGCTACAGCAGAATAAAGTGAAGGTTCTGAAGTGGCCATCTCCGTCTCCTGACCTCAATATCATTGAGCCACTCTGGGGAGATCTCAAACCTGCAGTTCATGCAAGACAGTCCAAGAATTTACAGAAACTGGAGGCTTTTTGCCAAGAGGAATGGGCAGCTTTACCATCTGAGAAGGTAAAGAGCCTCATCCACAAATACCACAAAAGACTTTAAGCTGTCATTGATGTTAAAGGGGGCAAAGACGGTATTAAGGACTGGGGTATGTAAACTTGTGATCAGGGTCATTTGGGTTGTTTCTATTCTCATTATGATTTAAAAAGAGTAAACACAGTTGATTGATAATAAATGGCTTCAGCCAAACACTAACCATTAGTGGAAGAAAAGTTTTTGTGTTTATCATTCTTATTCTCTGAAAAATAGGCAAGAAATCATGTAACCATTTTTTTTTTTTTTTTGATAAGTAGAAAATATTGGTGGTTTTTTTTTTTTTTTTTTTTTATAGCAAAAAATAAAAACCCAGTGGTGATCAAATACCACCAAAAAGAAAGCCCTATTTGTATGAAAAAAATTATATATATTTAATTTGGGTACTGTGTTGCATGACCGCGCAATATTCAGTCAAAATGGCGCAGTGCTGAATAGCAAAAAAAAAAAAAAAATGCCCTGTTCTTGAAGGGGGTAAAACCTTCTGGAGATAAAGTGGTTAAGTTTTAATTTTGTATATTGACAAGCTGCTTTTGTTTTGAAGTTAACAACATCTGAACAAAAAATTAAAGGCAAGTCAAACCCTAACTAAGCTTAAATCTACTCCTACCCCCCCCCCCCCCCTCCAAATTTATTCTATCTACCATGTTAAAAAAAAAAAGCCTATTTTTGCCTGTTCTGAAGTCGCTCCGGTCTGGTCACATGATCGGGTTCCGATTAGGCTTCAGTGTAGAGGAGGGACAACCAACAAGAGAGGTCCCGTATTAAATCTATGAGCGATGTTATCGCCCAGGTTCTGCAGCCATTGTCGGCGATCAACACTGAAGCCTACACTGGAGATGTCACCGGACTGGAGCAACTTTAGAATAGGTAAGTATAGACCTCTTTTCTTTTACAGGGTAGATAGAATAGGCCTCGGATGGGGGTGGAAGTAGGTTTAAGCTTAGTTAGGTTTTGACTTGCCTTCCACTTTAATCTGTTCTCTTATGTGGTGTGAATATTTGATTTTATGGCTTTCATTGTAATTTTTTGCTTGGATTAGGTTTATTAAATTGATGCTGTGTTTTACTATTTATCTTAAATAGCTACTGACAAGGTCATTAATTTTACAAAATACAACATTTTGTCTTGCAAATGGTACTATTGAAATTAAATATGGCCATCGCATCTTAATCTAACCTGCCTGGCAAATGTTCTAAGTACCAAATTAATTACCTCCCTCACTTGACAACACCTTGAATCCTTCTCATGTGCATCTTCGGCTCTACCTAATGTTTGGACATTATTAATAGCTTTATGCTTTTACATCAAAAGATCCAGCAATTGTGTGAGTAGATATTGCTCTTAAAGACAGTCTCGTACTCCCAATGATCCAATATTTCATAATTGGATTATTTTTATATATTTTTCTAAATTATGCAAAGAGCCCTTTTAAGTACAATACATTGTTATGCTGATCTCAGTCACTCAGTCTATACAAGCTTGTTCCTTATTGGATATTATGGATCAGTACATGACCGAGCTAGACCACATCTTCAGGTAGCCCCTCCTCCTATACACATTTTACGAGGATTTTCAGCTTGGAACCCCCAACTGTCTGTAGTTTTTAGATCTGCATGTACAATGTCCCACAGTCCGACTCAATACCCCATTGAAATGTATAGATTTCTAAGCCCATGATACAGTGCAACAAGAAAGATTTGCTTCTGCAAAATGGCTGCATGTGGGCAGCATGCTTCCCTAGGCACACTTGATTAGCCATGGCCTTTTATACAAGCTTCATCCCTTCTGTTGCTTGAGAAGAACAAACTTGAAAGAGAAGTATGGACTTTAAAAAAAACAAAAAAAAAAAACATTCGATCCGATTGTGCATTTGCCCCCAGCCAGCTCTGCAGTGAAAACTGAGCCATTAAACACCTCTGCTTGCTGAGTTCTCCTCTCTGCTCAGAGCAGAGTGCAATGACTGTCAATCACCTTCTGCTTTGCCCCTCCAGCTCTCAATAAATCGCTGGGCTTTGGAGGTGCTGGCTCAGGCTCTCAGCAAATTGCTGAGAGGCTTAGCCAACTGTGGGTCCAGGCTTTCTAGGCAGATCCCGACCATATGGTCAGAGCCTGGACCGGCTCTGTGACGTCAGCCCACAGCGAGCTTTAGCCTCCTGTTACACATGTAACCTTACTGGGGAAGTATAGCCAAAAGAGCTTTGGCCATACTTCTCCTTTAACCACTTGAAGACCAGGCCTTTTTCCGACACCTTGCAAGTAAAAATCTGTATTTTTTTCAAGAAAATTACTTAGAACCTCCAAACATTATATATTTTTTTTGTCACACAGTTTTTGCACAGCAATGCAATTTTTTTGGAAAAAATACACTTTAAAGGAGAAGTACAGCCAAAGCTTGTTTTGCTATACTTCTCCTGTGGATCACAGGAGTGCAGTTTATCCTACACTCCTGTGCCCAGTTTTCGGCAGACAGCAGGCTGAAGCCCGATGTCGACGGCTGTCACAGAGCCAGTCCAGGCTCAGGCAAGATCACGACAATAAATTCGGGATCTGTCCACATACCTGGACCAGCACCCGAGCCGCTGAGAGCCTAAGCTGGCCGCTCCCACCCCCTGCACAGCCAAGCGCTCCAGTTAGTGAGTGGGGGGGGGGCAAGAGCAGGGAGCCGGATAGTCACCAGCTCTCTGCTCAGGGTTTTCAGTGTTGGAGCTGGCGGGGGACAGATGCAGCGTTGGACTGATGCTGCATCCTCCTATGTACATGTGATTCTGGAAAAAAATGAAACCCCATACGTCTCTTTTAATGATTAAAAAAAATATATATCCCCCAGTTTTTTTGTAACATATGAAAGCTGATGTTACGCAGAGTAAATAGATGTCTACCATGTCATGCTTTAAAATTGCACACGTTCATGGAATGGTGCCAAACTATAGTACTTAACAAATCCCCATAGACGCTTTTAAAAAATTTTATATGTTACAAATTTAAAGTTACAGATGATTGTAGTCTAGTGTTAGAACTATTACTCTGACGTTCGCAGCGATACCTCACGTGTGGTGCGAACACCGTTCACATACAGTATCTCACAAAAGTGAGTACATTCCTCACATTTTTGTAAATATTTTATTATATCTTTTCATGTGACAACACTGAAGAAATGACACTTCGCAACAATGTAAAGTAGTGAGTGTACAGCTTGTATACAGTGTAAATTTACTGTCCCCTCAAAATAACCCAACACACAGCCATTAAAGTCTAAACCGCTGGTAAAAGTGAGTACACCCCTAAGTGTAAATGTCCAAATTGGGCCCAGTGTTAATATTTTGTGTGGCCACCATTATTTTCCAGCACTGCCTTAACCCTCTTGGGCATGGAGTTCACCAGAGCTTCACAGGTTGCCACTGGAGTCCTCTTCCACTCCTCCATGACAACATCATGGAGCTGGTGGTGTTAGAGACCTTGCGCTCCTCCACCTTCCATTTGAAGATGCCCCACAGATGCTCAATAGGGTTTAGGTCTGAAGACATGCTTGGCCAGTCCATCACCTTTACCCTCAGCTTCTTTAGCAAGGCAATGGTCATCTTGGAGGTGTGTTTGGTGTTATCATGTTGGAATTCTGCCCTGTGGTCCAGTCTCTGAAGGGAGGGGGATCATGCTCTGCTTCAGTATGTCACAGTACATGTTGGTATTCATGGTTCCCTCAATGAACTGTAGGTCCCCAGTGCCGGCAGCACTCATGCAGCCCCAGACCATTATACTCCCACCACCATGCTTGACTGTAGGCAAGACACACTTGTCTTTGTACTCCTCACCTGCCACACATGCTTGACACCATCTGAACCAAATAAGTTTATCTTGTACTCATCAGACCACAGGACATGGTTTCAGTAATCCATGTCTTTAGTCTGCTTGTCTTAAACTGTTTGCGGGCTTTCTTGTACATCATCTTTAGAAGAGGCTTCCTTCTGGGACAACAGCCATGCAGACCAACTTGATGCAGTGTGCCTTCAACCTCAGCCGCAATGCTGGCAGCACTCATACATCTATTACCCAAAGACAACATCTGGATATGACGTTGAGCACGTGACCTCATCTTCTTTGGTCGACCATGGCGAGGCCTGTTCTGAGTGGAACTTGTCCTGTTAAACCGCTGTATAGTCTTGGCCACAGTGCTGAAGCTCAGTTTTAGGGTATTGGCAACCTTTTTGTAGCCTAGACCATCTTTATGTAGAGCAAATTCTTTTTTTCAGATTCTCAGAGTTCTTTGCCATGAGGTGCCATGTTGAACTTCCAGTGACCAGTAGAGTGAGAGTGATAACACCAAATTTAACACACCTTCTCCCCATTCACACCTGAGACCTTGTAACACTGAGTCACATGACACCTGGGAGGGAAAATGGCTAATTGTGCCCAATTTGGACATTTTCACTTAGGGGTGTACTCACTTTTGTTGCCAGCGGTTTAGAAATTAATGGCTGTGTGTTGAGTTATTTTGAGGGGACAGCAAATTTACACTGTTATACAAGCTGTACACTCACTACTTTACATTGTAGCAAAGTGTCATTTTTTTCAGTGTTGTCACATGAAAAGATATAATAAAATATTTACAAAATAGTGAGGGGTGTACTCACTTTTGCGAGATACTGTATGTGGGCGTGACCATCATATGCGTTCACTGCACTGGAGGACAGGGATGCTTTTAAAAAAAATATATATTTTTTTCATTGTTGCTGTCCCTTACATTTTTTTAATTTTTTTTTTTTGTATGTAAATGTCAACATCCCTTCGTGATAATACAGCATGACAGGTCCCCTTTATGGAGATATGTGAGGTTTATAAGACCCCACATCTCTCCTCCCTTTTTAAAAGCAAAAGATTAACAAAAAAATAAAAAATATAGAGATAGATCTTTGCTTAAAAAAAAAAAGCTCTTGTTTACATTTGGAATAAAAGAAAAAATCCTGGACGGCCGCACTCCGCTGAAGGCATCTTTATTGAAAATTTAAAATCCAATACAGTCACTTCATGTACAAAAAAGAAAGGGGGAAGCAGCTAACGTGTTTCACACCATGCGTTGGTGCTTAAGCATAGCTACATTTGTTTACATTTGGCTGGAACCAGGCATGACGTCATGAAGTTGCTCCGGTCCTCCTAGGCCATAGAGATGAGCAGGGGCCATCTTTCCTTCGCTCATCTCTGCGACAAGCCACCACCGGCATGGTTCCCGGAGCTACTTTATCAGGCAGGTATGTCTGGAAAGCGGGGGGGGGGGGAACCCCTCCCGCCACTTCTAAAAGTGATACATTTTTATCAGAAAAACCGGCGCCTGAGGAAAGAATTTGTACTGGGGTTATGCCATCTAGCTGTAGCCATAACTCAAATTCATGATGTATTTTCCCGGTTAGGTGGTCGGCAAGTGGATAATGTTACTGTTAACGATATGTTGTCTGTTTATTATATACTGCTGCCTTGCTATACAGGCTAAGAAAAAGAAACGTTTTTGTGTTACTCAATTTAGAGTCTTGTCTCCTAATAGCTTCTATAACCCCTTCCCTACAAGGTTTATCCACAAATATTTTGAGATAGCCACATTAGGGAAACATTGAATTATCACCTAACCTCAGGTTCTGATCTGCTTTCTTTTTAAGCCCCAGAAACCACCAAATGATGATACCCATCAGAGTGTGGCACTGGGAGGTTTTTAACTTTTTTGTTGAAGATTAATAAAAAAATTACAAAAATAAAACCTACATTTTAATCTATACTCTGGTGCCCTAGTAAATTTGATGTAATTTTTCTGTAAGATTTCAACTAAAGGACACAATGAGCGATAATCACCCAGTATTCTAGCACTTGGTGGTTTTTCTACGAAAGGCTTTCTTTTCATGATGGGGCCCCTGTAGCGCTAACAATGCACAAATTGAATTTCAAGCCATGGTCTGCCCTGTTGGCACCACCCTGCTTTACCAAAGTCGACTGAAAAAATAGACTGAATCATATAGAAAATGGCGGACCCAACAGTGACTGCATCCTATTACATGCAAGTCACTGCTTGGGTTTTCAGACATCCATGGGTGCAATGGCTATCTGAATACAATAGCCGGCAGTGCAAATTCCTCCATCCATGCTGGGTTTTTTTTTATTAAGGTATTAAATGTTTTACACAACAGCAAAAAACAAACAATATAGGTTATCTTGGGAGACTGTGCCTCTTGGGAGACTGTGCCTCTTGGGAGACTGTGCCTCTTGGGAGACTGTGCCTCTTGGGAGACTGTTCCTCTTGGGAGACTCAAGTTCCACAGGTAATATGCACATGAAAGAAAAAATACACAGCTTTAGCGTTTAACCGCTTGCCGACAAGCTGCTGTCATTATACTGTGGCAGGTTGGCTCGTTCCTGCGAATCGCTGTAGCTGTACGTCAATCCCTTTTTAACGGCTATAGCAGGCACACACTCCCTGCACGGCGGGGAGCTGATGCGCGTGGCTGGCAGCCGCAATATCCACCGGCCACCCGCGATCGCTCCTCAGAGAGGCAGAATGGGGATCTGCCAAGGTTAACAAACAGATCCCCATTCTGACAGGGAAGTACAGTGTGATCGTCTGTTAGTGATTAGGAACAGCGATCTCTCTCTACTCCCAGTCAGTCCCCTCCCCCCACAGTTAAAAACCCCTCCCAGGAAACATATTTAACCCCTTGATCACCACCTAGTGTTAACCCCTTCCCTGTGACATTTATACAGTAATCAGTGCATTTTTACAGCACTAATCGCTGTATAAATGTCACTGGCCCCAAAAAAGTGTCAAGTGTCCTTTCTGTCCACCACGATGTCGCAGTCTCGCTAAAAATCGCTGATCACCACCATTACTAGTAAAAAAAAAAATTTTTTTTAATAATAAAAATGCCATAAAACTATCCCCTATTTTCGATAACTTTTGCGCAGACCTTATTGCGATTTATTTTTGTTTTTTACCAAAAATATGTAGAATACAAATTGGCCTAAACGGATGAAGAAATTTAATTAAATATTTTTGGGGGGGATATTTATTATAGCAAAAAGTAAAAATTGTTTTGTTTTTAAAAGTGTCTGTCTTTTTTTTTTTTTTTGTTTATAGTGCAAAAACTAAAAACTGCAGAGGCGATCAAATACCACCAAGAGAAAGCTCTATTTGTCCGGAAAAAAAACATCAATTTTGTTTGGGTACTACATCGCACGACCGCGCAATTGCCGATTAAAGCGACGCAGGGCCGTATTGTAAAAAATGTCCCTGTCATTAAGGGGGTAAATCCTTTCCGGTCCTTAAATTGGTTAACTCGTCATACAGTGGAAAGATAATAACATGTTTCCATTTTACCGAGACATGCGGATAAGTACAGGTCAATAGTAGAGATTAATCTCCTGGACTTCGATGCCAAAGTAAGAGGGCTAAACACCCATCTATGCCATATTATCCATGCTGTTTAGTGTGGATGGAGGAATCTGTTGACTTTCTCTCTTTTTGGCCCAGGGACTGAACAAGAGAAATCTAAACGCATTCTGGCTAGTTTAGATTGAATGTTTGGTTTCGATTGTTTGTTTGCATGCCAACTATATGCAGCCAACATAGACTTTATTTTTTTTTTTTTGTCTCTTATAAATGATTTTCCGTTCCTCTCATATGCTGCACTTCCCAATTATTGCTATGTTCAGTTTGGGTTAACAACATTGGTTTAGTCTTTACAGGGGGAAAAAAAAAAACCTTCCCTGTATCTTGTATGTGTACTATATTTCCACTAGGAGTCACCATAAAACCTTCATTACATTACTGTACACTGAGACGTGAGTTTCCTAGTTGATGTAACAAACCATTGAAGATTCATGCATATTACTGTCTGTTAGAAGATTAGGTATTTGGACAAATGTGGAGTTAGTTGGACCCATAGTCCTGATCATCATAAAGGAAGAAAAAAACCACGATACATTTCTTTTCAACTTAGACATTTAGATTCGTTTGCATGTTTTAGGTCTATGGTGGAGGAAGCCCTGCTAAACAATCAAAAAAAAAAAAAAAAAAACCACCAAAGAACTTTTCTAGTAGAGAAAACAAAAGCAGCCAGCCATGGAAAATGCATACAACTCCCACAACTGCTGATTAGTGGATGTCTAGAGATCTCAGAGTGCGCTGCAGACCGACCCCAACCAGCCAGATCATTTTAGATCTTTAGACCCCCTTAATAAAACAATGCCAATGAGAGTCATATGGGGATTGCCATTGCTGACTTGTCTTCCATTAAATGTTAGTTGCCTGCTTGGCTGTCTCTCTCCAGCTTCGGGACTCTCTGAGCTACCAATCTGGAATGCCTGATCTGCATACCCAAATGTAATTGGTGACTTGAAGTATTAAAATGATCATAACTGCAAGACATTTTCAGGAGAGAACAGCAATGGCAGTCCCGACATTTTCTCCATATTTTTTTAAGTCGCTCTGTCATGATAGGAGTATTGGTGGCTGACATTTCTGGTCTCCTTATGAAGTGTTAGCTGTCTGGCTCTCTTACTTAAAGTGGAACTTAAGTTCTTTTTTTTTTTTTTTTTTTTTTTTCATCTATTAAATCTTCTGCCCTTGTTGTTTTAACTTGGGATAGAAAAACATTATTTTTCTGCCAGTAAATACCTTATACAGCTCACTTCCTATTTCTTGTCTGGTCATTAGCCTAGGCTTATGACATCACACACAGCTCTCTCTCACTCTTGTGGGAGTTTGCCAAGAAGGGAGGGGGGGTGAGTCATAAGAGGGCCAATGAGAACTGAAGACCTGGAGGTGTGCCTCTGTGTAAATCCAGGAAGTGAACTTCACTAATGTATGTTGAAGAATTTCTTTATTAAAGCGGGCCTTCAGTCATTTTTTCATCTTTCCATCTATTAAATCTTCTGCCCTTGTTTTAACTTTTGGATAGTAAAACATTTTTTTTCTGCCAGTAAATACCTTATACAGCCCACTTCCTGTTTCTTGGCTGGGAAAAAGCCTAGGATTATGACATCATGCATTTTCTCTCTCTCTCTCTCTCTCTCTCTCTCTCTCTCTCTCTCTCTCTCTCTCTCCCCCCCCCCTCCCTCCCTCCCTCTCTCCCTCCCCCTCTCCCTCCCCCTCCCTCCCTCTCTCCCTCCCTCCCCCTCCCTCCCTCTCTCCCTCCGCCTCCCTCCCTCCCCCCCTCTCCCCCTCCCCCCCTCTCCCCCTCCCCCCCTCTCCCCCTCTCTCCCTCCCTCCCTCTCCCCCTCTCTCCCTCCCTCCCTCTCCCCCTCCCTCCCTCCCTCTCCCCTTCCCTCCCTCCCTCCCTCTCCCCCTCCCTCCCTCTCCCCCTCCCTCCCTCCCTCCCTCCCTCTCCCCCTCTCTCCCTCCCTCCCTCCCTCTCCCCCTCTCTCCCTCCCTCCCTCCCTCTCCCCCTCTCTCCCTCCCTCCCTCTCCCCCTCTCTCCCTCCCTCCCTCTCCCCCTCTCTCCCTCCCTCCCTCCCTCTCCCCCTCTCTCCCTCCCT